>NC_079239.1:27500-1227500 GCF_027921745.1 Schizosaccharomyces osmophilus | reverse complement strand
TTCTTTTTTCAGATACTAACTAAAATTTAGGAAACTCAGACCTTACTAGACTTCGTAACAACGGAAAATTATCGACCATGCTTGCTAAATTACAAGGAACCTCCAACTAGTTTTGCAATAGCAGGAACTACAGATAAGACTCTTGGGCCTTCACCTTTCTTTAGAAGATTCCTTTTGTTCTTATTTCATCATTGAATCCCTACTCTATGAATTTCGTACATTCTCCCAGGCAGTGTAAACCCTATTAAATATCATTATTTGTGCCTTGTCGGCCTTATTTAGTATTCAATTCAAACTTTATTTTTCTAATAAAAGTATGCAAACTTATATATTTTATTATTCTATGCGAGGTATAATTTGGACGCATGTCTGACTGGATTATAAGATAATATCATATTAAAATATGTCACACAAATATGAAGGCGATATAAGAATGTAAGTGCATCAGAAATTACCACTTTTAACACTTGGAAGTAACTTTTTTGTACTTTACTATCAGGATGAGCCTATTATTTGAGGAAGTTCAAAAAAAATTTCATGAGGCACTCTTGGAAGCTGGAGCTGCATTTCAACAATGTATTTTGCCAGGCGGTGAAGTCTTAACACAAGTACCAAAAACTTATACAGATGGTGCAGAATTTATCTACAAGTACGATAACGCTTTCAGTGTCTCAGTGAAGATCGTTCACTGGAAAAATTGGTTTTACTTTTTGTGTCACAATACGACGTCAAATATAACTGCTGCCAGGGCTTTCCAAAAAGAGGATTCGAAAGGTGATTTGGATTTGAAGTCTTTAATTGATGAGATAATTCCATCAAACCAAGATATTCGGGCTCAAGAACAAGGCGTCGCGGTATCTGAGAATCCAAGAAACGTAGCGCAATCTACTGTCCACCCTCGATTTGTAGATGTCCAGCCCAGCGATGCTCCCTTTGGTATGTCAGGACCATTTGGAAATTTACCTAGCCAAAAGCCTCTATTTCCATCAATTGGTGCCGATGATCTTTACCCAGCTGGCGTCGGTGCTCCCTCTTCTGGGAACAATGGGGGAATGCATCCTACATTGAATCATCCTATATTTCATCCGGAAAGAGGAACGAATAACACTGGTGAAGAAGAACCTCCAGTTTTGCCTTATGTACCTTCTGGTGCTCGGTATGATCCAACATCGCCTGGTGACTTGCGAGCTTTACATGGCCCATCTGGAGGCCAATTTCCACAAAGAAGTTCAAAACCTGGTCAGGGTTTTAGATTTCCTGGTGAGCCCGACAATGATGACTTTATGCCTCCCGGTTCTAGCGACATGTTCATGTAGAAAAGACATTGTACTTGGTAGTTTGCCTAATCGGTAACGAAAAAGGCTGGCCGTTGATGATTAGTTAATTCCATTGAACGTCTATTTAAAAGCGAATTTTTTTTGTGTGATGAAAAGTTATTTTCAATTTGTTTGATGAATATTTATGACACAGTATCTTACTTACTAATAGTGCAATAAATCCAATATTGATTATTACTCCTTAAATCTCCAACCTTTTTCTCCAACGAAAGAAAAACTATAATTACAGTAGTGAGGGTAACGAAAGCAACGAATTAACACCAATATCTATTCCATCTCAACAGTGGCAGGGGGCTTACTGCTAATGTCATAGAGAACACGATTGACACCGGCAACCTCGTTGCAAATACGAGAGCTTACCAACTTCAAAAATTTCACACTAAATCCATCAAACCAATCGGCGGTCATGAAATCGGAAGTAGTGATAGCACGCAACGCAATAACTTGCTCATGAGTACGCTGATCACCCATAACACCTACAGCCTTAACAGGCAAAAGAGCAGCGAAGGCTTGAGAAATCTTGTCATAGTATCCGTGATTGCGGATTTCGGTGATGAAGATATGGTCAGCTTTACGAGCAATTTCAAGTTGAGTGCGGTTGACTTCACCCAAAATTCTGATACCCAAACCTGGGCCAGGGAAAGGATGGCGCCAAACAAGGCTGCGCTCAATTCCGAGAAGCTCACCTAGAGAACGGACCTCGTCCTTGAAAAGTTCACGCAAAGGCTCAATAAGCTTGAGCTTCATGTCTTCCAAAAGACCCCCAACATTATGGTGGGTCTTAATAGTTTGAGAAGGTCCCTTGAACGAAATGCTTTCAATCACATCAGGGTAGAGGGTACCTTGGAGAAGATACTCTACCTTACCGCTAGTTGTCTTCAAAATACGATCGGCTTCGCGCTCAAAAACATGAATAAAAGTGTTTCCAATAATTTTGCGCTTTTTCTCGGGATCAGAAACACCACTTAATTTTTGAAGGAATTCGTCCGAAGCATCGATGACGGTCAAACGAATACCCAAGTGTTCTTTGAGGTTTTCACGAACTATTTCAGCTTCGTTCAAACGCAGCAAGCCATTGTCAACCATAATCGCATGGAAACGATCGCCGATGGCTTCTTTCAAAACCTTGGCAGCGACAGTGGAATCAACACCACCGGAAACAGCACCAATTACATGATCTTCGGGACCAATCATCTTACGAATACGAAGAATCTCCTTGTCAACGAAATTTTCCATCGACCAGCTTGGCTTAGCTTCACAAATTGCAAGAGCAAAGTTCTTAATCAATTGCAAGCCTAAAGGAGTATGGGTTACTTCGGGATGGAATTGGATTCCAAAAATAGCCTTTGAGCTGTGGGCAATGATAGCATATGGAGAGTTCTTTGTCTGACCAATAGATTCAAAACCAGTGGGTAAAGCATTCAACTTATCGCCATGGGACATCCATACTTCAAACTCCTTGGGCATAGACTCAAAAAACTTTTGGAAAACCTCAGATTTGCTTTCGGTAGTAATGTTAACCATAGCAGGTCCGTATTCTCTTTCAATGCCTGCGCTGACACCACGGCCATTCAACCAAGCAAGCTCTTGCATACCGTAGCAAATACCGAGAATAGGAACGTCAAGTTCAAAAACAGCGGGATCAACATGAGGAGCAAAATCATCATAGACAGAGTAGGGGCCACCAGAAAAGATTACACCCTTTGGCTTGAAGGGGAGCTCAGCAATCTTTTGAGTGCATGGCAACATCTCAGCGTAAACATGGAGTTCACGAAGGCGTCGAGCAATCAAATGGCTGTATTGAGATCTGAATTATGTTAATAATTGTTACAATAAGGAGTCATGCGTCAATCGGCGTTCTGCTCACAAGCAAGAACAACCTTGGTTTCATACCCAAAATCAAGGATTAAAATGGTATCGAAGTGAGAAGAAACCTAGGGAATTCGTTAGCTTTAACTAGTCGCCTTTTCAAAAGCAAAACCATATTTACATACAGAAGTAGGAATATCTTCTGGAATTGTTACAGAACTCATGGTGAAAGAAACTTCAAAAAAATAATCGAAAGAGGGTGTTTTCCAAAATAGAGTCCTTAAATTGGGATTATGTTAAATGTTCAAAAAAAAAAAAAAAAAATTGCCCAGAGAAAGTATAGGTAAGATGCCAAGTTGAAGCGACCGCTCTTGTTTATATTTATAGAATTATCATCTACGCTAAAATAAAATTGGAACAAAGAATGCAACTTTTTTTAAATCCGATAACACGCCCAAACGAAATCTAGTCAATTTAAGCCGTCTGTAATAAGTTTAAATCACAAACCTGATTTAGCGAGCATTCGCATATAAACAAACTATTTCCATAAAAATTATAAATATCAAATAAATGTTTTCTTTTCGTTTCCTTCAGCAAATTTGGCCCCTATGTATTTTCAAATAATAGCTCTTCACGGATATCATTCAAGAATAGTTATCAAGGCTGGTCTTTAATGATAGTATTATCTCAAATCTCTTTATTACGTTTCATTTGAAGATAACTTCATCCATGAAGTTGAGCTCACTTGTTTTCTTCCCTTTGGATGATGAACCAAGTCAAAACTTCCTAGTCGATTTTATAACGTGCTTGCCTTTCTGTACTTGATTCCTAAGCAAGTAACGATTGCATAGTGCTTATATGCATACTTTACGGAATAATTAATACTCACTACATTGTTTGTCTTAAATATCTCTTTTGGTAGTTGAATGGTCTTTCTTGCTGCCATTCCTGTCACTCATCTTGTGTTTTTAGCAAGTCAAATGTCGAAGCTGGTTCAATTTTGTTCAACGATTTCACCAATATTTCGATACGTTCAACAAAATTGAATTTTAAATCGTTTACTTCCAAAGTTCAACTCTTGAAATAAAACTTTAAGCCTATTACTTTCAACAAAGGCCTCGTGGCCCAATGGTCAAGGCGCCTGACTACGGATCAGGAGATTCCAGGTTCGACTCCTGGCGGGGTCAATTTTTTTCTTATCCTATGCTCTTAAAATTAACAGTATACACTGAAAACTAATTAAATAGGGGCCCTTCAGGACCTCCTTCTAATTTTGTACCCTTTAAGACGTCTATTAGCCTCTAATATGTGATTAATCACAACGCCGACTTGGCTGTGAGTGTTGCTTGATTGCTGACCAAAGATTATGAAATGACAACTTTTCCATGGATCTTGTACATAGAATTTTGGTATAAATTTTTCCTTTCACTATAAACTGTTCTTTACGTCAGAGATTCCAATGCTGTAAGCCATAAGGAAAGAAAAGTTTCTTTGTTCTCTACACTATGATATGCAACCAAATTTAGAAAATGACTTCTTCCAAATCCTGTCAAGAACTTATTGATGAAGAACTCATACTTGGGCCTAAAGGCAAGGCTTTCTCAAGCCTGGATCACTCCTTGGACATTGTGTTGTTTATACATTTTTTTGCAATTCCTTCTCTTCAACAAAAGTTTACAATCAAAGATAGAGGATGCTTCAAAATCCGAGGCAATGGCTAAAAATTATTCTTGTCAATTGATGCAAGAAAAGGTCAATTCAATTCTCAATTCTCCTGGCATGATTGCGAATGCCGTTGTTAAGCTCACGGAGAAAAGCATCAATTCAACGGTGGATTTGCTTTTATCTGGATTAATTGACACAATTGAAGCTGCTGAAAAGACTATTTTTTTTTTTATTGAATTCACTTATGGTACCTATTTATGTTTATTGCAATTGGCTTTGAACGGTGCTCTAGATGCCATGGTGGACGTGGGAGAAGACATAGAACATGTCGTAAATAGTACTCTTAAAACAATTTCTGATGGAATGGAAGACACTATTAGCGGCTTTAACAGTGAAATACAAAAAGCGGAATCTTCGTTTAAAAAAGTCGCTTCCTGGCTTGGCGAAGATGTAAATTTACCTAACATCTCAATTCCCCAAATCCAGTCCTTAAAGAATTTGAGTCTCCCCTCTTATTATGACACTAAACTTGAAAGTCTTCGCAATTCTATAAATTTTGATCATGCTATAAACGTCACAGAAAATGCAATTAGTGGCCCCTTAAAGCTGGCTAGGTATTCTATCTTAAAAGAGGTCGGGAATTTTACATTCGACAGTTCGTCAATAACTCAGCCCAAACAGGCACAATACACTGTTTGTTCCGGTGATGATACGAATTCATCAAGCTCGGTTTATACTGTACTAACTACTTTAAAATATGTAATTCTTATAAGCTTGGTGATCTCTATCATTGGTTTAATTGTGGTGAATGCTTTTTACGAGGCCTGGAAGTGGTATAGATTGAAACGGAGAGCTTCTCTCATTGACGAATATATAGAAAAGAACATGTTCGAAGATACTCGGGATTTGGTCACCTATTTAGAATCCCCTTTGCTGTGGAATTTAAAACGAGGTATTTCTTTTTTGCCCGTCCCTGCACATCTAAAGTTTCGTCTTCGATGGTTTATTTCATACATTTTTTATCCCCCTGCTACCATTTTACTTTTCGTGGGAATTGCTTCTCTCTGTTCTTGTTTATGTCAATTGTTAGCTTTGCGGAAATTGAGCAACCTGGAAACCTCTCAAAGCTCATTCTCTAATGTATCCTATCAAGACATGCAGCATGCTTTACAAAACATATCATATGAGTGGTCTAACAGCACAAACCAAGCTATATTGGCAAATCAAAATCGCATTAATGACGGCATGTTTGGGTCCATATCAAATACTGCACTCTCTTTAAACAATACTTTAAATGTTTTCATGAATGAAGTAAATTCTACCATATCCTCCGTCTTTGGAGATACAATATTGAATAAACCCGTCCAAAATGTTATGAATTGTTTGCTTTATCATAAGATTGAAGATTTCGAAAAAGGTTCGCTTTTTACAATCTCACTTTTACTAACACATATTCAGTTTCTACTTGGATTCATAATAAGTCTCATATTGACTTTCCACTACTTCATGGCGACGTACTAAGCGAACCGATCAATAATCAAACTTTGAAAGGAGCACTTGCATCAAATTCTACTTTCTCACAAACAACTTCCAGTGGTCTTACTAAAATTCTTAATACCCTTGAGGGTACAGTGATATCTGAGATCAAACAGTCATTATTGTTTATTTTTCTATGGTTAGCTGTATGTGCCTTGGGCTTACTTGCTCTACTAGCTGATACAGTAAAACTAATGGTACTAAAAACATATGATTTTGCATTATCAAATATTTTAAAAAAGAAAGCTGTCATTACGTCCCCTTTCAACCCGCTAGAATTTCCGGTCGCTGAAGACCGCACACCTCCTCCTGTACCTGCGAGAACTTCTGCTGTTTACGACTTTCAAAATACAGCTTATAATACTAATCATTTTAACGACTACAGCAAGAAAACTCCATTATCGCCGGCAGATTTGGCAATGGATATACCTATATCTCCAGCATTTAACTCTGATATTTATTTCAATACTTCATGCATAGAAGATGATGAAAAACATCGCTAACTTATAGACTAAATTTTTGAAGAACGTTAATATAACTAAATAACTAATGACCAAAGATTCTTTTTACTTAGTAACAGGAGCGCCGCCACGTCCCCCGACGCTGGCAAGCTTTTCCATAGTTAAAGTATTTAACTCTATCTTTGGTAGCTCCTTCTCAGCTTTATGAGTAGGCTTCGCTAAAAACCCAATGGAAACAAGGTAAGATAAATAAAGTCCCATTTCTCGTTCAAGTACAGCAGCTCCAGCGGATACATCAACCTTGGTCCATTCTGTATCACGCTTTAAGATCTCACGAGCGTTGGCATCATCCAAGTCAGGTGCCTTCGTGTTGGCTGGGAGATTATCAAGAACAAAATGCAGCAAAGGATACAACGCGCTGTCGTGAGATTCATGAACGACATATTTTTCCAAAGCAATTCGCCAACTTAGATATTCCGATTGCTTTGTACCAAACCCGAATTTACTTAATGTTGCCAAAAATTGATTGAATCGAAGACGAGGATGACTAGTAACGTGGGCAACAGTGACTCCTTCACCTGGGTGGAATGCAGAAGCTGTCGTTACACGTGCAACATGATCTGTAGGAACCATGTTCACTGTATTGTTAATGTTGGGATAGAGACCCAACTCAATGCTACCCTTCATCATTCGAACCAGAAAGTCATCAGTATTAATAGCTCCAGTTTTTGAATCACCCAAAATGTAACCTGGGCGGACAATAACTCCTCTCAAACCACGCAAACCGGCTTGTTTAATCAAGTATTCGGCAACCCATTTACTTTGACCGTAACCGGTTTGTAAACTCTCAGCTGAACCAGAAAGAGAATCCGACTCGGGGATACCATTACCACCCTTAGATGTAATCTCATTGGAAAGATTAACATAATATTCTGTATCGATAGTAGATGTTGAGGATACAAATCCTAACGATTTCGGCTTACCAAAAGAACATAACTTTAGAGCAGTGATTGTACCCATAACGTTAGGTCCCTTAAGTTTGGAATAAGGATAGACCCAGTGTACTAAAGCACCATTATGTATAACGACATCTACTTCCTCACATAAGCTGTTCCACTGTTCGTTGGCAAGTCCCCAATTTTCTAATGCAAGGTCTCCATTAACAACAGATATTGACTCAATCCACTTCTCGTCCCAAACACCGTAAGCAATACTACTATCCCTGAGACGCTGCAAACCATGGTCTGGGGAAGATGCACGAATTAAGGCCATAACCTTAATATTTGAATTACGTGTCATCAAATCACGAAGAATAAACACACCCAAGTATCCATTGGCACCAGTCAATAATACTGTCTTGCAGTCATCAACCTTCAATCCAGAGAACGTAGGATATGACTGAGGAAGTACATTTGTAAGTTGAACTGCATCCTTGCCATAAGCAACTTCCTTATCTTCAGGTTCTCCCTTAGGAACATCATACAGGTCAACCATTTCTCCAGATTTGAGTTTACCAATCTCTCTAGCCAATCCTTCAATTGTAGGTTCACGAAAAATCAACCCCAAAGGAACATTTACGGCATATCTCTTCCTTAACTCGAAAATGAGACGAGTAGCCAAAATTGAATGCCCTCCAACGTCAAAGAAATTAGCTTTCTTACTTAAACCGACAGCATGAGGAATAATACTTTGCCAGATATCTTTCATTTCTTGCTCAACAGTGGTGAGGGCCTCTGTGCTTGCATTCTTAGTACGAGAAATAGAAGCTGCTGCCAATTGAGACGTATCAGGGAAAGGTAAAGCAGGCTTATCTATTTTGCCATTAGGATTTAATGGCATACGATTTAATGGAACGATAACAGTGGGAACTGCATAGTTAGGAAGCTTGGTCTTCATGTACTCTCGGATGTTTTTAATAACCTTTCTATACTTTCGAAGACCTTGAACCACTAAATCGTCTGTGTCGGTACCACTAGCGTAATCATCTTTATCCATGTCTTGAGGAACAATATAAGAAACCAAGGTAGGCTCTTCATCTTTGTTACGGCGAATAAGTGTAATATTCTCACGCACATTAGGATGGCGAGAAAGATGGGTATTTATTTCACCTAGTTCAATTCGAAAACCACGAATTTTGACTTGGTCATCAGCACGACCACTACATTCAACGTCACCGGATGGAAGGTAACGTCCCAAATCACCAGAACGATACATGCGGTCTCTAATACCCAACCAATATTTTTTCCATGGAGCATCTTCAGGAGTGCGATCGACAAATTTAGAGGGATCAGCGAACCAACTCTGCAAGAACTTTTTGGACGTCATTTCCTCATTGCCAAGATATCCCTCTGCTAGACCACCAGCACGTAAATAAATTTCGCCTACTTCTCCGATACCGCAAAGCTTGCTACTATCATGACGGTTGATGACAAGCAATTGGACGTTTTTCATACCTTTACCAGCCGGTATGACTTCTTTCTGAGTCTCTAAGAATGTGGAATCTTTTGATCTAGCGGGAACCACAAAATATGAGACAGACCGCTGTGTTTCAGTGGTACCATACATGTTGACGACATTGACATTCGTAGCAAGCACTTGTAAACGAAGGCAATCACGCTTAGTGAGAATATCACCCACGAAAAACGCATGATGGAGGGATGGAATTTGTTCTTCAGCTTGAGCGGAAAGTAACTGACCCATTGCAGGAGTTAAATGGGTAACAGTCACTTGGTATTTATTTGCCCAGTGGGCAAGCTGTCCTGGAGTACCAATGTCTTCAGCCGTTGGTACAATAAGAGATGCACCAAGGAACAGAGGGGTAAAGATATCTCTCTGAATAGGATCGTGAGCAATACCGCTAAGCATAGTGAACCTGTCATTTTCCGAAAGATTAAACTCATGTGACATCCAGTCAAAATAGTAAGCCAAACTAAAATGACGTCCTTTAACACCCTTAGGAATACCTTCACTACCACTAGTAAAACTAAGTGTAGGAGTGCTATCTGGCCCAACAACTACTCCAGTTTGTTGGCTCTTTAAGTGAGCAACACTCGATAATATATCAGTGTTGCTACCTTCCAGAAAACCACCAGTTAAAGCGCCTTCTTTTGACAACTTCAAAGAGGGTACGAACGTTTTAAGATCTAAATTTTTCTTTACATAGTCAACAACAGTAGGAGAAACAACACCAGCATCAGCCAAAAAGACTAAACCTCTTGGTTTGGCAACTCCCAAATAAACAGTCTGTCTAGCTGGGGGGTAGGCCGGGTCAATAACGGAGAAAGTAGCGCCAGATTTGAGAACACCCATGACGGCTACCACCAAATCGACACCACGGTAGGCATAAACCATAACAACATCGCCTCTTTCTATACCACTTTGAACAAGATGGTGAGCAAGTATATTGGAAGATTCGTCGATTTGGCGATATGTATAAGAAGTAGCTGAAGCGTTCTCCGTCACCGAAGGTGTTACTACAATGCACTCCCTTTCGGGAAATTTAGCAGCGTTATGAGCAAAAATATCTTGGATAGGGCCACGGAAACCAGACCAATCAAGATCTATTGTAGGATCTGGTAAAACGCGATTTTGAGAATCCGTCTTTAAATCCAAGGAACCAATGGAGCCATTGATGTTTTGGGAGGCAGATATAACAAGTTGGAAAAGCTGATCGGCAAGAATATTAATTCTGTTTTGGGAGAAAACAAGTTGGTTGTAAATAACTTTGAGTTGTAGATCAGGAAAAGTGAAAGAACGCAAAGAAGAAAGTTCTTCCGCAGGTTTCTTGAGGGAAACTAAAACAGTCAGATCGACATCTAAGCTGGTTGAAGACAAGAAGCTTTCGGATGGCGTATCTGGTGCGTTGTAGAAACGTATATGCGCAAGACTTTTGCGAATTTCATCCTGTTTCGATAGTTTGCTATTTAAATGATTTATCAGATCGGTAAAATCTACAGCGTCAGCAGAACATGTGCTCTCAATATCTGCAACCTTTTCTAAAAGTCCAAAGAAGGACTCATTTTGTTGAGCAAATGTCCGTAAAACAAAAGGAATAGCATTCTCTGAACTAGTTCCAATGCTAATGTCTTCGTCACCGGTCAACCGAATTACAAGGACGATAAACAACGTCAGCAAAATATTGAAAGGAGTAGCGTTAATTCCCTTTGTCTGGGCGGTAGCATAAATACTGATCAATGCAGCCTTGGTTTCATCGTTTAGAACCTTTTCGGAAACAGCTTCCACTAGCCTGGAAGGAACGGGGCGGCTATAATCCGCAGGGAGGTGAGAAATAGTTTGATTTTTTAATCTTTCCGACCAGCGCTCAAGGCGCTGAGCATATTCTTCCGTTGTTAGAGCCTTCTGGCTCATATTTTTGTTATGTTGTGGTGTGCAGTGGGAAATTAGGATCGGTTGAGAATTTGTGGACGACACAATTTAGCACCAGATTAAGAGAAGATAAGATGAAGAACCCTCTCAATTGATGCTTTTAGTACTTGAATTACTGCATGGATAGAAATACTGTGTATAAAAATTCTTCAATCGTTTCATCACCGAATGGAGGCGTTCAATTCACAGGTAATGAAAATTCGTACTTCATATACGGGCATTACCGCACTACTTTGACTTATAGATGAAAACAAAACAGAATTGATAAGAGAATCTTCTAACGCTACAGCTCAAGGATGTCATAATATACTTTTCGACATCAGCACTTAATTTAAATTAGAACAAAGTGGGTACTGATTTCTTCACGTTCAAATGTAACTAATTCAATTGTAAACAAAAATTTCACACGAAATAATAACAGTACAAACGTAACTATATTGTTACCTAATCAAGCAACAATTCCTGTGACTGTTTTTTAGGTATCGAAAGGAAAGAACAGGTGGGTAGGGGAGCAATTGGCAAAAACCAGAAAACCCCATAAAGCCTTTGAATTAAAAATGGCCCGTAGACCCGCACGTTGCTACCGTTATATTAAGAACAAGCCTTATCCCAAGTCTCGTTACAACCGTGCTGTTCCTGATCCCAAGATCAGAATCTTTGACTTGGGCCGTAAGCGTGCCACTGTTGACGAGTTCCCCTTGTGCATTCACTTGGTTTCTAACGAGTTGGAACAAATCACCTCCGAAGCTCTCGAAGCTGCTCGTATTACCACCAACAAGTACTTGGTGAAGATCGCTGGTAAGGATGCTTTCCACCTCCGTGTCCGTGCTCACCCCTACCACGTTGTCCGTATCAACAAGATGCTTTCTTGTGCCGGTGCCGATAGATTGCAACAAGGTATGCGTCACGCTTTCGGTAAACCCAACGGTTTGGTTGCCCGTGTGAGAATTGGTCAAGTCTTGATGTCTATCCGTACCAAGGACTCCAACCGTACTACTGCTATTGAAGCCCTCCGTCGTTGCCAATACAAGTTCCCTGGTCAACAAAAAATCATTGTTTCCAAGAAGTGGGGTTTCTCTCAATACAACCGTTCTGAATTCATTGAGAAGCGTAGCCGCGGTGAAGTCATTCCTGATGGCTGCTACGCTAAGTTCTTGAACAAGCGTGGTAGACTTGACGAGAAGTTTGAGGTTTTCCCTGATGCTTCCTTCAACCTTGCTTAAAACTTAGGAAAAGGAAATACAATGTTCTGTTTTATGCTTGTGATATACTTTATGGAAAATATGAACTAAAAGTTGAAGTTGAATTTCTACGTAAAATGTAAAATGTAATCTTCGAGTGTAAGGTGTCGGAGGTTGTGTCTTCTAAAATAACAAGCGTCACTAGTATTCTAAACCTTTTTTTCAACTTGAGAGGGAATTCAATTCGCCTTTTTTAGATTGTACAAGAGTCGTTGGATGAAAAGTGAACCACAGGTTGGCAAATGTTTACCCACCTAGTTCAATGATCATACCTTATTCATTTCTGATCAGTTACTTCTTTTCTTTCTATTTATAGAAGTACTCCAATGATTTCCATCCTTAATCTCAAACTAAGCAACTACGTTCTTTCTCTCAAAAAAACAAACAAACTTGAATAAAATGGAGGACGGAAAAATTATTTATTAAATTTTTTGTGATAGTACTTTTCAGAAGGATCATACAATGTACTATTATTATTTTTTTCGTTTCCCATATCTTTTCTTTTTAGTATAGAGTACCAATTATGTTGGTCTTGTATCTGCGTTGCTTTCATATTGGTTTAACGCAAGCACTGGGAAATGGTTTGTTTTTGTTTTTCCAGTGTCTGAATGGACTTCTACAGGCACATATTCGCTAAGTCGACGAATTGATATTCTGTCGGTTTATTGGTTCAGGATTTAAGACTTTGGGGTGCCAAAAGAAGACTTTTGGTTATCAAACCAATGAAACTTGCTTAGACTGAGAAGATAGGAATAAAGGATGGGTAACAGAGATATTGCCTATCTAGGTGACAGTGTTTTACCTTTTCGCAACAAGTGAACATGAACAGAATTTGGATTTCTTTTAAGTCAAATCAAAACAAAAGAAAAGAAAGAAAAAAGAATTATAATATCCAATTCTTTTCTTGGATTACTTAAATATTACAAATGGTTACGAAATAAATGCTTGTTTCCGCCTCTTAACCTTGACGTGCCTACGCTTGCTTAATCTTATCATGCCGATAGTCCAAGCCATCACTTATCTGCAATGAGTTGAATATTTATATCGTCGCACTTGAGCATAAACCATGTGTATATATTTGTCGTCTGTGCTATATATAAGAGGACTGTCGTCGCCAAAAAAAGTGTTGTACGAACAGTACTAGTTAAAAGAGGTGGTTTTTAAAAAATAAACGTTGTTCTTTTGTTCTTTTTTTTTGGTTTATATTAGAAGAAAGAAAAAGGAAAAGCGAAAAGATTACACTTTCCTATAGTTGAGCAAGTTAATCGCGTTCTCTTTATTTCCTTCAAGGTCTCTTTCCGTAACTAGAAGGATCTTTTGACATTCCAATTGAATCGTCCTGCAAAATTGGTTTCTATCATTTTTGCCCACTGAACAAACGTGCTACAAAAGGAAGAGAGAGATCACTATTGCGTTCCTCAGTTTGTTTATTTGTTATATCATTGAACTCGTCTTTGACGCCTTTAAATTTCTAATAGCATACCTTCGATAACCTTTGTTTTCTTTTCTTTTTAAATTATTTTATTTTGAATATTAAAAATGTCGACTTCTATTAACGAAAACAATCTCGAAAAATACCCTCCCAACAAAACGAATTATGAAGAGGCAAAAGATGAAAAGAAGGTCGATCTAGGTCCCTCAGATACCAGCGCTGAAGGAGAACTTTATGAATTGGAACCAGAGAAGGAAGGGTTTTTCCGAGGCATTATCAACGATTTTAAACCTGCAACATCTGTCAGAGATGACGGTGTCGGCTTGAAAAGAAGCCTGAAAGGACGACACATGCAAATGATTGCCATTGGTGGTGCCATTGGTACAGGTCTTTTCGTAGGTTCTGGTAGTTCCCTTGCTACTGGTGGGCCTGCTTCGGTCATTATTAATTATACCTTGATTGGTATCATGATGTTTTGTACGGTCTACGCTTTAGGTGAATTGGCTGTCGCTTATCCGCTAGCCGGTGGCTTTTACACATATTGCATGCGTTTTATCGACCCTGGTTGGGGCTTCGCTTGCGGTTGGAACTATTTTTTTAATTATTTTGTCACTTTTCCTTTAGAATTAACCACTTGCGCTATCACTTTTAAATATTGGACGGAAATTAATAGTGCTGCTTGGATTAGTATTTTTCTAGTCTTAATTATTTTTGTCAATCTGTTTGGTATTAAAGGTTATGGTGAAGTCGAGTTTGTCTTGTCGACAGTTAAGGTGATTGCTACTACCGGATTCATTATTTTGGCAATCATTATCAACTGTGGTGGTGTACCTACCGATGACAGAGGTTATATCGGTGGTAAAATTATTTCACATCAACCCTTCCGACACAGCTTCAAAGGCTTTTGTTCTGTGTTTACCACAGCCGCTTTTTCGTTTTCAGGTACCGAAGCTGTCGGTCTAGCAGCTGCTGAGGCTGAAAACCCGAGAAAGTCCTTACCCCACGCTACACGCCAAGTTTTCTGGCGTATTGCCATTTTCTATGTTGTCGGTTTGCTTATGGTTAGTTTATTGGTTAGTCCTGATGACCCTGAATTGATGAATAACAGCAGTGGTGCCAGTGTTTCTCCATTCGTGCTTGCTATCAGAGAAGCTGGAATTAAAGGACTTCCTTCTGTGTTTAATGCCGTTATTATTATTTCCGTTATTTCAGTCGCCAATTCTTGTACTTATATCGCAAGCCGTACCTTGCACGCCCTTGCTATTAACAAGAATGCGCCTTCCTTCTTTTCTTATACCGATCGATTGGGTCGTCCTTTAATGGCCATGATTGTGGTCCTCTCTTTTGGATTCTTGGCTTATATTAATGAAGCCAAAGATAAAAGTACTACCGTATTCAATTGGTTGCTTTCTATCTCTGGTCTTTCGAGCTTCTTTTCTTGGGGTAGTATTAACTTGTGCCATATTATCTTTAGACTTGCTATGAAAAAGCAAGGTCGTTCTTTGGATACTCTTGGTTTTGTGTCCCCTATGGGTATCTGGGGCTCATGTATCGGTTTGGGCTTCAACATTTTATGTTTAATTGCTCAATTTTATGTATCACTTTTTCCTATCGGCGGTAAGCCTAACGCAAGTAGCTTTTTCCAAGGTTACTTGGCAGCTATCGTGGTCATCACCTTTTTTATCGGTTACAAGATTTATGACAGAAGTTATATTCGATCTTTAAATGACATCGATTTGGATACAGGCTTGCATACTTTTGAGGATCTTTTGGATGATGAAAAGCCTAAGGATGCCAAAGGACGTGTAAAACAAGTTCTGCATAGTATTTGTTAATTTTTTCATATTTAATTTAGTTTTAGTCAAGTGTTAGCCTAATACCTTGTTTTATATATATAACATATAGTAATTTATATTAATGACTGACATAGTCACAAAGAATCAGTGGTCTTTAATTGTGAGTGGATTTGTCGCAATAGAAGTGGATAAAATAAAATATTCTTATTTATAATGACAATAAACGGTCTACTTCATGACTTGGGTTTATTTATTTGTTATATTTGTTTTGTAAGGATCACATGAGATGTTTATTGGTAGCTTTTTTAAAAAAGCTAAGACATACTTTGCTCGAACCCAGCTGTAAAGATGGCAGTTATCATATCATCGACCATTGTCTTCTAATGTAGGCGTAATTATGAGCAACTTGCTTAATATAAACAGAAGTAGAATCTACTTCAACGAAGGCCGTGTGGTTTAGATGGTTATAATTTCTGCTTAACATTTAATGTTCGCAGACGGTCCCAAGTTCGAGTCTTGGCACGGTCATAGCCTTCACTTTTTTCAACTTTTCTTTTTTTTTGAACCATCCAATGGATGATGAATGTTTATTTTTTTTCTACATCTATGCTATTATCCTATTCATTGTTGATGGTTTCATTTAGTTTGCTTAGTGTCAGTTTACTAGCAATTTTTTGTCTCATTTCACCTGATAGCATGCATCATCATCATCTACTTTCACTTAATGAATATGACTCTGAGTGAACAGCCAAAGATGAAGAAAGCCATGTACAAAACAGTATTAGAAACGCAAAATCGAATGGCGTTCTCAAATGCAAGGAAGAACCCAAGTATGAGGAAAAAACGAAAAAACGAAAAAAAAAACAAAAAATTAAAAATTCACAAAAAAAGAATCACTCTCCCTCCGGGATTCGAACCCGGGCTGCCAGCGTGACAGGCTGGTGTACTACCCCTATACTAAGGAAGATTTGTTAAAAGACCTTGCGTTATAATATTATATCTATATCCTTTTTTGTCATAACTATTAAATAATCAATTTGCAAAAACGGTGTAGAACCTTGGTAGCTTGTTAATGATTTTGTAAATTCACATTGCCATCGAAGCGCTATTTTATAAAATGATGTTAGACAGTTCCAATAGCAGAGTATGTATTTTTATTGTAATCTTGTCAATTCATTTCGGTGCAGTACATCCTACCCTGAGATCGCCAATCAACAGCGAATCGCATATTCAAACGAGTTCCATCTCGTACATTACTTCAATTACCTTTTCACACCTGCCGTACTGCTTATTACCTTTAGCAAATACAAATGGGGAGAAAGAAGAGGACAGAGAGCCAGTAATAGAATGACCGTTCACTCATCATTGATTTGATCCATTTTATGTATTGTTATAAACATATTATAACATATTTTAGTGTTCTTCTGTGCACTGCGAACAGCTGCAGTGTATTATTACTATATATATTCAAAATAAAATGATACATGTTATTATATTGTGATTGTAAGTTTAACAGCACGATATATTCTACACCTTAATATAATTAATATTGCTATGTTTACGCACTAAAGCACAAAATATTCTTTGGCTAATTATTGCAAGAAAAGATTGTTTTTCCTTGTATTTGACTTTTCTTTTAGCTCCTTTGATAGACCAAATCTTTATATGACTGCCATTATAGTATTAGTTTTTCCTGTCTATCCCAAATACCAGAGAAAAGCATTTGAAATGGGAGAAACCCCAGTGTTTCTCAGAGTTGAAATGATACTTTTGTTAAGGAGAGAGCTTTCAGCAATTAAGATTACTCGCATAAAATATCAAAAAATGTGTTGCAAGAATTGGTACATAATCGGTTTAATGAAGTAAACAAGTTTCTTTAGGCTAACTAAATCTATTATATGAATATTCCAGCTTTGTATAGCGGTCAGGTAGAAAGCATTTTATATCAAGGGAGACCATAAGAACGTTAATCCCCATACCCAAAACAATCGTTTATTGAATTATTCCAACAAAACATGCAATTTTTTACAGCTGAAGACTGGCTTGCGACACAATATACCACAATCTCACCCACAAATGAGGACGGTCAGAACCAAATTGATCGTATAGCCATGTCGTAGCACTACTTTTCTGGACGCTCTCAAAGATAAAGGCAATAGGTGCCGCACTAGAATATTTAGATTATCTATATCCGTTGATTGGAATATGCAGATATTAAGGATTTGCAACTCACTCAATTACCCGAAAATACATACGAAAAGCGAATAAAGATATAGAAAGTACTTCGAAATTGGAAACATAATCTTTATTATTTCAACCGAATGATCAGCTTCCAATTAAAAATTGAAAGAGTAAAAGCTTTTATGTAATAAATGGATCAACTGGAACCGGCATTCGTGGAACTGTACAAAAAACGAATATAGAAATGAGAAGAAATTACTAAATAAAAATTTCTGTTGCAAATCCGCAGACGGTATTATGCTGCTTTCACATTTACGACTTGAATATACTGTATGGATCTTCAAGCATATAACTTTATACTACCATTGCCATTGCCATAGGCATTGTCGTTGTCGTTGTATGATAAATAGTAGTTTTGCTTGTTAAAAAGTGTTTCAATACCAAACAGAAATTATTAAGTGGAGCATTGACAAAAAACAGACCTTGTCTAGAATCAATGGTTTGTTTGCAGAATTTATGTAAAGCATTGATTGCTAACATACTAGCAGAAGTTCCTTTTAGGTTTGTGGTCCACTGATGTTGACATTTAGGTTGCCTGATAATCAACATGGAAAGCTTATTTATGAGGAGGCTTTTAGAAATTTCCTATGAATAGCGACCATTTTTTTTCTTTAGCGTAATATGTTTTGCACGTAGATATTTCCGAGACCGGCTGGGTGATTATTTATTAATGAAAACCAAGAAAAAATTTGGACAAGCCAGAACTCGAATCTGGGACCTCTTCCATGCTAAGGAAGCGTGATAACCATCTACACCACATGCCCTATTACAATCATGGTGGTTTTGTATGTATAGATAGACAGTATCAATGTTATCTATTTGCTGCAAATAAAGCGCTGTCTGCCAGTGAATGATACCTCTCAAATGCATTCGCTCATGAAAAATGGTTATTACCTCAATATATATATATATATGTATGTACTGATGTTTGTTATGGTTATTTAAATTTAAAATAATATTGGAGCGAAAAGTTATTCCCTTTACTGACCTGACTCCATACCTGACGAGTAATTAAATAAATTCACAAATTAAAAATCTCGTCTTTACCAAAATATCAATCATTTGACGGGAAATCATGCTGATATGCAATTTTCATTATTTAAAAAAAAAAAAAAAAAAAAAAAAAAATATATATTTCATCATTCTTATGATGAAGGAAGATGAACGCCATTTCGTATTACTTTGTTTGGATTCAATTCAATTCAATTCAATGACAAACGTATGTGTAACACAAACCCCGTATACTATTAAAGTAACTTATGAATAGTATAGATAGCTTAAAAAAGATACAGAGTTGTCTACGGCCATACCTAGGCGAAAACACCAGTTCCCGTCCGATCACTGCAGTTAAGCGTCTGAGGGCCTCGTTAGTACTATGGTTGGAGACAACATGGGAATCCGGGGTGCTGTAGGCTCCCTCTCACTTTTTTTTTTATTTTATTTTCACGTGAGGAGAGTCAGAAGAGGGGAGGAGAGGGGAAAAATACGGAGGTAAGTTTAAATTTTTTTTTTTTTTTGCGCAAAAGAAGAATGGAAAGCTTGAACGGCTTCCCCCTTTCTCTCCATCATAACTAAAATTCCATAACTTTCCATCTCTTATACACTATATACACTATATACACTATATACACTATATACACTATATACACTATATACACTATATACACTATATACACTATATACACTATATACACTATATACACTGTACTGTCTTTTCTTCCATAATCCCACATGCCCACATGCTTAAAAGAAAACATAAGGTTCTTAAAATTCGTTATCATGCAAACAATCAATTAGCTATAGAAATGACTTGACAGGTGGGTAGGTGGGTGGGCTTGATTGTATTGTATTGTATCGTATCGTATCGTATCGTATCGTATCGTATCGTATCGTATCAAAGTATCGAGTGCTATCAACTTCACGCCCATGGCCGTGCTACGAACGATTAAATCGAACTTCTAACTATATTTCGGTAAAAAACAAACGAACAGGTCCCACAATAAGTGCAAAATAACCGAGGTTAGTTACGTTTTTAAAAAGATGAATTTACTACTAAGCATCACTTATAGCGTATGTCTTCCTCCACTAGCTTTTAAACTACAAAAAATTTCGACGATTAATTAATGGCACGTTATATTGAGAATATTTTTCTATAACCTTATTCTAACCAGTTGACTACTCGTATAGTTATTAATTTGGTTACAGCTTTTCATTATATAAGTTTATTTAAAAAAATTTACACAATAAAATTTTATAAGTGAGCTAATTTTTTTTTTTTTTTTTTTGTTATTGTAGTGTTCGCACTGTGTAAAGACAACAACTCTTTATGACAACATGACTAACAATAATTGCATACCAGCTAGAATCAATTGAGCCTGAATGATTCTTCGCTTAACAACTCGGGGATCAATTCAAATGAGACAGTTTTACCAGCTAAGTCAAAACAAAATAAAAATTGTAATCAATTCAGCTATCGTTCAATACGATAAAAAAGCCTGATGTCGTTTACGAAATTAATGACACTTGGCAATAGAATACACTATGAGTCCTACTCAATAGTTCAATTATCCGTTTGAAAAATTTGTGAATATTTAAATATTTGATTGTTCATATGATCCTCATATGATTTGTAAATTCCACTCACTGTATTTCGTATTTCGTATTTCGTACTTCAGAACAGTATAGGGCGTACGTACATGCAAGATAATGGCGAGTGTAAATCAAAATGATTCGTATTAGATTCGAAACTTTTTCTATCTGTCATTCAGACATACTCATGCGGATTTTTGGAAATTTCTTACTTTCTCTTAAACATTTCAATATTTGTGTTTTATTTTTTCTTTCCACTTGTTCATTTCATTGACCCTTTTAATAAGCTTACAAATATCATGTAAATATTGTATAAATCGTCCTTAAGAAGTGTGAGGAAATCCATGACGAGTCTACATAACTTCACAGAATCAGGTTTGATCATAAATTGTACACATGGAAAGTAACGAAATGATCGGTTTCTTACATTGAGAAGGAACTTACGAGTCCAATGAATTCATGTTATGATCTATAACACGAACAAACTGAACCGCCTCGCCAAACCAGACATTCCTTAGTTCCCTCAGGAAGATTATGTGTGTTTCTCAAGGACAAGAAGCTGCACAAGATTATATTATTATATTATATATATGGAAATTTACAAATGGTCATGAGATGTTTTGCGCAACATCCCGAGGTGTACGATGACTATATGAGACTAGAAAAGAAGATGAACGTACACTCACGGGGCGGTTGTTATCTATTGTTTTCATATTCCGTTTCGCTGTTGCATGTTTTAGAACGAACTTATTCATTTAGCTAATAGAAGGGTAAAGAAAAGCAAAACAAAATGGAATGAAACAAGAAAAGAAAAGAAAGCAAAAAAAAGCAAAAAGAAATTGACCCCGCCAGGAGTCGAACCTGGAATCTCCTGATCCGTAGTCAGGCGCCTTGACCATTGGGCCACGAGGCCTCTTGATTGATTACTTGTCTACCTAAATTTTTTTCATGCTTTTGTTGAATGTTTGTAACGTTTACTACATACTACATACTACATAGTATGATTGTCATGTCCCATGTCCAACCAAGCATCCGCTCGTTTCCCTGACAAGCTAGTTATTAATATATATATATTCATATCTCCTACTTTTCTCTGCTATCAATTCCTTCCCCCATATTGAGCTATTTTTGATACGAGCGATTAATGATATATATATATATATATATATATATTTTCTGAGATTTTTTTTTTTTATTTCATTTAGCTAATTTAGCTCGCTTTAGCATTACTGATTGTTTTCGTTCGACGGATGTGTAGTTTGCGGTTGCTACTATGAATTTATCGTTTGCTTTTTATGCTAAAATTTATAAAATCATATGCAGAGTGTTTTATTTTAATCTCTTTCTTTCGCTTTGCTTTGCATTGCTGACAGACATCCATACTTGCATGCATGTATATTAGATATAGATATAAATATAGAATATGTATATGTATATGTATATGTATATGTATGTGTATGTGCAGAAAAGTAACACAGTTATTAAAGAACAGATTAGATTACACTAACATAAAGTGCTTGTAACAAATGGTCGCATGATGTAGTTGGTTATCATGTCGATCTAATAAGTCGAATGTCGCCAGTTCGAGCCTGGCTGTGACCATTAATTTTTTCGTTTCTTTTTATTTTTTTTATTTCAAATCCATTTCATTTGCTCTTTGATTGAATTATTTGTTGATCTTTTGTAGATCTTTTGTTGAAGCAATGTCTTTTTATTGCAGAGTTCCAACATAGTGTAAAACACCCTGTATGATCAACCCAGTGAGCGCAATATATAAAATTTATAACAAACCAAAATAGAAACACTGGAACAAGAGCAAAAAAAAGCAATATAGTGAAACAATGAAATAACGACAAAACGGAAAAAAAAGAAAAAAGAGAAAAACTTGGACAAGCCAGAACTCGAATCTGGGACCTCTTCCATGCTAAGGAAGCGTGATAACCATCTACACCACATGCCCTTGGTTGATAACATTAGGATAAATAAGCTATATCAAAGCAATTAAAATAAAGAATGAAGTTTTATCACTTGTTCCTTTGCAAAGTACTCATACGTATATTCAAATTCATTCATCTTTCTATATCATATTATATGTATTGGTTCTCACACGATACGCAGAAGCAGAAGCAGAAACAAAAAAGTATTGCATTATTGTTATTGCCATCGTTATTAGCTGTTTAGTTATTTATTTTGAAATTGACATTGACATTGAAATTGAACTGAATTTTGATTGTTGATTGTTAAATGTTGAATACTGAATATTGAGAACGGCCTAGCAAAGAAATAATATTAATAGAAAAGCAACGAAATTAATACATTGTATTCGTACATAGGTAATGAACAAACACTGATTGAGACAATCAGAGAAATACATAACCACAGAAACTGCTTCAGTATGAGTGTCTGTCTCCTTTGCCTTTGCAGGAAACCTTGGGAGCGAAATGCCCTTACCATCTAAGTTGTAATCGTAAAGAACAGGAAGTCCTTCAACGAAGGCCGTGTGGTTTAGATGGTTATAATTTCTGCTTAACATTTAATGTTCGCAGACGGTCCCAAGTTCGAGTCTTGGCACGGTCATAGCCTTCACTTTTTTCAACTTTTCTTTTTTTTTAGAACCATCCAATGGATGATGAATGTTTATTTTTTTTCTACATCTATGCTATTATCCTATTCATTGTTGATGGTTTCATTTAGTTTGCTTAGTGTCAGTTTACTAGCAATTTTTTGTCTCATTTCACCTGATAGCATGCATCATCATCATCTACTTTCACTTAATGAATATGACTCTGAGTGAACAGCCAAAGATGAAGAAAGCCATGTACAAAACAGTATTAGAAACGCAAAATCGAATGGCGTTCTCAAATGCAAGGAAGAACCCAAGTGTGAGGAAAAAACGAAAAAAAAAAACAAAAAATTAAAAACCCAAAAAATAGAATCACTCTCCCTCCGGGATTCGAACCCGGGCTGCCAGCGTGACAGGCTGGTGTACTACCCCTATACTAAGGAAGATTTGCTTATTTATCGTTAAAAGTTAATTAATATATTGCTGTAAACTATTAATCAATTGATTAAAAGCTTGTTTACATCATTTGTCTACCTCTGTTGTTAAATATTCAAACTAAGAAAAACGAAAAACGAAAAACATTGGAAACTATTAACACAATTTTAGGAGAAAATGTTGAAAACTTAAACCTTTTACGAAACATTCGTAGTATTGACAAACCTAGAGAATTATCATCTGTAACTACTTTTACACTTATACACAGCTTTTAGCTGCTTAAGCCATATTGGATATATTGAGATTAATACACTAGAAAATATTGGCACCTATATATGTATGGAAAGAATAAAATCCAATTCGCATTATAGTATCAATAATACCAAGAATAAACTTGGTTAGTCCTAATGTATCACTTCAACTTGTTCTTCTTTCACCTTTACAAGTTCATCAATTAATTCATTGATATGTCAATACGATTTTGCGCTATATCTTCTCGTAATTAAGAGGCATCTGCTCCGGAATCTATTAGAAAGATTAAACATTGAAATCATTTGTTTCAATTAATGAAATTTAGAGCGTCCGTCCTTCCTAAGTATTGATGAAGTATCCCGTATTTATTTTTTACAGCAACGATCCTCGTTTTTCGTGTGGGGATAACGATCTTTTAGTTATTCTGACCTTATGAACTTTGTTTGGTTATCATTATATCTCTTTATTCTTCCTTCTTCCTTTCTTGGGGTTTCTCCTTGAAAAGCTTTATTAATGGAAATAGCCGATATGTGCGTTTTTGTGACGAAATTTGTTTTTCTTTATTTCTAATGCTTCTTCATAGTCCACGTTTATTAAATTGTTCTTTTATGGCAACGTACTTATGTGGGACAAAGATGAACTTTAAAATCTCCCTTCATTCATTTCCTGCCTCGCGAAATACGGAATATTTTTAACAAAACATTCGGCTAGAATGAGCACCGGAGAAAGAAGCTTATGCAAATATAATAACTTTTCGCAAATGGTACAATTTTTTAGCAGCTACTGACGAGTCGTTTAAAACATGACTAATAAGAAAAATTAAAAAAAAATAAATAAATAAGACGTGAAACCACAAATATACAACCATTACCAAAATCGGAAACTGTTTTCATTCATTTTTCGATTGATTTATTCATCGTCTTTGTCGTCATTCCACAGGCTAAGTGTTAACGGGTTTACAGAAAACATTACAATTGTAATTTCTATAATTTCATGACTTGAAGACGATAATTGAATCTAGTAGCTTCAGTATTGTATTCGTTAAAAATGGAGCCACGTAGCTAAACTCTTTGCCTCTTCAAAGGTTGCAACCATCTTTTCCGGTTTATGTCATATTCTATATAATGTTTGACTTGATTCCATTTTTGGGGGATGATTAAATATAACAATAAGGGTCAACAAAAGTTAAAAACTCATTATAAAACAGCTTTTACCATTTCCATTGGAAAGGTTGTTAATTTCTGTCAGTTATAAAGGTCAACTTATTCACTGTTTGTAAAACGTAGGAATACAAACAAACCATTGTTGATATCAGAGGTTATCAACAAAAAAGTAATATTAAACAAAATCTTTTAAAAACCTAATATTCAATTGTGCACGATACTGAAATTTAAGCAGTGCAAAAACTTAATGAAAGGGGTGGGACTCGAACCCACGAGCTTTCGCACTAGTGCCTTAAACTAGCTCCATAACCACTCGGACACCCTTCCGTTCGTTGATGGCTTATTTTTGTACAATAATCTATAATCAAGATACATTCGTTCTATAGACCCCTCCAATCTGTAATTGGCATGGCACATGATTCCGTTCATCGTATTCTTACTTCGGCACGTACTACTGCTTTGCACAAATTTCTGCTTGTATGATGCAGTGGTTAATGCTATATTTAAATAAATAAGCGATAATTGTCCACTTGTATAACTTTTTTGCAATTAGCACTTGTTTGATAGTATACTCATTCCGAACATCAACATAGAGGTAAATGTACTTAGTTTTTGGCTTCTAAATTTTTATTTTGGCGTATTATATGTTAGGCATAGAAAAAATAAAGCATCTTTGCGAGTTCGCTTTTAATGTATTTTTTGATCATTATATCAGTAGAAAAATAAAAATATATATTTATATGTACATATAACTAATAGTTACTTACTATAGATCCAATTGCCAGAATTTACATAAATGTTGAACTAGATTTGAAATCTAGTCAGCAGTTACTGCATCATTAAAAATTTCTTAGTTATGTTTAGCAAAAAGTAACGATGAAATTGGCGGGTGGCCTTTACGATGATTGCAATTTTCTAAACAACCCTTCATCTAATATTTTATCCCATGAAAGTTTACTTAACCTACCAGGAAAAAAACCGTAAGTCAATTTTTGAATTCATAAATATATTGGAATCATCAATCGTATGTCGTTACATTTTGTTAAGTTGAAAAGCAATGAGAGATCACGTATCGTGAGGGAAGGTGACAGTAAAGTCTTGATCATGAATGCGAGACGATCATGTGACGAGAATAACTATCAAAATGATTACCTTGATTTGCAGAAATTTAATAACAAGCTGTTATTGACTTTTCAAGCCATTAAATGAGCATGTATTCAAAAAAAATAAATTAAAAACTCCATAATTTCAGTACAACTGGTGGAAATATGCAAATAGTGAATTATAACTTAAATTGATTTAGCTTAACTAGGCGTTGGCCGTGCAAAACGGCGTATACATACGTTAATGCAATTGCTTATACAAACCGTATATACAAACACACTAACCAAGAATTTATATTGCACCGATTAGGAGTAAGCTAATTTATCATGTTGCTTCAAAAGAAGTTGCACTAAAGGTAATGCCCAAAAATTGGTTAATTGGATTTAGACAAGCAGAAAAAAGTTTTTTATTTCAATAGAATTATTATTTTATGTGTAATATAATTTTATACTATAACAATGTTACTAACGAAGGCCTCGTGGCCCAATGGTCAAGGCGCCTGACTACGGATCAGGAGATTCCAGGTTCGACTCCTGGCGGGGTCAATATCTTTTTTCCTCTTTCAATGTTTTGCTTTTCTTTTTATTTAATTTTACCCTTCTTTTTATATCCATCTATGGCCTTTGAAATGTCTCCACTTTGCTTATCCTAAATATCATCTTGATTAGTTTATTACTTAGTACTCTATCAATGCAAATTATTATAGTTAGCTATGATGAGAAATAAAAAAGAAACTCCCAAGGCGAGACTCGAACTCGCAACCTTCTGATGACCTTTCATAAGAGTCAGACGCTCTAAACCGATTGAGCTACCCGGGACTTGTTATGATGCTTACCATTAAAAATATATTCACTACTATCTAATTTTGCGAAGCTCTTTTTCATTATTGATAATTACGGATAAAAATTAAAATGAAAATTAAAATCAAAATAATTCGAGTTTAGTGTAGTCTTCATACCTATCTTCTTAAATCGTTGTTGCTGTTACTTTTACAGAATTTTCTTTTCTTTGCATCTATGTAAGTAAGTTCCCATAATACTTGCACTGTCACTGATTGTTAAAGCTTTGCAGTGATTGTATGTAAATACAGTAGAAGAAATGAGGAACAGGATTTTTTTTCGAGCGATGGTATAGTCATAATAGCTGTAGCTGTTTTCTATGCTGTGTTATCTATGAGCTATCATCATCAGTCAACTGGTGAAAAAACAAAAAAAAAAAAAAAAGGGGAAAAAAATAAAGCAGAATCACCATCGTATGCAAGAAGAAATTCATTTTTTTCTTTTTTTTTTGTTTTATTACAATTGTTTTATTTTCAAGAAGGAGGAACCGACGAATAAAAAATCAATTCATATTGTAAAAATTCGTTTCTATTTGATAAGTACGTTACGAAAGGCAGAAAGAAAGTAACAGTATTTAGCAGGTGGTAGGTGGTAGGTGGTTGATGGGTTGTTGCATTGGATGATCGCAGGTAAGATATGAGATAGTCCCCCAAAAAAAAAAATTAAAAACAAAAATAAAAAATAAAAAGGTAGAAAGTCGTTGATATATTATTTAACTAAAGAGCAGTCATCCAATGGCCAGTTGGCCGAGCGGTCTATGGCGTAGCACTCAAGTGAAAACTTGGACTGTTCAATCAAGTCTTGCTATATCGAAAGATGCGAGGGTTCGAATCCCTCACTGGTCAAAATTTTTCTTTTTCTTTTTCTCTTTCCATATTTGATTTTCTTCATTCATTTTCATTGTCATTTTCAAATGATATTGTTGCAAAATTACTTGGTCAGTAAAAAACTTTGATTCTATATTCTTACAAGTTCTACTACTCTTTTACTGACCTCTTGTTGTCTCCCTTATTGCTCTACTTGTTTACAATTTTGCACTTATACAGTTTCATAGCTGTACATGATATGGCATACACAAACAAAAGAGGTCAATCAAGTACAATATTCATCACAATTTGGTGTAAAGTCATATAGTTGCATTAACTAAGGTTATGAAGCAATAATGTCGTTTGAGGTACGAATATGCATCTGTTTTGCTTTGTAAAGCTCACTTTAAAAATCCATTTTTTAAGGTAATTTAAACGGAACAAGTTTATGAAGCAGACAGGCGTGTCCATTCTCAAAAACTGTATGTTATTTTTATGTTAATGTTTGATTATCCGCAAAACAAAAAATGATTTAGCAAGTGAAAAGGTGAAAGTACTTTGCTCTCTATTCATTGTAAGTGATTTTTTTGTTTATATATTTAAGTTTTCTTAAATGGGCCTGAAGAAAAGAAGTGCTCTAAATACGTAATCATAATTTAAAAAGCAAGAACCAGAATTAAATAGAGTTATTTTGTGTCAGAACATACCGTTTGAACCAAATGTTCTTGAATTACAGACCTTGGTTTACCTAGCTTATAACAACTGTCTTGAGGCAACTTTGCTGACTAGACGGACTGGTTCATATTTCAATATCTATCTACCGAGTAATTTCGAACACAAAGTAATCAAATACATATTTAACAAGCTGTGGATTCTTTGATTTTCAACATAGGATAACTACTATTATCTACGGCTTTCCCATAATAATTTCAGTTCCAGTTTTTAACTCAGCACGGAATAAAAATCGGGTTGCCAATTTTGACAAAGTATAAAAATTAAGAAGTGCAACAAGCATTATTGTGCCATCGTATAATTATCGACTTGACAGCTGATCAGGTAGCCGCATATACCAATGATCTGGATCAACGGTTTCTCTCGTATTAAGTTGAGTTATCATTGTGATGACACACTATCAGTAGGGTAAAACTAGCCTATCTCTTGAGGTCCGAATACTCAACTCACATTTTCTTTTGGTGGGTGGACAATCCAACGTTTACCGAATTCGGCTTCGGTACGATAGGAAGAGCCGACGTCGGCGAACCAAAAAGCAACTCGTTATGAACGATTGGTTGTCACGAGCCGGTTATCCCTGTGGTAGTTTTTTACCAGAAGCCCCTTTATGACGTTTGAATTGTACTTCAATTGATGACACTTTAAGAGTATCCATTACTCTATTGATAGTAAAAAGGATCCACTTTTTTCTATAAGCAGCATTTTTAATATAGAACTCTAATCTTATGCTTAGATGCTTCAATTACCCGTAATAACCTTTAGAGGGTATATTTTTGAAGTCGAAAGTCTAGTTATCATAGATTTGTAATCGATCCTAAAACAGGATAATGATTCTACATATGGAGAGCAAGTACGATATTTCAACAATGTTTAGCAACGATCGATTAAGATTCAGTATAGTGCAATATCTCACTTAGGCTCAAAACGCCGAAGCATATAGTTTAGCCAGCAAACCAGCGAATAGGAGCATAATCTTATAAGCTTTAGACTTTCTAATCTACTCTTCAACAGTAACTTTTTCTGCCTTGGACCGGGAGGTTTTTGGTAGGAACTTTTTTCATGCAAAATTATTCCGGAACCTTATATAGAAGATATAATATATATATATTAAATGAAAAGCTTTTTAGCATATATTCAATGCTAAGATGTAAGATGGATGACGTGCTCCACCATTATCGAGAGGTTTGGGAGCAGGAATTATAGAGCTTCAGTATGTATACAGAGAAAATACATCGTTCATGATGTAAATTATCGCTTGAAGCGTTGATGTTCTATGGAGT
Source organism: Schizosaccharomyces osmophilus (assembly GCF_027921745.1). Classification (NCBI taxonomy): domain Eukaryota; kingdom Fungi; phylum Ascomycota; class Schizosaccharomycetes; order Schizosaccharomycetales; family Schizosaccharomycetaceae; genus Schizosaccharomyces; species Schizosaccharomyces osmophilus. The sequence continues at coordinate 1,197,833 of NC_079239.1, read as the reverse complement.
TATTGTCGGATAGTTGGAAACCTCAACAAAATCTAAAAAGCTTGACTGATGTCAGTCAATTTTAGCGTATATGAATGGGTTTAAAAACCAGTATCCATCGCTGTAGCTTTGCGCAGATCCACTGTATCGAATTTCATATCAACGAAACGAGTTTAGCGTTAAAGTTTATGACAAATAGAGAATCAACAGGTTTGCATGAGTGAACGAAATTGCGATAACAAGCGCTACGGTTCAGGTTCGTACAGCCATCTTTGAAATCTATATTTAGCCAGTATTTGTATTTGTATTTGTGTTTGTGTTTGTGTTTGTGTTTGTGTTTGTGTTTGTGTTTGTGTTTGTGTTTGTGTTTGAGTAGACAAAATTGACATACCAAACATTGTCACGAACTTCTAGGGGATCGTTGCAAGATTTTGAGCGATAGGCTAGCCAAGAAACACATGTAACTTTCTATTACGGTTTCAAGATTTTCCATTCATTCATTATACCGTTTTATTAGCAGAAGAAATTTCAATACTACACAATTATTTTGACCATTCTTCTTCGTCTTTGTCTTTTGAAATCCAAAACTAACGTTGTCAAATCCGTGCCTTCTAACGAATTCGCTTGCCAATCACTAAATCAAGTAGAAAGTGGGGAAGCTCTGACAACATATATGAAAACGGTAATGGTTGGTTTGAATACTGAATAATCAACTGTATATGAATATACGTTGTCTCAAACTGTTATACTTGTCTTGACTATGCAGTTTAAGTAGAATCCAAACCTATCAAAACAATCCAATTACTGAAAGCTGTTCGCTTGTCCATAGTACATGCATTACAAGCGTCCTCATGTTGCTTCGCGTACATCCTACCTTAAATTCGTGCACTCTCTAAGCACCCTGTTCCGTGAGGCTAATGTTTATCACTGCATTTTATTCTGTTTAATTTAAGAATTTTATTTGAGTACTGTAGTATTGTTGTGTTCGTTTAGTTTTCCCCTCTATTATGCCGACTATCTAGCGATCGTACGAACGAATTCATTTTGTAAACTGTAAAGGGAAGGCCTTTGTATGGTTTGTAATATAACAAGCAGCTCTATGTTTCAGTTTCCTCCTTTCCTATGTAAACATTTACGAATTTAAGCAACATTCGTCAATTGCTTAACCGTGTCGTATTATTTCTGACTTCTTTCGTGTGCAAATATCATATATCATATACGATACTAGATCGAAGAGAAAATCTCTGTTGAAGGATTGCAATTATTCAGTCATATTCAATATTGATGGTATCTAAGAAATTATATCAGGCTCTGTCTTTATCTTTATCTCTGTCTCTGTCTCTGTCTCTATCTATGTTTCTTGCCGTCTTTTTACCGAATACATTGATACAATATTTCATTCTAAAGCGCTGCAAATAAGCGTATTTAAATTTAATGAACCATTCTCGAAAGGTAAAATCATCTGTGACCAAATGCTGACCAATTTCAAGGTACCATGTATATCAATTTAAATACTATTGATGATACTTGGGCTCCTGCAAATCTACTTGTTTGGTTGATTTTCGATCATTTGCTCGCCGTTTTTTCGGCAATAGCTTTGACTTTGGCATTGAGTTTAACTGAGTGAGGTCAAGGACAAAAAAAAAAAAAAAGAAACGCATTAGTCATCAAATCATACAGCCAAGAATCTATTATATATATAAAATTGGCTCAAATGATAGCCCTTCAACGGGACTCTTTTTGACATGAGAATTAAAGGAATCCCTCGTTTCGGTCTTAGGGCAAAGTAGTAGAATAACATATTCTCCATCCGTTTATCGTAACTGAATTCATCTTTTCTAATATTTTCGCTATTTGGTGGTAAATAGCGTTCAATTGGGAAGAATGGCTCAACATTCTGATTTACTTTTAAGAACTTAAAAGGCATCTACGTGATTTCGCTTGTTGAATTTTATTCACAACCACTGTCTTTGTATATAATTTATATACGCTCTAAAGAACTGAAAGATCTTATAGTGGATTCGTACTAATGTATATGAAAAAATTATAGATAATACGTGAATGACTCGACTTGGCTTGCGGGTTGATTCAATTCAAGTAATGAATATGTATACTGAGTGTACTGTTTGTCAAGCCGGCAACTGAAAGAAGAAAGAACTTACGTTATCCTTCAGCATTTCCTTACATGATTAGATCGTTTAGACCGTTTTTTATGTATGATCGTTTGTTGAGTTGACAAGATTTCACAAGGATTTGTTTGAAGCAAGCAAGGTATATAATCACTCATTGCTGACTTCTTAGACTGAATAAATAATTCATTAAAAGGGAATACAATGGAAAGATAACTATTCTGTACGTGGCTAGCTACGTTGAAACGATTTATATATAATGATAAAGCCATTTGCCGCCCTAATGATGATGACGATGTCAATAAAGATTTGATACTTCTGGAATATAAGAAAAAAAAAAAGAAATACAACGTTAAAAGAATGGTTATTTAATAAAGACTAATACGAACCCGATAAACTAACAAATATTCATAGTGTTGAAATAAACTAGAATGAAAAGGAACAGGGAAAGGGAAAGGAAACAATTGTGGTAAGCGAGAGTGATCATTAAGAGTTCAAATAAGCATTCGTATAGTATGCAGTTGTGAAGGACTGACTGAATGCAATGATTATGAAGAGGTGGTTTCGCTGCGAAGTATAAGTATGGCTTGGCCTAGGTATAGGCAAGGTGTACATGCAAATGAAAGTAATAAAAAAAGTAATTTAGTATCTGACTAAATGAGTAAATCATAAAGCATTAGTTGCTGGTTTAACAAGCAATCCGTTGTGGTCCAACGGCTAGGATTCGTCGCTTTCACCGACGCGGCCGGGGTTCGACTCCCCGCAACGGAAAACTTTTTCTTTTCGTTTCATTTCTATTTTAATTTTTTACTCCCTTTTCTTTAAAGGGCCATTGGCGTTCGATTAAACATACAATTGAAAAATTAATTATATGATCTCCTATTTAGTTCATCTAATCTTGTCATCCTCTTCTATTTTCATTTGGCGGGGGGAATACATTCTAAGAAAACATACTCATACATTAAGTTGAACTGAGAAAATATTTTCATTCCAAAACACTCACTTACGTATTTCAAACCGGTAAAGTAGATGGTATTTTAAAACCATAAGCCGGGCGATTGGAAAAGCGAATGGTTGAGAAAGGATCACTCGTTAAGAAATAATTATCAATGGACTAAACGATTTGCCTTAAGAGACAAGATATGCCGACACAGCAAACTGTAGATCTGTATTTGAAATTACCAAATTATAGCGTAACGCGGCCATGGGCGTGAAGTTAATAGCACTCGATACGATACGATACGATACGATACGATACAATACAATACAATCAAGCCCACCCACCTACCCACCTGTCAAGTCATTTCTATAGCTAATTGATTGTTTGCATGATAACGAATTGATAATCTTTGCAAATATAAGGGCGACAAGGTGTACGCGTATTTGGAGAGTTAGAGACTTGACTCGACGTTGTGACAAATACTTCTTCTGTAGTCATGCAAGTGTATTGAAGATAAAATAATGGAAAGTGCAATATGAAACTACACAAATAGAATTCCAATTCAGGGCTTTAAAAGTTGTAACGGATAGAGACAACAATATTTTTACTTATAATCTATAATCACAATAAAGGTATATTTCTTTTCAATCTTCGCTGTGCTTGCTTATCGTTTATAAAGCTGTAAAGGCATGCTCTTCTTGTTTGGATGTTCCATATTTCAGAATAGATGAGGAATAGGGAAATATCTCATTGAAATATGGGTAAAATCAATGTCAAATTAGTGAACGTATATATACACTCAATACAGAAGAATATTGTTGTCTTGTCCGTTCATCAATGCTTCGTTTATGGTGGGTTGAAGACATAAGAAACACAGCGAATCTATTCTCTCACGATTCAGCAACATGGATGTTGCTGTTTGTTTTGTGATTGCGGAATAAATTTGGTTTCGAAGGAGATTGATTTCAATGTCCATCCACGAATAGTAACTATCAAACTCATCTTGTAAAAAACTGATGTCTTGATTTGTATGCATAGCAAGTAGTAATAGTACTTACCCCATATGTACTCCAAGAAGTGAAGAATGGATTGAGAAACCGATGGTGAAACCCAGATCGTCTATTATATGTACATTGGGCATAGCGGTTGTTGAAGCCCATGAACAGAAAGCGATATATGATAAGTTTTTATTAATGACAGCTACTATGATTTGAGATAAAAAATAACATAGTATCTGATTTCGACACAGTTGATAAGATATGATAGGTGATTTTCTTCTTTTAAAAATGAATAATAGAAGATCAAGCATTCATCACAGAATATGGCATTCTGTTGAAGAATAAATATACTTTTGACAAATCAAGCTTCGTCTATTGAACTAACCGATTGCTAATAAACAACAGTCAAACGTAATACTGTAATATGATATGATATGCATTCATGACTGACTGACTTGGGTTACCACCGTAATTCACATATCAAAATCCTCACGGCTTAAGTTGAGAAAGAACCTCTCCGTGCTATCAAAACTTTTAATATTTCAAAGCAAAAACTTTCTATTTTATTATTTTCTTTATTTGTAGGATTGAATGTAAAGAAACATGCAAAGGTGGGTGTTTTATATCAAAGCTTTCGAGAGACCTTACGTAATTGAATGTCGTTAAAGCTAAGAGAGGGAAAAGCTTATATTTTTTCGATACGGTAGTAGTATAGCGAGTTAGGAACTTTTCTTTATATCGACAACTGTAATATGGGGAAGCACCAACTACGAACTACGTAAAATAGCGACAATTTTTTTAGAACGACACGAGATGACTGCGATGCTTCGGCGACACAGACGAATACTGTCAATAACAATTAGAACAACAATGACATCAAAAAGCCCGTGTTTCCTCCTCGTAATCGCAGCCATAGCATTAGGCTGCCAATAACCTCCTGAACCCGGAAATCTTTGTTGAGATTAAGTTATAAATAGATAGATAGGTAGATAGGTAGATAGAACATAATGCAATAGGATAAGCGACCTTAAAAAACAATCAAAAGCCACGGAGACGAGCGTTCTTCTCACAACAGTACATAACTACCTTATTTCGATTCACATAGGGAAGCGAGGAAGAAGGAAGCTGAATTATGGTATTGATGCTTTTTCCAATCTTCCTTTCAACTCCCTGTGATTGACATCTTCCGTTCCCATTAATCGCCTTTCATACAAGCTTGCTACAGCCATAAAGAGTTTTTATTTACACACTATTTCAATGATGCAACCAGCTGTTATTTATCTCACGATATGACAACCATATCAGCCAAGATTTTATTTAATTGTATAGATCTACTGTAAGCTTTTTGGCTTTTATTGTCACACTGATAAGCTCGACGTATGCTAGGCTTTTTAGCTTGTATATGGATTTTGTTACATACATCATGATATTTTGGATAACTTTTAGGGAATTACTTACTTTCAATTGTCACAGCGTAGTGTCAGTGTCATAATCCGTATACAATATCACTAATGCCTTGCTACGATTATCAGATTGTGGTAAAATCATATAAAAGAATCCCTTTATGACAATATGTAAATAACGGAAGTTTCTAACAATTAAACAAAGACACTTCATCAAGAGGAAACAGTGTTAGCTACTTTAGAAGAAATATATATATACCCAGCGTTGGAAGATTTGACTGATCTAGCTAAATAAATTGTTTATATAACTTTGTTAGTGAAGCAAATCCCTGGAAGCTATTACTATTCAATCTAAGTAGTATCAAAGCATCCAATTTAAGTCAAACATACAATTTACTGTAATTGTTATTACATACATCTTTTCCACTGAATACTTATTCTCATAACGAGTGAGACTTCGTCTGTGACAAATTTATCTTCCAATCTGAAAGTGGAAATAGTTTCGTTTTATTACAAATTAAACGAACAGAAGTATGGAAATGGATTCCGAAAATTCAGGAACTGGATTTTTCGTTAGTGCGATGGATATGCAAAATCTCAAAGCGGAAATAAGCGATCAACTCAAGGTTATATCTGAACAGATGGTTGCTGCAAATCAAGAAAAAATGGCCGAAAAATTAAGTCAAATGGAAATTGACGAAGATTACATCGCCGAAGAACCAATGGACCTAATTGAAAGTGTTGAGAACGCTTATGGTAATAGGGCTGAAAAATACTTAAGACGAATTAATACGAGAGAACCAGAAGTTTATAATCCAGATAAACATGAATTAGATGATTTCCTGCGAGACTTGGAAACCATATACGAAATGGTACGTTTGGTGTTTCCTACTGACCAAGAAAAAATCATGTATCTTTATTCTAAATCCCAAAGTCATCAGAGACAACAGATAAGAGAAGTGGTAAAGAAACCCGGTCCAAATAGAACGTTCGACTTTGTATTCGAAAAAGTTTTTCGAAGCGGATCAAACGACTCTTGGGTAGAGACTCTCCATGAACATCTGGACAAGGCTACTAATTCAGATTTCGATTTCGCAGAGTACAGAAAATGGCTTTTAAATTTGGACGTGGAAACCAACATAAAGATCAGTGCATTCCTATGTCAAAAAATGCATAACCGAAATCAACTCTTAAAAAATAAATATGAAAAAGGAGATCCACAAAAAGCCATGAGAGAAACAAATCGCCACGCACGGTATACACCACCTCCAAAACCAACGAAATATACACGCCAACAGTTCTCAACACAGAAACAGAAAGCTTGGAAACCAAATAAGCGCGAACAAACCAAGAACTGGGATGACTCCAAATATGGAGCGAAATCAAAGCCAAGCGAATGACTAGACAAGGGAAACAAGTCTAGAAGAGATGAAGTCGTCTCTATAAACAAGGTCATTGTAGGAAATCCACAAACACACTACGAAAAACAATCTTCGCAAAATCAAGATGTCAAAATTGCAAACCTCAAGGTCAATGCATTGATAGATACTGGCGCCAACGTATCCATCTTGAGAGAAGACCTGGCTAAATAAATTACGCGTAAATTTAATAAAGAAAACCGAACGTTTCTGGGGATAACAAACGACAAACTTCAAGTTAAAGGAAATTTAACATTGCTAGTAGAAATCAATAAACGAAAATTTTACGAAACGTTTATAATTACTCCGACTTCAGAAAACGAAGTTCTCCTCGGATGGAGCATCTTGAAAAAATTGAAAAGTTTAGACTTTATATATGGCAACAAGACAAAGGAGGAAAAGAATAACGACAAGGAAAATCCAAAAGTCGAAGATATATTAAAATCATTCAACAAAGTGTTCACAGAAGTTGCAGACATTCCTTTGCCCAGACACACAGATAGTGATTTGAAAATTGAACTTACAAACAAATTGCCAGATTACGCACCGAAACTAAGGCCATATACACAAAAAGAATCTGCGACAATAAAAGAAAACGTGCAAAAATTATTAAGTCAAGGCAAAATTCGCGAAAGCTCATCAAATATTATGTGCGCTCCATTAGTTGTACCGAAAAAGGGAACAGATAAATACCGCATGGTTATAAACTATAAACTATAAACCACTAAATGCAATCACCAAAAGAGACAATTACCCATTACCAAACTTTGAAGAAATTATAAATTGTCTAAGCGGAGCCAAAGTTTTCAGTACGATTGACCTGAAAGAAGCATATCATTTACTTAGAATTCAAAAAGGCGATGAACAAAAGACAGCCTTCAAGACATCCTTTGGAGCATTCGAATACAAAGTAATGCCCTTTGGATTAACCAATGCGCCAGCAAATTTTCAAAGGTATATTAACAAAGTACTTTTACCATACCTTGGAATTTTTATTATCGTTTATTTGGACGATATTCTGATATTTTCCGCCTCAGAAAAAGAACACGAGGAACATTTACGAAAAGTATTGCAGAAGCTACAAGACGCAAAATTATACGCAAATCGAGAGAAATGTACCTTTTTCCAAAAGAAAGTCAAATTCTTAGGTCATATCTTCTCCAACCAAGGACTGGAGATTGACCCAGAAAGAATTCAAGCTGTTACAAATTGGCCTGAACCCAATACGTTGCGACGCCTACAATCTTTCTTAGGTTTTGTTAATTATTCTAGATGATTTATGCCGAATCTTTCAAAATTGGCACGACCGTTATATGACTTAACAAAGAAGAATGTCAAGTACAGATGGACCGATCGTCATAAAGAAGCCTTTGTCAACATCAAGAAAGAACTAAAAAACGATTCTATGCTAAAACACTATGATCCAACAAAAGAAACTCGATTAGAAACTGACGCTTCCGACTTTGCCATAGGAGCCATTCTATCGCAAAAACAAGAAGACAACGTTTATCATCCAATAGCTTTCTATTCAGAAACATTCACAGATCGTCAATGCATTTGGCCAACATGGGAAAAAGAAGCCTATGCAATTATTGCTGCTCTCCGAAAATGGTATCATTTCTTAGCTCACACAGAAACACCATTTCAAATATTAACGGATCACAAGAATCTAACATCTATGTTTACAAAAATTCGCACAGATACTCGTTCCAAATCAATAGATGGGCAACAGAATTGGAACTATACAATTTCGAAATTCAATATCGACCTGGCCGAAAGAATGAACCAGCAGACGCAATCTCACGTCGCCCAGATTATAAAATCACTGCCATCAATCAACTAAGTGAAGCAAATTATGTAACAAATGTTTTCGATTACGTTCGCAAAGAATACTCCAATCATAAAAAGTTTCAAAGAATCCTAAATGGAGACAACGACAATCCGCAATATACAATTATAAACGGCCTCATCATTAATGAACAGTTCCACAACTAGTTCAGTTGATATGTTATCAATTCCATGATCATCCTATTTCAGGAGGACATCGAGGAAAACTGTCCACAACAAATCGCATTCGCGAAAAGTTTTATTGGCAAGGAATGACAAGCGATATCCAAAAGTATGTTAAAAATTGTGATATATGTCAGCACAGTAAAACTCGAAATCATCAACGCTATGGTCAATTACAACCACTGCCCATTGCAGAAAAACCGTTTCAACATTATTCTATGGATTTTATCGTTGGATTACCAGTATCTCAAGGTAAAGATGCCATCTTAACAATTGTTGATCGTTTCACCAAAATGGCTTGGTTTCTTCCTTGTAATACAACCACGACCGCAGAACAACTGATTGAAATGTTCGAAGATCACATCGTATCGGTATACGGCAATCCAAGAGATATCGTTTCCGACCGAGGACCTGTATTCATTTCTGATAAATGGAAACAATACCTCAAAGATCATAATGTAACACTCAAATTATCTTCTGGATATCATCCACAAACGAATGGACAAACTGAGCGTATTAACCAAATAGTAGAAACATATTTACGTTGCTATATGCACGACAACTTGGAAAATTGGGCTACATATTTGAAGAAAGCACAGTTATGTTATAACTCTGCCGAACATAGCGCTACCAAAGTAAGCCCTGTAAAGGCCGCATTTGGTATACAACCTATACTAACAGAATGGGATTTGCAAGTGATAAACGATCTCGGTACATCATTTTTATCCTCACAAACAGAACCTGTTCACGAGATCAGAAACCACATACGAAAAGCAAATGAACGTTATACAAAATACTATAATCGCAAGACAGAGATACCGCCGATATTCAAATCCGGTGACCAAGTACTCATTAAGAATGGTAAAGTGGGATTCTTTCATCAAAACAACAAACTGGAACCAACGTTTGTCGGACCATTCGAAATAAAAAAGAAAGTTGCAGAACACAACTATACTTTAAATTTTCCTCGTGAAATACGAAGACGATACCCTGCATCATTTCATGTGTCTGAACTCGAACCATACAACGCAGACTCACATGCAAACAACTTTCTAGCAAATATAACTATCGACCGTATATTAGACGTCGACAACAACCAAAAGCCTTCGCTTTATTACTGTTTATACCATACGAAACTGTCAAACGACTACCTTCGTTCAGTCACTTGGATCCCCACTCACATTGTTCAACAGAAAGCAGATGCAAAACTCGTTGAATTTAACCACAGCGCTTCATCTCGATAGAACCGCAAGGAAAACAAGATCTTTCAATTCAAGGAAGTGAAAGCGTCTTAAGAAGGGAGGTGTCATAACCGGTATACGATATTACTAATATCTTGATACAATAAATGTATTGTATTATCAAATACGTTATTACAAAACTAAATGTTCATTTTTGCGACTGAAAATTTTATAAATCTAGAACTAAGGTTATATAGAAGCTGACTAATCCTAGAAAGATATATATACCTCTAATGGAAAGCTCAAATCTTCAGATTGGAAGATTTGACTGATCTAGCTAAATAAAATTGTTCATACAACTTACTTAGTGAATCAGATCCCTGGAAGCTATTACTATCTTTCTATAGTACAAACGCATCCAATTTATAAGTCAAATATACAATTTTATGAATTGTTATTACTTACATCTTTTCCACTGAATACTTATTCTCATAACAAGTGAGATTCATCCTGTGACAGACAGTATTCGAAATATTCACAAATATTACAAGATACTTACGAAAGTTATAGAAGTATAATACTAAGTAGTACAAGTTAATACAACCTCATAATATTATAACATGTTTAGCTAGCTAACTTACTAACTGTACTTCTACAATTTTAACATCATGTATGTAAAAAAAGTTTGCGAAATAATTAAATACTACCACTCTTAATTAAACTTTTTTATTGTAAAGTTATAAGCTCAGGCGGATCAAAGACTAACTTGTTGCAACCTAAAAAATAAGCCCAATAATACTACACAATCCAGTATACTCGTGCTACAAATATGTCCAGTGTGAGGTATATATTATCACGTTATGATTTTTGTTTCCATTTATTTATCCTCATCATTAAGTGATATTAATAAAGCTGCTGTATAAAAATAACATTTCTCAATTGAACGGAAACATAAAAAAGGATAATTGAGATTTAACAGGTTGACTTCATGATTTCTGCTAGCATTTACTGAAAACATATACAATATTTAATCAACCCTCAAACTCAAACATACTCATGTATGAAAGCAATAAAAATGCAAAGCTGACCTTTTACTGGTACAAATGCAGATAAAAAAAATTATACAATCATACGATAATTGGAATCAAAATCAGCTTCTCAGCTCTTTTTTTATGTGCTTAAATTATTGTCGGATCTCATCTCTGCTTTTCCGCTGATACAGAAGAGAAACGTAGATCCAATTAGAGAATACAAAGATTGATTTGAAGATTATAGTAAGAAAGTACTGCTACTTAAGACTATAATCGATTGGAATATATGGAAGAATTAAAAGCAAACCGTTATTAGACTCTGAATTCGCAAATTTAATTATTTGAGTGAATGTATTTTATTGACTATTTCAACTTAAGCTAAGGTTTTTTTTAAAGGGTTATAAGAAAAAAGACAATAAGACAATCTCTTAGTATTAAATTTATTCGTAAGATAGCGTTTATAAACAAGCACAAAAAGTATAGAATTGTACTAATAGGCAAAAACAAAAAAAAAAAGGGGAAATAAATTTTAATAAGATTACATTCTGAGTAATTTGCGCTAATCAGAAAGGTTTCTTTCAATTCTATCAATTCTGTTCATGAATGTTTCCAACATGTCTTTCCTGACTAGCATATTGGTTAGGTGATTACATAAATCCAATGCGGTGACTGCTTATAAAGAGTCTTCGAAAACTGGAAACGTTGCAACTGAGAAATTAATGCAGTCTTAAGAGGGTCTTTGAAATCTGTTCGCGAATGACCTCGATAACCAACGTCTTTTACTTACTTCTCAATCGTAAAGTAATCGCCATAAAATTCTTTTGTTCCTTCTAAAAACGAGGAGATATAACTAAACGCTTTGATCTAGTTTCATTTTGACAATGCTTACATTTAGCTACTAGTGAAGGAAGCTGTAATGTAATTTCTATTAGAACTGAGAAAACTGGTAGATTTTTCGTTAATTAGCATACAGACAAAGGGGTATTGTAAAGATATTTTGAGCTCTGCTGCACATTTTAAACGGACATACTAATTATATACTAAAAACCATTTCACGATCTTAGACATAAGTCGGCTTAATCGACAATTTTCTGAAATCATGCTTGGTCGTTACTCATTGTTTGGGTACTGCACTAATTACTATAATATGTATTTGCGTTTTATTGGCGAAACAACATCAAACAAGGAATTTTACAGCATTTTCCATATTTAATGCAAATCCACCTTTATTTTACTTCCATAGCTTAACCTGTACCAGCCAAATATATAGCTTACTTCATTATTTTCAATATTTGAACAGTGAGTAAATATTACAACTTCCACAGCTTTACGTTGATGAAAGTATTTGAACGACAATAATCAAGAATTTATAAAATGCTTCGGTATGAAAAAGAAAGGAGGATGATTAATTGTTTTCTAAGTATCGTACTCACCAATTATATTGAAACCTCAACAAATTTGCTCTACAATCGACAGAACATACAAGGTAGCCTATCCAATTCATCAGTTTATTAAGAAAATAAATAGAAAACGATTCCTCCTATAGTAAACTACTTGACGCATATATATAATGGCCATAATTCAATAACTATTTAAAGAGATTTTTTTATTCGGTATGCTTTCAGTTATCGTATCTAGTATCAAACATGATTTAGTTACTTATAAAGGTAGGCGATCGTTGTCAGAAATTCAGATAATGCCCTATCTGATGCTTATCCTATAAACAAGTGCCTTTTAATTTTGGATAACCTTCCTTAGGACCTTCTTATATATCTATGTATGCATTAGAGGGCGATTTGGCAAATCTAAGCTTTATAGAGTCTTTATAAAGTAAGAATAATGCTTGTCAGTTTGTCTGACACAGTGTTGAAAAATTGGGGTGGAACTGTTAAAAAGACAGCAAATCAGAAAAGACAAGTGGTTGGTAATTCTAGCGTAATTACAAAAATTGGATCTCCTTTTCATGCATAAAGATGTGCATGCAGCTTTGTTCATGTTTCGAATTTATGCAAAGGTCGAGGAGAACTTAAAATCATCAAAACCTGTTTAATAAAAAATCGTTTAAAGATTCTTTATGTTCTACTCCGCTTTCCGACAAGCACTCTTGTGTGTGTGTTTTTTTTTTTTTTTTTTTTTGAGTAGCAATTCATCGTCAAGGTGCCCTTTTAAATGGGTTACGCAAACATATTCGATAATACCGTGCAAGGTTTAAAATGAGGAAAGTAATGATATTTGAACATCTTTTCTATGTTACAGCCTTAAAGTGAGAGTTATTATTTATTTTTCTTCATACTTATTCGGATAGTTTTTATTATATCGAAGCTATCAACAAATAGAGAACCATTTATCCTTTTTAAAGTTAATTTAAAGCTAGTAGCGATCATTATTTGTTTTTATCTTTCTCATCTAGATAGTAACAAAGTCAGGGCTAAAATATTTAAACTAAATTTTCCAAAAAAAAATTTCAAAGTTTTAACGGGACAAAATTTTTTTATATACAATTTTTACAAATGGTATTAGGTTAATGAAAATTCAACCTGAGCATCCAGTCAGTACCTTGGTTTCCAGATGATTCCCATGATTTCTCATACCAATTCATGACAAAAAAAAATCGAAGCAAAAGCATAAGTAAAAAATTGAAAATGAACGAAGTGCTCGATCTGATGTGTCCGTATGCAGTACAGTTTAAGCTGATCAGTCTTAATAGTTATAGTCAAACATGGAAAAGTAAAGTATAAATTATCAGGTTGGAAGATTCAACCGATCTAGCATAATAATCTCTATCTTCAATTCATATAGCTCTATCAGATATCTCGATTTGGGAATTCTTTTCTCCCAAAGGAAAAGGAAAAAGTAAGTTCAATATATAGTAGAAGTTGCTTTTAGATTTTACAACATACAGCCGGTCGTATAATTGTACAGCGTAGACAACTGTATACAGCAAGGTAAGGTGGCATATCAGTGTTTAAGTGAAGTACAGGTTTTGCGTAGGTTTTCTGTCTTACATGGTGAATATGCTAGAAGCTCGTTGTTTAAAACAAGGTCTATAACGACCTTTTTCACTTTCGTATTTCTTATGTATTTACCCGAGAGTTTTTCATTGATTTATAAAAACAGCTTTTGCGGAAGTGAATAGGCATGATTCAAAAGATCAGTATGTAGAATCGCAAAAACTCATTTTATCTGAAGTTTCATAGTTAGGTATCGTTGATGAGCGTTATTTGAAGCAATATTTCAAAAAGAGAATAATTTCGAAAGAAGAAATCAGTCGTTTACTAAAGCACGTAAATAAAACCGTAATAAATGCAGCAAAAACATAATGAGGTTACCTTCGCAAATCAGCGTTGAAATTTGGAGAATAACAATTTTTGATTTAAAAGAACTTATGTTTCATTGGTAAAGAATGCGTTTAAATCTACTAGATTTTTCTTGACTTAAGCTTTCACATTCAATCCCTTGGAGTAAGCAACCATGAATTTTACAGGTATTATTAACTGTATATAACACTATTTGTAGTTACAAATTAATTAGCTCTTGTAGCTCAGTGGTAGAGCGCTTGCCTAGTAAGCAAGAGGCCCAGTGTTCGAGTCACTGCTGGAGCAAACTTTTTGTCTACAGACCGAAGTTCATTCCGGATAATGCTATTTTTGTCTTCACTTAAAACAAACAAACATTTATCCAGCATTACAAATCTACCCGGGCTGAGTGGAACGCCTGCTTTAATGATATTAATATTCTTCTATAGCTCTTAATAATCGATGCTTACTAAGTCTTTTAATGCTTGCTATCTTGTGGCCAATGCTTGAATACGTAGTCCAGTCGTAGTATTGTACGAAGTACTGCTTCGTTCTTTTTATTGCACGATTTGAATTTCTTGTATTCTGTCTGTAACATATGAGGAAACTTTCGGGTTCAAAATCTGTTACGATATTTTGATATCTCCAGCGAAATTATTTCACCACCCGCACTTCAAACAACGTTCAACTACGATTCACTCACCTCTGCCGCATCCACGCAGTCAGATAAAATATTTAGGCTACAATAATATATTGGTTATGTTCGTATATCACAAAAAGTATCCTCTTCATGTATGGGAATTTAGGATTCTTTAACCCATCCTAATTATGTCTCAACTATGAATGAAAACAGCAACCTTTACACTACGAAAAACATATAGTGCGTTTTTTTGCTTAATTGACAGTTCACACCACGGGCTAAGTAGGAAACCGTCTGAATCGCATGCAATGATATCGAAATAAACTAGCTCTTTTGAACAGTATCAATAATCTGTGGTTTAGCCAAAATAAGGAGAAGAAAAATCGTTTGGCGCCCTTTTTTTAATTTATGCCTACTGGAGAAGACTTCAATTCTCAAAATGTCCTTGGTTAAATGAATCAAGCTTGAGCGGATTGGCAAGTTCTTTTAGGTCACTGTTGTCAAAAAATACAAAAGATTATTCTTAAAGTGTCAAGGCGTTGGTATAATTATGATAAAAGCATTATCAATATTTCAATCTACCAGAATAAGAATAACTAGATAGGTATGAAGACTAAGCTATGCAGGCCTTTCTTTAATGATTGCATGCAACAAACAAAGCGTGTTTGTCAAGCAAAGCTGAAAACATGTTACAGCAGCTTAAAAGTTACTTCGTGATTTAAAAAAGTCGAGGGACATTATATATCGAAGGATAGGTAAAAAGAAAATCTTTATTGTCGACGGCTAGGAAGAAAGCATTATAATTATGGCTACGCATGAATGATAGCTTTAATTATTTATTTTAACATTAAAGCAGTGAACTGAGCATCCACTGAAAGAATAAATTAAAAAACACAACTAGTAAATAAACAGGTGCTACCGTTTTTATATTTCAGCCAAGAATGATGTTCTGTTGGGGGTTTCTTTAGGAAGAGCTGGTGTCTTGCACTCTGAAGGTATTATGTGAAAGAATATTAGTGTTTTACTGCTATCTCTCCAGGTTGTTGCGTCCGCATAGTTTTCAAACTGTTTCTGTCTTTTTAGAGGAAACGGCGCAGGAATGCGTTTTGGGTGATAATTATTTTCACTGGGCTGCAGTCTATCACAAGGGAACGTTTTGAGAGCTGGTCTACCAAGAAGCTCCCCCATATTATTTTATTATTGAGAACATACTACAATGAATTTGCTTTTTTAATGGCAATATATTTATGAATGTTTAGGTTTAACAACCTTCTAGCTTGGAGGTTCATTACTGGATTAATTCTGAGTTTGGATGTAAAAACGCCTACATCATTAATTGAGTACAAGAGGTGATCGTTTCTCTAGTAAATTTAGAGTGATGAGACTTATCTGTGAACTGGTGGTGTATCAAACTTATGGAGTAATCAAAAGGAATATTACAAAAAATTCTTAAAGATGAATTAAGTCCATTATTAAACTGGTTTTTTGCTACTTCATGGCTAAATCCTTGAGTTTGCTATACATGGAACCCAGACATGTGCAAAGAGGGATAGTAAGAGGTCGTCTAAAAAATTACAGCTTGCTCTAACTCAAGGTTTTGCAAACTAAGTTCATATATGTAGAGGGATAGTGTCTTTACTGTACCAATTTTGATATGATAGACTTGCATAAGCTCAAACGATTTCTGGCGAAACACAACGCTTATTCCAGCACTCCAGTTCGTGCATATTGAAGATAATATTTTACGTATGAATTCAATACTGAATCTACATAGTTGAAGCTGGTAACATTGCGGGTAAACTTATGATTTTTTATAAACAGTACATCTATGAATGCAGTGTAGTAAGAAAGTAACTTTTATCAAATTCGATATGGTAGCACATTAATTTAAGGAGACTACATAAATTTCGAGATGCAAAAACATTTGATGTTGTTTACTTTAATGCTTTACAATTTTTGTATGGATATTAATATATTTTCAGGATGAGTATAAACTACAACGATGTCGCGCAAACATAGCAATTAAGTTCTAAAATGTGAAAGCAAGTAAAAAGACACCCACTACAAGTATGATGGTATCTTATATTTTACCCCAATTACCCGGGGTAAAGTAATTTAGTAAACCATGATATTCAAGTTTTTTACCTTTTCCAGCAGTGCTACACAAATTGTTTTCGAGTGCTTATAACTATTTTTAGTTAAATTCCAAGCGCTAAAAACTGGTATGTTAATTAACATGTATATTTAATATAGTGTGTAGGTTAAATTTTATTTAAAAGTCTAATAGCAAGGCGCACAAAGGACACAAAGTGCATAAAGCTTCAGTTATGCAACGTCCGGCTTTTTGCTAGCTAAACTAAGAAGTGCTACACTTTATATGCTATGTGTTAAAATACGTTGTTAGGTGAATATTATGAATATTCAATAAACAATGTCCGCAATTTAAAGCCTTAGTACAATAAATACAAAAAGGAGTCTTAGTCTGCCTTTGTATGTTACACGCAAAGCATGCCATTTATTTCAAATGAATCGGATTTTTTGTGAGCAAGCGAGACGCCAACCAGGTGTCCGGAGAATAAATTCGACAATAGCGATCTTTCTTTAAAGTAAATCCAGTTATGAAAACTGCATAGATAAAGCAAGAGTTTCTGCGTCCTACGCTTTGAGAAAAACTCGTCTGTAATAGATAAAAGTGCTTGCTTAAACCTGTGAACGAGTGCAATATCCACCCCTCAACGTGTAAAATTTTTACTACCTTCCAAACAATTTACCCAAATCGCTAAGATATCAGTAACCGAGCCTCACCTTCTGTTCTGCCTAAATTATTTTGACAACGACAAACCGAAGGGAGAACCGGCCGAAAAATTCGCCCAGCGGCTCTCGTAAGTTCCACTCAGCCCGGGTAGATTTGTAATGCTGGATAAATGTTTGTTTGTTTTAAGTGAAGACAAAAATAGCATTATCCGGAATGAACTTCGGTCTGTAGACAAAAAGTTTGCTCCAGCAGTGACTCGAACACTGGGCCTCTTGCTTACTAGGCAAGCGCTCTACCACTGAGCTACAAGAGCTAATTAATTTGTAACTACAAATAGTGTTATATACAGTTAATAATACCTGTAAAATTCATGGTTGCTTACTCCAAGGGATTGAATGTGAAAGCTTAAGTCAAGAAAAATCTAGTAGATTTAAACGCATTCTTTACCAATGAAACATAAGTTCTTTTAAATCAAAAATTGTTATTCTCCAAATTTCAACGCTGATTTGCGAAGGTAACCTCATTATGTTTTTGCTGCATTTATTACGGTTTTATTTACGTGCTTTAGTAAACGACTGATTTCTTCTTTCGAAATTATTCTCTTTTTGAAATATTGCTTCAAATAACGCTCATCAACGATACCTAACTATGAAACTTCAGATAAAATGAGTTTTTGCGATTCTACATACTGATCTTTTGAATCATGCCTATTCACTTCCGCAAAAGCTGTTTTTATAAATCAATGAAAAACTCTCGGGTAAATACATAAGAAATACGAAAGTGAAAAAGGTCGTTATAGACCTTGTTTTAAACAACGAGCTTCTAGCATATTCACCATGTAAGACAGAAAACCTACGCAAAACCTGTACTTCACTTAAACACTGATATGCCACCTTACCTTGCTGTATACAGTTGTCTACGCTGTACAATTATACGACCGGCTGTATGTTGTAAAATCTAAAAGCAACTTCTACTATATATTGAACTTACTTTTTCCTTTTCCTTTGGGAGAAAAGAATTCCCAAATCGAGATATCTGATAGAGCTATATGAATTGAAGATAGAGATTATTATGCTAGATCGGTTGAATCTTCCAACCTGATAATTTATACTTTACTTTTCCATGTTTGACTATAACTATTAAGACTGATCAGCTTAAACTGTACTGCATACGGACACATCAGATCGAGCACTTCGTTCATTTAAAATTTTTTACTTATGCTTTTGCTTCGATTTTTTTTTGTCATGAATTGGTATGAGAAATCATGGGAATCATCTGGAAACCAAGGTACTGACTGGATGCTCAGGTTGAATTTTCATTAACCTAATACCATTTGTAAAAATTGTATATAAAAAAATTTTGTCCCGTTAAAACTTTGAAATTTTTTTTTGGAAAATTTAGTTTAAATATTTTAGCCCTGACTTTGTTACTATCTAGATGAGAAAGATAAAAACAAATAATGATCGCTACTAGCTTTAAATTAACTTTAAAAAGGATAAATGGTTCTCTATTTGTTGATAGCTTCGATATAATAAAAACTATCCGAATAAGTATGAAGAAAAATAAATAATAACTCTCACTTTAAGGCTGTAACATAGAAAAGATGTTCAAATATCATTACTTTCCTCATTTTAAACCTTGCACGGTATTATCGAATATGTTTGCGTAACCCATTTAAAAGGGCACCTTGACGATGAATTGCTACTCAAAAAAAAAAAAAAAAAAAAACACACACACAAGAGTGCTTGTCGGAAAGCGGAGTAGAACATAAAGAATCTTTAAACGATTTTTTATTAAACAGGTTTTGATGATTTTAAGTTCTCCTCGACCTTTGCATAAATTCGAAACATGAACAAAGCTGCATGCACATCTTTATGCATGAAAAGGAGATCCAATTTTTGTAATTACGCTAGAATTACCAACCACTTGTCTTTTCTGATTTGCTGTCTTTTTAACAGTTCCACCCCAATTTTTCAACACTGTGTCAGACAAACTGACAAGCATTATTCTTACTTTATAAAGACTCTATAAAGCTTAGATTTGCCAAATCGCCCTCTAATGCATACATAGATATATAAGAAGGTCCTAAGGAAGGTTATCCAAAATTAAAAGGCACTTGTTTATAGGATAAGCATCAGATAGGGCATTATCTGAATTTCTGACAACGATCGCCTACCTTTATAAGTAACTAAATCATGTTTGATACTAGATACGATAACTGAAAGCATACCGAATAAAAAAATCTCTTTAAATAGTTATTGAATTATGGCCATTATATATATGCGTCAAGTAGTTTACTATAGGAGGAATCGTTTTCTATTTATTTTCTTAATAAACTGATGAATTGGATAGGCTACCTTGTATGTTCTGTCGATTGTAGAGCAAATTTGTTGAGGTTTCAATATAATTGGTGAGTACGATACTTAGAAAACAATTAATCATCCTCCTTTCTTTTTCATACCGAAGCATTTTATAAATTCTTGATTATTGTCGTTCAAATACTTTCATCAACGTAAAGCTGTGGAAGTTGTAATATTTACTCACTGTTCAAATATTGAAAATAATGAAGTAAGCTATATATTTGGCTGGTACAGGTTAAGCTATGGAAGTAAAATAAAGGTGGATTTGCATTAAATATGGAAAATGCTGTAAAATTCCTTGTTTGATGTTGTTTCGCCAATAAAACGCAAATACATATTATAGTAATTAGTGCAGTACCCAAACAATGAGTAACGACCAAGCATGATTTCAGAAAATTGTCGATTAAGCCGACTTATGTCTAAGATCGTGAAATGGTTTTTAGTATATAATTAGTATGTCCGTTTAAAATGTGCAGCAGAGCTCAAAATATCTTTACAATACCCCTTTGTCTGTATGCTAATTAACGAAAAATCTACCAGTTTTCTCAGTTCTAATAGAAATTACATTACAGCTTCCTTCACTAGTAGCTAAATGTAAGCATTGTCAAAATGAAACTAGATCAAAGCGTTTAGTTATATCTCCTCGTTTTTAGAAGGAACAAAAGAATTTTATGGCGATTACTTTACGATTGAGAAGTAAGTAAAAGACGTTGGTTATCGAGGTCATTCGCGAACAGATTTCAAAGACCCTCTTAAGACTGCATTAATTTCTCAGTTGCAACGTTTCCAGTTTTCGAAGACTCTTTATAAGCAGTCACCGCATTGGATTTATGTAATCACCTAACCAATATGCTAGTCAGGAAAGACATGTTGGAAACATTCATGAACAGAATTGATAGAATTGAAAGAAACCTTTCTGATTAGCGCAAATTACTCAGAATGTAATCTTATTAAAATTTATTTCCCCTTTTTTTTTTTGTTTTTGCCTATTAGTACAATTCTATACTTTTTGTGCTTGTTTATAAACGCTATCTTACGAATAAATTTAATACTAAGAGATTGTCTTATTGTCTTTTTTCTTATAACCCTTTAAAAAAAACCTTAGCTTAAGTTGAAATAGTCAATAAAATACATTCACTCAAATAATTAAATTTGCGAATTCAGAGTCTAATAACGGTTTGCTTTTAATTCTTCCATATATTCCAATCGATTATAGTCTTAAGTAGCAGTACTTTCTTACTATAATCTTCAAATCAATCTTTGTATTCTCTAATTGGATCTACGTTTCTCTTCTGTATCAGCGGAAAAGCAGAGATGAGATCCGACAATAATTTAAGCACATAAAAAAAGAGCTGAGAAGCTGATTTTGATTCCAATTATCGTATGATTGTATAATTTTTTTTATCTGCATTTGTACCAGTAAAAGGTCAGCTTTGCATTTTTATTGCTTTCATACATGAGTATGTTTGAGTTTGAGGGTTGATTAAATATTGTATATGTTTTCAGTAAATGCTAGCAGAAATCATGAAGTCAACCTGTTAAATCTCAATTATCCTTTTTTATGTTTCCGTTCAATTGAGAAATGTTATTTTTATACAGCAGCTTTATTAATATCACTTAATGATGAGGATAAATAAATGGAAACAAAAATCATAACGTGATAATATATACCTCACACTGGACATATTTGTAGCACGAGTATACTGGATTGTGTAGTATTATTGGGCTTATTTTTTAGGTTGCAACAAGTTAGTCTTTGATCCGCCTGAGCTTATAACTTTACAATAAAAAAGTTTAATTAAGAGTGGTAGTATTTAATTATTTCGCAAACTTTTTTTACATACATGATGTTAAAATTGTAGAAGTACAGTTAGTAAGTTAGCTAGCTAAACATGTTATAATATTATGAGGTTGTATTAACTTGTACTACTTAGTATTATACTTCTATAACTTTCGTAAGTATCTTGTAATATTTGTGAATATTTCGAATACTGTCTGTCACAGGATGAATCTCACTTGTTATGAGAATAAGTATTCAGTGGAAAAGATGTAAGTAATAACAATTCATAAAATTGTATATTTGACTTATAAATTGGATGCGTTTGTACTATAGAAAGATAGTAATAGCTTCCAGGGATCTGATTCACTAAGTAAGTTGTATGAACAATTTTATTTAGCTAGATCAGTCAAATCTTCCAATCTGAAGATTTGAGCTTTCCATTAGAGGTATATATATCTTTCTAGGATTAGTCAGCTTCTATATAACCTTAGTTCTAGATTTATAAAATTTTCAGTCGCAAAAATGAACATTTAGTTTTGTAATAACGTATTTGATAATACAATACATTTATTGTATCAAGATATTAGTAATATCGTATACCGGTTATGACACCTCCCTTCTTAAGACGCTTTCACTTCCTTGAATTGAAAGATCTTGTTTTCCTTGCGGTTCTATCGAGATGAAGCGCTGTGGTTAAATTCAACGAGTTTTGCATCTGCTTTCTGTTGAACAATGTGAGTGGGGATCCAAGTGACTGAACGAAGGTAGTCGTTTGACAGTTTCGTATGGTATAAACAGTAATAAAGCGAAGGCTTTTGGTTGTTGTCGACGTCTAATATACGGTCGATAGTTATATTTGCTAGAAAGTTGTTTGCATGTGAGTCTGCGTTGTATGGTTCGAGTTCAGACACATGAAATGATGCAGGGTATCGTCTTCGTATTTCACGAGGAAAATTTAAAGTATAGTTGTGTTCTGCAACTTTCTTTTTTATTTCGAATGGTCCGACAAACGTTGGTTCCAGTTTGTTGTTTTGATGAAAGAATCCCACTTTACCATTCTTAATGAGTACTTGGTCACCGGATTTGAATATCGGCGGTATCTCTGTCTTGCGATTATAGTATTTTGTATAACGTTCATTTGCTTTTCGTATGTGGTTTCTGATCTCGTGAACAGGTTCTGTTTGTGAGGATAAAAATGATGTACCGAGATCGTTTATCACTTGCAAATCCCATTCTGTTAGTATAGGTTGTATACCAAATGCGGCCTTTACAGGGCTTACTTTGGTAGCGCTATGTTCGGCAGAGTTATAACATAACTGTGCTTTCTTCAAATATGTAGCCCAATTTTCCAAGTTGTCGTGCATATAGCAACGTAAATATGTTTCTACTATTTGGTTAATACGCTCAGTTTGTCCATTCGTTTGTGGATGATATCCAGAAGATAATTTGAGTGTTACATTATGATCTTTGAGGTATTGTTTCCATTTATCAGAAATGAATACAGGTCCTCGGTCGGAAACGATATCTCTTGGATTGCCGTATACCGATACGATGTGATCTTCGAACATTTCAATCAGTTGTTCTGCGGTCGTGGTTGTATTACAAGGAAGAAACCAAGCCATTTTGGTGAAACGATCAACAATTGTTAAGATGGCATCTTTACCTTGAGATACTGGTAATCCAACGATAAAATCCATAGAATAATGTTGAAACGGTTTTTCTGCAATGGGCAGTGGTTGTAATTGACCATAGCGTTGATGATTTCGAGTTTTACTGTGCTGACATATATCACAATTTTTAACATACTTTTGGATATCGCTTGTCATTCCTTGCCAATAAAACTTTTCGCGAATGCGATTTGTTGTGGACAGTTTTCCTCGATGTCCTCCTGAAATAGGATGATCATGGAATTGATAACATATCAACTGAACTAGTTGTGGAACTGTTCATTAATGATGAGGCCGTTTATAATTGTATATTGCGGATTGTCGTTGTCTCCATTTAGGATTCTTTGAAACTTTTTATGATTGGAGTATTCTTTGCGAACGTAATCGAAAACATTTGTTACATAATTTGCTTCACTTAGTTGATTGATGGCAGTGATTTTATAATCTGGGCGACGTGAGATTGCGTCTGCTGGTTCATTCTTTCGGCCAGGTCGATATTGAATTTCGAAATTGTATAGTTCCAATTCTGTTGCCCATCTATTGATTTGGAACGAGTATCTGTGCGAATTTTTGTAAACATAGATGTTAGATTCTTGTGATCCGTTAATATTTGAAATGGTGTTTCTGTGTGAGCTAAGAAATGATACCATTTTCGGAGAGCAGCAATAATTGCATAGGCTTCTTTTTCCCATGTTGGCCAAATGCATTGACGATCTGTGAATGTTTCTGAATAGAAAGCTATTGGATGATAAACGTTGTCTTCTTGTTTTTGCGATAGAATGGCTCCTATGGCAAAGTCGGAAGCGTCAGTTTCTAATCGAGTTTCTTTTGTTGGATCATAGTGTTTTAGCATAGAATCGTTTTTTAGTTCTTTCTTGATGTTGACAAAGGCTTCTTTATGACGATCGGTCCATCTGTACTTGACATTCTTCTTTGTTAAGTCATATAACGGTCGTGCCAATTTTGAAAGATTCGGCATAAATCATCTAGAATAATTAACAAAACCTAAGAAAGATTGTAGGCGTCGCAACGTATTGGGTTCAGGCCAATTTGTAACAGCTTGAATTCTTTCTGGGTCAATCTCCAGTCCTTGGTTGGAGAAGATATGACCTAAGAATTTGACTTTCTTTTGGAAAAAGGTACATTTCTCTCGATTTGCGTATAATTTTGCGTCTTGTAGCTTCTGCAATACTTTTCGTAAATGTTCCTCGTGTTCTTTTTCTGAGGCGGAAAATATCAGAATATCGTCCAAATAAACGATAATAAAAATTCCAAGGTATGGTAAAAGTACTTTGTTAATATACCTTTGAAAATTTGCTGGCGCATTGGTTAATCCAAAGGGCATTACTTTGTATTCGAATGCTCCAAAGGATGTCTTGAAGGCTGTCTTTTGTTCATCGCCTTTTTGAATTCTAAGTAAATGATATGCTTCTTTCAGGTCAATCGTACTGAAAACTTTGGCTCCGCTTAGACAATTTATAATTTCTTCAAAGTTTGGTAATGGGTAATTGTCTCTTTTGGTGATTGCATTTAGTGGTTTATAGTTTATAGTTTATAACCATGCGGTATTTATCTGTTCCCTTTTTCGGTACAACTAATGGAGCGCACATAATATTTGATGAGCTTTCGCGAATTTTGCCTTGACTTAATAATTTTTGCACGTTTTCTTTTATTGTCGCAGATTCTTTTTGTGTATATGGCCTTAGTTTCGGTGCGTAATCTGGCAATTTGTTTGTAAGTTCAATTTTCAAATCACTATCTGTGTGTCTGGGCAAAGGAATGTCTGCAACTTCTGTGAACACTTTGTTGAATGATTTTAATATATCTTCGACTTTTGGATTTTCCTTGTCGTTATTCTTTTCCTCCTTTGTCTTGTTGCCATATATAAAGTCTAAACTTTTCAATTTTTTCAAGATGCTCCATCCGAGGAGAACTTCGTTTTCTGAAGTCGGAGTAATTATAAACGTTTCGTAAAATTTTCGTTTATTGATTTCTACTAGCAATGTTAAATTTCCTTTAACTTGAAGTTTGTCGTTTGTTATCCCCAGAAACGTTCGGTTTTCTTTATTAAATTTACGCGTAATTTATTTAGCCAGGTCTTCTCTCAAGATGGATACGTTGGCGCCAGTATCTATCAATGCATTGACCTTGAGGTTTGCAATTTTGACATCTTGATTTTGCGAAGATTGTTTTTCGTAGTGTGTTTGTGGATTTCCTACAATGACCTTGTTTATAGAGACGACTTCATCTCTTCTAGACTTGTTTCCCTTGTCTAGTCATTCGCTTGGCTTTGATTTCGCTCCATATTTGGAGTCATCCCAGTTCTTGGTTTGTTCGCGCTTATTTGGTTTCCAAGCTTTCTGTTTCTGTGTTGAGAACTGTTGGCGTGTATATTTCGTTGGTTTTGGAGGTGGTGTATACCGTGCGTGGCGATTTGTTTCTCTCATGGCTTTTTGTGGATCTCCTTTTTCATATTTATTTTTTAAGAGTTGATTTCGGTTATGCATTTTTTGACATAGGAATGCACTGATCTTTATGTTGGTTTCCACGTCCAAATTTAAAAGCCATTTTCTGTACTCTGCGAAATCGAAATCTGAATTAGTAGCCTTGTCCAGATGTTCATGGAGAGTCTCTACCCAAGAGTCGTTTGATCCGCTTCGAAAAACTTTTTCGAATACAAAGTCGAACGTTCTATTTGGACCGGGTTTCTTTACCACTTCTCTTATCTGTTGTCTCTGATGACTTTGGGATTTAGAATAAAGATACATGATTTTTTCTTGGTCAGTAGGAAACACCAAACGTACCATTTCGTATATGGTTTCCAAGTCTCGCAGGAAATCATCTAATTCATGTTTATCTGGATTATAAACTTCTGGTTCTCTCGTATTAATTCGTCTTAAGTATTTTTCAGCCCTATTACCATAAGCGTTCTCAACACTTTCAATTAGGTCCATTGGTTCTTCGGCGATGTAATCTTCGTCAATTTCCATTTGACTTAATTTTTCGGCCATTTTTTCTTGATTTGCAGCAACCATCTGTTCAGATATAACCTTGAGTTGATCGCTTATTTCCGCTTTGAGATTTTGCATATCCATCGCACTAACGAAAAATCCAGTTCCTGAATTTTCGGAATCCATTTCCATACTTCTGTTCGTTTAATTTGTAATAAAACGAAACTATTTCCACTTTCAGATTGGAAGATAAATTTGTCACAGACGAAGTCTCACTCGTTATGAGAATAAGTATTCAGTGGAAAAGATGTATGTAATAACAATTACAGTAAATTGTATGTTTGACTTAAATTGGATGCTTTGATACTACTTAGATTGAATAGTAATAGCTTCCAGGGATTTGCTTCACTAACAAAGTTATATAAACAATTTATTTAGCTAGATCAGTCAAATCTTCCAACGCTGGGTATATATATATATATATATATATATTTCTTCTAAAGTAGCTAACACTGTTTCCTCTTGATGAAGTGTCTTTGTTTAATTGTTAGAAACTTCCGTTATTTACATATTGTCATAAAGGGATTCTTTTATATGATTTTACCACAATCTGATAATCGTAGCAAGGCATTAGTGATATTGTATACGGATTATGACACTGACACTACGCTGTGACAATTGAAAGTAAGTAATTCCCTAAAAGTTATCCAAAATATCATGATGTATGTAACAAAATCCATATACAAGCTAAAAAGCCTAGCATACGTCGAGCTTATCAGTGTGACAATAAAAGCCAAAAAGCTTACAGTAGATCTATACAATTAAATAAAATCTTGGCTGATATGGTTGTCATATCGTGAGATAAATAACAGCTGGTTGCATCATTGAAATAGTGTGTAAATAAAAACTCTTTATGGCTGTAGCAAGCTTGTATGAAAGGCGATTAATGGGAACGGAAGATGTCAATCACAGGGAGTTGAAAGGAAGATTGGAAAAAGCATCAATACCATAATTCAGCTTCCTTCTTCCTCGCTTCCCTATGTGAATCGAAATAAGGTAGTTATGTACTGTTGTGAGAAGAACGCTCGTCTCCGTGGCTTTTGATTGTTTTTTAAGGTCGCTTATCCTATTGCATTATGTTCTATCTACCTATCTACCTATCTATCTATTTATAACTTAATCTCAACAAAGATTTCCGGGTTCAGGAGGTTATTGGCAGCCTAATGCTATGGCTGCGATTACGAGGAGGAAACACGGGCTTTTTGATGTCATTGTTGTTCTAATTGTTATTGACAGTATTCGTCTGTGTCGCCGAAGCATCGCAGTCATCTCGTGTCGTTCTAAAAAAATTGTCGCTATTTTACGTAGTTCGTAGTTGGTGCTTCCCCATATTACAGTTGTCGATATAAAGAAAAGTTCCTAACTCGCTATACTACTACCGTATCGAAAAAATATAAGCTTTTCCCTCTCTTAGCTTTAACGACATTCAATTACGTAAGGTCTCTCGAAAGCTTTGATATAAAACACCCACCTTTGCATGTTTCTTTACATTCAATCCTACAAATAAAGAAAATAATAAAATAGAAAGTTTTTGCTTTGAAATATTAAAAGTTTTGATAGCACGGAGAGGTTCTTTCTCAACTTAAGCCGTGAGGATTTTGATATGTGAATTACGGTGGTAACCCAAGTCAGTCAGTCATGAATGCATATCATATCATATTACAGTATTACGTTTGACTGTTGTTTATTAGCAATCGGTTAGTTCAATAGACGAAGCTTGATTTGTCAAAAGTATATTTATTCTTCAACAGAATGCCATATTCTGTGATGAATGCTTGATCTTCTATTATTCATTTTTAAAAGAAGAAAATCACCTATCATATCTTATCAACTGTGTCGAAATCAGATACTATGTTATTTTTTATCTCAAATCATAGTAGCTGTCATTAATAAAAACTTATCATATATCGCTTTCTGTTCATGGGCTTCAACAACCGCTATGCCCAATGTACATATAATAGACGATCTGGGTTTCACCATCGGTTTCTCAATCCATTCTTCACTTCTTGGAGTACATATGGGGTAAGTACTATTACTACTTGCTATGCATACAAATCAAGACATCAGTTTTTTACAAGATGAGTTTGATAGTTACTATTCGTGGATGGACATTGAAATCAATCTCCTTCGAAACCAAATTTATTCCGCAATCACAAAACAAACAGCAACATCCATGTTGCTGAATCGTGAGAGAATAGATTCGCTGTGTTTCTTATGTCTTCAACCCACCATAAACGAAGCATTGATGAACGGACAAGACAACAATATTCTTCTGTATTGAGTGTATATATACGTTCACTAATTTGACATTGATTTTACCCATATTTCAATGAGATATTTCCCTATTCCTCATCTATTCTGAAATATGGAACATCCAAACAAGAAGAGCATGCCTTTACAGCTTTATAAACGATAAGCAAGCACAGCGAAGATTGAAAAGAAATATACCTTTATTGCGATTATAGATTATAAGTAAAAATATTGTTGTCTCTATCCGTTACAACTTTTAAAGCCCTGAATTGGAATTCTATTTGTGTAGTTTCATATTGCACTTTCCATTATTTTATCTTCAATACACTTGCATGACTACAGAAGAAGTATTTGTCACAACGTCGAGTCAAGTCTCTAACTCTCCAAATACGCGTACACCTTGTCGCCCTTATATTTGCAAAGATTATCAATTCGTTATCATGCAAACAATCAATTAGCTATAGAAATGACTTGACAGGTGGGTAGGTGGGTGGGCTTGATTGTATTGTATCGTATCGTATCGTATCGTATCGTATCGAGTGCTATCAAACTTCACGCCCATGGCCGTGCTACGAACGATTAAATCGAACTTCTAACTATATTTCGGTAAAAAACAAACGAACAGGTCCCACAATAAGTGCAAAATAACCGAGGTTAGTTACGTTTTTAAAAAGATGAATTTACTACTAAGCATCACTTATAGCGTATACGCTTCAAGGCAATAATAGTAAACGCCATTTGATTGATTTATTTTATATGTCTACATTTGATCCGAAACAGTCAACAAAATGAATATCGACGATTCATTAGTAGAAGCTAAGCTAAATTTTCTACTACTATTATTTATTTGTTTATTTTCTTTTCTTTTCTTTCATGTTTTTAACGTATGACATAACAAAGTTTAAGGAATTGATTCTGCCTCCTCCTCCCCAAATGTTATTAGTTTGTAATGCAAGTATTATTAGTTGGGAAGATTGATTGGAAAGTGAACCGGCACAGCATGGTACATATAGAGAATATGACTTGCTGCAACTGATGTCGGAGACAAAGAAAATATGAGTATATGTGTTTTTGGAGGTTACCATTTGGAAAGGTGTAGTTACAAAAAGCCACTTGCAAGTAAATATAATTTATTCCATGAATGTGAGTACTTTTTGAAACGAATTTGAAGTTAGCTACTGATAATACGTGCAGCTTTTGTATAGATTTGAACACTACATTTGCTGGTAGTTAGAGAAGATATGTACAATCTAGTGAGCTAGCTACCTTAAAACCAAAAAGGCGATTGACACACAAAACTCGTCTTTACCCCAAAATAACCATCATTTGATGGGAAATCATGCTGATATGTATTATGTCTTTCCGGCGTTCATTTTTGCGAGCCAAAAGTTACAGATCAGCCTCATATTACAGGTTTTCGAGTTTCTGTTTTCAATTCATGTTGCAATGGAAGGATTTCATTGTAAAGTAGCATTTGGAAAAGATTTCTTTTAGTGATTTTGTCTCATGATACCATTCTTACGAGAAGGGACATTAAGCTTATTGAGTGCAAGATGGACGACGAGCTAGAATTATGTGATAAACATTGTAAAAACGTAGGAGGAGGATATGAGTTATATAAACAGCCAGCCAAGTATGTGGATGCTCAAGTGAGTTATTTGTTTCGGTAGAGGTAGAGGTAGAGGTAGAGGTAGAGGTAGAGGTAGAGGTAGAGGTAGAGGTAGCAACAAAAACTTTACCTTAAAAATTATACATAATGTTTATGCTTTTGTAGTCAATAAATAAAGAAACAAACGTTACCCGATTCAGTGTTCAGCGTAGCGTGCAGTGGTTTCAATCATTAATTTTCATTATTTTTTTAAAAAAAAAAAAAATATATATTTCATCATTCTTATGATGAAGGAAGATGAACGCCATTTCGTATTACTTTGTTTGGATTCAATTCAATTCAATTCAATGACAAACGTATGTGTAACACAAACCCCGTATACTATTAAAGTAACTTATGAATAGTATAGATAGCTTAAAAAAGATACAGAGTTGTCTACGGCCATACCTAGGCGAAAACACCAGTTCCCGTCCGATCACTGCAGTTAAGCGTCTGAGGGCCTCGTTAGTACTATGGTTGGAGACAACATGGGAATCCGGGGTGCTGTAGGCTCCCTCTCACTTTTTTTTTTATTTTATTCTCACGTGAGGAGAGTCAGAAGAGGGGAGGAGAGGGGAAAAATACGGAGGTAAGTTTAAATTTTTTTTTTTTTTTTGCGCAAAAGAAGAATGGAAAGCTTGAACGGCTTCCCCCTTTCTCTCCATCATAACTAAAATTCCATAACTTTCCATCTCTTATACACTATATACACTATATACACTGTACTGTCTTTTCTTCCATAATCCCACATGCCCACATGCTTAAAAGAAAACATAAGGTTCTTGTAATTCCTTTGAAGTCATTTAATTACAAGTATCTTTCGTACATCGTTCCAATAACCTATATCTAATTATTTTGTTGATGACTTACTATTCTAAGTTTTCCAATGCAAACAATTTCGGTAATGAGGAGAACTACCGACTCCCTTTTTCGGGTTTCATTTTGTATTTTGTATCGACTTTTTACTTAATTTAAAATATTTTAGCAGTATTAACTTTAGTAACCGGTGGATGATATATACGATTAAGTCTATAGCCTGTAATGGTCACATCGCTTGTCGATATACCTAGGTACAGACCTTTTTTGATACGTTGTTTCAATGAGTTGAATCAACCAACATATACATTGCACTTATTAACCTAAATAGCTTTCACTATAAATGGTCGAGTGAACCAGTTCTAACCAGATCTTGTATTCTTACTGATGATAAATTAGTCTTTCAAAATTAGCGATTGATTTTCCGTGTTCTTCGGTTTACATTTGCACTTGTCAGTAGCATCCCTGCTTCGAAAACGTTGTCACAAATGATGTTCGCTTAAGAAATCGTTGATGTTTTATGAGTGAACGACGAATGTTACACCTTCCATACTGATTGCAAGCATAAATAATGATGCTATTGCCATTTATATAAGGCCCTGGTAAAATACATTATTATTGTATATTACTTTCGCTTAAGCTTCATCCATAATATCTTTACGTAATGAACATTTGATTTCGAGTGCTGCAAAAAAGGACAAGCAAGCAAATACTTGGCTCATAAAGTAACAAAATATAGAGTGCAACCCTCAAAACATCTATCATTGTGTACGATGCAAACAGACGTACAAGTGCTCCACTTCTAATGCATAATACTTGTAATTTGGTAGTATATATTCAGTTCTCTACCTCTGATGAGGGAACGAACTTTACAAATAAATGTTCCTGGGGCGTACACAAAATGATATAAATATTGGCAATAATGATTGGTGTTACCGATCTTGTTTATGATACGCAAAAGATTGGATAAGCTCTTCCAACAAGTAAGAAACTAAAATTACTCATTGAATCAATTCAAAAGGTTCAATGTTGTTGCTTTAAACAAACATACTCCGAGTGAGAGCGAAAATGAAAATGTGTTGTAGTGTCCATCTTATTGTTCGTTTTTTGATTAGTATACATTTTCACCGCTAAGCCAATGGTCATTGTTATATGTATAAAATATAGTACGTTATTATATGTTTTCGTGGATGTACTAACAAGTGGACCATCGTTCTCTGTTTAGCGTATAAATCGCCGTTTACTTTCAACAATAACAGACAAAACAACAATTTATTTTTCGGGACAAGAAATAATGAAAGGTAAAGGGCTATTAAGCCTTACATTGACATCAGTGACTGACTGATCATCCAAGTCGCAATGGTGTAGTTGGGAGCATGACAGACTGAAGATCTGTTGGTCACTGGTTCGATCCCGGTTTGTGACAAATTTTTTCTTTTTTTTTTTTCATCACATTGAGCTGAACAATACTTTGCTCTTGCTCATGTTGTATTGGAGTCATCGTCCGGTGATTAAGTAAAGTGATGAAACCGACTACTTGAGGCAAACCCAGTTCAACGACCGGGAAGAAAAAGCTAATCAAAAAGGTTAAAAGATATTGGAATTAGGAAAAGTTGTGCATTTCAACTTAATTATCGAGAAACTAAATCGAAAATGATTAGAGCATTCATTTGACGGGGAAAACTTCAGAAACCTAATATAGATTCCTGATATTTTCTTCTTATGTATTATATTTTTGATTTTTTCCGCTTTTAAAGTCCTATTTTATATTTAGCATCATGAAACAAAGAATATAATCACACATAATCATGATACTTTTCAGATAAATATAAAAAAGGAATATTATTCCGTCAGGGGGAATCGAACCCCCGCCGCATCGGTGAGAGCGATGAATCCTAGCCACTGGACCATGACGGATTTCTTACAATCCAGGTGTAAGAAGAAAGTTACAATTGGCAACATAATTATCTGATCGAAATTAAGTTGATTCATGCACGAAGAGTTAATATGTAGTAGATAGATACATTCCTGGTGGTAACCGAAATGAAAAAAAATGGTTTCTAGTCTTTACAATAAATTTCATCAAATTTAATATAACTTATTTTATTTAATTTTATTCTACTAACTTTGCTCCATGCAGAAAGCAATCCCATCTAGAACTTCGTATCGTCCATCAAAGATTATAATAAAAAGGTATGCGTAAATAGAAACAAGTAGCGATGCAAAAAAAAAAAAAAGAAACAGAAACCGTAGAGACAATTAAACAACAAGAGGTCAGTAAAAGAGTAGTAGAACTTGTAAGAATATAGAATCAAAGTTTTTTACTGACCAAGTTATTTTGCAACAATATCATTTGAAAATGACAATGAAAATGAATGAAGAAAATCAAATATGGAAAGAGAAAAAGAAAAAGAAAGAAAAAGAAAGAAAAAGAAAAATTTTGACCAGTGAGGGATTCGAACCCTCGCATCTTTCGATATAGCAAGACTTGATTGAACAGTCCAAGTTTTCACTTGAGTGCTACGCCATAGACCGCTCGGCCAACTGGCCATTGGATGACTGCTCTTTAGTTAAATAATATATCAACGACTTTCTACCTTTTTATTTTTTATTTTTGTTTTTAATTTTTTTGGGGGACTATCTCATATCTTACCTGCGATCATCCAATGCAACAACCCATCAACCACCTACCACCTACCACCTGCTAAATACTGTTACTTTCTTTCTGCCTTTCGTAACGTACTTATCAAATAGAAACGAATTTTTACAATATGAATTAATTTTTTATTCGTCGGTTCCTCCTTCTTAAAAATAAAATAAAACAATTGTAACAATTGTTATAAAACAAATAAAAAAAACAAGATAGAAAAAAAAAAGAAAAAAATGAATTTCTTCTTGCATACGATGGTGATTCTGCTTTATTTTTTTCTATCTTTTTTTTTTTTCACCAGTTGACTGATGATGATAGCTCATAGATAACACAGCATAGAAAACAGCTACAGCTATTATGACTATACCATCGCTCGAAAAAAAATCCTGTTCCTCATTTCTTCTACTGTATTTACATACAATCACTGCAAAGCTTTAACAATCAGTGACAGTGCAAGTATTATGGGAACTTACTTACATAGATGCAAAGAAAAGAAAATTCTGTAAAAGTAACAGCAACAACGATTTAAGAAGATAGGTATGAAGACTACACTAAACTCGAATTATTTTGATTTTAATTTTCATTTTAATTTTTATCCGTAATTATCAATAATGAAAAAGAGCTTCGCAAAATTAGATAGTAGTGAATATATTTTTAATGGTAAGCATCATAACAAGTCCCGGGTAGCTCAATCGGTTTAGAGCGTCTGACTCTTATGAAAGGTCATCAGAAGGTTGCGAGTTCGAGTCTCGCCTTGGGAGTTTCTTTTTTATTTCTCATCATAGCTAACTATAATAATTTGCATTGATAGAGTACTAAGTAATAAACTAATCAAGATGATATTTAGGATAAGCAAAGTGGAGACATTTCAAAGGCCATAGATGGATATAAAAAGAAGGGTAAAATTAAATAAAAAGAAAAGCAAAACATTGAAAGAGGAAAAAAGATATTGACCCCGCCAGGAGTCGAACCTGGAATCTCCTGATCCGTAGTCAGGCGCCTTGACCATTGGGCCACGAGGCCTTCGTTAGTAACATTGTTATAGTATAAAATTATATTACACATAAAATAATAATTCTATTGAAATAAAAAACTTTTTTCTGCTTGTCTAAATCCAATTAACCAATTTTTGGGCATTACCTTTAGTGCAACTTCTTTTGAAGCAACATGATAAATTAGCTTACTCCTAATCGGTGCAATATAAATTCTTGGTTAGTGTGTTTGTATATACGGTTTGTATAAGCAATTGCATTAACGTATGTATACGCCGTTTTGCACGGCCAACGCCTAGTTAAGCTAAATCAATTTAAGTTATAATTCACTATTTGCATATTTCCACCAGTTGTACTGAAATTATGGAGTTTTTAATTTATTTTTTTTGAATACATGCTCATTTAATGGCTTGAAAAGTCAATAACAGCTTGTTATTAAATTTCTGCAAATCAAGGTAATCATTTTGATAGTTATTCTCGTCACATGATCGTCTCGCATTCATGATCAAGACTTTACTGTCACCTTCCCTCACGATACGTGATCTCTCATTGCTTT
The DNA here is from genome assembly GCF_027921745.1 of Schizosaccharomyces osmophilus. Lineage (NCBI taxonomy): Eukaryota > Fungi > Ascomycota > Schizosaccharomycetes > Schizosaccharomycetales > Schizosaccharomycetaceae > Schizosaccharomyces > Schizosaccharomyces osmophilus. The sequence goes on along the minus strand of NC_079239.1, from coordinate 1,162,323 downwards.
TCAACTTAACACAATGAAACGACATACGATTGATGATTCCAATATGTTTATGAATTCAAAAATTGACTTACGTTTTTTTTCTTGGTAGGTTAAGTAAACTTTCATGGGATAAAATATTAGATGAAGGGTTGTTTAGAAAATTGCAATCATCGTAAAGGCCACCCGCCAATTTCATCGTTACTTTTTGCTAAACATAATTAAGGATTGAAAAGGAAAGGAAAGAAAAGAAAAGAAGAGAAGAGAAGAGAAAGATACAAAGCAGTCCTTTTTCTCTCCTGTTAAATCGTTGTTATAACTCTTAACTGCCAATCGGCAGGCCTCACTTGTGATTACTCAGGACTGTGTGATCTGGTCTTTTGTGAGAGGTTGGATCTGAGAACATATTATCGACTAAAAGTTTATTTTGTAAGAAACAGATGCTCTTATGTGCAATAATTATATACATGGAAAAAACAACAACTCTTTATGACAACATGACTAATAATAATTGCATACCAGCTAATATCAATTGAGCCTGAATGATTCTTCGCTTAACAACTCGGGGATCAATTCAAATGAGACAGTTTTACCAGCTAAGTCAAAACAAAATAAAAATTGTAATCAATTCAGCTATCGTTCAATACGATAAAAAAGCCTGATGTCGTTTACGAAATTAATGACACTTGGCAATAGAATACACTATGAGTCCTACTCAATAGTTCAATTATCCGTTTGAAAAATTTGTGAATATTTAAATATTTGATTGTTCATATGATCCTCATATGATTTGTAAATTCCACTCACTGTATTTCGTATTTCGTATTTCGTACTTCAGAACAGTATAGGGCGTACGTACATGCAAGATAATGGCGAGTGTAAATCAAAATGATTCGTATTAGATTCGAAACTTTTTCTATCTGTCATTCAGACATACTCATGCGGATTTTTGGAAATTTCTTACTTTCTCTTAAACATTTCAATATTTGTATTTTATTTTTTCTTTCCACTTGTTCATTTCATTGACCCTTTTAATAAGCTTACAAATATCATGTAAATATTGTATAAATCGTCCTCAAGAAGTGTGAGGAAATTCATGACGAGTACACATAACTTCACAGAATAAGGTTTGATCATAAATTGTACACATGGAAAGTAACGAAATGATCGGTTTCTTACATTGAGAAGGAACTTACGAGTCCAATGAATTCATGTTATGATCTATAACACGAACAAACTGAACCGCCTCGCCAAACCAGACATTCCTTAGTTCCCTCAGGAAGATTATGTGTGTTTCTCAAGGACAAGAAGCTGCACAAGATTATATTATTATATTATATATATGGAAATTTACAAATGGTCATGAGATGTTTTGCGCAACATCCCGAGGTGTACGATGACTATATGAGACTAGAAAAGAAGATGAACGTACACTCACGGGGCGGTTGTTATCTATTGTTTTCATATTCCGTTTCGCTGTTGCATGTTTTAGAACGAACTTATTCATTTAGCTAATAGAAGGGTAAAGAAAAGCAAAACAAAATGGAATGAAACAAGAAAAGAAAAGAAAGCAAAAAAAAGCAAAAAGAAATTGACCCCGCCAGGAGTCGAACCTGGAATCTCCTGATCCGTAGTCAGGCGCCTTGACCATTGGGCCACGAGGCCTCTTGATTGATTACTTGTCTACCTAAATTTTTTTCATGCTTTTGTTGAATGTTTGTAACGTTTACTACATACTACATACTACATAGTATGATTGTCATGTCCCATGTCCAACCAAGCATCCGCTCGTTTCCCTGACAAGCTAGTTATTAATATATATATATTCATATCTCCTACTTTTCTCTGCTATCAATTCCTTCCCCCATATTGAGCTATTTTTGATACGAGCGATTAATGATATATATATATATATATATATATATTTTCTGAGATTTTTTTTTTTTATTTCATTTAGCTAATTTAGCTCGCTTTAGCATTACTGATTGTTTTCGTTCGACGGATGTGTAGTTTGCGGTTGCTACTATGAATTTATCGTTTGCTTTTTATGCTAAAATTTATAAAATCATATGCAGAGTGTTTTATTTTAATCTCTTTCTTTCGCTTTGCTTTGCATTGCTGACAGACATCCATACTTGCATGCATGTATATTAGATATAGATATAGATATAAATATAGAATATGTATATGTATATGTATATGTATATGTATATGTATATGTATATGTATATGTATATGTATATGTATATGTATATGTATATGTATATGTATATGTATATGTATATGTATATGTATATGTATATGTATATGTATATGTATATGTATATGTATATGTATATGTATATGTATATGTATATGTATATGTATATGTATGTGTAGAAAAGTAACACAGTTATTACAGAACAGATTAGATTACACTAACATAAAGTGCTTGTAACAAATGGTCGCATGATGTAGTTGGTTATCATGTCGATCTAATAAGTCGAATGTCGCCAGTTCGAGCCTGGCTGTGACCATTAATTTTTTCGTTTCTTTTTATTTTTTTATTTATTTTTTTTTATTTTTTTTTTTTAAAATCCATTTCATTTGGTCTTTGATTGAATTATTTGTTGATCTTTTGTAGATCTTTTGTTGAAGCAATGTCTTTTTATTGCAGAGTTCCAACATAGTGTAAAACACCCTGTATGATCAACCCAGTGAGCGCAATATATAAAATTTATAACAAACCAAAATAGAAACACTGGAACAAGAGCAAAAAAAAGCAATATAGTGAAACAATGAAATAACGACAAAACGGAAAAAAAAGAAAAAAGAGAAAAACTTGGACAAGCCAGAACTCGAATCTGGGACCTCTTCCATGCTAAGGAAGCGTGATAACCATCTACACCACATGCCCTTGGTTGATAACATTAGGATAAATAAAATATATTACAGCAAGTAAAATAAAGAATGAAGTTTTATCACTTGTTCCTTTGCAAAGTACTCATACGTATATTCAAATTCATTCATCTTTCTATATCATATTATATGTATTGGTTCTCACACGATACGCAGAAGCAGAAGCAGAAACAAAAAAGTATTGCATTATTGTTATTGCCATCGTTATTAGCTGTTTAGTTATTTATTTTGAAATTGACATTGACATTGAAATTGAACTGAATTTTGATTGTTGATTGTTAAATGTTGAATACTGAATATTGAGAACGGCCTAGCAAAGAAATAATATTAATAGAAAAGCAACGAAATTAATACATTGTATTCGTACATAGGTAATGAACAAACACTGATTGAGACAATCAGAGAAATACATAACCACAGAAACTGCTTCAGTATGAGTGTCTGTCTCCTTTGCCTTTGCAGGAAACCTTGGGAGCGAAAGGTCCTTACCATCTAAGTTGTAAACGTAAAGAACAGGAAGTCCTTCAACGAAGGCCGTGTGGTTTAGATGGTTATAATTTCTGCTTAACATTCAATGTTCGCAGACGGTCCCAAGTTCGAGTCTTGGCACGGTCATAGCCTTCACTTTTTTCAACTTTTCTTTTTTTTTAGAACCATCCAATGGATGATGAATGTTTATTTTTTTTCTACATCTATGCTATTATCCTATTCATTGTTGATGGTTTCATTTAGTTTGCTTAGTGTCAGTTTACTAGCAATTTTTTGTCTCATTTCACCTGATAGCATGCATCATCATCATCTACTTTCACTTAATGAATATGACTCTGAGTGAACAGCCAAAGATGAAGAAAGCCATGTACAAAACAGTATTAGAAACGCAAAATCGAATGGCGTTCTCAAATGCAAGGAAGAACCCAAGTATGAGGAAAAAACGAAAAAACGAAAAAAAAAACAAAAAATTAAAAACCACACAAAAAAAGAATCACTCTCCCTCCGGGATTCGAACCCGGGCTGCCAGCGTGACAGGCTGGTGTACTACCCCTATACTAAGGAAGATTTGCTTATTTATCGTTAATAGTTAATTAATATATTGCTGTAAACTATTAATCAATTGATTAAAAGCTTGTTTACATCATTTGTCTACCTCTGTTGTTAAATATTCAAACTAAGAAAAACGAAAAACGAAAAACATTGGAAACTATTAACACAATTTTAGGAGAAAATGTTGAAAACTTAAACCTTTTACGAAACATTCGTAGTATTGACAAACCTAGAGAATTATCATCTGTAACTACTTTTACACTTATACACAGCTTTTAGCTGCTTAAGCCATATTGGATATATTGAGATTAATACACTAGAAAATATTGGCACCTATATATGTATGGAAAGAATAAAATCCAATTCGCATTATAGTATCAATAATACCAAGAATAAACTTGGTTAGTCCTAATGTATCACTTCAACTTGTTCTTCTTTCACCTTTACAAGTTCATCAATTAATTCATTGATATGTCAATACGATTTTGCGCTATATCTTCTCGTAATTAAGAGGCATCTGCTCCGGAATCTATTAGAAAGATTAAACATTGAAATCATTTGTTTCAATTAATGAAATTTAGAGCGTCCGTCCTTCCTAAGTATTGATGAAGTATCCCGTATTTATTTTTTACAGCAACGATCCTCGTTTTTCGTGTGGGGATAACGATCTTTTAGTTATTCTGACCTTATGAACTTTGTTTGGTTATCATTATATCTCTTTATTCTTCCTTCTTCCTTTCTTGGGGTTTCTCCTTGAAAAGCTTTATTAATGGAAATAGCCGATATGTGCGTTTTTGTGACGAAATTTGTTTTTCTATATTTTTAATGCTTCTTCATAGTCCACGTTTATTAAATTGTTCTTTTATGGCAACGTACTTATGTGGGACAAAGATGAACTTTAAAATCTCCCTTCATTCATTTCCTGCCTCGCGAAATACGGAATATTTTTAACAAAACATTCGGCTAGAATGAGCACCGGAGAAAGAAGCTTATGCAAATATAATAACTTTTCGCAAATGGTACAATTTTTTAGCAGCTACTGACGAGTCGTTTAAAACATGACTAATAAGAAAAATTAAAAAAAAAATAAATAAATAAGACGTGAAACCACAAATATACAACCATTACCAAAATCGGAAACTGTTTTCATTCATTTTTCGATTGATTTATTCATCGTCTTTGTCGTCATTCCACAGGCTAAGTGTTAACGGGTTTACAGAAAACATTACAATTGTAATTTCTATAATTTCATGACTTGAAGACGATAATTGAATCTAGTAGCTTCAGTATTGTATTCGTTAAAAATGGAGCCACGTAGCTAAACTCTTTGCCTCTTCAAAGGTTGCAACCATCTTTTCCGGTTTATGTCATATTCTATATAATGTTTGACTTGATTCCATTTTTGGGGGATGATTAAATATAACAATAAGGGTCAACAAAAGTAAAAAACTCATTATAAAACAGCTTTTACCATTTCCATTGGAAAGGTTGTTAATTTCTGTCAGTTATAAAGGTCAACTTATTCACTGTTTGTAAAACGTAGGAATACAAACAAACCATTGTTGATATCAGAGGTTATCAACAAAAAAGTAATATTAAACAAAATCTTTTAAAAACCTAATATTCAATTGTGCACGATACTGAAATTTAAGCAGTGCAAAAACTTAATGAAAGGGGTGGGACTCGAACCCACGAGCTTTCGCACTAGTGCCTTAAACTAGCTCCATAACCACTCGGACACCCTTCCGTTCGTTGATGGCTTATTTTTGTACAATAATCTATAATCAAGATACATTCGTTCTATAGACCCCTCCAATCTGTAATTGGCATGGCACATGATTCCGTTCATCGTATTCTTACTTCGGCACGTACTACTGCTTTGCACAAATTTCTGCTTGTATGATGCAGTGGTTAATGCTATATTTGAAGAAAAATCATAACACCGTATTTGAGAAAGGGAAAAAAGAAAAATTTTCCGTTGCGGGGAGTCGAACCCCGGCCGCGTCGGTGAAAGCGACGAATCCTAGCCGTTGGACCACAACGGATTGATTAATCAAACTGTGACTAAAAGTATATAGATATTATTTTTTGATTAGAGTATCAAGCCCGGTCTCTTCGTACTGTAGTATACATGTATTGGCTATACAAATATACGTATTATAAAAACGAGAACTTTCACTCATCACGATTTCATTTTGTATCTGTCACATCATAAGACTGATTTTCTAATTCTTACGAACAAAGTAATCGCTCACTTGATAGTAATTGTCCGGAAGATTTCTTCAATAAAATTTATTCTTTTTTTTTTTTTTTTTTTTAAAAAAAAACCCTGTTACTATGGTTTCCAGAATATTTTTGTATTTGTAGCAATGTCATGTTTTGATACCGTTGGCTGCTAAAAGACTTAAACTTAAGGGCAATAAAAGTAACATTTGAATATTGTAAAAGACGATAAAAATGTAGTGTACTTAAGCTATTTACCGTTTGATTGAGCCTTATTTGAATTGTTAGGTTTACTTCATACATACAAAACCGCAGTGAACAGATTCCTTAAATATATGCGTTATTGAGTAAGTGGAGTCATACATGCTATCCATCGTCAACAACCATTGGACTGAAGAATCTCAAAATTATCATACAAAACTAAAGAACTCTTTAAATACATTCCATTTCTTTTTATTAATTTATTAATATTTAGAAAATTAATTCTAAGGGCTAGTTGGTATTTAGACCATAAACAGACAGTACTAAGAAAGACGTTCGGAATGAAAGAATAAGGTTTGGAGGTGGCCTGGGTATTGTATGGTTTGATCTATGGGTAATACCCCGATCTTAAGCGTTAACGTATAAGTAAAATAGCGATATATATTACTTGCCCTTAAAAAATAATTTACTAGGCGTAATCTATGTTAACAGCGGTTGAACGTCAGGTTTTTATGAGCAAAAGACAAGTAATTCAAGAAAAATGCTGTAACAAATGATTGTATTAAAAAATAGGTCGTTTTTCTCATGTTTCCTGCTTCTCATAAGGAACTGTTTAATTACTTCTTTTCTCAAATGAAATGAATAACCAATGGCTTCTTTGCATTCCACCAATCAATGAAACAGTTAAACAGCTTAGTCAATAACCATACACCTATAATGGGAGCAGTTTCCTTGCTGTTTAAGCATCTACGCAATACAATCGCGAACATAAATTTTTGTTAAACCAAAACCTTTGCACAGTTATAAAGTCACGGCCATCATTATCCTTTTTTTTTTCTTGAAAGTAATATGGCATTTCCGTTTTTGCTGGTCGTAAAAGACTTGTTTTAAATTCGACTTCTTGTATTATGTAGTTTTGAGATGGGTTACCCCTTAAAACACGTTACGAAAGAGAACATTTGTAATCATTGTTACTGAAATATTATGCTAGTAGTAATCAAAATTGCTTTGATATAAGTATAACTACTCGTCTGCTTAAATGCTGTGATGAAGGATTTAGCAATACGGTGTTAGGTAATAAAGCGTCTCTCTATTGACGCGTTCATAAGTCATCCATAATTAGCCAGACTTGTTAGTAACCAATAGACAATCCACATATCATAAACCTTTTTTGAATGTTTCAAATGTATTTATCTTAGTCCCTTGAACAATAAGAATCCGCAATTGAGTAACATCGACACAGAATAATTATGTACAAGAAAGCTCATATAATCTCATGTGATGTGTTTTGTGGGATTGATTAATTAAAACTTACGAATGTAGAAGTCAATCCTATTCAAATTACTTTTATTTGGCTTACTAATCTATTACTGCCGTGATACAACAAGGATCTGAGGTTTCGCCCATTTCAAATGCTTTTTTCTTGTATTTGGGATAGACGGGAAAAAATATATACCATATTTAGCAGGCATATTAAAGAAGCTAAACGAGTAGTCAAATACAAGGAAAAACAATCTTTTCTTGCAATAATTAGCCAAATAATATTTTGTGCTTTAGTGCGTAAACATAGCAATATTAATTATATTAAGGTGTAGAATATATCGTGCTGTTAAACTTACAATCACAGTATAATAACATGTATCATTTTATTTTGAATATATATAGTAATAATACATTGCAGCTGTTCGCAGTGCGCAGGAATAACATAAAATGTCTTAATTCTATTTAACGATTCATTGATTAATTAGCTTCGAAAATAATTTCTAGTGTGTATCATAATTCTATACCAATTCAATTAACTTGTGCTAAATTGAAATTTAAGTACCAAAACAAAGTAGTAAGACTCCGGGGACAGTTCACTATATTTTTTTTCTTAGGGTTTGAATCTCAGAAGGTAAAAAGCTGCAAATGTTTCTTTTGCATGAATTAATATTGAGTATGCTCCATGTTAGATTGTTTACTTATTTTTTGAAGCAAGTCAGAGCTATTATTTTTTTCAGTATGAATTGGGGAAACATATATGCATAACACGACCGTCAAATTTAAAATAGTTTTCAAGAAGTAATGTCAGTCAGAACAATAGGTTTTCCAAGTGAACTTACAACATTCTGTTTTAAGTTAGCCAAGTAAATCAAAAATTCTTTTACCTTAAAAAATGTTCTCCATTCTAGTGGATCTCCACTGCTTTTTATGAAATTCACTAATTCCAAATTATGACCTAGCGTCTTCAATGCTATTTCACCCTGTAACAGACATTTTCTCTTATCATGCAGCTTAACATAAAGCATACTCTGTCCGATTGTATGCTTAGTTGTTAAAGAAACCGCTAACAAACGTAAAGCGTCATAAAGCCGATCAATTATATACTGCTTAGAAGCCTTTGAGTAAAACCTTGTTAACCGTTCCGGAGGACAAATTTCGTAAAAGTTGGTAGCTTTTCCGGCCTATCTCAGTTAGATAACATTACTATAATTCAACTTACGAGTCGTTCGATAAAACCGTTCGTGTTGCAGAACTGACTCAACGAAGGATCCTTTTCCATCAGTTCCGAAGCATCAACCTCTTCATTCACCTGAACTGGTTGGGAAAGATGACCATATATAGCTGTATGGTCATGAATGTCAGAATCTGACACTTTTGTTGTTGGTTGTGTCATGGAAATAGTTCCATATCTGTCAGAAGTTAGCAACAATATACAAAATACTACAACGTACGAAGCACTATCTGTAAGTGATGAACGAGGCTTATCCAAATCAATATGCAACTTCAACATTAGCCTCGAAGCGAGAGCAACAGGGTCAGAACAGTTTCCATTATCAGTACGGAATGAAATATTAGAAGTAAGCCATGGATGCTGTAAAATACGTTTTGTTGGGAACCTTTTAGAAGGATCAGTACGTAGCATTCCAGTGATAACAGCTATCACGTTAGCAGGTTACCTAGTATTTTAAAACGTACAATATGCGCCTGGCGACAAGCGATTCCATGGATAAGAAGACGGTCGTTCACCTTGCTTTCTATAGATTAAATAATCTCCCGTATTGCTGATAGCCTCATCCCATGGGGTATTTCCAGACAAAAGAGCGAAGAGTATTATTCCACAAGACCATATATCTACCTTGGCACCATCGTATTGCCCTGTAATCTCTGGTGCAGCGTACGGGGGACTTCCTACTGGGCTATTTAAAAGTCTACTTTTACCCTTATAAGCATAGAGAGATGCAAAACCGAAGTCTGATAATTTCAAATTGCCATTGTAATCCAGCAAAATGTTCTCAGGCTTTAAATCTCTGTGAGCAACACCTTTTGAGTGCATGAAAGATATTCCTTCCATTAATTGAGCAAAATAGAACTGCGCGACATCTTCATCAACCCCAACGTCAGGCTCTGCATTTGCGTTAGGACAAACTTTACTTTAGTCATTTCAATGATTCTTACCAATTTTGTCAAATAAATCTCCGCCCTGAGCAAATTCAAGAGTAACCCAACGCCAATGTAAGTTCTCTGCTGTGTCATAGAAGTGAATTATGTTTTTATGTCCATTGCATAGACGATGCAGCTGGACTTCACTAGCAATCCTACGTGCCCAGACACTGGAGCCCATACATTTTGTTGCAAACTTTTTATTAATAAACTTTACGGCGTAAATTTTTGCATTCTCATCATAGCAAAGTCGAACACTATAAAGCAATTAGCCACTATCGAACCAGCGAAACATACGATGCGAAAGCGCCAGTTCCAATCTCTTTACCAATATGGCATGGGAAGTTTTCTATACTCTTTGTCATAGTATCTTTAAAATACTTCTTAGATACTTTACTTTTTTAACAGCAATAGGTCTGGTTATACGAGTCTCTTTATTTCCTATGAGGAACAAAATCAATAATTTAACATCGTTTTCTTTTCTTTAAGTAAGAATATTAAGTTCAACTTTGTCACCGACTTTATTTGTTGTCTACTATATAGTCGGCATATTGTTTACTGTTGTTATTTAACCTTTACCAAGACTAGCGCACAACCACTAAAGTCAACCATCCAACAAGGAATATGGATTCAGAAATGCAAAATCAGAGCCCTAATATGGCTTCAAATACAAAAAATACTTCCTCGTCAAATATGTCTACTGATGGGCATAGCGTTACAAAAAGGTAAGCTTTGTTTTCTTAATTCGATATCTTAGTTTTATTAACTTCCTGAATACAGGCTACGAAGTGAACTAATGAGTTTAATGGTATGAAAGAAGATTTATTTAGACCATATATCTAACTAAATATTGAAGATGTCGAATACCCCAGGGATTAGTGCGTTTCCTGACTCTGATTCAAACCTATTACATTGGGCGGGCACTATTACAGGTCCAGTTGACACCGTATGTTAATAGTTTACCCAAACTATCCTTTAATGTCTTGCTAATTCATTCTCAGTACTATGAAGGATTAAAATTCAAAATATCCATGACCTTTCCTGCCAACTATCCTTACTCAGCCCCGACGATCGTTTTTACTTCTCCTATGTGGCATCCTAATGTTGATATGAGCGGAAATATTTGCTTGGATATTTTGAAAGACAAGTGGTCGGCTGTTTACAACGTTCAAACCATTCTATTATCCCTTCAAAGCCTTCTTGGAGAACCTAACAACGCTTCGCCTCTGAATGCTCAGTATGTTTATTCTATTAATTACAAGAGTGCTAACCATTTATCATTAGAGCCGCAGAGCTATGGAGTAAAGATGCCGTTGAATACAAACGTCTTTTAATGCAACGCTACAAGGAAATTGACGAAATATAATTTCTTATAAACGAGGAATTAATGAGTTTTATCCACTGCTTCAAGTTTTACATGTCTTATGGAGAAATCCAATGTTTCATTATGCAAAACTTAAATGCTTTTTTCAAAACAATTCGGTTCCTTTTGATTGTAAAACTGAGCCTTTCTTTAAAATACGTTGCTTTGTAATGGTTTCAAATCATAAAAAGCCTTTAGCGATATCTATAGCTCATATCTGTTGTCCTAACTAATTGCTGTATGTACGAGTTGTTAGTTGAAGTACAGGATATCTTGATCTAGTGTTATCAGGTAGTTCACTTGTACTCAGGAGTGAGTGCTATTAGACGGTGATATTTTGAAAGAATGCATTGCTATAATATATACTAAAGAAGATTAATGTAATAGCATAGTATGAAGGGCTAGTTTTTTATTACATAGTGTACTACCTCATCTTACCGCCGTTAGTGAAAACCACATTAGCACTGAGCAAATCAATAGAAAACCGAACACATAAAAACGACCACTTAACTTAAATCCTTAATATAACTACCAAACAGCTGTTTTTGGAAAAAATTTGGTCGTTTTGCTACCTGTATTGTCAATCGTGTTATAACCTTCAGTCATCTACATATTCCTTACTTACGCATGCATCTTAGGAACAACCATCATGACAAAATCATTGGGAAACTCAAAAAGAACGCTGACCTCCTATAGAGAATTACCTGAGTATATTCATGGAACAAATTACGGTGAGAAATTGCTGACCAAAGAGCCTCAATGGCTACGATGGGAACAATATTTGAAAGATACCGAATCACCAAGCGTCGATTATACAGCTAAGAATGCCAATCCTTTACCTCAAACATGGAGCACGAGAGAAAAATCTGATTTTATAGAGGTCATGCAAAGCAATCTGGAGGCTTCTTTTTTCGGTAAGTTACCGGCATATTTGGTACAATAGTTTCTAATATTCATTATAAGGCCCAGATAGTGGAAGCGAACATGATGCGGCTTTAACCCGATCAGATTTTCCTGTACCAAACAACTGTTCTGTCTATTACTATGAAGTCCAAGTATTGTCTTGTGGTAAAGAAGGTAGAATATGTGTCGGGTTCTGTAAGAAGAATACACAAACAGGGCGTTTACCAGGAAACACTTCAGAAAGCTGGGGTTATCATGGACACAATGGTGAAATCTACCATGGATCGAAAACCGGAGAACGATATGGACCACAATTTCAAACTGGCGATGTCGTGGGATGTGGGTTGAATCTTATTAACAAAACGATATTTTATACAAAAAATGGAGCATATTTAGGGGTAGCATTTACAAACGTGAGCGATTCCTTGTACCCGACGGTAGGGCTGAAAAGCCAAGGTGAGCACATTAGGGCAAACTTTGGTCAAACATCATTTCTTTATGAGATTGATCATGCCGTTCAAGAAGAAAAAGAAAAATTACTGAATAAATCTTTGAAGTTTGTCTCAGCTGATGAACAGAATGAACGGAAAAGTTTACTAAAAGACCTTATCTCGTCATTTCTCATAAACCATGGCTATGTAGAAACGGCACAAGAGTTCTGTCCCGAAAAGGTGATACATTCAGGCGTAAACGTCAGAAAAAGTACGTGCTTTCCTTCCAAACTATTTCTAACCTTTATAGTGATTAACCAGTTATTGTGCAATGGAGATTTGGCCTCTGCTGTACAAGAAATTACTGTAAAATATCCCCAAGCAATTCAGGATTGCCAGGACCTATCTCTTTCTCTTCGGTTTCTCCAATTTCTTCAATTAATACGAAATATGCAACAAGTCCGCTCATACTCAGCCTCTTTCTCTGGTGTTATTTCGGAGCAAGAAGAGATGAAGATTTTAGATCCAGTCATGAATTATTCGCAACAATTTTTTAATGATTATGAAAAAGCTGAAAGTCAAGATCTAAAGAAAATGATTAAGTTAAGTATGGGACTTCTTGCGTATTATGATCCATCTTCTAGTCCCTTATCTTTCTTCTTAGAGAATGACTTTCAGAAGTACATAGCCAGCCGCATTAACGGATTACTCCTAAGTAAGTATTTAATCTTCTACTGAGTTGTTGTTTACTAACAATCTTAGAATTTAGCGGTTCTCCTCCTGAAAGCCATCTGGAACAATTTCTTCAGCATACGATTGCTTTTAATGATTTACTTTGCCAACAAAAGTCTTTACAGAATACTCTTATTAATGTTCAAAAAGATTTCATTTTACCATGAACAGGCTCAAATGACTTCTGTTGATAATATGCTATGAGTTACTGAGTATTATGCTTTTTCTATAAATAATGTAACTAATGTTTTAATAACAATTGTTTACTAAACATAATTGGACTAACCTATAAGTTCGTAATTAAATTTTAATATAGCAATAAAGAGCAATGTAAATAAACTGAGTCTAGATGTGATGGACTTTGTTACCCGACGACAAGACCTCATTCAAACTGGCTTTTGACAACAACTTAAGCCGTAAAATCGAGAGAAAAGTTTCTGGAGCCTTTTATTGGTAAAAGGTTCAGAATGATTAATCAATGAATTTATTGAAGCATGTTTTTCCAGAAAATAACTACGAAGCTTATGAAGGACTACTACCACCAGCTGTTTTCTTTCGCTTGACGAAGCAAGAAGAAATTATCGTTGGCTCATCTTGTGAAATTAAATATAATGATTTTCTAATTTTTGGAAGCATTTACATTAGTACCTCTTTCCTTTGCTTTCATAGTTTGGATTTAAAGACTCGATTTACGTTTCCTCTCTCTACTATCAGGCAAGTAGAACGGACAGCATCAGACACCGATGTGTTTGTATTCGATTTAATAACCCTTCAAAACCAAATTATACATCTTACTATAAAGGGTACACGTCAACAGTCTGAACTTTTTTGTGATCGATTACTACGACAATTACGAGTGACTTCACCTGAGGCTGGCGATGTTAAAGAATTCCTACATACTTTAGCATCAGAAAAGCTTCTTCATTCTGGAATACTCAAGAAAAGTAATAACGAAAATCAAGCAACGTTATATCATCGACTTAATTTTTCGACAGGATTGGGAGCACTCTTTGGATTTCCCTCGAAATTAATAAACCCGAAGTTTCATTCAGATATACATGAAAAGGAACAACTCGATCGATGGAGAAAGTATTTTCTAAAAAGCGGAGCCAATTTTAACTTTGTGCAAACCCCTTTTTTCTTTACGCTATTGCAGAATGGCATTCCAGATAATTTGAGAGCAGACGTATGGGAAACATGCTCTGGAAGCTTGTATTGGCGTTGGAAATCAAAAAGCTTTTATAACGATAATGTTAATAGAGTACTAACAGAAACTTGTGAGTATGGAGATGAAATTGAAAGAGATTTGTCAAGAAGTTTACCGTCCTATCCAGCTTATCAATCGAAAACAGGTATAGATGCCTTGAGAAGAGTCTTGAGATTTTATTCTGGAGTAAAAACTGATATGGGCTATTGCCAGGCAATAAATATCGTTGTTGCAGCCTTATTGATCTATTGTACTGAAGAACAGGCTTATTTCTTGTTCTCTCAGATATCTGAACTTTACGTCCCTGGGTATTATGGCAAATTAATTCACGGTCTTTTACTTGATCTTACTGTTTTTGAGTACACCCTACAACAGACACTTCCTCATCTTTATCAAAAAATATTTGAGATGAAGATGGACTTGAGACTTATTACAATAAATTGGTTTTTTTCACTTTTTATCAAGGATTTCCGACTAGATTACGCTATGCAAATCCTCGATTATTTCATAACAAACGGACCTAACGTGTTATTTCAAATAGCCCTCGCTCTATTTAAAATTAATGCTCACGGGATTTTGAATGCCGTTGACGATGCTTCTGTAGTGAATGTTTTCCAAGATTGCTTTGCTAAAATCAACACTGAATCTTCAACGACGACATGTAATGGAAGTACTACTAACAAACCAATTTCATCTACATTTTCACAACTCCAGGCCATTGCCTTTGAATACTTTGATTTCATCACCAATGGTTATATATTAGCGAAAAGAACGGAGTTTAGAGAAACGGTTCTCACTTCTTTAAAGCTCTTTACTAAGCGTTCGCACCTTCGCGGTCTGTATCAGCATACTAAATTATCAAACATAAGTTTGGAAAGTCTTTACGATGCTTTTATTGATGGCATCGGTGAAGACCATTTATGTCACAGCCGCATAATGGAGCAGAAAATAAATTATAATGGCTTTGAGAAACTCATAAAAAAGTCAATTCCACGGCAGATTTTTTTAGAAAAGGCCGCTCATTATCAAAAAAGTGAAAGAAAATTATTTAAGAGGTTATATAATTGGCTAAATAGGACTTCAGATCTTAACGTTCCGTTAACGTTTGAGAAACTAATTATTGGCATTGAAACGATGAATGTACTAGCCAAAGAGGCTCCAGAAGTATTCTGTTTTCAGTTATACGATTTTAATGAAGAAAAAAAATTACAAACGGACCAAATCGTTGAACTATCAGAATCATTAATTCTTATTTGCTGTTATGAAGGAAACCACGAGGATGATGAAAGACTAACAGTGATAAGTGATTTTTTGCGCTCTTGCTTTAATAAACGTAAACAAAATCAAAAAGAGGTTCAGATATCTCTTGAACAATTTCAATACATCGCTGCAAACACTTCGCTGCTGCCAATACTCGGGTTTTTTATAGAGAAGTTAGTCAAAGGAATGCTCACAAAACGAAACACGATACAATAATTACGTTCACTCACGAGTCAAGGTGCAAGTTATAATTTAATAAAAGTGATATTTATTGCATTTCGTCTTATTTTTTATCTTACGACGCTATTTAACCCTTTCTTTTAGGTTTTGTTTTATTATAATTTGTAATTATTGATGCATCCAACCTTCCACGTCCATTATTGTATTTATAGGCCATTTTCTAATTGGTTCCACTTCAAGAGAGGATTTATATCCTTCTTCAAACATTCTTATTCCCGTGTAAGCAATCATAGCGGCATTGTCACTACAAAGTTCCAAAGAAGGGTAAACAAGCTTCATTTCAGGAGCCAATTCTCTTTTATGAAGTGAAATTAGTTGCTCTTTCAGCATTTTCTTCAAAAGGGAGTTTCTGGCAACACCTCCACTACAAACTAAGAAACGCACTTTTGATAGATCAAGGGATTCAATAGCCTTTGTCATCTTCTGGCAAATGTGCTTAAAGGCAGCTTCCTGAAGCTTATAAGCCAGAAGTTTCTTTTCTGAGGTAGCCCATGTCTTTGACGTGATGATCCTTCGAGCATAAGATTCCAATCCAGAAAAGGAAAAATTAGGATTATGTGCCTTATCTCCACTACTCATGGGATTCGGTGGGTTACAGTCGATACTCTTATCGTTTAAAGTGGGAACAGCAAACTTTTCAAGTGCTGCAGCTGGCATTTGATTATTCCAAGGAATTTCTAAATACTTGGCGCATTTATCAAGATAATCACCAATAGCTATGTCGGTTGTTGATGCCAAAATTTCATGAGCGACTACCGACTTAGATAATATTAGAATAGTATGGCCCCCAGAAACTAAAATGGATAAAAAGGGGAATGAGACTCGAGACTCCAATTGCACTGTCAATGCATGTGCTTGCTAATGATCATGAATTAGCGTCTCATTGAGAAGCACCTGGCTAATATCTTACCATGTGATGTACAGCCAAAAGGGGTTTATCAAGGCCAACAGCTAAACCCTTGGCAAAATTTAACCCGATAGCTAAAGGTCCCATCATGCCAGGGCCACGGGTGACAGCTATAAGGTCATATTTCGAGACGCCTAGTGATCGAGACTGATTTATCGTTTCGTAAACAACTTTCGCCAAGTTCTTTTGGTGTTCTTGAATGACAACTGATGGGTGTATTCCCCCGTATTTTTCATTTTTTGAAAGTGTTCGATGAGTATTGAGGCAAACAATTTTTGGTAAAGACTCACTCGAAGATTTCTGGACACTTTTTCCGTTAGCGAAGTTTTCACATAGTTCATAAAATGGTTGCTTACACGGCCACCGAAGTATCATCACAGGAGGTCTCAATCGCCAGGGACGTAATATTCCGACATGGTGGTATCACTTTTTTGTAGTTGAATCCACAATGTAACTGATTCCTAAGTCTGTACCACCGATACATCTCCAAAAATAACAGAATTTACCATTAAATGTCTAAGAATGTCGCTGTAAAATATATTGTAGTTTACCGATAGCCTTTCCGAAACTTTTTCTTATTATGTAGAAATTTAAATTGAATGCAAACTATATTATTATAATAACAATATACAGAACCTCCTATTGTTAATTCAAGCTCTTTTACAGTGTTCATTTCGAATCCTCTTACCTCTATGTACAACGATGAATAGGAAAACTTCGATTATTCGTTAATTCCCATGTTGTCAATAGGCGCGTCCATCACAAAATCGACATCCCCCATTGCCAAACTTGTGCACTGAAACCTACTAAATCAATTAATGAGGAATATATTAGAACATACCCTTAAAATAGTATATAACGATCTATATAGTATACATTACAAATATGCTTATATATTTGTATACTTGCGCATATGCTTTTACATTCATATTTCATATATTATAAGTATAACTGCTAAAAGCAATACAGTTTATATATTTAATTAAATACCCAATTAAAAGCGGGCATGTGGTGTAGATGGTTATCACGCTTCCTTAGCATGGAAGAGGTCCCAGATTCGAGTTCTGGCTTGTCCAAATATTTTTTTCTTAAAAAACCTTATAACGAGGACATATACAGAAACAGTATCAGTCAATTAAAATTTTCAAAGTGGATTTATTACATGGTTTTTATATATTTTATGAAATATACTTATAGCTATTTTAATTCGCATTTCAAAGAAACTTTAATTGACGACCGCCTCCACCTAAGTTCTTTTGAATAATTCAACTTGCAACTAGCAAGCCACAGCCTTCACAAAAGATAAAAGGGTCACTTGCTACGTGAATCAAATTTGATTTTGGAAAGCAATAATGCTAAGACATTGCTTTTTTCAATTGCCTAAAAGGCAGGTCTTGTGGCAGTGTAGTCATGGAAAATGTATGTTCAAGAAGGAGTAAGACAATAGTGTGATACTGACTCAACAATAGTTTTTCATAATACAGCTTTCTCAAATGCTATAAATAACTTTTGCATGCCTGCGTTGTCACCTACGATGGAAGAGGGAAGCATTGCAAAATGGATTTTAAAAGAGGGTATGAAAATTGAAATGACACTTGTAATGCATGAAATCTTACAAAAATTAGGAGATACTTTTAAGGCTGGCGATGCTATTTTAGAGGTTGAAACCGGTATGTTTAGTTTATTGGCAATGTCCAGTACTAACTATTACAAATAGACAAGGCTACGATGGACGTTGAGGCACAAGACGATGGCATTCTAGCAAAAATATTAATCAATCCTGGTACTAAAATTGCCGTCGGTAAAGAAATTGGTATTCTTGCTGAGGAAGGAGATGATTTATCTAAAATCAAGCTTCCTGAGGTTTCAAGCACACCCGAGAAAGTCACGAATTTGAAGCCATCATTGGAACCTAGTTCTTCTTCTTCTTCTTCCTCTTCCCAAAACACCCCTTTGCTTCCTTCCGTTGCACACTTATTGCATCTACACAAAATCCAGGATCCATCGGTTATTGCTGCCACCGGTCCTCGTGGTCGTTTGCTTAAAGGCGATGTTTTGGCTTTTGTTGGTGAAATTAAGAAGGATGCACCAAAATCCACACAGAAAGCTATCCAGAAGCTTGAAAAGCTTGATTTATCCAAAATGGAAGCTAAACCTATGGTCACAGAACAAAAGCCAGAAGCTGTTCCTGAAAAACCTCGTTTCGATATCGTCGAGACGAGTCTATCTTTGGCCAGTTTAATCAATATTACTAAAGTCACAAAAGAAAATACTGGTACGTCAGTATTAGATGGTTTATTTCAAAACTTTTAACAATTTTAGAAGAACTTCCAGAAAAGATTAGAAACATTGTATCGTCAGCTATTTCTGAATCTTTGGCTTCATCCGAAATCCCAGACTTATTCCAAGATCCCGTAGAGAACGCTTATGAAACTTTATTAGGATTGCCTTCCTCAAAAACAAGTGATTTGCCAAATGCTCAGTGTATTACTGGGGAAGGATCAATTGATAATGTCGCTGATTTTCTTTGCAAATCTTCTATAATGTAAGCATTAATGATTTTTCAAACTGCTAACAATAATAGTTTACCAGCTCAATTATCTGACAGCTTGACATTATCGTTCGTCCGTCCAAATCCATTATTGGAAGGAAAGACAACGCTTGATGGTGTCTACGACTATCTATTGGGACCTGTTCAGGAACAAAATATATATAATCCATCTCATTCGAAAAATGAAGAGGTCGTCTTGAAAATATCATCCAATGCTCGCGTTGATAGCCAACGGGCCGTTTCGTTTATGAACAAAGTTAAAAGGAATTTGGAGGCTGCTTCTCTTAATTGATTATCGGAATTCACCGAATCTTCAGAAATAAATCCTAGACACTGAACTGTATTATCCTTCTTTTTCTTAAACTAATAACTATAGTTTTTGTTTTACAACTAACTAGGACAAAGTTAAATAATATAACCAGAATCTATTAACAACAGTGATGATTAGAACATAACGAGTGATACAATAACTAAACGAAACAGAAAATTACATCAAACAAATATACACGCCATGGACGTATTTCCAGTATTTCCAGTTTTCCTTTTTTTTATTTATACAGCAATAAGTAGATCCGTTGCGATTTATTAAGCCATCGACGGTCTTCGATTAATATTCACAGGGGGGGATCTGCTATTTTTTGACATTCCCAACGAAAACTTCTTTTCGACATTGTTACTGCTGTGTTTGGGATTCCATTTAGCCTTAGCAGATGATCGCTGGGCTCTAGATGATTTTTCATTCACAAATTCATCGTCAGAATCAGAATCTGGAAAAGTAGGATCTATGTCCTGAGGTACCATTAGGAAATACTTAGGAGAATGATTTGCTAAGGAAGAAGCAAACGCTAAACAGGCAGGTTGATCTTCATCAAACGTACCAGGTACAAAATCAGTGTCATCCGGAATTAAATTTTCGGATGGTGGAGCAGCAGTCTGTATAGGAGATGAAGGAGATTTTAAAGGTGATCGTCTCTCACCGACATTGTTGGATAAAGAAGATTCAGAGACAGCCCCTTCGCTTTCGTCGGTACCGCTATCAGCCTCTTCGTCAGAAAAATCTGAATCGTTTTCATTTTCGTCGTCATCATCTTCTTCGGTTTCATCTTCAAAAGAGGAAACATTGAGCTTTTTGGCAGGTGGTTTGGGAGACCTTATAGGTCTATACGTTTTACCTTTGCCAATATTATTAACATCTTTTTGAAATCTCACAGGATAAGCAAATTCGTTATCATCTTCTTCTTCATCAGAAGACTCAACCTTCAAATCGTTCTCCTTTTTTAACACATCCTCCAGCACATCGCGACAGGTGGTAGCAACCTGCTTGGGAGTAGCAGTACGGGAAGCCGACGTAGTCGGATTTTTTTCATTTGTTAAATTTCCTAAAGCAAAAGTGATTTTAGGAGGCTGTTTAACATACTGTTGTTCTTTGTTCAAATGCCCCAAGGGTTTACGCAGCATATTAGAATTTTGGCCTTTAATATGACCATCGCAAACGTATGATTTTTGAGGACGGTTTAGCAGCTGATTTTTGCTGATAACTGGGGGTGGAGATTTCCCGTATGGGCAGGGCTTTCTGGACTGTCCTTCATCAACTCGAGTAGGCAAGACGGCAAATTTGACGCGTTCCTGCAAAGGAGAGGTTCCAGAAGATTGCTCATCAGTATGCTGAATACAGAATTGAACCGAATGAGGTTCTGGAGCAGAAACCTTTGTTTCGTCAATGTTAGAAGGCTTGCAATGCAACAAAATGCTTAATAACCCCGTCATTGCAATAAGGATGCGAGAAATGCACAAAAAGAGTATCGAACCAATGAAAAAGAGATATATAAAGAGTCAAAGACCAGGGTACTTGAAATTTATATGTAATAAAAAACACGACCAATTCTTTAGTTGAAAGAGAATCTAATGCACAACTATAAGCAGCCAAAGCTGAACGAATAAACAACTAACAGAGCTCGTTCTTAGGAAGAAGAGCTAATTTTTTCTTTTTTTAAAATAAAACAAGACCGAATTCTAGGACAGGTACGTAATAAAAAACTGCGTTTTTCGTGAAGTAAAAAGGAAATACACACGCACACACGCAGAACAAGAAATCGGGTTATAAGAGAATTTTAAAAGAGAGAGAAAGCGAAATATGTTATAAAGAAAACATGATGGCTTCTTTATTACGTTCACAATCAAAATTCTAAGAAAAGTACAATTACTCAAGAGTGAGCGGTTAAGTGCAGAGTATATTCAGAATCTCCTGTTCGGTCCGAAATAATTCAATGATTTCTTTCTAGCTTTAGAGAAAATAGAAACTAAGCCAGTGAAACCGTTTGTTTGCGGCGAACACAAACAATTTTTCAAAATTTATCAGCCTTGAAACTTTTGAGTTGTTTATCGCCAACTAGAAACCAAATTTGGTCCCGAAATGCAACGAATTGAAATCGCACAGAACAGATACAAGTAAAACTTGCTCTTTCTCTTTCCTCACTGTCCAATAGATTGGTTAAAGAAAGCAAATTCGC
This sequence comes from Schizosaccharomyces osmophilus, assembly GCF_027921745.1. NCBI lineage: Eukaryota > Fungi > Ascomycota > Schizosaccharomycetes > Schizosaccharomycetales > Schizosaccharomycetaceae > Schizosaccharomyces > Schizosaccharomyces osmophilus. Next base: position 1,140,457 of record NC_079239.1, on the reverse strand, counting down.
CCCAGCGAAGAGAAGTCGTCCACTATAAACCTAGGGTAGGGTTTCCTGAAAACAAAAATTATCGGGTACAAACACAAAGAGTAGCGGGTAAAAACGTTTCTTCAAAAAAAGAGTGGGAAACAATGTCAATTTATAGATGTTGGCAAACTAATTTCCCGTCTTGCTTACACCAGTTTTACGCCTGAAAGTATCACGTCAAGTAACAGCGGAGTTGGGGAATCAGTTGCTTTTATGCTTTGTTTAGTAGGGTATGCATTGTTTCATGATGGCTTGTTACGCAAAGCTTTGAAAGAGGCAGATGCGGATTTGTTTGTCCTATACTTTGTCATTAGGAGAAAGTATAGGACAAACGACGGATGGTACATCAAATGTTTTGGGCAATAGGTAGAAATGTAATTAGAAAACAATAGAATGACTTAAAGTTAAGGAAAGGGTCTTTTTTGGGGTTGGAATTAGCAAAGTGTTTTTGAATGCTTGGAAGCGTAGAAAGTCCAACCGATGCTAATCTAACCGTGTAACTTGAATACTTGTATATTGTTCGTTCAAAAATAATTCAAAAAAATATTCAGTACATTTACATTATATCTTAAAGACAGAGGAACGGGAAAGTTCAAGTCGAGCTTGTAAGCGTTGTTCTAAAGTCATATTATGCATAGTATTTTCAAAAACCGAAGGTTCGGGAGACTTCCACTCTTGGTTTTTCACTTTAATACTTAAACCATCTTGTCGAGAAGTCCAGCTTCTGCTTTCAATTTGGTTTTTCCTAGTTCCTTTGTAACCCAGTAATGGCGGCAGAATAAACAAGTCCACAACAGCGATCTTCGTTAAAGGTTTGAAGAGAGAAAAGTACCCGCAATGTGCCAACATGGTGACTATATCTGAGTCATCCGTATACACATCCGTTCCCCATAGTTCACGTTTGCCTAGGCGTGGATTAATCGCAGCATTCAACCATTTCGCATCAATTTCTATTCGGATGAATTTTCCGATGGCATTGTACATTAAAGGCAACTCAAACCATGGAGTATAGACGAATTGTCCAACGGGTTCCTTTTCCGATGATACGCATCGTTCCAGAAAGCCATCAAGGGCGGAATTGTCAATGTCTATGGGCGGGGAAACAAATTGTCGAACAGGAATATGTGGATATGCGTAAGGTATTTGACTTTCACCATCTAAATTCTGAGAATCTTCATACGCTGGACTTGAATACGGCCATGGCGCGGACCCTGCTATTGCTAAGGAACTTAATGCTGCATCCGGATGGGAGGGAAGAGTTGCTGTTGGCTCTCCAGTACCACCGAATTGCTGGAAGTGTTCTTGATTTTCTTTCTGATTCTCCTCTTCTTTTTCTACTTTGGTCTTTTTTTCTGAATGATTGCTAGCCGTTGGGGAGGAATTCTCTGACGACGTCGGTGTTGATGTAGCCATTGGCACTGCTTCTGTATGAGTAGATTTAATATCATTTTGACGAGATTCAACTCCCTCGGGACTTTTGGGGCTTTGCGGGTTTTCAAGGATAGAGCCAATGGATAATACTGAGAATCCTACCTTCTCTGGTTTTGGTGTACTGTGCATGCTGTCCTCATGACTGGGTTCTTGATGTTCTTCTTCACTAGCACTTCGGTTAGAAGGTACGGACTCGATGCTTCTTACCTAGCAGTATGGCTCGACTGTCGATTTTCCATGAAGATTGTATGTATTATTACAATCTGCTGTATTCGTATGGTTTGACCAGCAATCTCCTACAGAATACCAAATTCGAACATAGCACACTATAGTAGGAATGTCATAGATGACGGTACCTCAGTAAGAACAGCCTGAGTTTATAGCAAACATAATATTCAAGTAGCTTAGGTATACATTGAGGAATAGCTATTCGAAAAAGGATTTAGCTCCCTCAAAACACCTTGGTAGGTTTACCTATTCGTTGAATTGATGTATGAAAAGCAGCGTGGATTGGTTTTCGTGTATTGCAACTGCAGACAGAAACGCGTATATGGAACATAAAAGAAACATTCATTACAAAAACATGCTAACGAGAAAACTTAGTATTATTGGATAAGCTTTACGGTAAATTTATCCAATTCTATCATGGGATCTACTCCTGAGGCGAAAAGGGCCGAATCACAGGAAAACAAGAGTCAACCCACTAGTCTTCAATATATGTGCATGAAACAGTACATGTGCGAGAAAGCAGAGGATGACAGCAACAAAGTGGTATGCTTAACGGTACATCGGTTTTTTCGAAAGTATGCTAAAGACAACGGCTTGTAAAGTCCAAATCCTCCTTTTTGAAAAAATTTCTAACATAAAGCATAGGATTCGAGGTGGTCTAGAGGAAGTGCAACCATTGAATGGATTAGTTGGATTAGAGGTTGAATAGAAATTTTATCTTGGAGTATTCCATTTCTGTGATTCCCAATTGACAATGTGAAAAGATTTGCTATCCAACTCCAAATCTTGGCTCGCCTTTGCAAAAGCGGCTTGTCGAGGTGAATTCAGAACCTGAGGTTGATTGGCATCTAGAATCTTCCGCAAAGCATTTTCAGCTAAACGAGATTCTTTCGTAGCCAGTTCTCGTATCCGTCTGGGAGACGTAGGTCTTACTGGGTACACGGGGCTAGCTAAATACGTGTGAGAGGCAGGAAACGGGGGCAAATGGTTTGCTACATAACTAGGTCGGTTTTGAGAAACAGCCAAAGACCCAAGCAAGTGAGATATCATGCTAGAGTCCAGTGATGATTTAAAGCGATCCGGTATATCAGCGGACTTGTGAATCGTTTCTTCCAGATTTTCAATGAATTCTTGTGATAATGGCTTGTATACTGTATGCAACTCTTTATGAAGGCTTGATACAGGTATATTATTCAAATTCAACCAATGCGCAACGTCTTGAGTAGTAGGTTCATTATGTTTTCCAAGTTGTGTGTGGATTGCTAGTTCGTAAAATAAAGCCCTGATGTCTGTAGACGCAGTTAGTAATGGTTCCAAAAGATGGCTTTTTCATACGTTTGTCGATTGCATCCAAAAACATTCGTTCAGCCGCTTTCGTTATTCCGTCAAACCCATTGTGCTGAAGAATATTGTATAGTATAGTTTCCATATTGTAAATCTGAGAAGATGTAAAGGTTTTTCAAATGCGCCCAAATGTAACAAAGATGAACGCAAGTACTTGTCACGAGACTACTTTTTCGACCGAAGGCACTTAACCTTCCTTAACAGGCAGAATACGTGATGGGAAAACTCGCTTTCTTGTCTGGTTCTTCAATGTACGTCGCTTTCCAAGGTACGCGTTTTAAATTGAAAGGGTTTCCCGTAAATATCTCATACACAGAGTAAGTAAAGAAACAAATAAATTGATTCTTCGTCAAGGAAAAGAAAATGAAACAAGTTCATATATATTGAATTCGCGTTGAAAAGGTCTTAATTCAGTTTCTGCAAATAGCGATTTCGTGCATGGCCCTTTATATTATTTACCATACTTCACTGTACTTCATTTTCTCTCACTATGATTTAGTAATAAACAACCCCGTACAAAATTTGGATAAATCATTCATTCTCAGTAAAAGCGATCAGTAGTTTATCCATGAAATCAGTGTATATTTAACAAGGATGTCCTTGACCACAAGCACAGAGGTCTCAGGAGAACAACGTTTGGGATTGGATTTTGGAACCCTGGCAAAAAAATAAAGGAAATCAAATTTCTAAACGATACCAACTCAGTCTACGATTCGATTCCATCTCTACAGTATATGTTTTGTTTTCCAAATGGTTTACAGAGGTCCTTCGAGTTCACTATGTCTCCAACTAGCGGAGACATATCGTATAGTAGCTAATAGTAAACTTACCAACTCCCCCTTCTCTACCAATTCATTTCAAGCTTAGCTTTTGCAGTTTTTTTCATTATGGCTGTCGGACCTGTTACTGGACTTTTCAAAAGGTATGATTTGGTCATGTTCAGAGAAAAACGCGACCTTGATGGTTAGACTGGTGATTTTAACATTTGTTGCAGACAAATTATCGTTGACTTTTCTACGATTCTTGGTTTAGGAACCGCTGGTGGCTTGGTGTGGTGGTACGGTTACCACAAGCCTGCCTTCAAGCAACGTGATGAGTATTACAAGAAACTTGCTGCAGAAAAGCTTTCCGAATAAACCGGATGACCTGTGAACATGTCTAATATGCGTCAATTTAACGATGAAGTACTCCACATTGGTCTTTTTTTCCCTTTTTTTTCAATTATGTTTTCGCACTCCTTTTACTACTAATTGACTTCATTTGAAATTTAGCTCGTTTACCCTTCTTTGGCGAAAACCCATAGGTGTTTGTTCAATATGAAAGGTGTTTTAAATTTTTTATTGATTTTGGCTCTTGATGAGCAAGAATGAAACCGGTAGACTGATTTAGATTTACGACCACCCGTAGTCATAAGTAGTTTGTATCCCAGACTGGTCCCAACTCCATCGAAACTGTCTGTAATTTCTCCATGTGATCAACTAACTTCGTATTGTATTTTTGAAGGAGAAACGGATGTAGGCCGTATAGAATAGGCGTTGCACTTTGATGATAGTTAAACGGTGAAGTTACAAAAGAGAAAAAGAAATTACGGGGAAAAGAAGACTAAATGGTTACAAATGAAGACAACGAAGCCTCCCATTGACTGATTATTCATACCCTTTTCTTACCAAGTAAAAATTGTCAGCCCGGAGCAGTCATAAATAGCACACACAGTTTGTTGAGTAAAAAGTAAAGAAAAGAAAAGTGTATAAATATATAGGAATATAGCACCTGTGTTCTAATTATAAATAAAATAGTAGTATGCGGTAAGAAAGATCGGACATGCAAACTGTACTATGCTCTTCTAATTGCAAAAAGAAAACGTATATTTAGTTTAAGATGATCTCTTTCTAGAACGACGCTCCGACGGTGAGTCTGCTGTTCTTTTCCGCTTTTGCTTCCATAAAGAGCTAGGATTGATGGGTGTAGAGGCTGGTGCAGGGGATGACTGAGCCGGCAAGCTTGGGGTTGGTTTAGAGAAGGTATTTGAGCTCCCAACTGACAAGAGTGAATTGTTGGACTTGGAGTGGGCTGTTAAGCCAGATAGCCACTTATGGGTACTGGCGATTGGCTTTTCTAAACTATAAGCAACGGACGTATCTTCTAAAAAATCAATACGAGGCACAGCATTTGCTTGCCAATTCGGGGATCCGGGAGAACTAGCTGGAGGTGTAGACAATGTTGTCTTGTTCATGTCCAAAAGTAAATCGGTTAAATGCCTACAAACAGCGTTAGTAGAGGACTAGAAATACTTAAATATTTTCCTTTCCATCTCTTCTAAAGAAAAATAAAAAAAGCATACGTATTTTCCATCAAAATTCGACGGTAAACTTGTGAGATGTCTGCTATTTTCTGTTCAATTTCATCGGTTTCCTGAAGGACAACATCAAAAGATTTTCTCAATTTCAGATATTTCCTTTTAAATGACTTTACGGAAGCCATTTTTACTTTATTGAATACAGATCGTCAATTTCCTCTTATTTCATGCTTGACTCCTTTCTCGCCGGGATAGTGTAGCTTAGTGATATCATTAACCACTTTAAGCTAATGGTGCATTCTGTATCTTGGCAGATGTTTATAAACTTGACATATAGTAAATAAACAAAAGAAAAGAAGTAGAAAATGTTGACATTAGCAGTTGGTATCAAAGAGCGTCCTAAACAAATTTGGTTTTTTTTGTGAATAAACCCATGGCAGTCTACTTTTACAGTGTCGCATGTCGGGCTTTTACATACTTCATTGATACTAGAAAAGTTAGGAACCATTTGGTCCTCAAGTGAATTATGGTGTCACATTCCTTTTTGAACTTGTTTGTATTGTAAAATAAATAGAAAGAAATATCTGCTAATGCTTGTACTGCTCTGTTTCAGCTACATCTAAAAGATATTCCTACACTTGGATCAACAAGTTACATTATAGAGAAATTAATACATATAGAAATCATATTTATGCTAAAATGAAGATGAGTCGCTTTTTAATTTCCAAAATAACTTCTCTCGAGTGAACAAAGCAAACGATATTAGAGACAAACTCGTCAATGTTTAGAAGAGTACAAATATTAGTCGATAATTACGATGAAAAAATATAAAAATGAAGCAGCATTCCAAACAATTATAACATCTATTATTCCTTCTATTCTGTGTACGAATTTGACGAAAGCATATCTAGGACCACTATAAGGGAGAAATGAACGACTGTAAAGGACGGAAAAGCTTTCTATGGTATGCAATATAGTAGTCCATTTCGGAAAACTATTATTTAAGTGCCGTTTATCCAAGGGTAATGATCATCTCCAGGGAATTAAAAAATGTAGTGAATAAGACAGACCTAATCCAAAAAAAAAAAGAAATATATATTATACGCTTAAGCGATGAACCAAACCAAAAAAAACCTTAGAATGAAGAAAAGAATCCCTTTCCCTCAATTTATTTTTTATCACTTTTCAAAGGCAATAATCACGCTCGAGAAAATATGATTAGAGGATAAAGAGCCGGACGTGTTACCAAAATTACAGGCACCTGCTTGTTTTTTTTTTTTAATTATTCGTGCTGAACTTGTAACCACACCTAGGACATTCATAAAAGACAGTGGAGCCTTCATCAGCACTTCGTAATTGTAGGGTATGGAAAGTCATTTGATCGTTACCGCATTTAGGACACTTTTCGTCAATCTAGATATATGTTAGTATTCGATTAGATGAACAAGAAAAGTGATCATGAATTCATCAAGTTCTACGAAAAAGACATGACAAATATCACAGTGTGTGTCTTTCATAAAAGCATGAGAAACCAACACAATTCTACGTACCGTTGCAGCCTCCTCCTTTTGTGTATCCACTTGGACAATGCTATGTTTTAATTTCAAAGCAGAAGGAAATGCATTGGGTCCACTCTTTGTTTCGACAGCCAAATTTGCAAATTGCGAAGAGGGATAAACAGATTGACATTGATCACAGGTCGTCCATTGTGCCGTAGTACTTTCTAAAAGATTTCCGCATTCAGAGCAAAATACCAAAGATCCAATGGCTGACATGTTCGCTCGTCTTTTCCTTTAGGTGGAAAGCAAGGTGAAGGAAAGGATTTGCATGTTCTTTTTTGCATCGAAAGTAAGGAAGTTTACCGTTTTAACGCAAGGCATTGCTAAGAAAATTTGGGCAACCCAACAATCATACGTTAGTAAACATATATTTTTAAATAAAAAATGCAGCAGTGTTTAATGGATGTAGAATGATGAATGTAGTCCTGTATGAAGTGTGAAAAGAAACAACAAGTTTTTGTTTACTTTCTCTTCACTCTGCTGAAAATGGTAATACATACATAGCAGCTACCTTTACACATTTCATTTTACCGAATGGGAATCCGGCAACCAATTTGATTTGCTTCTTCCTATTATAAATAAACTTGGCATACGAACCTTTGTATTTCCTGCTTTACTGTTTGTCCAAGAAGTAAATTTGCGACCAAATGCTCAAATCTAAGGTCGACGTCATAAAAATTCACCAAATAAAAAACAAGACAAACAGTAGGTATTTTTTTTTTTTACTTGCTGTATGACTGGAAGCTCTAGCTTGATGGGCGGACTAGTTTTATCACTGGTCATACTCCGTCATATCTCATGTCTAATCCAAAGCTACTCTTATAACTTACCTATACTGGAAAGCAACTGCGATCATCGCATGTTTTGAATTTAAGGAGCTTCTGATCTTGTAATAATTTACTCTTGTTTCATCTGCTAAATTTTTTTGTTCAAATAACGGGTTCGGGATTATTTCGTCAATATTGTACTTTACCCGTTCAATATTCTCTGCGGTTGAATTATTGAAGCTCAGATTAAAGACTTAACAGTTGGTTTTCATTTTTTCATTCTATTGATACCTATTTTCTGGTTTATCTCTTTGGTGTTTTTTCCTTTGTAAACATTTTTTGCATTTCTTACTTTTTGGGTCATTATGACTTCGCCATCCCGCGGTTGCCAAGTATTGAGGAAACATGGAGTCTCCTCTCTATTTTTGTTTGCACTAATAGTGCTCATGACTCAGATTGTGTCCTACTTTCACAATTCCTTAATATCCCCAGTCGACAGTCTTTACAAGCCTGACGGTACTCCTCAACTATCAGAGAAAGCAATAATGAGACATGTGAAGGAGCTTTCTGAAAATATAGGTTATCGAATTCTTGGTACAGTTGAACAGGATCGCGCTCGTCGATATATCATGGACGAGGTTTTAGCCATCCAGAAGAATTTGGAGAATAGTCCTCTCTCAAACACTCATGAAATTGAAGTTTACTATGAGTCAGGCGATGGTGCTCATCTTTTTGATTTTATGAACAAATATGTGATAAAAAAGTACCACGGTTTGAAGAATATCGCTGTTCGTCTCAGTAACGGAACTGATGCTTCCAAAGAGGAAGCCGTTTTAGTCAATGCTCACATTGATTCTACTTTACCTAGTCCTGGCGCTACCGATGATGCCCTAGCCGTGGGTATCCTTTTGGAAAACCTGCGTATTCTTTCCTCTCAGCCCACGCCTTTGACAAACTCGGTCGTTTTCCTCTTTAACGATGCTGAAGAATCTTTGCAGGATGCTTCTCATATGTTTATCACTCAAAGCGTCCTTAAGGACTCCGTGAAATACGTCGTCAATCTCGAGGCTTGTGGAACTACCGGTGCAGAAATACTGTTTCAAGCTACAAGTGATGAAATGATTAAAGCATACTCTCATGTGCCACGTCCGTTTGCTACTGTTTTAGCTGATGATGTTTTTCGTACTGGCATTATCATAAGTGACACAGACTTTCGCCAATTTGTCCAATACGGAAATCTTACTGGATTAGATATGGCAGTTGTTCAAAACAGCTACCTGTACCATACAAAGAAGGATAGAGCCCTCTATATCAGCCCTGGTACTGCTCAACAGTTTGGCGGAAACATTCTTGCTATTCTCCAATACTTAACGTCACACGAAGCTAACATGAACAATCTGGCTACTTCTGATACCGTTTACTTTTCGATTTTCAACCGGCTTTTCTTCATGTATTCAAGCACGACTGGTCGAATTTTGAATGCTGCTGTAGGTGGGTTGGGAATTTATCTTGCTATAAGGGGATCTGATTCTATAGTTTTACCCTTTTTGTTCCAGCTTCTTACGGTGTTTAGCGCATTCCTTTTCCCCAACATTTGGGCGTACGTATTTGGCAATGTCCTAAACAAAGGGATGAGTTGGTTCCGTAACGAGAATTGGCCTTTATTAATTTATTTGCCTGTGATTATTGCTTCTATCATATCTTCCTCTTGGATAAACAAGAAATCAGAGTATCAAACCTTTAAAGCCACCATCTTGGTATTTTCTTTGATGACATTCATTCCATTGCCCTCCGCTTATCTTGCTACGCTTATAGACTTTTTCATGATCCTCGCCCTTGTAATTAACGACTTTGTTTTTAGGAAACAGAAAGAAGTTCACCTTTTGAGTTACGTAATTGGATCAATTGGGTCTTTGACTGTTGGTCTTGAAGCCAGTATTACAATGCTTGATATCTTTGTACCTCTCACTGGCCGTATTGGAATCGAAAAGGTTGCCGATAATATTATTAGTACTATTTGCACTTGCTGTTTCTTTATTAGCTTCCCTCTCCTTTCGCCATGGATCCAACGTATACGTTCTCCTTGCTTTATAAAGTTTGGTTTTCTATTGTCTATACTAGTAGCTTTAAGTAGCTCTTACATTCTAGGTGGACAAGACACTTACTATGATGCTTTACATCCCCGACGAGTTTTCGTTCAACATATGGAAAACATTACATCAAATGAGTTTTCTTTACATATTGCCACTGCTGATTCTGCTCCAGGATTTGACAAACTTGTATCTAACGTGGCTAGTAAAATCTCCGAGGAACCAGCTGTTAAAACGGAAGTTAACGATTGGAATTCTGATTGGGATACAGTGTATCCTTTCAGTCAGTTCCTTGGATCGTATCGCATTCCCTTAAATGAAGAATCTAACTTTGAACACAAACCACGTTTGTCTTTCTCAAACAAGGTGGTAGAAAATGGAGTTGCTAATGTTACGGTGACAGTTGATTATCCTGGTTTGATCTGGACAGTTCTATCTTTTGATGCAGACTTAATATCTTGGTCTTTGCCGGAACTACCAAAATATGTGCGTAGACACCATATCCGTGAAGTGAGCGCCTACGGTATCAATTCGTATTCCTTTAATATGAGCTATGTCGATGAACCAATCTTTTTCGATTTTGTTGGTCTCGATGCTATAGGGCACTATCCCTCGAAATTTGAGGAAGGTGAACATCGTCCTAGTATGCGCATGTGTTCCAGTCTAAATGAAGTTTACTTGCCAGAATGGATTGACGCTCTTTGTATGGGCGTCGTATCGGCTGCATTTGAGTTGGATTAAAAGATTTTGTTCAACATTTCCAAATAGTTCTGTAAATAGAAATCATTTCCTAATGAAGAACCAGTACGACTTTTTGCGGAAATTTTGAGATCTAGTTTTTATTCACAAATGCTCCTTATGCGTTTGATAAGATTTATTAAAAAATGTATAGAATAAGACGTACAAAAACCGAATCTTAAAATAAGTATATAAAAAGCACGATCGACAAAGTCTCGGCCTACAGTATTAATCTTACTATTATATTATACAATCGATTTTTCATATACTGTTAAAACCGTGGCCAGAGCTCTACGATTCTTAGTGGAAAGAAACAGTCACAACTTGACAACACAAACATCCTTCCGTGTAAAACTTTACCCACAGCGCATTAGCCGGTATCACAACATGTCTCTTGTTCCACCCGAGAACGTAAGTAAATGAAATAAAACAAATGAGCTGTACTAATCTGTGTAGTTTCAACACATTCTCCGTCTTCTCAACACCAATGTTGACGGCAAGCATAAGGTCATGTACGCCATGACTCAAATCAAGGGTGTCGGTCGTCGTTACGCCAACATCGTCTGCAAGAAGGCTGATGTAGACATGTCTAAGCGTGCTGGTGAACTTACCACTGAAGAGTTGGAGCGTCTTGTTACCATCGTTCAAAACCCTACTCAATTCAAGATCCCTACTTGGTTCCTTAACCGTCAAAAGGATATTAACGACGGCAAGTCTCACCAATTGCTCTCCAACAACGTTGAGGGTAAACTCCGTGAAGATCTTGAACGTCTTAAGAAGATCCAAACTCACCGTGGTCTTCGTCACGCTCTCGACCTTCGTGTCCGTGGTCAACATACCAAGACTACTGGCCGCCGTGGTAAGACTGTTGGTGTCTCTAAGAAGAAATAAATTAAATAGTCATCATAACTTTGTAGAACTTAAAAATTTGGATTCGACACTTCTGGTGGTATAATACAGTACTTGAAGCGAAAATGTATAGCTAGTAAGAAACCTAATTTCTCATTCACAGAAAAAGAATTGTCTACGTCGTAAATGAAAGTTTGTAAATTTTATGTAGTCATGAAAACAACGGCAACGCCCTCGTTTCTAGTGTTTATATGAACGAGGTATTGGTTGAGTGTATAGTAAGAGCCATTTTAAAACCCGATTATTTAACGAATTGAACTTCAACAGTTCTCACACATTAAAGCATCTTTTCAGGGTTTTTATTTATTTTATAATATCAGAATACATATAGAAACACATTATCATTTCGAAATGAGTGGTTTTTACAAAGTATGGAGGTTCTGAATTTTAACCTTATATACTAACTGTTCTAAGGGCGTTGGTGCTGAACAAGAAACGTTATATACTAGTGCTGACAAGAAATTGATGCGAAACACGAGATTTCCACCTAGCTTTGGTACAAAGGTATGAGTGCATATACAGATGGCAAACCTGAACATCCTTCAAAGACTAGAAAGTAAATGCTAACTTCATATGAAAGGTGGATATGAAAAAAATAAATATTGAGGTACTAAAGCCCTGGATAGCTAATCGGTTAATCGAGCTTATAGGATTTGAAGATGAGGTAGTGATTGATTTCGTGTATAGCATGCTAGAAGAGGCTGTTGAGGCATCGAAAAACACCGATTCCCATAATGAGTCTGCTTTAGATCCTAAAAAAGTTCAAATAAATCTCACGGGGTTTTTGGAAAGCAAGGCGCCTGAATTTACGGAAGGGCTATGGTTATTAATATTATCGGCTTCTCAGAATCCTTATGGGATTCCTGAAAAGTTCATCCAGGAAAAGAAAGAAGAACTTTCTAAACTTCGGGTAAGTTCGCTGAAACGATCAACAAGTACTAAATCAGCTAGAGCCAAAGAGACGTTTCGGAATCTGAAGCCAGAAAAGAGATTGATCGCTCTTTACATCCAACCGAAGAGCGTACTTCCAGAGAAGATCGACAGTGGGATACTAGAGAACGGTCTAAAGTGCGACATAGACGAGAACCTCAAAGGTTTCCACGAAGAGAAATTCGCGAAAGATCATCCTACGAGAGAGAAAGGTCACCACGTCGACACCATAAAAGCAGGCATGAGGCTGACCCCCATGAGCGTCCCTATGCAGGCCGCAGTAGTTCACGAAGCTATCGTTCTTCTCATCATCCAGCGGGTGCTCATAAAAGACATGATGAGTTTGATGAGTTCGGAAGATCAAGACCTGAAAGGCGGGACTCTGACTACTATTCCAAGAGACACCGTAGTCGTTCACCTTATGAGGGTGAAGAAGAAAGGTTTTCTGAGAGATAAATTCCCAATCGAAATTAAGAATAGAAGCTATCTGACAATGTTATGATTAATGGTTTTACAAACGTATAGTTGCCCACTCTGATTACGGTGACACAATATAGAGTGAGAAGGGGTTTATTAAGTATATAAGGAGTAGATTGACTCGCACTCTTGTTAAACCATCTGAGTAGTATTCAGTTTTGTGTTACTTGACTCCGAAATACTGCTTGAGTCAGTACTACCCGTAAATAATACGAATTGATGTAAAACAACTATGAATGAAAAACAACTTTGAAGGTCCTGATACATTCAGGACTGCCAAAAATGAGAGTTTTCAGAGCGATGTCTAAAGATAAATAGAGCAGACACTGACCTAGGCCACATTGTGCTTTAACCCACTAGGAAATGACCGACAAAACAAAGCAAAAATGGAATATTAGTGATGAAGCGTATTTAGAAAAAAATGGCTTGACTATGGAGTTTTTTTCATTAATGGAAAACAATGCATTGAAAGAATGTTTTGCTTTAGTCAAGGAAAACATGCAATGCCTTTATGAAAACAGCGTTTTAAGATGGGATGAAGGAGAAAAATGGAGAGAGATGAGCATGGATACTCTTCGCTATGTCTGTTTATATAGTACCGAACGGCATGAGTTGGTTGGTTTTATGAGTTTTGAAGAGACAGTCGAAGCCGATCTTCCATGTCTTTACTTATATGAACTTCAGATTACAATGAAGATGAGAAGAAAAGGATGTGGATCTTGGCTTATGAAACAGCTACTACGCATCGCTGAGCGAAGACAAATCCCGTATGTCTTTCTGACCGTCTTTGGTAAAAATGAGCAAGCTCTCAAATTCTATCGTCAATTTCATTTTTCACCGCATGCAACATCTCCTCAGTCAAAAATGTTTCGATCTGGTAAAGTTGTTCATCCAGATTACTACATCTTATACACGCGTGTATAAAAATTAACAGGAACAACGGCAAGGCTTCAATGGTTTTTTTGAATTCATATATAGGATGAAAGCACTACACAAATTTACGAAATTGTCTGCTTTGCTTTGTGAAAATACTATTTAGGAACCTGATGACAGACAAAATCCACTCATTTCTTAATATAGACATTCTACTCTGTGTTAGAACTTCTAAAAAAAAGTAATTTAATTAATTGACCTTGCTCAAATTGCAGAGCTTAATGAATTCTGCATAGAGCTAACTAAGGTATTTGTTTATTAAGAGTACCAAAACTTAAGTCTCTTTAAGTTTTTTAACGTTAACGTTGCATTTGTTTAAACATTTAACGAATTATAATGAACTTTAGTATATAGACTATGGTGACAGGTGTAATTATTTTATATTGCTACGGTACAGTACGCTAGGCAATAACAAGTGATTTGCTTTGTTCCTGTATTGAAAACAAACTTGACTTTCACCAACAACAAAAAGCACCTAAGTATTTCTTTAGCACCTAAAATAGTATTTAATTGGTGCAAAATGAATGCTAACAAGGAGACTGATTACTCCCTTGGGGTGGAAATGATTCCACTTAGCATGGGAGAGTTCTTTGAGGAAATTGATCATATACGAGATGCCATTCGACAAATTGAGGACAATGTTGGCAGAATAGAAATGCTGCATCAACAATCTCTCCAGGAAGTTGACGAATCCAACATCGCTGCTACTACACGCCAGCTAGAAGGATTTACTGCTGATACCCGTCGTTTGCAAACCAGTGTACAATTGGCAATTCGATCTTTGGAGTCACAAAACATGCAGCTGCCTCCTGACAATGACACCGCTACTAGAAAAACTCAAACTGAAGCTGTTAAGAAGAAATTTATGGATCAGATCCGACACTTTTTGCAAATTGAGAAGACTTATCGTGCACAATACGAGCAACGCATGCGCCGCCAACTCGAAATTGCTAACCCTAGAGCTACTGAAGAAGATTTCCAAACCGCAATCAGTGAAGAAAACGGCGGTCAGGTCTTCGCTCAGGCTTTGCTACGCTCCAATCGTTCTGGTGAAGCCAGAACTGCACTTCGAGAAGTACAGGAACGTCATGCAGACATTAAAAAGATTGAACGTACTATCGCTGAACTTGCTCAATTGTTTCAAGACATGGCTACCATGGTTCAGGAGCAAGAACCTGCCGTTGATAAAATTGTTACTGATGCCGTCAACGTAAGAACAAATATGGGTGAGGGTACGCAACATATGGACCGTGCCATTAAGAGTGCCAGAGATGCTAGAAGGAAGAAATGGATTTGCTTCGGTGTTTGCATACTTATCGTTTGTATTTTAGTCGCTGTTCTTTGCGGTGTATTGATTCCCGTGGTCGGCAACCACAACAAACATTGATTTTATTCGTTTTAGTTCTTCTTTTCTTTCTTGCTTGCCTACCCGAATTTCGTTTTAAAATACCGCCTTTACCATTTTCTTTTATATAAATGGAGTTATTTAATTATCGAGCAATACGAGGATGGTTGTGAAACTAGTATTCAATTATCTTTTTACCGCGCTAGCATATTCATTGTTCAGGTCTCCATCCTATTTTGCCCGTTGATTTTTTCACTCTTATACTCGTTGGTGAACATTTTCACTTTTATGTTTGTCTTTCAGTGTCCAGTATCCCCTCACTTGCGTTTTATGTTTCCTTCGATTACATTTTTAAGTTGTTGGTTAAAGTTGCATGTCGCCCTGTATACATACGCCCCTTCTAATCGCATTAGGCTTGAAGTCGTTTATGGGTCGAAAACAACCGAACTCGTAAGTGTATTATAATGTCGCTCGTTACATAGTCTCAACAAAGTATCATTACACTAATAAATATACATAGTCTTAAAGTTCATATACTTATGTCCTTTTTTCATTGAGTTGATTGTAACATAAGTTGTGTTTGTTTATAACCTATTCGGACGAGTGAATTAAGAAAGTCCTTTATTTTCTGCATCCATTAACGAAGCAGATGTTGATAGAAATTATTAATTCATTAAATTTATCTTGTTACATTTTTTAAAATTAGCTAAAAGTAATCGTTTCAAAGCTCATCAGGATCATCGTTGCCATTCTTCAACAAGGATGTCTGAAATTGAGATGCCGAACAAGCTGCTGGACTTTTCATCTTTATACTGTACTCACATTTCTGAGCTTCTAGAACACTAACAATCTCGTTCTCAATTCCACATTCAACAAAAACTCTAGCAGATCGATCGGGACCGTTCCAACAACTTTGGCCATTAGAGTATTTCAACGTATTTCCATTTTGCTCCACAAAATTTCTGGCATTATTAGCAATATTTTAAAAATCAGAAAAAAGTACTCATACCCTAAATCAACAGAATTTTGAAGAACATTTCCAAAGAAAACAACTTTGTATATATAGTCACCAACTTTGCGTTCTGTTGTCATTCCTTTCAAAAACCGATACAGATTATCCCAACCATTATGGTGCTCTTGTAATTCTTCAAGAAGAGCAGTCTGTTCTTTTTGTAACTCTTCCAGTTCAACTTCTGCCTCATCTAAGTCGGATTGAACATTTTCCAAGTAAAAGCCTAAAATTTAACAGTTAGAAAGGCAAAGAAAAAGATTTTCATACCACCTGTATTTTTTAATGATGTGGCAGGAATACTAGGACTTAATATTCCGAAATCAATCAAAGAGCGTTTCACATTCCAGTATACGTCCGTTAAGTCCTTTTCAATTTTTTTAAAGAAGCCAAAGTAGGTAGCTAAGCTCGTTAATAACTTTGAATTTCAGAAGCAATTTTTGGTACCTTCTTCTTTAGCAATTCGAGCAAGATGTGCGATAGATGATTTCAAATCATTATGGATTTTTTCTGAAGCAACCTTCTTCTTCACATTTTGAGACCTTATGTCTTCCCAAGAGTCTATAGCTTCTTTCAACGTAGCTTCAAAGTTATCTGTTTCATACTGAAGAGTTATCTCGTCTAAAAGATTCTCCAAAGCATTCAGACGTTCGTTATACTCATTTCTTTCATCGAGTAAATCGTATAAATCAACTTTAATTTCTTCTAAATCATTAGAAAGAATGGATCTGCTATCTGAATCAGCAGACTCCTTTAGCGCTTTCACTGTATTCTCAAGGTTTTGTTTCGTCTTTTCGAGTTCTGTAATTTTCCAAGTTACTGAATCGTACTTTTTCTTTGCTTCCTTCTTCAATTCAGCACTTTGAGCTACCCAGTCATCTCGAATCTTTAGGCCGTCACTCACAAGCTGATTATGTTTCTCCAAAGAACGCTTATAATTTTCTGCTTCTTCCTTGCACGTATTTTCACACTTTACCAAAGACTCATCGGAACCATCGCAGCAGTCGCACTTTGTGTCATCAACCCGATTTGAAGGAATGTACTTGCTAATATAACCATCGTTTTTGCAGAAAAACTTGCCGTTTGAACAAGCCGAAGTTCCTTAAAACCAGTTAATACAGTTTTAAGTAGAAAAATCATACCAGGTTCGTCAGATCCGTCTGGGCAATCACAGTAGTCATCTTACAAAAATCTGTTAGTATCGGCACGAGCTCTTCCAGTGTTCTTACCATTAATTTGTTCAAGATTAATCGTTATATCACTTCCTAAACATTTCCATCGTCCCTCCGCATTTGGTTTATATAGATGCAATTCTTCAATAGTTAACAGGCATGGAAATCACTACTAACAATGGACATACCGTTTTCGCTAATACCTCTTATTGAAAGCTTGGCATTTGTAAAAGGAATTAAACTACTAACTAACGACGCCAGAAAAAAACAAGATTTGAGATGCATTTTACTAATTGGCAGTTTGAAGCCTAAGTGTAGTACAGTAATTCGGTGAAATATGACAGGAATGGAGAAATATAAGAAGCCTTAAAACGAATTAGCTGTTTTTTAGTTTTTACTATTGTAATCTTCGCATTAAATAATAATTTTAGTAGTTTAATTTAATTCAATTTTTGAACAGGAATGACTTGCTTGCTAAGGACTTTTGTCAGAACAAACAATACTTAAATTATATTATCATTACACTTGTATAATGTCAAATAATTCTTATTTTTATCTTAATATTAATAAACCAGCCGACTAAACAAACACCTAGAAAAAAATAACCAAATACACCTTAATCATCATCTCAAGACTTTACTTTTTTTGTTTAGCCAATTCTACTTCTTTTTCGTTCTCTCTATCCTTGGCAATCTGCTCTTTAAGCATCATCTTGTAATCACGGATTTCACCATCAAACTCTTTCACAGTATTATCCTTGACGACCCAAATTTCTTCAGCAACTTGATCAATGAGACGGAAGTCGTGGGTAATGAAAATAACACCACCATCGAAGTTGTTCAGAGCATCAGCCAAAGCATCAATGGTGTCAATATCCAAAGCGTTCGTAGGTTCATCAAGAAGTAAAATGTGTGGTTGAGTCATACCGAGGAAAGCAAAAAGAACACGACGACGTTGTCCATCAGAAAGCTGACTCATAGGGATGACTTGACTTTTACCAGTAAGGCCGTAACGACCAATAATTCTTCTCATTTCACCTTCTGGCTTATTACCGAATTTAGTACGTAGCCAATCTACTGCAGATAATCTCATATCCAATTGATCACCCATGTGTTGATTGAACAAAGCCAAGCGAAGGCCGTGATGATGAACAACGCTTCCAACCGTAGGTTGAATCTTCTCAAGGATCAATCTAATCAATGTAGTCTTGCCAGCACCATTAGGGCCTACCAAAGCGACTCTAGAATTCAAATCTAAACCAAAGTTCAAGTTTGAGAAGATAGTAGGGCCTTCAGGATAGTTAAAGGAAACGTCTTGGAATTTTACAGCAGGAGATGGTATACCACCACCACATTCCTGGAAGCGAATAACCAGTTGTTTCTCTTGAATGATTTCTTCATCCAAAACCTTGCCGGATTGTTTGTCTTTTTCAAGACGTTTATCCATAGCCTTCACTTTAGCCTTAGCTTTCTTTTGCTGATCACTTCCAGTCATGTTAAGTTTGTTTTGTAATTTAGACATGTCCTTTTCTTGTTGACGAGCCTTCTTAGCTAATTGCGCATCACGCTCTCCACGCACCTTGAGAAATACATCGTAATTACCAGAATAGTAATCAAGCTTGTGATGGTGGAGATGAACGATATCGGTACAAACCTCATTTAAAGTGTCTTGGGTATGACAGGTAATCAACACAGTATGACCTTCCATTTCATGAGTTAAGTATTCTTCCAAGTATGCAACTGCTTCGAGGTCAAGGTGATTTGTAGGCTCGTCAAGCATCATAAGAGTAGGCTTAATGAACAGAATACGAGCCAAAGCGATACGCATTCTCCAACCACCACTGAGATCTTCAGTTCGCTTGGAGATCATTTCATCAGTAAATTGTAAACCTTTAAGAATCTTGTAAACGAGATGCTCACTATTGTCAGTTTCAAGTTCAGTTAAACGAGTTTGAATAGTATCCAACTCAACAGCATTCTTATCTGGATCATCAAGTAGGTCTTCCATTATAGTTTCAAGATGTTTACGCTCTTGCTCGTTGATGTCTAAGACTGCTTCAACGCAGGTAAGTGAATTACCCATATATTCACGATCCAATAAATAAAAGTCTAAGGATTGTGGGGCAGGAATTTGTCCACATGCAATTGCGTGAAGTAAAGTAGACTTACCGGTACCGTTCGGCGCGATTAAACCATATCGACGACCGTTGATTAAGCTAAGTTCAGAGTCCTTAATAAGATGTTTACCATACGCAGATACTGATAATTTTTCTACTTGTAAGTCACGGCTGTTGGGAGGACTGAGTAAATTACCGGTAACGGTGATACCGGCCGATGGATCAGAACCGTCAGCAGAAACTTTCTGTCCAGAAGCATAAGCAAAAATAAGTCGTCCAGAAAGCAAGCCATCCTTCAAATTTTGGTTTTGATTAAGAGGTCCGTTACCGGCAGAATCATTTTCCTCCTTAGATTCCACAAGAGAAGCGATCTTTTGAGCCTTCTCTTCTTTCTTGCGAGTTTTGCGATCCTTCTTAGGTTCATCAGACTTCTTGGATTTTTTCTTTTCCTTTTTGGAAGTAGAAGACTCTTCTTTCTCCTCATCCTTTAAGGACATTTCATCCATGCCTTCGTTTAAAGAGTCGAAAGCATTCTTACGGCTTGCTTTCTTGCCACTCTTCTTTTTCTTTTTGGGATCTTCATCAACCCCAGAGTCTTCTGACTCGGACTCTTCTTCATCTTCCTGCTCGTCAGCGAATGCGGCAAAGGCATTCACTGGCTTTTTGTTTTGACCGGAAGACTTCTTGGGAGGAGAAACGTCTTCCTCCTCTTCTTGATTCTGGCTTCCATTGGATTTCGAGTCAGATTCTTCATCAAGAACAGCTTCGGATTTCTTGGTAGCCTTTTTGTTCTTCTTCGTCTTCGGCTTGGGAGCCGGTTTAACTTCTTCAATCTCGTCTTGGATGTTTTCTAAATCCAAATCGGCATCGCGTTGATTTGCGCGTCTTCCCCTAGCCATTTTATTCAAAAATTCAATATATCAAAAGAATTGGTCCCAAAATCCTTCACAAGTCAAAAAACCCCAATTAAAAATATAAAGAGTAGTATTATATGAAGAAAAGCTTTGCTACAAAGCTCTCAAATTATATACTAGAAATAGGGTAGTTTGTTGTAGAGAGTAAGTCTGCTAGAGTGCAAGAAATATAGGCGAACTAGCTAAATATTAGCAAATGCCTTCTTTTATTTATTCTTTTTTACTATACAATACTTAGCTTTTAAGATTTGATTTTTTTCAAAATGATGAAGCCTCAAAAAATTGCTTCTCCTAAAGGCATACTTAAACAAGCAATTTAAAGCAAGAGGAAGTGCTTCTTATTTTTAAAAAAGTATTTATTTTAATGTTACTCTTGAGAAAAAAAAAGGCTAAATTGTTATGATGAGTGTAAACTGAAAGTTTTAATAGAAAACAGTTATACTAACTAGTACTTCGCGCAGCTACGAAATTCTTTTTGTATTTTTCAATTTCACTCTATTTGGAGATTCACAGCATATTGAAAACTGAAGGGTTTTGACTTTATTCGCGTTGAAGTTTGAATGCAAAATGTTAAAAGACAGTTTAAACTGACTATAATTTGATTTACTATTCATAAGTTAATTAGTTAATTGAAAACACATGAAAGTTTGAAGACTATTATCCTACATGACTCTCAAAGTGTACAACCCGTTTTGGTCATTCTCCATAACTGTATAGAGCATGGCTCCAAAAGGGAAAAAGGGAAACCCATCAGAAAGCATAGTGGACAAAAAGAATTCTAATGATAAAAGCGTCAAAGACAAAAAGAAAGGCAGCCTAGGGGGGAAAGAAGCTCGAGAAATAGTAGGAAATAAAACGGAGCCCAGTACTGCACCTCGCCCTACCGCTAAGCAATTGGTGGGTGGCAGCTCTTGGACTGGTAAAATTCCTGCTGTTTTATTAAATGAGCATTGTCAAAAAAGTAAATGGGAAAAACCGGATATACAGGTGGTAAGTGAAAGCTACTGACTCAATCGAACTATTTCTAATGATATCTGTAATGAAGAAACAAACAAAATCCAAAAAATATATATTTACATCCGTCCGGCTGTCGAAAAGAGATCCAAAAAATGCGTCTGTTTTTGATCATGCTAACCTGGCTCCTCCAAAAATCTTTTACGAAAAAGACTTGTTTCCTGAGAAGGAGACGCTGGTAGAAGCTAGAAATGTTGGAGCTGTATACGCATTACACAGGGTAAGTTATAAAGTCTGTACGCGGGAAATTGACCAAAATATATCTGTAGGTTCTGTCTCATAAATCTTTACAGCACGCACTTCCTCCAAATTTTAGAGATATATGGGTAAATTTGGAAAAACAGAAGAAAGAAGATGTGAAAAACAATAGACAATATTTTTACCAAGAGGACCCCTTTAAAGCTGCAAAAGAACGGGAAGCAGCGATCGCTGCAAATCAGCAAGCCTCGGCAAAACCACCTGTCCCAAAGCTTCCAAAACCTACGTTTTCGTCCACCGATGGAACTCGTCTTTCAGCATTTTCCAAGTACGACTTCAAACATGCCGTTACTCTCAACATGAGCCTTAATCATCGTCAGTCTATAGAAACACTCTTACGGTCGTTGAACATTTGGGATGCATACGAGGAAAAAGGAGCTTTTGAAAACCTTGAAAAACTTATAGTCAAAGATCTAGTAAGTCTTGGGTTTCGAGATTTGCATGCGAAGGAAGCGTGTCAGTACTGCTCATCCTTAGAGGAGGCGTTAGAATGGTTAATTATTCATGTTCCGGAAGATGATCTTCCTGAAAGATTTCTTCCTTCTGACTATAATGTTGGCGTTCGAGTTCAGAACAATAACTCTGAGACACTAGCTATTCATTACAACGCAAAGCGTAAGAGAGTCTTTCTTTATTATCGTTCCCATTTGCTAATCACTTAGTGTAGGTTTTGCAGAGTCTGGTTACAATTATGATTTCTCTTTTTCGGTTCTGCAAAGATTCGGAAATAATTTAGCACCTGCAGCGGAATATTTACAATTTCATTTAATTGACAAGGAATATCCCGATAACCCCGAATTCTCTAGTGAATCTTTAAGTTTGTTTAAAGAAGAGGCGGAAGCTTTGCAATCGATATACCAAAATAAAGTGCTTGTAGAGGATGGTTCTTGTAAAATCAAGATCAATGCACCGACCGACGAGTTTGGGCAAGTCTATATTGAATTTAAACTGCCAGCTCATGCTTATCCTCAAAACGTACCTTTAATATTTATATCCTCGACTAAAAGAATGGCATCCTATATAAAGCTAAGCATAGTAAGAAAGCTGCTTCTTTATGCTCATAATTATATTGGGGAACCTATGCTTGACGTGTTATACGACTATTTTCAAGAAAACATTACAATGTTTTTGAAGAACCTCGAGCCTTTATTAAGTCTTTCTTCGGTTACAATTGGAACGGATGTATTGAGGACTAAAAATATGATATCCAATATGCAAAAGGATACGCGAAAGCCGAAATTGTTTAAACGTGATAACGAATTTGACACGAAGATCTACCAAGCTTGGTTACAAAGGCAAAAAAATCCAGAATATTTACAAAGAACAAAAGATAGAGAAACCCTTCCTGCTTTCAAGTCAAAAGGAACTGTACTATCGCACATACAAAGCTGTCAGTCAATAGTTATAAGCGGTGAGACAGGAAGCGGTAAATCTACTCAAGTAGTTCAATTCATTTTGGATCACTTCCTCTCGGAAGGACACGGTAATATTGCTAATGTTATTTGTACTCAACCTAGGAGAATTTCAGCAATCAGTTTAGCTGAAAGAGTTTCTTATGAAAGAGCTACTTCTTTGGGAAAAGAAGTTGGTTATAGTGTGCACGGAGATAAATGCCTTTCGAAAGAAACCTTACTAGAATTTTGCACTACTGGTTTGCTACTAAGAAGGATTCAGTTGCATGGCCTAGCATACCTTCGTACTCTATCATGCATTGTTGTAGACGAGGTACATGAAAGATCCATAGAGAACGATATACTTCTTGCCTTACTGAAACTTGTTTTGCCTCGTATACCCAACTTGAAGATTGTGCTTATGAGTGCAACCGTGAATGCTGAAAGGTTTACGTCGTACTTTCCCAAATCCAAGCATTTACATATTGAAGGCAGAACTTATCCCATTGAAGATTTTTACATCGAAGACTTCAGTTTTCTGAAAGATGAGGATTCAAACGACGAAATTGCGAAAAGAAATAAGAGCTCATACGAAGTTGACTATAATCTCATATCTCAAGTCGTAAACCAAATTGATACTGAACTTGGCTTGAACAAGGGTAGCATTTTGATCTTTCTACCGGGCGTTTCAAACATCAACCGTTGCATGCAAGAAATTAAACGAAAATGTGGAGATGGACTTGAAGTTCTTCCTCTTCATGCTTCTTTGAATACCACCGATCAAAGGAAAGTCTTTAAATCGTATAAGAAAAGAAAGGTCATTTGTTCGACAAATGTTGCAGAGACTTCAATCACAATTAACGACGTTGTGGCAGTTATTGATAGTGGAAGAGTGAAACAAATTGACTACGATCTTGATCGAGATTTGGTAACTTTTAAAGAAACATGGGCATCCAGGGCTGCTTGCAGACAACGAAGAGGTAGAGCAGGTCGTGTTCAGAAAGGAAAATGCTTCAAGTTATACACAAGAGGATTTGAAAAGAAAGGAATGGTTGATGAGACTCCCCCCGACGTGCTTCGAACGGCCTTATCCCAGGTTTGTTTGAGCATCATACCTTTAGTGAGTCGTTTTACCAGCAATAAAGATTCAGACAGACAAGGAGCCGTTAAAAAATTTATGCAGTGTCTTTTGGATCCTCCTACTGATCAAGCAGTTGATACTGCCATAGAGAAGTTAATCCAGGTTGGTGCCTTGAATGAAAATGAAGAACTCACGGGACTAGGAGAGTATTTGGTAGGTTTTTTACTAATATTGCGTTTGTTGCTAACAGTCAGGTTGCTTTGCCCGTGGATTTGAAGCTAGGCAAACTTTTAGTTTTGGCCTCTATATTTGGGTTTACAGAACCTGCTCTGAGTATTTCGGCAGTATTATCTTCAAAATCCCCATTTTTGCATGATGATGATGCTAGACTGATAAGATCCGAACTGAGCAATGGTTGCGGTGATGTCCTTACTGACGCTAAAGTATACGACCAGTGGCACGAGATTATGAAAAGTAGCGGTATGAAAAAAGCTGCTGAATGGTGCCGGGATGTAAGTGATTCTCTGTCTCGATATTTTATTAACGTTTAGAATCATATATCTGTTGTAAGTATGCAACAAATCAGACAAAACAGGTCAGAATTAAACGATGCTATTCAAATGCTGAAGCTGGTAATCGACTTGAAACATGTTAAATTTTCATGGAATTCTAGTGAAGATTTAGCGCTTCTTTCGGCTATAATTGCTGGTGCGTTGCGACCAAATATTGTAAAATGTGCTTATCCAGACAAAAAATACGTGTCTTCCTCTTCTGGATCTATTGAGGTTGATCAGGAGGCTCGTTTGACCAAGTTTTTTGATAAGTCTAAAAACAGATTGTTTATTCATCCAACTAGCGTGATGTTTACTAACTCACCGAATCCATCCAAAGCAACATTTATAGCTTATGAGCGAAAGGTAGAGACTACCAAACCATTTCTGCAAAATTGCACTCCTATCAATACCTTTGGGATGGCTTTGCTTGGGACAAACGATATTATAGTTGACCCTTTAGGAAAGGGATTAGTCCTTGACAATGCTTTTACTGTGAAAGCTTGGCCAAAGGTTGTCATTCTACTGAAATTGCTTAGACGCTATTTGGATTTCGCTTTGCATCAAAGATTAGAATCTAGTCAAAAGGTATATTACGAAGATGATATTCGCGGATGCATACAGTCATTGATTGCTAGCAATGGTGTTTAAAAATGGTCGTTACGGATACGGAAAAAAAATAAAATATTTGGTCAACAGTGTTTTTTTATGGGTGCTTTGTCTTTCGAAATTAGCTCATAAATTAGTATATGTAAAACATTTATGTCGATGTTAAAAAAACTATTCAAGTCATGAAAATGTCATCCATAGTTGCATTGTAAGGAAACATTCGTACGCGCTTTGGTTTTTGTTACCCTAATTTCACGTCTTTTCTGTTATTAATTTACATCTTACAAATTGCATGCGACTGAAAGTTTGCCAGCTTTCAAGAATATTCATCCGTATGATACGGCACGATGATTATTTTTCTATATACGAATATTCAACAAAGTTGAATATTCATATGTTTTAAAAATTTGAACATTGCCCTCATATCTAAGATAGCAGGCGTGTGTTGTTCATCCTTATCCTGAATCAACTAAACGTAATAAACTCCAAATCGCAGGAAATAAATGCCAAAATTATCCGCAAACTAGGAAGCTTGAAATATTGGCTTTTACAATCGTTACTACTACTGAAAAAAAATATATGGAAACGAATGGAATGAGTTCAATTGTTGCCTTCAACAGGAAAGAATTAGGATTGAAGATTTATGGATCATTCAAGAGACAGACTCCACATACTGGGAACAGTTTCAGATACTTTTGATAATGTGGAGGACTTAAGGTCAGTTTTAAAGTATCGCGCATACTTTACTACGACAGACACATTTTTTTGTAAGCAAATTTGGGCATTTTTCACAGGCATCAAGTCTTTTCCAACCGAAAACAAGCTTCCTCTGGAAACTCACTTCAATCACATAGAGTGGGATTTAGCAGAAAGTTTTTTGGTTCAAGAAGGAACTTTATATACGTTTGATATAATAGCACCCCTTCCAAGGTACACACCAAGAACGATTTTTACACCTGATGGTGCGATTCATTATGAATTGACTATAAATATTCTCACCGATGAAACTTGTCGGATTCCTAGGGTCACAACTGTCCCGGTTATCATACCGTTCACTTTGGATCCTGACCGTATGCCAGGGGCACATCATATTCGATTTGGTCTTCCTTTAAACCAAGACTCTTTTACAAAGCTTTTGTTGTCACCAAAAAAACATAAAGAAATTAGAGTTCTTTTTAATTATCCTCAACAAAACTACAAAGGCCCAGGATGCGTATGTCCCCTTCTAATTGATCTCGAGCTTGTGCAATCCGAAGAAGGAAATGCTCACAGCAATTATCCTGAAAAGTTGAACAACATTTGGGGCGTCAGAACCCCTACTTCTCATTCTTCAAAAAGCTTACATGAATCTTCAGATTCTATACCAGATCGATTGAGTCGGCTTAGTCTCGAACTAGGTGAACACAAATCATCTCACGCTAAAAGCCGTGCGTCTTCACCGACTTCAGCATGTGCTTATGAAAGGTACTTTATTCATGTCTGCCTTGTTCAAAAGGTCACTTTTTTACTATTTAACGGTCCTTTCCGAGTTTCAACAACCGTCCTTTACGAGGACGGGAGGTGGACCCCTCCAACGGTACCAGGTCTTCACTCAAGAGTTGAATTCATGGTACCATTTGAAGACACAATTCATGGAAGTGTAACTGGAAATCCTCATCTCCTTGTAAAGCATAAATTTTACGTTTCCGTTCATAGTTCAGAACCTTCCAGTGCTCCACTAAAATCAAGCTTTTCCTCTACCTCTTCGCTTAGAAAAAAATCATACTCGTTATTTTCTTCTTTCCGGTCTAGTTCATCTCTTGCTTCGAATTGGCATACAGAACCAGAAGACAACAACCGCCCGCAGTCATCTAGCGAGCTGTCTGTAAAGTGCTTATCTCAGTATTCGCCAAGGAATTCACAAAAACTGCATCACAAGCTTAAAAAATTTGATTTTAAACTGCCTGTCTTCATATTTCATCGCAACTTGAATTCTGAATTGTCTCATCTCCCTCCTTATTCCCCTAGTCATGATCCATATTTTTATTTGGAAGACGACGAAGAGGTGATGTCTTCTAGTATTTCTTTAAATCAACTAGCTGGTATGTCTCATAATCGCTCTTCATCAAAAACCCGTTGATTTTATTTAATAGTTTGTTCTTCTTTTTTCTTTCATGCTTCTTGTTGGTTTTGAATTTCAACACAACTAACCAGGTTCTTCTTCGTTCAATCATTAACGCCATTTAACTTTAATCTATCATAGTTTACATAACTTATTTTTATGAAATTTATGTCCCCGTGTTTAAGTTTGCTTATTACGATGAAATTGTAGTTAATAACTATTCTTTTGACATTTTATTTACCAGGAGAGAACAATCTATTGTAAGGAAAATCATGAAGTTTAAAGATTCACCAAATTAACCATTATTATACGTAAATCCTCTACACAAAATCAAACGTAAAGTCATTCTTTCTTTTTAATGAATCGTTCCCTGATGTCTGATATCCGTTTGTTTCATTTCAGTGATTTTTTGTTTCAACCTCGTTGTTAAATCAATTGCTTTACTCCACTCAGCATTCGTATTTGAGCGAGGTGAAAATGGCTGCTTTGGAGGATCTTTCTGAAACGAAAAATTATTTCCTGATTTAGAAAGTGCCAGTGGTGAGTGTTGGGTAAAGCCTGTAGAACTTAATGGCCTTGCTCTTCCTAACGGAGATTGCAAAAGGTCAATGCGATTGCTTGGTCCTGTCGATGCATCTAACATTTCGGAATTAGCTCTTCGTAAAAAAGCAGATCTTCGATCATTCAAAGGAGACGAAGGCTGCAAATCACGAATCGTACTCAGTTCCTTCTTAACTTCGGCCAACTCTCTTTGTAAACGAGTTTTTTCTTCTCTTTCGAGAGATAATAGTATTTTCAGCTCCTCATTCTCTTCATTTAAAGAAGCGATTTCTTCGAATGAGCCGCCATTGTTTTCTTTCAGTTCTAGGTGACTTGGGGATGTCTTTGAATGTTTTGTAGGCTGATGTGCTGCATCGTCTAATTCCATGTTTTTTATTCCTTGTACCGTTTGATTTATGGTTCCCGCAGGTAGCGGTGATGTCGATTTCAGAGCGGGCTTATTTAAAAGTGGTGAATTGCGAGAAAGGCCACGCGCGACCGGTCTAGTTGTAGGCCTTGGCATTAAAGGGCCATTTTCGAACGCGTTTGATTTCTCCATGTTTAAAGAAAGTTTCTCATTATTCGTCTTCTTTTTCGGGGAAGCTGATACAGTCGAAGCAGAGGATGTAGACAAGGGAGGGTTTTTAGCTGTTTCCAGTTTCGGAGGTGAACCTGGCTTAGTATCAGACTTCTTAATTGGAGCTGTGGGTGCCGGCTTCGTTTTTGAGGGTGCCTTGGCCTTAACTATAGCAGACTCAAAAAAGGACATAATTTTTGATTTTCGTATTTCGTCCAAAGATTCCATGTGTATTGCTAACTGGCGCTCTCCTACCAATTTCATGAGAGTTCCAAGGGCTTCGGCTGCTGAAGAACGCACTGGCTCGAATGTGTCTGAAACTCCCGGAACACAAGATTTGGCGCATAATTCAACGCTAGACTTGGAAGGATATTGAGGCACTTTACGAAAACAGCGGGTTAAAAGAGTAAAGCAAGCAATTTTAATCTGAGGATTTTTGTTATTAGAGAAAGCGCAAATGGGTTCACTAACATCATTAAAGGGTATCGTGTCACAAGCAGCATCCATTGCTGAAGACAATGTTTCTACAACATTTTGCTTTTTTTCTTTTGATCGTTCCAAAAGTGCTTGAACTGAAGTAATGGCGTACTTAGAATAGTTTGAACGTAGTCCTTTAGCTAATACCGTTATACAATTCGCTGCATTCATTACGACCATAACGTTGGCATCTTTCACAATGGATTTAGATAATAATGCAACCAAACCGAAGAAATCTCCTTCCTTAATTCTTGGTTGACTAAGGACTGGGACGAGTGCGTCAAGAGCTTCCTTACGCTCTTTCCACTTTGTCGAGGACATTACGGTTTCCAAGTTGGGATCAATTTTGGGAATAACGTCCACCTCCTCTATTAAATCTAATTCATCTTCTTCCTCTTGAAGGTTTGGTTCCTCATTGATTTCGCCGCCATTGCCTTTTTCGTTATCTTCAGCAGTTTCCGTTTGCTCAGAAACTTGACTCCTCAACAAGCGCTGTTGTTTGGGTGGATCAGTAGGTAATTTCGAAAACGAGCTTTCAAGCTCTTTCACCTGAACTGGTTTCAATTCTCCAAAAATTGATAATTTTAAAGGCTCCCCAATCCAGCGAAACAAATTGACGGTTAATCGAAACGTTTCTTGACGTACATTTTTATCAGCGTGTCCAAACATCGATTTTAACTGTGCGACGATTGGTTTCGGTTGAATTATTTTCGTACCAAATTGCTCGACCAAGTCAGCAATAGCCGACACGTTAGCAGTTATAACTTTAGGAGATCGTGCAGATAAGGAAGAAAGAAGGGCATCAATTACAGGATTTGCTGTATCGACTTCAACCATCAACATCAAGGCTTCAACAGCATCGGATTTTGTAGAAGCTCGAGAAGTAAGGCATTTTTCTGATATAGCAGCAGCAGCAAGTTCTCTACATTTAACGATGTAAGATGGGTCCGAAAATTTACAGAACGATACGAAAGCAGTAACGCCTGCTCCTTGAGCTGCGACATTGCTGTCTGCAAGGACAGATCTCCATAAATCAGGTTGACGGGCCCAAAGATCGAAGCAAGGATCTGTTGGAGAGCCAGAAAGAGAAAAGTTTTTACTCAATTCTTCATAAGCACCCAACCGAGCCTTCCAGACTTTATGTGTAATTCGCGCTTCCAAAGATAACTTTGTGTAATCTTCTTCCTGGTCCTGACTCATTATGAATATAGAAGGGAATGAAGGTAAGTCTAAATAATAAAAATAAAAACCAAAGTAAAGTAAAGTAAAGAAGGAGAATAATCTATGTTAAGTAACGTGAGTACGGTTCACTTCAAATGAATTTGGCGTAAGGCAAACAATAAATAAAGATTGAAAAGCAATTTTCGTGGATACTCTAACTAATATTTTGATTCAAGTATACTTTCATAGATAAGTTAGGGTTGTATAATAGCACTGACTAAAACAACAGAATTCAGTTTAATATAATTGCTTCTAGAAGTTCATTCAAGCAATTTTTTCTTTGAACGAACGTTTATATTATGAATAATATTCAAGTTCTTATTCTTGCGGTTCTCTTTTGTTCTTTTAATGAGACTTGCTTTGGAGTAGTTAGGAGAAGCAATTTCACACTTGGTGCATAGTACGAATTACAAAATGGAACCAAAATAAGCTCGAAAGCCTGCCTTATAAGCTAACTTGTAAAAAAGTATATAATAAATTAATTTACCCATACCTTTAATTGTGGAAACGAAGTAAAAGATTATTAACAGCATTTATCTTAACCACGGAAATTATTTACCTCATTCGCCATATGAGTGAAAACGACAATGACAAGTAGTCTACTTCTTGTCGATGCACTTCTGAACTATAAAATGGTTCAACTACTAAACATGATTATTTAACTCCAACGGATTGTTCAGTCAATTGGCATGCCCGTTAAGAAAGAAACCAACTTAACCGAAATAGTCTTTTTCCATGAATTTCTCAGTAATAATTAACATTGTTCAAAAAAACACGTTTTTTATTGTAGTTACGCAGGGCTTGCTATTTGGAAATTTATATTAGCAAATATTATTTGACGCTGTCCAAAAGTAATAACCCATGATTTTATACATATAATTTAGTTGAGCTGGACCAGAAGCATCCTAATCGATGTGTCTTCGCCAGCTAATAGCAAAGAGTACTCTCCTTCTTTGTCATATACTGGTCTCCAAGCAATTTTGTTCACTGGTTCCTTAGGAGACATCGCATCCGGCAGTCTTAAAGGAGTCCATTTCGTTAGATCATCTTTAGGACACTTCCAAACGTATGTTTTTCCTGACTCTGTACCTACTGCCAATAAAAGATGATCATCATGAAAGAATGGGGCAATATCCAATGCAGTTACAGCATCTGCAAATTGTAAACATACCACATCTTTGACTTTTTTGTCATCCAAAACTTGCCAAAATTTGACCATTTTATCTCTTGAAGCTGTAGCAAACACGTAACCCATCTCCTTTGGCGCCCAAGCAGCATCCCATATTATACGAGAATGTGCTTTAATAACTACATAAGGCAAAAACTTCGATTCTGCCTCAGAATATTCATGAATGCAAACCAGTCGATCACGTCCTGCTGTCAACAAATATTTATCATCGTATGAAAACTTTATAGTTGTTACAGTTAATGAATGACCAGAAAGCATCTGCTGCTGTTTCCAAACATTAGTATCATATAAACGAATCATGGCATGTTCAGGAGATTGGGATTTGCAAGAAGTTGCCATGTAATCACCTTTATGTGAAACATCGCACGCATAAACTTCGTAACCATGGCCATAAACCTTCTCAACTTCTGGGAACAACAGTAAACGTTGCAAATGTTCTTCAAAGGGGGGATGTTGCAAAGAGTCAATAACTTCAATCAATGGAGTTTGAACTTCGTCAGCATTTATTGTGCCTGTCTCAGTAGCAGTTGTTGCTTTATTAGAAAGGCCCAAGAGAGGAACATTCGCGGCTTCTGGAAGCTTCTCTTCAAATAATTGAGCACCACAAAGACGCTTTAGCAATCTAGCAATCGTTTTCGGGAATTCAAATACACGCGTAACTTTTTCGTCAGCACAACTAATAAAACCAATCCGTGAGGGCAAGCATTGAACGGAGGCTAAATCATAACCATGGATTTGTGGTCGAGCCATCTCTCGCCATGTGTTATCCTTTTCATAACGAGCATACAGACGAGTAGTTTGGTCCAAACTCGCTGTAAAGAAGAATTGACCCTGAGGATCCCAAGCTATACCTTTTACTGGTTTGGTGTGTCCAGATACAGAAGGAAGCTGTTCCCAATCTTCTCCAGATTTTTTCCATAATCTCCAGCCTCCTGTTCTTCCCCAACAGGCGACCGCATCACCATCAGGACTCCAAAAACCTCCCCAAAACCCACCTGCACTGCCTGTTGCTGTCGTTGAACCGTGAGAAGATGCGATTTCACCCATGCGCCCGTTTGGTACCCAAATGCCGGTAGCTGTATCCGGCTCCCATACAATTAACGAAGAATCAGCAGATGAAGATAAAATAATTTCCTTGCTAGGATGCCATTGTACATTCATGATCCAATCTTCATGACCCATTAAGAGAGCATCAAAAACGATCTTATACTCCACTCCATTAAGCTTGAACCGAATGGGCTTGTTGGATAACAGAGTTTCAGAAAATCTAACAAAGTTAGTATAATTTACTTTGGAGGATTTTAACTTACTCATCAGAAGTGGCTTCATCTTTTTCCTCCCAAAGCGAAATTTTCCAAAGTCGCATATAACGATCTTGACTGCCCGAGATCAACGTAGCCATTGATTCAGAAGTTTGTCGAACAGACAGACATCGCACCCAGTCAAGATGACCTGTTAAAACAGCCTTTAATTCAAAGTAAATATATACGTTGTCACTGCCATAAACGTTTATTCGTTTGTTAGAGCCACCAACAACTAAAACAATTCCATCCTTAAATTTTATCAATTTCAAGTCCATTGGAATCAATTCTCCAGTTTCGAATCGGGATACTTCTTTCAACATCTCCCCTGCTCCTTTCCATTCAAAAACCACGCACTTGCTGTTTGAACAACCAGCTATAATTAAATCGCCATTAACGGTGAGGCTTTCCGGCGTAGCATCCAAATTTATCGTTTGAATATTATCAAAGGCATCATTTTCATCATTCTTTTCCCATACGCGAACCGTCTTGTCCGATGATCCCGAAATAATCAATGTTTTTTCAGTAGTCAGCTCTTCAATACAACTTATTCTATCAGTATGACCAGCCAATAAGTATCGGATTTCTTTAAACTGTTATTTCCTATGTTAGTTTTCTATTTTTTCTTTTTATTTTGATTTCTTCCATGTAGAAAACTTACAGGATCAGCAATTGCTATGAGTTTTTCAGCACCATAAACCAATCCGAAATTTTTCATCCACGAAGCCGCTTCTGAGATCCGGTTACATCCAGCATGAAGTGTTTCATATCGAAACATTGCAGTGAATATTTATTAGAAATGCTGCAAACTTGGTGAAGTACAAATTCTTCACTTCAACCAACTTTTCGTTACTTGTAAATTAGGTAACATAAATACAATTCATTGACAAGGATGAAGTTGGGATTTACTAGCAGGAGAACTGCTTTTACTGAAACCGTCCTATTTAAAATTCATTACTATTTACTATAAAGTGAAAGTTCTTCTGTTATACTAAGCGACTATATGTTATCAACTATAATCCATTCAAACTAATGTATCTCACAATATTATCAATTATGACTGCAAAAAAAGCATTAAACATTCACAGTATTCAATGTCCAGCATTTCAAAAACATGTCAACGGCTTAAGCCAAATAAATATTTTTTGTCCCATCATTAGTATCGTCGTAATTAAAAGACATTAAACGATGTTTTGCGTGCATCTAATTTTGTTTTCAATTATTTGCGTGGGTACACGATCTTTTAAACGAATGAAGAGAAAACCGCTCATATATACACACTAAACGTGATGCAATTGAGCCAACATCCGTTTCTTGCTTCGGGATATTCTTTTAAAGCCCTTTTATTATTTTTTCCTATTAGCCATCCTCTTATTCAAAAATAAAGCAAATTATGACAATTGCTTCAAACCAAAATCATTCTAGTAGTTGCACAGAATAAAGCATGCGAAAATGCGCACAATTGTATGCACAAGAATATTCATGCAACTCCTCAATCCAGCTATTGTTACCTTCGGTAGTCGAATAAACACTTTTCCTCTTTTTTTTTTTTTTTTTTTTTTTAAGAAAAAGTTGGATAGATCATCACGAGTGAAACTCCCTAGCGGAGGGATTCGTTAAATTCGCTAATATACTTTTTGCTAAAGATGCCTCCACTGAGTCTTTCTTCTTACCCTGAGGTAAGGAAACTTTTTGAGGATGATTGGCTGCTTTCAATTGTGCTCGCAAAGAATCTTCATCCATGTTCATTGGATCGATTTGCACATTATTGCCACGTTTCTCTGTATTTTTTATTTTAAGTAGCATTGATTTTGCCCTTGTAGCAATATCATCTGTTTCAGAAGTTAATTCGATGACATCTTCATCCTTTGTTGCTAAACCAAGCTCATTAACAGGATTTCCATTATTTGCTTTATCTGCACCTTCGGAAATTTGTTTGCCTAACTCACTCAGAAGCGTATCATGAAGTTCCTGATTACCATCACCCGAAGTCTCATCAGCTAACGTTTCTGAACTGTCGACAGCCCTCGACGATCCGATATCTGTTATAAGATCTTGATTCGAAGCAGATCCACTCGGCTCTTCCGGAATTTCCTTCCTATACTGGGCAACTATTGACGTTTTCTTACGTTCCATGATCAGCTTTTTAGAATCTTCAGTTCGTCTAGCTTGAGCTTCACGCTCCCGTTTTCTTGCATTGTCATTTCTAACGTTACAGTAAATTATATAGAACGATGTCAAATTTTTCAAAAAGGTGTTTCGAACGACTTCCACGTTTTTAAATTCACATAGATACTTAACAGTATCCTCCGTTAGCTTCAAGAAATCACGTTTTAAGGCCATAAAACTCTTAATTTTTTCTGAGGCCTTTTCGTACCATTCGTAAATGGCATCTATCACTTTATCCTCTGGATGATGTTCTTCACGCTTCGATAATGCACCCTTTTCAATTTCATTTTTAAAATGCAAATACTGTTCGTAAACAGAATCCATTTCAGAAACAAGCCCATCGATACCATAAGAGCAAATTGACTGTATTTTTTTAAACGTTGTTTCAGACTTTTCATATTCAGGGAATTGGGTACGAATGATATCTTCGAAATAATGCAAAAGAGTGTTAGAAAATGTACAATCTCGCAATGTTTCCAATCTATAAACCATTGGCAAAGAAAATGCACGAGCTTTATCAAGAGGATCATTTATATAGTTTCCGAGATTAAGCAAGACTTGGAAAAACCCAGAAAAATATTTATCTTCCAATATTGACCTGCAAACATCAACCACCTTTTTAACATGAACTTCGATATTCTCAATTTCTGGTAAGAAAGTTTCACGCAATCGTAAACCATACATACGCTGTTGAAAATAATGTCTCAAGTTTACGATAAACAAAACAAAAAATCTCTCATAATAGCCCAGCTGATGGACATTATCTTTGGGAGGTGTACGCTTGTCCTCAGGCTTGCTGTAGTCCGTCCAATAGGATGCAAATGGAGCCAGAAGTCCCTCTTGAGTAGCAAATCCAGACTTGTGGAAAAACTGAATAGCAGGAGATAGAAAGTTAGGATCGGTTAAAAACATTCGTACTAATTCTTCAGGTGTGAACTCCGAGACGGAACGTAACACAATTTCCAAATGTTGCTTTACATTTGGAGATAAGAGTGCGTTTGGCGAGGTTTCTTTAGTGACAGTCTTTGTTTCAATTCTTCTAGTGTTGTCAAACTTCTCATCTAAAATCTGTAACCACCCGCTATTTAAGAGTGTTCTTCCAATCGTTTCAATATCTATGGGAAACTTAACGAAAATATTGTGACCAGAGGGAGGTTCAACACGTTCCCAATGGACGCGTTTGAGCTGATGTTTAGGTTCGTAATAATCCCTGAAGCTTGGAATTTTCGTATACTTCTCTACAGCTTCTCTTGCTCTTCTTTCTGCTTCCTCTCTTTGTTGTCTAGCCTTTTCTTCTTCTTCTTTTAATTCTTCTTCAGTTTTTTCAGTAGCCTGCTCGGTAGCGGCCAAAGAAGGCTGCACCGGAGCTGAAGCCACAAATCTGCCACCGGGTGTAACACCTGGGGGAGGCGGAGGTGGTGGAGGAGGGCCATTTAAGCCACCAATTACAAAAGGAGGAGGTGGTGGTGGAGGTGGTAAGCTTACAGCCGATGGTACAGCTACCTTCGAAACTCCCATTATAGGAACCGGAGGAGGGGGAGGAGGGGGAGGACCAAGCTGCGTTGGAGGTGCTACAACAGCGTGTGTAGTTGTTGGTGTATTTATAAATTGTGCAGTTGCCTCGTTTGATTCTTCTAAAGAAGAGACCTCCGATTCCACTTCCGATTCTTCTTCGTCCTTTTCAGGAGTAATATAATGCTCAGAATCTTCCAAATTTGAAACTACACTGTATGCAAAATCTTTTGACATTGCGTCTAACGAGTCTTGTGAAATGGACTTTTTAAGCAACGGTTTTCCAGAAGAATAAGCATTTTGTAAGTTTGAATTTCCCGCACTTTGGGCAGCCTCTAGTTGAGACTGTAATTTACTATAAGCAAACAACTGAGCTTTATAACGGCCATCAAATTCCCGTTGCATTGAAATCAAGAGCCTCTCTCTTTGATCTATTTCCCTGCGTAGTTCATTCAGCTGGGTTTTCAGAAATTGCATAGGATCACGAGGGCCAACATTAAGCTGCGACAACAATGCATCTACCTGGTCATGCAAACGTTTATTCTCCAAGACTAATTCACTTTGTCTCGTCTTGTAATCAGATAATTCGTCAGCTGTGCCCATACGATCAAGCAATCTTTGCGACACAATATTGAAACCGACATTTGAGTCCACCCGGGCAGATTTATAATCATCAATTGCATTTAATGTAAACACCAAAAGATGCATGGACTTTTCAATTTTTTCTAGATCTTTTTCGTTGCCCAAGGACTGAAGTAAATTGTAGAAACTACTTTGAGAATCATGATCTATTAAACGAGAACAAATTTTTTGAAATGCGTTCAGCATTTGCGATTGCTGAGGATTTTCTTCATTCACTTGACGGTCAGTAGTAACGTTGGCAGACTTTAAAGAAGCTATCTCTGATCTCTCTTCGTTTGCGGAATTCGCGATCATAAACTTTTTATAAGATTGTGCATCACCATTGTGCTCATTTAAGAGGTTGACAACAACGGTGCGGAGAGAAATGTTTTTCCAGCGTTGCATAATTTCTAATGTCTTACCGAGACCAGCACTCAAAAATTCGCGACGTATATTACATCTCGAACGAAGATCAGCAGTACATGAACAGATACCACGTATCAAGTTAAAGGTAACCACCAAATAATCGATCAAGCAGTCCGTGCCCTGTAGATTGGCAAGTTCGTTATTCGGTAATATAAGGTTATCGGCATGACTCTGGATATTAGATACGACGTCGTGTAAAGCTGACATCCATCTGCTAAATCGAGTTTTCGAGGCACCTTGTTCAACGAGCCATTCCAAGGCCTTGACGACAGATGACTGGCCATGTTCAAATTTTCGGCTGCAAATAATTTTCAAGATAAAAGTTGAAATACGGCGAGCATTAAGGCTCTTGGAAAACATTGATTCAGCTAAAGCACCAATAGCATTAAAGCCGGGGACAGCACATTTAGCAGACAAATATAGACGATTCCTTGCAACGCCGCTATTTAAAGAATGAAAGAGGGATTGAATCAGCAGCACCTCTACTTCGGTATTTGCATGGCGTTTGGGGATATGGCCCAAATTTCGTAAAGAAGTTAGCAAGCTTTCGACACCATTTCGTTCAGCGAACTCATCAATCCACCAAATAGGCTGCGTTTGTAGTTGTAAATTCAAGGCTGCCATATGTTCCAAATTGGTCGGCACTTCGACGATTTTTTCGATATAGAAATCAATTCTTTCAAGAATAACAGCGTACGTATCTTCATCCAAAATCGTAACATCTTTAGTTAAGGGAGTGTCGGGGCCATAAATACCTAGTCTTTTTGATGGGTCTTGTATTTCCTTAACAACAGGAGGTTTTGGAACAAGTCGATTTTCCATAGGATACTTTTTCCTTATGTCAGTAGCTTCCGCATATAGTTTATCGAAGACCTTGATTTTGTGATGATATACAATTCGGTAACACATGTACTGCAAAGAGTTGTCAGATGCCTGACCGAGTGATACAATATCTTCTCGAGATTCATTTTCTGAATGTAATTGTATGTTGCTTAAATCATACGGCTCGGATAATGATACTGTGGAAGGGGTGGCCGAACGGTCTTCATATAACTGTGTATTCCAAGAATAGTCTTTGGAATCGATTTCTGACGGGTTCTGAAAAGAGCGTATCGACATATTAAAACGATTAAATAAATAAAAAAACGGAATAGAGACAACAAATGAATGAAAGGGTAAGCAGGGCTAAGGATGCAAATCAACGACAAAGGCAATTCGTGAGGGCTAATCGGTAAGGATATAAATTAGGCCACCAAATATCCTTTGAAAGCTTAGCTTCAGCAGTAGGTGGATGTGTTAAAATACGAATATGCCAAGCGAAGAAGGAATTGCTTCCCAAATCTAAGGAAAGCGAACCCTTGAATAAGAATGAATTTTAAAAACAGTCAATGCTTTCTAATAATTAATATAAAGTATAGAAAATACAGTATGAAACAAAAAGTGTGGGTAAATAATGCAACTGTACAATTATGATATATGGTAAAGGTGAAGTGACAACCCCAAGGAACTCAGTACATATATATGTACTCGCCCAAGTTACGATATACATGAAATGTCATTAGTCCCTTCTCAATTGATGAGTTCAAACTTTTAGAATTCGTTTGGAGTCACTTCTTGTATAATTTATAGAGGAAATCCTGTCTAATTTGACAAATCTTGTCCCAATGTTGGATTCTATTTGTTTGTTTACAAGTACGTAAACTGATTTCAACAAACTACTGAGTGTAAGCAAACAAACAAATCAGCGGCATCCAAGGCGTATTCACACTAAAAAAAATAAACATCAAAGCATGCCGAACAGCAACTAGCTGTTTCTGTTAAAATATCATAACTAGTTTGGACCACTAGCGTTAGTCGCTGGGTTGTGTTAAATTGGAATTTTGTAGTCCTACAGAACTCTAAGCTAAGAAAACATCTGGGTCGTTTTATAGGGAATCAGAAACGCTTAGTATTTATTTCAATTAGACAGTATATATGAGTAGAAATCGAGGATATTCGTCTTGAAAGATGGCAAACAGAACAAACGAATTTTTTGGATTCATAAAAAAAGGGAACGTAGACTTGGAAACCCTTTCTCTGAGAAAGCCCAAACTTTCGAATGTTCAAGATGGTTTTCTCGCAGAAGCTTATATAATCGTAAGATGAACATTTGAAGCGAATTGCTGTTACTGATTGAAGAAAAGAGAGCAAAAGATACCATTGTAAAGAATCCTCGTGATTTAATATTCAATGTATATCTCTGAAAGCAGTTCGACGACTTCTCCTTTCTCTTTCTATACGTCAGCAATTCCTCTTAAATACCGAAAGTGTCTTAACCACTAATCATTCTAGCATAATACAATTGTTCATCTTTGTACGTTTCTTGAGAAGATCCGTGGAGCGTATTTGAAGGGCCAAGCTGTTTCCAATGTTCATAAACTATCAAAACCGTTAATGGAATCCTCATTGGAGGAGCTTTCCAAGCTGGAGCTGAATGATTTACAGCGAGATGAAATTGACCATGAGGCCTCAACAATCATCAACTCTTGCGTTCAAAAAATCGGTTCTCTTCAAAAAAAGTTGAAAGGTATTTGAAAGCTTTTCGTCAATTTTGCGATTTTAACTTATTTACCTCTAGACAAACAAAGCCAAATCCCCAAACGGACCGGGTGGCTGCAAGGCTTAAAGAGTCCCGAAAAACTTACAAAATCTGAAACGATAGTTGCTCATTGTTCTTCTATATTATGGTATCTACAGAATGAACTCTCAGACGTCTCTTCCTCTTTGTATCAACTTCAAGATTTGAGACTGAGACGAGCTCAAGAAAGAAAGACAATCATGTCAGACATCTTGCATCCACAGCAAACGAGTGATATGTCTTCCGCAGAAATCCCTGATTCTGAGCTTCCAAATTACTTCAGTCAGGAGCAACTGGTGCAACTGGAACAAGATAATGATCTCATGTTGCAGGAATTCGAGCATACAATGCAACAAGTACAAGAAACAGGGAAATCCTTAGCTGAAATTGCGAGATTACAGACGGAAATATCTACTCATCTTTCCATTCAATCTACTGCAGCGGAAAAGTTATATGAAGACGCTATGAATGTTGCTGATTCAATTACTGGCGGAAACCGTCAACTCGTTCATGCTAAATCACGAAGTAGCCGGACAGCTAAAATCTTCTTCTTCCTCTTTACTATCCTTGGCTTAGTCTTGTTGGCTTTGGATCGAATTGTTTAAAAAATCAAAACGTACATTTACCCTTTCCTATTTTCCTTTTTCTTTTTACATGCCGTTAACGCCCAAGATAGCATGAAATCAAGCTTATGCATGAACAAATCTCTTTATGCACGCTTTCTTTGGTAATTATATCCTTCAATCTGGTTCTTCCTTATTTTACTTTGGCTAAAACCAGTATTAATACGGCCGGTCTTCTGTCATGATTTTCCTAAAGCGCTTGTATGCCATATTTGTATAATGACTATATCGTAAAAATGTGTCTAACTCATTAGATAGATATTACTTAAAAAGTCTTTACTAATAGATGAGACAACTCATTCTAACATGCTATGCTATTCTTCATCATAATGAACAATTCAACTTTGAATTCAATAAAATAATACTTCAATCTAGTAACTACCCTCTTTTTTTTTTGTTCTTCTTCTATATTGTAGTAATCATCGTCTTCTCGTTGATGGTCTTAGACTCATTTTTCTTCTTGGCAATACGTTCGAATTACTAAACAAGTGTTGCAGGAAATCATAAAACGGATCAAACGAGCAAATTGAAAGGAAATTTGGTTCTTTAGATGATTTTTGGGATATTATAGTTTAAGGAAACCCAATCTTACGTTGTTAGTGGTGTTTTATTCTGGTTTTGTGGAAATTTTGAAAGGGTCAACTTAAGATTTTATTTCCGTTGGCTTCCATTCTGATTCTCTTTATTATATTAATTCGATTTACAAATTGCATTTATTGGATTCATTGAGACCCCTGGCTTTTTTTAGCCTTTCCTATCGTACAATGTCGACAATTACAAGAATTCGAACGGTCGATTCGTCTTTAATAAAGTTTGGCAAGCCAGAGGACCCAAACGAGCATCCCTTTGATACAGCAAAGCTCCTTATTGAACCTTCAAATACTTTGAGCGCTTTACAAGAAGCTGCTGAACTTTTGAAAAATACAAATGATCCTGTAGCTTTCCCTACCGAAACGGTTTACGGCTTGGGTGCTGATGCAAGAAGGACTGATGCTGTTTACTCAATCTACAAGGCTAAAAACCGTCCAGCAGATAACCCCTTAATCGTGCACATTGCTTCTCTAGATCAACTTCGTAGGCTTATTTCGAAGGGCCAACCTCTAAAATCAAAAGACAGTGACTTGCCGGATAGCTCTTTAATCCCGCAGATTTATAAGCCATTAATTGATCGATTCTGGCCAGGGCCTCTTTCTATTATTCTCCCTGTAAAAAACAATGAGCATCCACCAGTGTCGCCGATAGTCACAGCAAATCAACCTACTTTTGCTGTTAGAATGCCTCAACATCCCGTTGCTCTTGCATTGATGGCTCTCTCTGATGTTCCTTTAGCCGCTCCGTCGGCAAACGCTTCTACTCGACCTTCACCCACCCAGGCTAAACACGTATATAATGATCTGCAAGGGAAAATACCTTTAATATTAGATGGCGGTTCTTGTGGTGTCGGACTTGAAAGCACTGTAGTTAATGGTCTTTGTTATCCGCCTGTTATTCTACGTCCAGGTGGTGTTAGTCTCGAACAAATTCGGGACTGTGGAGGGGTTTGGGTGAATACTCAAGTGTATAAACCTACAGCAGTAAATACGGAAAAAAACTTTATTCCTCAAACTCCAGGTATGAAATATCGACACTATTCCCCTACTGCAAAAGTTATGCTGTTTTTAGACTACAAAGAACGCGAAGCAATGGATTGTTTATATGATCAGTTAAGACAGAAAAATATGGATAAAGATGAAGCCAGGATTGGAGTTTTATGTAGCAGAAAATGGAAAAAGGAGGTTTTTGGGGAATTCAGCAACTTGACTTTTCTTGATTTAGGAGAAGAAGGTTCCGAAATAACAAAAAACTTGTTTGCTCATTTACGTGAATTGGATTTAAAAGGTGTGGATTTTGTTTTAGTGGAAGGTGTTGCTGAAGACAATGAAGGATTGGCTATAATGAATCGTCTTTCGAAAGCTGCGTCTATGGTTTTTACTAAAGATTCTCCAAGTTAGTCTTTCATTATGCATTCGGTCAATAAATTATTTATATTTTATTATTAGTCTGCTTTATATATGATAAAAAATGAAAGACGACTTGGACAGGTTTAGAATTTGACACACTGATCCACAATTTATCGTATATATTTGCAAAAGGAAATAGAATTTCGTTTGTAGTCGAAAGAGAGAGATTATTTGGAGGAATTTTCATCTTGATAAACAGAAAAATTATTCAATGGATCAACTTTACGAGAGGACTGTGTCTGTAAAGTTTCACCGACCCAGGCACGAGAAGGAATCGTATTTTCTTTCCTTTTCTGCTCCACAGTTCCAAAATTTTCCCATGAGGAGGGATTGCTGGATTTACCGTTTGAAGAATCGATAGCATCAGGATCCGAAAAAACAGAAAATTGTCGTGCATCTGGAACAGACGCTTCGGATCGTCCGTTTTCAGGTTGAGGATTAGATAGTTGGAAAGTAGTCTGCAAAGGAGGATACTCATTAATTGGCCTCGCAGAAAAAGTATCAGGAGCATATATGACTCTACGATGGACAAACTGATCATAACGTTGCTGAAATCGAGCGAAAGGTTTAGCCTTTCGGAGAAACCCTTTTTGATAGACATCTTCAGCTTTTGTGTATAATCCATTTGATTCATAGTAACCTGCAAATTCTTCGTAATAAAGTGAAAAGTTCGTGCCTATTTCATGAAGAGATAAAAAGGAGAAAAGTTCAGCTGGATCCTCTACGTACTTCGCATATTGCATCCAAATACGAAGGTAGCGTATATCGCTTTTATAAGCGGGCGCTTTTGTAAATTGCTGAGAGCAACGTTCTAACAAAGAAAGCAACCCACTTTCCGTAGTATTACCTTGAGGATAAGAGTTTAAAGTCCATTGAATATAGTCAATCCATATTTGTAAAGGATCCTCCTCTCTGTCCGATTGTTGAAGTTTTTCCTCAAAGTTTATTCTTTCTTCGTGCAGTTGGTTGCTGACTTTTTGCTCATGATCATTAGAAAATGTTTTGCTGATTGCAGAAGCAGAATGGCCTTGCCTTCTAGGCTCAATATTCTCTTTTGCTTGTTCGATTATATCGATAGATGCCTGGTTTTGTTTCGCTGTCGAATTCATTGTTTAGATTACTTAGTATTTTAATCAGCCTTGAATAAATAAACTAGGAAAAGGTATGGAGAAGGAAAACGTAATTACATAAATAACTAGACAAGTTCTCAATTAGTT
Organism: Schizosaccharomyces osmophilus; assembly: GCF_027921745.1. Classification (NCBI taxonomy): domain Eukaryota; kingdom Fungi; phylum Ascomycota; class Schizosaccharomycetes; order Schizosaccharomycetales; family Schizosaccharomycetaceae; genus Schizosaccharomyces; species Schizosaccharomyces osmophilus. The sequence goes on along the minus strand of NC_079239.1, from coordinate 1,096,686 downwards.
TTAGAGTAAATATTGAAGAAAGCCTGGTAGATTGCTAAAAGAGTGAATAATACATTAAAAGTAATGCTATGATATTCCTTTATTTTCTCTTTGATTTGTTGGGCAGTATGACTTATGTAGGGAAAGGAAATTTGAGGTTTGGTTAAACTAGGTACGACCAGATGGTATACATACAAGTAAACCCGTTGGTTCTCTGTCAGAATAGGCAAATGCTCAATGGGGCTTCGTTATGTATTTAAATAGTATTGCACTTCGTAATTGGTGATGACAGTGCTACTGTAAAATCGAGTAAGAAAATTGCATATGAGTATTGGTCTGCTTCGTGAATAGCAAAAAAAAGAAGCGTGGCCTATGTATTTTAAAAGAAGATGGACTAATTTTGATGTACAAATATTTGTACATTCATACTATCATTTAAAGAAAAAAAAAAGTCGAAAAATTATTCAATAGTTTTTTATTTCACACATAGATACTCTACTCATAAAAGAAGGTCGACAACTGTCAAAGCTTCATTAAGAAAAAAATAAATCAGCCCAGCACTAACTTACTGAGTCGGGAAGTAAAAGAATGCCAAAACAACAATGGCGTAAAGAGCAAGGAGCTGGACACCTTCAAGCCAATGGGAAGCTCCATCTTGAATTAAGTAATTAACCAAGAAAACAGAAACGAATAAAATTACTGTTTCCAAAGACTCGAAGTATAGCGTCAATGGCTGAGAGATGAACCAACCAACAATAACCAAAAAAGGAGCCAAAAACATAGAAATTTGAATACTAGAACCGATAGCAACACCAAGCGCCAAATCCATTTGGCCGCGGTAAGATACAATAACGGCTGTGACATGTTCGGCGGCATTAGCAACTACTGGCAGAACAATTAAACCGACAAAAGTTTTGGAAATGTTGATTTCTTCCACTAAGGCATCAATAGAACCAACTAAATAATCAGCACATAAGGATACAAAAACAGTAACTAAACCAAGAACGAAGATGGAAGCGTATAATCCAAGGACGGGTTCCTGATCTTCTTCTTCTTCCGATTCACTAACATCTCTGCAGACATGTTTATGAGTTTTCAGTTGGAAAACCAATAATAAGAGATAAACAACTAGTACAATGACGGCCGTACCGCGAGAAACTTGAAGCAAAGCTGTTTCGCTAGCCTTGTTGTCGGGAACACTAAAATGGAAAGCGGCAGGAATAATGATGCTGGCAGTAGACAAAGCAAGCATAGCAGCCATAGTTTGAGCAACAGTAACATTGAACCTGGCGATTTGGCGTCGGATTCCTGCCGTTACAAGGCACATACCAAATACCAATAGTAAGTTTGACAAAATGGAGCCAAGCATAGAAGCTTGTACGATACGGATTTCACCGCGTCTTAGAGCCAAAACACCAACAATAAGTTCAATTGCATTACCAAAACTGAAAACGGTTAGTATAAAAATACGAATAGAATTTCCAAAAGAAGCTTCGTGGCAACGGGGCTTTCTGTGCAAACAAATCGACTTACCTAGCGTTCAACAATCCTCCAATAGTAGGGCCACTGTCAGATGCTAGTTGTTCAGTAGCAAAGCTAAGAAGGGAAGAGAGAGGGATAATTGCAAGCATATTCAAAAAGAAGACATACTTTGCATTACATTGAAACCATCCAACAAGAAGACCAATGGGGACAAAAACTAACAGAATATTAATATAATTTGATGTGAGAACGGATTTTGTAGTTAAAATAGCATTGTGTCGGGCCATGGAATGATCGCGCTCATCCCCAAGCAAAGGGAGACGTTCTCTTCGATCACCAGAGTATTGAAATGAATTCATAGCTTCCAGACGAGTTTTAGCTATCTTTAATCTTTCAATCATATCACTTTTGCCAGGAACCTTGGAGAAATCCCAATTTTCCAGACGGCAGAATTTTCTTTTATGAATCCACAAATTCTAACGAATCTAGCCGCTCTCGTATATATTCAAGTCCAAATATGCTTGAATGTATGAAGAATATAAGTGTTTTGTGCTAAATAGACACGGCAGGAAGAGTAAGAAGATGACTACGTTTTAGAGAGAACCTCTTACGTGTAGGGAAGAAGCGTCTGTATGAAATTCGGGCAGGCAAACGAAACAGCATTTATAACGGCAGATTACACAAAATATATATCAGAAAAGAAAAATAAATTGAATATAGAACAGAATAGCAGTGGTTTGACCTAATTTAAAATAAGATGCCTTTGGTTTACGTCCACCATCACGACAAAAGAAACAAGTAAAGGAGTCCGTCAAACGGAAAAACAAAACAGTTTCATTTTATAATTTTGATGGTTTCAAGCGATTTTCTGGTTGATCCATGCTAAAATTCATCGGGACTTCGTAGGGTGGTTTCAAATTCAGACAGCGATTTATATATCACTAGGCAAATGCATTCGTGGAAAAAAAAAAAAGAAGAGTTGAAATGTTTCGAATTGAACCTGACAAACGCAGGCTTTATTTTGATTTGCTTGTTTTCGTCTTGGTTTGCCAAGCCGCTAGCACTCGTACAAACAGGTACCCACAAATTCTGAGTACATGGAGCAAACAAGGAAAGCTTGTTTGCCATTTCAATCTAGTAATTCAAGGGTCTTTGTGACAATCCTTCCGAAAGAATGAATGGGTTTCTACCAACATGATGAAAATGTTGCTGCTCGTCGAGTTTATATGGTCCTTGCTTTTCTACAAGCTTTAAATAAAAATGAGATTGGTGACCATAGTCTGGCGAAACGCATCTGAGATTATGGATTGCTTGTCATGAACGGATCGATATAGATGTACGTTTGACCACATCGTACCTGCAATAATTATTAAATCAACTGCAAGAGTCAAACTAGAGAGTTTGTAATTCTTGAATGCAAATGTCATTTCACTACGACGTTGAGGGTTTCATTAAAGCCATTGAGAACAAATGGCATGAAAAGACTTTTTATTCCACTCCCTTTCAATCAAGCCTCAATTGTATAGAAAGTTATAAAGAAAATAAATCGAAAAGGTAGTGTCCAGTCAAATCGTTTACGAATTCATAATTTTCCAAACCGCCCTTCCAAAACGCGGTTTTCAAATGAAGAGAAGGCGTACATGGGAAAAGTAGTATTCACTTCCAGCCCGAGGTAATTCATCAACTCCTCGAAAGCTTAAAGGTCCACATTTAGTCCCTTGGTTTCATGAAACCTTTACCGTCCAAACCATTTCAAACTGAAAGCATTAAAAGTGCTACCATTGTTCTTCTTAGAAGCATAATTATAACTCTTATCAATTCATCCGTCCTTCAATTTATCATAGGAATGATTTAAAATTTCCCATTGTTTACGACCAAACATAGCTGGTAAGATTTGTTTGCGGTATCGGAAGCATTTTCGTTATTCTATTTTACGTACATTGTTGCACTGTCTTATTCACGTGGAGTGTCGACTAAGCTTTAGGGGATTGAGGTAACTCAAAGTTGGACTCCACCAACTGTGCCGGGATTCGAGTTCTTTTTTTCATTCTTTCCCCAATCCATTGTTTACTGGGACCTGCTCTTTCGCTAAGTGTGAAGCATATTTTGTTTATTTAAACCAACTATTAAGATAATATTTTTTCTATCATGGCTGGCAAAGGTGATGAAGTGAAGCTTGGAGGCATCCCTATGAAATACATAGCTCTTGCATTGCTGACAGTTCAAAACAGTGCCCTTATTCTGGTATGCATCGTGAATGGGTGAGGAATCAGAGGGTGAATACTCCTGAGCATCATCGGTTTTCTTTTGAGAATTGAGCCCATAAAGGATGTACAAATATTAACCTCTGTTTATTAGACCTTAAATTACTCTCGTATTATGCCTGGTTATGCTGATAAACGGTATTTTACCTCTACCGCTGTTTTGTTAAATGAGATGATCAAATTGACTGTCTGTTTTGTCATCGGATACTATCAGTTTCGAAGAAATGTTGGCAGTGAGGCTCGCTTGAGAACCTTCTTGTCTCAAATTTTTGGTGGAGACAGTTGGAAATTGGGGATTCCTGCTTTCCTCTATACATGCCAAAACAACTTGCAATACGTGGCCGCTGGTAATCTTTCGGTCGCTATTTTCCAAGTAACCTATCAGTTGAAGATTCTTACCACGGCGATTTTTTCTGTCGCCTTGCTCCATCGCAAGCTTGGTCTTACAAAGTGGCTCTCTCTTTTCATTTTGACCGGTGGCATTGCGATCGTGCAATTGCAAAACTTGGCTTCTGACAGCAAATCACCCGTTGATTCTTCTATGAATCCATTGACCGGATTTACTGCCGTTCTTATTGCTTGCTTAATTAGTGGCTTAGCCGGCGTTTACTTTGAAAAGGTTTTAAAGGGTACAAATCCCTCTTTATGGGTCCGTAATGTTCAACTTTCCTTCTTTTCCATTGTGCCCTGTATATTCACAATTGCCGTTAGCGACTACTCCAATATTGTTCAAAAGGGATTTTTCTATGGCTACAACCCTGTCGTTTGGTTAGCTATCTTGCTTCAAGCGTTCGGTGGTATCATTGTAGCACTCTGTGTTGCTTTTGCCGATAATATTATGAAGAACTTTTCGACTAGTATCAGTATCATTTTGTCTTCTTTGGTCAGTGTTTATTTGTTGGATTTCAAGATCACGTTTGCTTTTGTCGTCGGTGTAGGCCTTGTCATTGCCGCTACGTTCCTGTACACAAAGCCTGAGCAAAAACCCGCCGATCAAGGCAATTATATTCCATTAACTACACAAGAGGCTGTCTCCAGTGACGCTGCCGAGTCTAACGCATATAAAACTTAGGCGCAAAGCAGGTTTCGACTGTATAATATCAATAATTACCTTTTTGTGTTATAGTTTTTCAGGCTTGGTTGTTTTCCTTCCTTTTGAGTTATACACCCTATTCAATTTCGGTATCGCGTTCGTTTGCAAAAGTTTTATATTCATTTACTCAGTGGACCAACTGTATCCCTTTTTCTTCTATAAAGACAGGCCTTGGATTGGTTTGCAATTATAGTCGTGTACATATATATGCTTTCTAATATTTAGTTTAATAATCCCTTCGGCATTGAATAGTTCAATTCAAAAATATACTTTAAAATCATATTGATATATAGACTTGATATTTCATGAGCATTGTAATGCAAGTTTCCCGGAGAGCGATTGAATCAAATTGTTTTCTGATCATGTACGAGTGCTACCTGTTCAGTTAAATTATAAAGCAACTTCTTTACAAGAAAAACACGATCGGCGAGTGGGAAGCTCTTGCTGCTTTTCTGTCACTACCAACGGCGGACGATTTCGCCTATGTTTGTTTACCGTTTAATGAGCTTCAACGAAATTGGGGAAATACGTGTGACTGCTTTTTATAATTTGTTATATAAAGGCTGATTATGGTGTATATTTCTTCAATGAACAACGCTTATTTAACAGATACGAAGCAGGACTGTAGATAAATTTAGATGATACAGAAATTACCTGTCTTAAATGTATACTGGAGATCAATTAGAGACGGTTGGGTGAGATGTTTTTCAAATTTAATGGGATTCACCTCAATAACTGTTACTACAATATAATCAGCATTAAATAAATTTGAGAATGAAAAAGTTAATTAAAGAAATCTCTTGAGTATAAAAAAGTATTGTTTCGAAAGTAATGAATCATCAGTAAAGATTGTTTTCAAATAGAGTTACTACGTACTATATTGGTTTTGTCTCATAATAATTTGTAACTATAGTATTTCATAAATTTTATGAGCCATGAAAAAAGGAATAGAATAGTCTATGAAATTGTCTGTCCCACAAAAAGCACGAGGAGCTACTTTGGTTGTCTTCGATGTGATTCAAAGTAAGGGACGCTGTATATAAAGAATCATGAATCATTCCGAGTCATTCAAGCTTACGAACGGCTTATCGGCATCAACTGTGGAGTGTAAGAAAACGACGGATAGGGAAAACGCATATTTCGTTCATGAAGCTCTTAATAAAGGAGCAAATTGTTTCAAACAAATTTTCGTATCATTTTGAAGATCGGTTATAAAAGAACGGGGAATAAGATGTCAAATAGGGACTTTTGTAATTGCTTATTGACAAACGACGGTTATAAAAATTTGAAAGATTTCCAAATTGTCATTCCTTAAAGATGAGGACTCGGCAAAGGGACAATATGCATAAAAATGTTAGAAACAAGCTGCGTTCACGAGAATTTTGTAATATGAAGTTACTCGTTCATGGGAACATCCTCGTCCTCACCACCTTCAACTGTACGGCGAGCATATGCTTCCGCCTCTTGTAATAGATCTTCGGGGACAGTCGTATGAATGCCGTTGGTTTCTTCACCAACCCAGGTCATTTCTATTTCATGGTCTTTATTATGTTCCTCGTCGTGGGTTGCATATATACTGTAAAAAAGTTAGTTGATTTCAACCCGAAATAGCAATCACAAAAAAGGTACATACATCCTTGCTGCCTCTTTAACAGCATCTTTCATTTTCAAAGTCGAGAAATCTAGCTTTTCAAGTTCATTACGAGCAATTTGGCGACCTTTACCGGCTGAAATGCCGTTGTATCCCCAATAAACACCGTTAGGCTCAATCATATACAAATGGGGACCAAGGTCATCATATGCAGCAACAAAAGACATGACACCAAAAGGACGAACACTCGAATAGCAAGTGAAAAGTTGAACGTAATTGCCAAGTCGATCAGCCATGACCGATCCGGGAATGGCAGAACCGTAGTTATCACGCCAAGAGTTGGCCTCGTCTCTAGCACGTTTTAAAATATGCATTCCATCAGGTATGAATCCAGTGGTCGCAATACCAACATGACGACCGACCGATCCTATACGGGTGTTGGCATGAGGTTTTAATAGCTTGCTGATAATGATTTTCTCTAAAGCAAGAATGACACCATCTTTGCATTTAATTCCAATACAAGTACTGTAACAGTTAGGTGAAGTCCATCCTTCAGTTTTGGTATCACTTACCTTCCATTCTCTACTGCCTTGTACGCGTATTCCGCCTGAAACAGACGTCCATCTGGGGAAAAGAAAAGTCCCAAATCGTATCCTGTACCAATTGAACTCTAAAATGTAAGTAAAGTCATCAAGTGTACCCAACTTACCATTTGCTTATGTTATGCGTAGTTGGTGAAGGTGCCTGAGAGTACCAGCGCCCAAGTCAATAGGGCAGTCACACTACGTTATATAAGTTTTACAGTGGAAACAGCAAACGTTATCCTTTACCAATTGTGATCGGGTGGTGAAATGGAGTAAAATGAAAGAAAATAACTTGATAACTCTTGGTGGATGCAGTTTTTGATGGGTTGGTTATGATCGATTGATGAAGCAAGGAATAGTAAGGTTTCAGTCGTAAAATCGATTGACATTATGGGCTGTTTTTGCTTTTTCTTTTGAAAGAAGGAAATTAGGCTGGGAATCTGTAGAAAAGAACCATGCCGGGCGTACGGACAAACGCCGCACTTCCTCAAATTCAAACGCACTTTTACAAGTGTTTACGCGCATTGAGGGGGTAAGGTCGGAGGAACTTCTTCGTGGCATGCTCGTGAGGAGCGGAGGACGAAAGTCCTGCCGGGTGTACCAGAAATTCGATTTCATGGGTTTGTCCTGTGAGATCTTGAAACGCACCCGAGAAGATGTCTTTTAGTGCAATGTGCGGCACCTGACAAAAGTCAGGCAACTCGATTCCGACTAATCTTGTCTGTATGTCTGGTATGATTCATTTCTATGGGTCGAACAATAGTTGATAGGTGTGTAATAAGAAATGTTTGGATAGAAAGAATACAATGTTTTGAATTCATTGCTGAGTTTGAACTTTTTATGATCGAAAAATTTCTGACTGGAGTATATAATGGTGTAGTCGTCGATGTTGAGTGTGGCATGGACTGTACATATGTCGATTGATAGCGGTAGTGCGAGGTGGTAGAGCAGGCAAAAGCGAAAGAATGATTGGAGTCTGGGGTCCTGCGTTGGGTACATCTACGAGTGTCTACGTGTACGTTAGGACATTCTGTTGGGTAGGGCAGTCTAAAATGAAAGATGTTTTAGGCAACTATAGATAGGGTTGTAAAGCATCGACCGTATTTTGAAAGACAGTATCGGGGTCTTGCTCGGCGTTGATGGTGATACAGCGACTGTCGTTTTTCAAAGCATTGACAACAGGCATGGAAGTTTCGGTAAAAGTAATGAAACGTTTCTTGATGGAGTCGGTGTTATCGTCATCTCGACCACTGGTCTTTCCGCGATTTATTAAACGACTCAACATAACTTCTTGACCACAGTAGAAGAAAAGAGCAACAGCAGCAGGGCAGATGGTGTTTTCGAAACCTTCAAATTGGTCCATTTTACGTGGAAATCCATCAATCAAAAAGGTGTTGATGCCCTGAAGGCTGTAAGACTTCATCTTAGCATCCAAGAGACGCAAGGTAATTTCCATGGGGACGATTTTGCCCTCTGTAATGTATTCTTTGATGAGTTTGCCATCGCTGCTATCGGGACGGGCTTGTTCTTCTCGAAGGCAATCACCAGCGGAGATGTGAGCACAGTTAAGCTTTGTCGTCAGGCGGTCACATTGGGTTCCCTTACCGGCTCCAGGGCCGCCCAAAACAAAAATAACTTTATACATGATGATACGAGAGAATGCTTTCTGGAGCAGTAATTAGCAAAAGTACACAGAGACGCACAAAACAAGTTTGAAAGCAAATCAAAAAAGTTGACGTGAAGCAACCCAAGGGCAACGTCGTCGTCTATGTTGGACAATCTGACATCCACATGAGACCAAACGAAAACTAGTGAAAAATGCACCGCGTTGTATAGGTTGCTTGCTACATGGGAGCGTTTCCAACAATACTGCTCAGCGAGTGTCTTGTCACGAAGAGAACTTACGTTTTCTAGATTCGTTGGAAAGAGAGAAAAGGATCCCACAAAAGTAACAAATTCAATTATATATACGCAGACTTAGGCAAGACTACAGACCAAAGGCCAAAATTCCGTCTACGGCTTGTCGTTTTAAGGTACGCCGTTTGCAAGCTGTGGCTCTTTGGTATATGGTAGTTCCAACATGCCATCCTCATCGGGAAAACCGAGGGCCATGCTCGGATATCCCGGGTACTCGGTCCCCTCGCTCACATCTAGAGAGAAAGAGAAAGAGAAAGAGGGCTTTATGGGAAGGAGAAAATAAAAAAAAAAAAAAAAAAAAAGGTTCCCAATTGTAGCTTAAAAAATAGAGTAATTCTTCTTTCTGAAGCATTACAGGAGAGAGGATTGCGCTCGCTAAGCAAGAAATTTCGAAAGGATTCTGCTCAATTCGAGTTTCTTCAGTGCTCCCTCTGGTGTGAACCAAACCGATTCTTGAGTGTGTGTTTGGTACGCAAATCGGCGACGATCCCATCAGCACTCATCTCCACTTGTTTTGTTTACTCCCGTGGTTTTGATAAGAAATGGTCGGTCAATCGTAATAATGGTAACTGGAGATGAACGCTGATGGAATCGTCGCCGATTTGCATATCATTCTGGAAACACCTTCCCCAGTCAAGAAAATTTCACCGCTTTGCGCATGCGGGGACCATAAACTAACGGAAACGCGAGATGGAGCGAAAAAAGAAAAAGAAAAACACGACACTATAGACGTCCATTATGCTACTAAAGTAAAACACGCTCCTCTTTTTCACCAAATTCTTTGTTTTCGTTTTCATTAAATGCCTTAACAGATCTTTGGGTGGTTGGGGCGATCAATTTCTGATTGGCTTTCCCAATTATCTTAACTTGCTGATTCAATAGAGAAAGTTCTATTGTTCTTATTATCTCTACCGAACCGAACCAATCAAATGAATGAGTTGTTTTTGTCTTATATCATTCCTTCTCTGAACCAAATGGTTCGCTATAACGTCTCCATCCCCGCAATTTTGGGCTTCGCTTCCAAAGAACGTGCCTTTCTTCAGCCAATTTTCGTCGTTCATGGTATACCCCATTAAAACACCAAACGGGATTCCATGTAAACAAAGAAATTGGTAATTCCATAATCAACCCAGAAAGGAAACTCATGGATCTTGTGGTATATATAAAGGGCTCAATGGGTTGTAATTAACCAGAACACACTCAAGTCTTCTCTTTCGCTTTCCAACTTGCTTCTTTTTTGCAAATTCGCTTTTCGACAAGTTGAACAACTTTTGGACCTTTTAAACGCTCTTTACGACAGTTTATTTTTTGAATATCGCTCTCTTTTCTTTTTTGCTTTAAGATCACCTATTTTATTATTATTTTTTATCGACTCTTAATTTCCATACCTTTCTTTATCGATATGAAACTCTTTTCTCTTGTCGCTTTTCTTTTTGCCCTTGCCTCTGCTGCTCCTATTCCCGCTCCCATTGAAGGTTCTGCCGCTTCATATGTGGAGCAATTGCCCGCCAAGACTTATGAAGATTTTGAACGTGTCTACAAGAACTGGTGGAGCTTCCAAAACCCCGACAGACCTGACTTGAAGAAGCGTGATGTCCCTGAACTTTCCGCCAAGACCTATGAGGATTTTGAACGCGTCTACAAGAACTGGTGGAGCTTTCAAAACCCCGACAGACCTGACTTGAAGAAACGCGATGTCCCTGAACTTCCCGCCAAGACCTATGAAGATTTTGAGCGTGTCTACAAGAACTGGTGGAGCTTTCAAAACCCCGACAGACCTGACTTGAAGAAGCGTGATGTCCCTGAACTTCCCGCCAAGACTTATGAAGATTTTGAACGTGTCTACAAGAACTGGTGGAGCTTCCAAAACCCTGACAGACCTGACTTGAAGAAACGCGACGTTCCTGAACTTCCCGCCAAGACCTATGAAGATTTTGAGCGTGTCTACAAGAACTGGTGGAGCTTTCAAAACCCCGACAGACCTGACTTGAAGAAGCGCGATGTCCCTGAACTTCCCGCCAAGACCTATGAAGATTTTGAGCGTGTCTACAAGAACTGGTGGAGCTTTCAAAACCCCGACAGACCTGACTTGAAAAAACGGGAAAGCAATGAAACTGAGGAACCTGTTTTAAAGACCGAGAAAGACAAGGAAGATTATCATCATTTCTTGGAATTCTATGTCATGAATGTTCCCTTCAACTCTACTATCGCACAGACCAACATTAGTTCTCACTTTAATTAATGCAATTTCGAGATTCGAATTCTTTAGCCCGTGATTTCGAAATCCTCCTCTACGATGTGAAACTGCCCATACTTTAGGTTCCATGGTTCCTTTAAGAAACCTAATACTTTTTAATTAATCGTTATTTATAAGTTAATTATCGATAATTTATTTAAATAAATACTCAACTAATTTAATTTTTATTTCTGACTCGAAATTGCATGTAATAATGTTTGAGTGTGGTCCAACAGTACCCCTCCATTGCACCCTAATATAAATAAATATTTCCATTTATTTTCTGGTTTCAATCTCCAAAGTGCCAAGAAGCTTATGGGCCTTGGCTCAAATCTCAAAAGCTTTCCTGCGAGATGGTAAATCTTCAAATAAAAGTCTACACCCTTAGAGGAGCGAACTAGCTCCTTCCAGGCAAATCGAAGACACGAGCTAAATGTCACTTGAACTGGAAGTTATTGATCTCCATCTTCGGCATTGTACTTGGCCTAGGAATCCGCTTGGTCTACAGCAATCCTTCCTTTATTATCACGCATATGGATATATTCATTCATTCATTTCAAATTTGAAGAAAGCATACTGCTTTGACTTGCAATTCTAAAGTAAAGAAAAGATACGAAAGACCACTCACAGTGCATTTATAGCAATAACTGCTTTTTCTTCTGTATTTCCTTTCCTTTTGTTGTTACAGATAATAGTCCTTGATTAAGAACATCTCCATTTATGAAAATTCCAACACGGCAATCATCTTGTATAACATATCTGTCCATGGGCATTCTAATACCACAGTTCGGCATTCGTAGAGTATAGCATACACTTTAGGAAATCAAAGTGCACATTGTGCTTCATACCCAATCTTTCCGTTCTCTTACCCTTTTGTTCATCACTTATCAAGCAAATTCCTGTTTCGAAAACAAATGTTTAAATTTCGCTTTGAAGGCTTGCACACGTTTCTGTAAATGTCAAACCTCAGCAGCAAACATGTGCAAGCATATTCAGTACGAAGTGATTGTTAAACATTCCCGTTAAGTAAGGAAAATGTTCACTAACAAAAGTAAACACAGGGATAACCTACTTTGCTTGTCAACAACAGTAGTTTTCGATAACACCAAATTCAACTAAAGATGACTTTCTTTTACTTGAATCGATCTTTGGAATCTTCTTCAAGAGTGTGTACGAAGCTCGAATCTCTGTATGGAGTTGATCCTTCGAAAAAAAAAGAATAAGTTAATTTAACGTTAATTGTATGACATTCCTTTTAAAGAGATTAAATATTACAAAATAAACTCTAATACGGTTCCTTTCTTTACGACTTTCATTTCTCAGGTTTGTTGGTTCAATCGTGGCCTCTCCGTATCCTCAAGAATTCCGGGTTTCCAGGAAATACCCCCCTTTGTCAGCTTTTAGCTCTTATAATTAGTCTCTAAAAAAAATATCTTTTTGTTTTTACTGAATTATCTGAGAACGTCGTCAATTGCGTGAATTTGTCTTTTTCTGAAATAGTCCGCCATGGTTTATATTTTAGGTGTGCCTATCAAAGATGAGCGGCCTGTAAAGTATGCTCTGTTAGGTTTCTACGGAATTGGAAGAGCCGTTGCAGACAACATTTGTGCCAAGCTTTCGTTTCACGATACTTTGAAAGTGAAAGAGCTTACGGATGGTCAACTGACTGGTCTCTCACAATTGCTATCCAATATGACCATTGAAGGAGACTTGAAGCGACAAAGAGATGCTAATATTTCTCGATTCTATACTATTCGCTCTTATCGAGGTTTGCGACATGCTGCTGGGTGAGTATTACGCTTCCTTAGGTTTTGTTGAGACTAATAAATAACAGATTGCCGGTGCATGGTCAAAATACAAGGACGAACGCAAAAACCGCAAAGAAGCTAAACCGCCTTCAAAGACGAACTTACAGCACTAGTCCTGTAGGAACTTTGGGTTGGAGTCGTGTACTGCCAACTGCTGTTTCAATTCTTCAGAAAATTAAACATATTCATTAGAGGAATTCTTTTGGACAATTGGCTGTACGTGAATGTCCTAATTAAAAGCATATCCCATCTCCTTTTCTCTTTTCTTTTGATCCAACGTATATTTTATTATCTTTAAAATAATGATTTTGTCAATAAAATTACCATGCACAAAAGCACCAGAGAAAGCCCTATTAATTGCTTTTATGAAACGCAAAGGACTTGAATCCATTCAATTTATTCAAAAAAATTAACCATTACATTTTGTTTAAGTAATATACAATTTATCATAGCAAAGTCATATAAGGTCTGGTCTATCTTTGTTGAAACTGCTGAATCTGCTCCGCTGCCAACCTTGGAGAATTTGGATAATCCAATCGATTCTGCAATCGAGGAACAGCTCTTGAAAGAACTGGAGAATTACCAGTTGAGGACGTGGCGCTAGAATTCTGAGAAACCCCTGCTTGATATGCTGCCAAATGATTTTGAGGCGTTCCAGCTATGGAAGTTGTCGGCCTCATCTTCGTCTGATTTTGATGTTGCATATACAAGTTTGCATTTCTTTGCGATTGTAGTTGCTGAATCTGTGCTTCACGCTCAAATTTCAATCTGGATAGCTCAATTGGAGAAGGTACAGGAGGTAGTCGTTCAGACGGAGTAGGTACATTAGCAGTTTGTCGCTTGATCGCAGTTTTTTGAGTAAACTCTCGTTGCTTAAGTGTCTTTTTTATAGCTTCAAATATAGCAACGGGGCGGTATTGGCGAAAAATTGTTGGCAACACAAAATAAGAGTTTTGATTCAGCGCGTCAGGTTTAGGAGTATTAAAGTCACGTACACGCAAGTTTGGCATTGATTGCTGTGATTTCTGTAACGATTCTTCTAGCTTTTGTTGAGCCAATCTTGCATGAGATCCTGTAAATTGAACATTTGCAGCTTGAGGATCAACTTGAATCCACCTTTCAAAGCAATCCCAAGCAGTTCTTCGTTCTGTTTTAGGCACGTATAACCCAGACGGTGTTAGTCGGTTTGCTACAAATTCCCAATTGAAAGAATATTGTCTCAACAGTAAAAGAAGTAGTTCGTCCTCTTCAGGCAACCAAGTAACCTCGGGTGTGTTCTCCGTTGCCAAAGGAGGATATGGAGGACGTACGGTGAATGGTGCAAATGCTCGTTTCTTTTTTGTGTTTCCTTCTGGAAATTCGGAAGTTACGTCAGTATCTTTATTGGCTTTATCCTTCGTGATTGTTTCTCCAGATTGTTGAGAAATAGTATCACGTTCACTAAATAACCTTTTCCGTTCAGTATGTATACAGCTTGATTTGAGTTTTGTTTTAGCTAAAGCAAACCTGGAAATTGGGACTATTGGATATGTAATTCCTGAAGCGCGCAATTGATTTTCAGTAGTATCAGGCGGATCATAGGTCGGAACATTCAAGATCGGCTTATGAGATTCTTTAACATCAGTAATGGCAACAACATCTTCTGAAAAAATAGTGCTACAAAACTCTCTATTTCGTGGGGGAGACGACATCTGTAAGGCATCATACTGATCCAGCTTAGTCTTTGCGAAATCAGGAGAAGGGGAGTTTGAAAAAGTACTGTTTTTACTACTTCCATTGTATGACAATGGCTTTTTGTTCTTAGATAAAGAAGCCGGTGTGCACACAGTACTTTTATCAGACGTATTATGGTAGTTCATGACGGAATCAACTATTCGCTTTGCCAAGGCAATTTTCCATCGTCTTTCCTGAGAAAAGTCAATAGACATCCACTGCATTTCATCAAGCAAATAGTCGTAGTGCGTTTTTGTTGGAATCATCTCTTTTTGTCGTTTCGGCTGGCGAAACGACCATGATCCTTTTTCTTTGGCAATGAACACACTGCGGATAGACTCCCTTACTATTTTTTCTTTATAAGCATGCATCCAGTTGTTAGTAGAAACATATTTGTAAGCGTTTTCAAGATCATTTTGCAAAGGTATCATTTCCGTACGAAGTAGCCAAGCATCTAGAGTATCTTCAGCCTTCCTTTGAACAGAAAGTTCTGAAGGAGGTAATAGTGACAATGGAAGAGAAAATGATAAATGAAATAGAGGTCTCGAGGAAGTGAAAATCTCTGGGAACGTATCAACACTTCCAGTCAGTTTTTGAGGTTTGCTTATTGGGGCACCCTCGACAGAAGGTTCGTCCGTATTAGGTATCGGACTTAGCGCCAAATGTCTGTGTTGATCGTTAAAATTGGAAGGAACCGATAAGTCATCCTGTTGTACTTGCTGACCTGCTGATACGGCTTCAGAATTTCCATACTTCGCAATAGCAGACGTTGTAGCCGTCTCTTCAACAACATGCGTCGCTATCTCTGCATCATTTTCTTTACGAGCAATCTCATCAACTTTATCCAGGGACACCTCATGTTGGGGTTCAGTCGGGGATTTGGGAATGACTGCTTGAGTCATAGTTTCTACATCTTGGGCCCCGGCACTTTGGGATCCATCGGTCACTGAACTTTCGGGTTTTAATTGGATTCTTTCTGTAAAGTCTTCATCATTAGCACCTATATCCTGTTGCTCGTCATTTTTCTGGACCTTAGCAAGCTGCAGGACAGCATACTCGCTGTCGGGGGTTTGAGGTCTTTCCGCCTGTAAAGGTGAAGGTCCCTGTTCATTTAATTTCTCACTGACGGCCCTTTCTTCTGTTATAGGTTCCTGAGTATCATGATCTATTACTTCTTCTTGCTGGTGAACCGCGTCTTTTTCAGGTAATGCCGGTTGGATAGATTCCTCTTTAAATACTTGGGGTACGTCAGTTCTAGGGCTCTTTGGTTCGTCTAGGTCTTCGTTTTCATTGTTCTGTAGATTTTCATCAGGTGGTTTGGTTACCGTTTCTGAAGGAACAGTAGGGGAAACTAAAGGTGAAACCTGTTCCATCTGCACCGGTTGAATCGACTCAAGTATGGATAAATCCAAGGATGATTTACTAAATAGGCTGTCAATAAATTCCATTCGCCTTCAAAAACTTGCCTAAAAGATTATTCTTAAACAAGCACTTCGGCAATCAATGTATCAACATACCTGACTAGAGGATTTCTTTCACAAAATTCATTCCATTCTTCAAGATAATCAGATTGTATTTCATGACTAGTTAAAATCCGGCCTAAACCATCCGGAAATTTAGTATTCAACCACAGGAGTAGTAAAAGTTTTCTATATTTTCGGTGCAATGCACGCGCGGTGCCATTCAACTTAATTTCATAATCAAGTTCCTCTTCACTCTTAATAAAAGAATCAATGTTTTCCATTCTCTCCCCATTGGGAGTATTCTGCCTTGGAATAGAATCTTGCGATTTTCCGTTTAATGAAGCGTCAGGCTCGACAGACTTCTATTACGTGTTAATTTAGACTCATTAATGAATTAAATTTTATGAAGGAAACCCTCAATAACCAACGTACCCCTTCCATATCATCCTATGAAAAATTTTTCATGCAAGACACAAAAGCAAAGATCACTCGATGCTGAAATAAAT
Source organism: Schizosaccharomyces osmophilus (assembly GCF_027921745.1). Classification (NCBI taxonomy): domain Eukaryota; kingdom Fungi; phylum Ascomycota; class Schizosaccharomycetes; order Schizosaccharomycetales; family Schizosaccharomycetaceae; genus Schizosaccharomyces; species Schizosaccharomyces osmophilus. Next base: position 1,080,050 of record NC_079239.1, on the reverse strand, counting down.
AGTAAAAAAAAATAATTACGGATCTTGGGTTATCAAATGATTGTGAGCCTCTTCACGATGTTGGAAGATTGAATTCTCTACCCTGGTGGTGGTCAAACTTAGGTCCTCAACGATTTAACCTACCTTTCACCAATTCAGTTGAATGTGAGAAGCCCTGCTGATTTGAATGAGTGTAAGATATTTACTTTGAATGGTTAATAATCATAATTAATTGGAGGTATTAATTTGCACCATAATTACCGTGAAAACGTTAATAGAAAGCCGTCAGTAATACGAAAGTTTAAGCGAAATCTCAATTTTGGGAGATTTACACCTATCTTCAGCATTCATTTGCACCTATTTTGAGCTATTGTCTTCAGGTTTCATATAACCTCAGGGAGCTTCTAGCAAGGATCATTTTGTTTAAACAGAGTAGCAGGTGCTACCAATTTGGATTTTCTTAACTTACTTATTTTTTGCATTTTTTTATCTTTTTTTTTATTTAAGCCGCCAGTTTATTTGTGCGTATAATTGCATTATTAGACTATAGTGATTCAAAGCTCAAAAGGCTTGTTTCCGTTATATCCAAAAGAGTTACTTCTTGACTTAATAGTTTGTCAAGTTCTATTTGCGTGTCTTCAGCCCTTGTCTTCAGTGAACAAATGAAATATTAAGGCCCAATTCGTTTCGCATTTAGCGCTGCTAGGACCATTCGATTCCATTTCCTCTTCTGTCCTGTATATAATTGTTTCCGATTTATGCTACGACAATTGACTTTTAGACCTCTCTTTCATTTCCTTCTTTTTTCTTGATAATCCAGCTTTCTGTGTATTATATAGACTGATCAATTTTTATCATCATATTTTGGGCGGATTTTTATCTTCGTTTTAATTTAAAAAAAATGCTTCGAATTCAAAATATCATCAGTTTTCTCTTTTTTCTCTGGATAAAGTCTGTGATTGCCTATCGCTACGTTGACAAAGGCATTGTTGCCTTGGACGTTGTTCCAAGGAGTGTGGATTTCTCATCCCCAAATCCTCATTTACAAAAACGGTATTCTGCTCTCGTTTCCGATGTATCCACCTTTCCGTTGACCTTTCAGAGTTACGCCTACTATACTACTACATTATCTATAGGCCAGCCTGCAATTCCGTATGTTGTGGCTGTTGATTTGGACATGCCTTATACTTGGCTTACATATTACAATGTATTGTCATTTAATCCAAAGTTTTTAGGCATCGAAGTTGACGGTTCTCAATGGGGTAGTGACGAACTTCGTTACTTCCTTTGCGATGCCGATGCGATTGACTCCTGCTATACAGGCAATTCTTCGTTGAGTTTTTCCTTTATGAATAATCCCAAGACGTATTTAGTTAAATACGACGATAATATTACGGTTGCTGGAGTTAATGTTCAAGACTCTTTAGTATACAGTCATTATCATGAACTTAATGACTTTCAATTTGGTATTACATTGAAGGAGTATGTTCCAGCTTCTTTATTGCCATACAAAGGTGTTTTAGGGTTGGCTGCACCTTCCGAAATTAATAGTATTGACTTTGTGGATTCCATCTCAAGTTTTAAACCGCCTACGTTTTTGAATCAGTTGGTACAAAATGATATTTTAAGTACACCGACCTTCAGTTTATCATTTGATGCAACTGGAAACGGGACGCTGATTTTAGGTGCTGTAGACGTAACAAAGTTTAGGGGACCTTTGGTTACACACAAGCAAACACGCAGCAGTCATTATTCAATGACCTTGTACTCCGTACAATATATAAATTCTACATTCTCCTCGAATTTCTCGCTAGTGGTAGACGCGTACCTTCAAACTCGAGAACTATTTATGTACTTACCTTACGACATATCATACGCTTTAACTGATCTTATGGGAGGTTTCATTGCATATGGTTTCCTTGCAGTTCCCTGTAACAGCATCGACGATAAAAGCGGCGTCAACTTTCAGTTTGGCTGTAACTCAACGATTTTCATGAAGACTTCAATGCTTGTTACACAAAAAATCGACGATATTTGCGTTTTGGGTATTCGCCCCACATCAACACCACAGGCTGTATTAGGATTGGCTTTTTTTCGGAATGCATATACCGTGTTTCATCAAAAGGCAAAAACAATTTCCATTGCTCAAGCCTATTATAATATAAGTACAAACTTCACTGCGATTTTAAATGAAAATGTTCCTGGGGCCAGTATGTGCAATCAGGTACCCACAAGCAGGAAACTCTCAGAAGTAGTTGAAACATCTCATTTTCCCCCAACTTACACACGAACAAATTGGACAACCGATATATTAAATGACTCGGTAGCAACTACGCGTTTGCCTGCATACAACGTATCTTCAATGAGAGGGACGATGAAGGATCAAAATAGTTCTTCCCGAAAAGAGACAGCTTACTGGATGCTTTTGGGGTTTCCAGCTATTTTTTCAATAATACTAATGATTGCAATTTAAAATGTATAAGGTATATGGAAAAAGGTATGACTTAATAGGTTATAATAATAATAATAATAGTGGTAATGAATCATGATTCTTGTTTTTCACGGTTTTTTATGGGAAGTGCAAAAGGGAAATTCGTATTTACAGATGATTGTAACGATCATAAACTAAGAGTAATTTTGATTTTGCATCATGTGCGAGGGAGAGGAGAAAGGATGCACAAGTAGGATACAATGACTTTAAAAAAGCTGAGAAAGCATGAACATAAACGAAGTAAAAGGATGATGGTTATAAGTTAAAAGTACCGTTCGTAAGAATAGAGTTACTTATACAAAACGTTCGTTTGCACCCATTTGGTCACTTAAACCTAAGGCGGCAAGAGACCGTTCAATGTAGGCGCCTACTTTCTTGTACATTTGACGTAAAACATTAGAAGCACGAACTTGTGGACGATTAGATGAATCAGGATAAGAAGAGGACTCTGAAGAATCAGCAGCTATGGTAGTAGGCAAAGCATTGTCTGCAGCAGTGAAAGACACAAAAATCCCAATGGGAACCGACCAAACGCAGATTCCCATAAAGGAGGCTACTTGTGAAAAGGTGGCACGGTATGTCGCTACTCTTTGGCCAAGAAAGTCGTAAGTAACGCCGCGAGGGCGACCGGGAAACTCATGGGTTTGAAAGAACCGAACCCACAAGAGATGATTAGTGATAATTAAGGCACAAGCCAGTAGAAAACGTAGACGGCGAAAAGAAAAGAATGGGAATGTATCAAAATTGAGTTTGTAGACATAGTTACTGAATATAGAAAAGGCGCAAAGCCAGAAAGGAAAACCGTCAAGTAAAGCAAGTAGGATTAGCGTGCCCATGATAAAGTAAACCAGTCTTGTTAAGAAGGCTTTGGCTAGCTTTGTGTGTTCTTCTATAAACTCAGAAACATAATACAAAGCAGAAGCAATGCTAAGGGTTAATCCGACAAATCCCAAAATAACACCCAAGTATGATAGACAATTCAAAATCAGCATTTTTTAGAAGAAAGCAAGAAAAAAGAAAGAGAAAAAGGAAACTCTGAGCTATTGACGCCTTCTCAGTGGTCAAACTTTGAATCACTTCAAATAGCGCCTACTTTTTAACAGACAATCGGTAATAGTAATATAAAAGATAAATAAAAAAACGAAATCGAAGTGTATGGTTTACAAATCTCAAAGTCCGTTGTTATAGAAAGAATTAGACGTCTTGGGAAGAGAGGCTGGAATGCCAAAACAATAATAATACCCTACGGCGAGTCAAGTCCCATTTAAATGACGACCCAGATTAAAGAAACAACAAAGAACGAGTGTATGAATTATAGGTTGAAATAAGAATATATTTACAAGTAGTTTTTTGATACATCATTCTCTTGCTTAGAATGAAGCTGTATCCAATATATCGACTTCACAGTTGGAGTATCTAAAAGGCATAATTCAACGTCTTTTAATTTGATTATATTTAACTAGTTATCTACTTGTTTTCTGGTAGTCTGACGTCCAAAATAAGAAATTTCCATATAAAAGAAAAAAACCCTCTAATCCTCAGAAATCGATCTCAAACAAACGGGAATGCTGTAAAAATAATTCTTATAAGTCTAGTAGGAATTATTATTTTTTAGCAATAAATTTATTTCGTGGCTAAAACTGTTGGTCGTTATCTATAAAAGGGCAGTCCCGCCCTCTATTTGGAGGAGTCAGCCGCAAATTTGAACTTAACATTTACCACACACAACAACGAACATAATAATATTATGAGCGACAATGTACAGCAACAAGTAGATTCAGTTGGTTCCGTGACTGAAAATTTGCAAAGAGTTAATCTCAATAACAGACCTAGGAAGTACGTTCCTCCCTTTGCCCGTAGCACGCCTGATGCCGTTCCTACGAGTCCTACACCGGTGAGCTCTGAGCCAGCTTCTCGCTCTGAAACCCCTAGTGAAATTTCGTCTTCTGGCTTCGGCGGACGCCGTGAATTCAACCGTGGTGGCGAAGGCCGTGGAGGATTTGGAGGTGGCTTCCGCGGAGGTCGTGAAGGTAATAACGGTGGTGGTTACCGTAACAATCGTGGAGGTGGCCAATGGAAAGACGGTCAACACATCCTCGGCGCTAGAAACACCATATTGGAACGCCAATTGTTTGGTGCTGTCGCCGACGGTGTCAAAGCTTCAACAGGAATCAACTTTGAAAGATATGATGACATCCCTGTTGAGGTTTCTGGAGGTGAAGTTGAACCTGTTCATGAATTCCTTTCTCCTCCTTTGAACAACCATTTGCTTCAAAATATCTTCCTATCTGGTTATACTCAACCTACCCCAGTTCAAAAGAACTCTATCCCCATTGTCACTTCTGGTCGTGACTTGATGGCTTGTGCTCAAACTGGTTCAGGTAAAACGGCTGGTTTCCTGTTCCCCATTCTTTCTCTTGCATTTGACAAGGGTCCAGCTCCTATTCCTATGGATAAAAACCCTGGTATGGGCTATCGTCCTCGTAAGGCTTATCCCACTACCTTAATTCTTGCTCCTACTCGTGAGTTGGTTTGCCAAATCCACGAGGAATCAAGAAAGTTCTGTTACCGCTCTTGGGTTCGCCCCTGTGCTGTTTACGGTGGTGCTGATATTCGTGCTCAAATTCGTACCATGGACCAAGGCTGTGATTTACTCTCTGCCACTCCTGGTCGTTTGGTCGATTTGATTGACCGTGGTCGCATCTCTTTAGCTAACATCAAATTTTTGGTTTTGGATGAAGCTGACCGCATGTTGGATATGGGTTTCGAACCCCAAATTAGACAAATTGTCGAAGGTGCTGACATGACTGGTGTTGACAATCGCCAAACTCTCATGTTTTCCGCTACTTTCCCTCGCGATATCCAAGTATTAGCTCGTGACTTCTTGAAGGAATACGTCTTCTTGAGTGTTGGCCGAGTTGGATCTACCTCTGAAAACATTACTCAGAAGGTTGTCCATGTTGAAGATTCAGAAAAGCGCAGTTACTTGCTTGATATCCTTCACACCCTCCCTATTGAGGGCTTGACCTTGATTTTCGTCGAGACTAAGCGTATGGCAGATACTCTTACCGACTATTTGTTGACCAGCAACTTCCCTGCAACTAGCATTCACGGTGACCGTACACAACGTGAGCGTGAACGCGCTTTAGATTTGTTCCGTTCCGGCCGTACTTCTATCATGGTTGCTACTGCAGTCGCCAGTCGTGGTTTGGATATCCCCAACGTTACACACGTTATTAACTACGACTTGCCCACTGATATTGATGACTATGTCCATCGTATTGGTCGTACTGGTCGTGCCGGAAACATTGGTCATGCCGTTGCTTTCTTTAACCGTAATAATAAGGCTCTTGCCAAGGATCTCATTGACCTATTAAATGAATCCCACCAAGAGTGCCCTAGCTTCCTTTTGGCTATGGCTCGTGAAAGCAGTTTCGGCGGTGGTGGTGGCGGACGCGGACGCTTCACTCCTCGCGGACGTGGTGGTGGAAACTACGGAACCCGTGATTTCCGTCGTACTACTAACACTGCTAGCAACTACAACACTGGCGGTAGTTACGCTCCTTACAACAGTGGTTATGATCGTACCCCCAGCAATCATGGAAACACTTATAACAGTGGCAGTTCCCAGTCCTGGTGGTAAGCTAGGATATGACTGATCCTCCTTTTTATTTATGCAGTCAAAAAATCTTTTGCTTTTGTTGAAGAAACTTTGTTCTGTTCAAGTTCTACAAGTTCTGCTAAAAAGGAAACAAAGATGCTTTGGATAGAAATATCTGATGGATAGAGAAAAAAAGAAAAATCAATGAAAGAGTGAAAAATTCATATTTCACTGTGATTGAGCGTTTTGCGCGAAGGAAATTTGATCGATTCGTTAGTAACAGATGAAATGATAATAAAAATCGAATTGACATTATCCGCTTGAGCGTGCGTTTGTTGATTGCAGATGTGGAAGCGTTATGTGGACGATCCGACAAGTTTTTGTATGCATGTTGTTTCTTTGGTTCACCATTACTGTGTCAACAATTGAAAGTATCGATAACCAGGTTATTGGTATGGAAAAATTATACAAAGGGATACAATGATTCGGAAGAAAGCTTTATAGAGTGAATGTACGAATACGATGGGCATACAACATATATAAATGATTATGTTGATATTTTTTCGAGGCTATATGGATGTGCTATGAAGTCTTGAAAATCTTTATCTTTTCCAGGGAGGTTGGTTTCAAATTCAGCGTCTCTCTTTTGTTGGATTGTGGTTCTTGGGTATATAGTTTCTTAAAGGAAAAGCTTTACGATTCTGCAATTTGTAGTAATAGAAATGCGCGCTAAGGCTAATACATTATTATTGACTATTAAGATGAGAGAATATTCAGGATGGAGTTGAATTATAGAATGAGGTATCATATCAACTAATTTGTCGTAAATATATGAAACGAAATGGGTAGTAATAAATTATAAGTAGGACTTAATTTATTGAAAAAACGATCGGACATAATTGAAGCGTCAATTCTAAAGTAAGTGAGATTCCAATCACAAAGGCCGGACAAGTCTGCAGGGACAAAGAAAAAGGAGAGGACAAAAGGAAAGTTTTTTGAAATTTAAATAACAAAAAGGACCGGCAGAACAAGGAATAGAAAACAATTCGGACATTTTTACCTCAGCATAATAAGGGAGTTCAATTACGAGAAGGGATACCTTTTTAATGAGAACGAAGTGAGAAAAAGCCGATTAAGATGAAAAAGAAAAAAACAAAGCACACAAGCATAAAGAGGAAAGTATGTTTAGAGGATTGGGAGATACGGTTGAGACGGTGGATGAGTAGCATATGTTGGATGGGATCAACGCGTTTTCGAGGATCGCGATCTTCAAACTTTTGATCATCACTGTCACTGTCTTCAAATTCACGGTATTCATCGTCGTCTTCGACAGGCGTTTCAAATCGAACATTTTTACGAAGTCGGCGGCGAGGGTCGCCTGGGTAGGCGGCGAGGTCATACCTTGGGTTTTTGGAATACATACTTATGTTCTTTAAAAATGGAAATTATTCTTTTCAATGCGGTAGGAATTGTTTCCTAACGAACGGGCTTGTTGTGAATGGCAAACGAAAATGTAATTAGAAACCGAAATACAGATAGTGATGTTCTAGACGCACCCGTTAAATGAATAGCGTACGTTTTGGTGGTAAAGGGTACGTATCGTAGTGTTGCTTTGCGCTGCTATTATTCCTTGTTATTTGTATGAAATTTTGTTTTTGTTTTTGTTTCTGTTTGTCATCAAGATTCAAAAAGGTAGGCAAAAACGAAGAGCTAGCAGAGTCGGTGGGACAAGAAGGAGTTAAATGAAAAAAATAAATATATGATAGAAACAAGATAATTTGTCCAGTAGCTAGAATCGTGTGCACATTCTGTAAGTTTCGCATGTAATGTCACTTTCAAAGTAACGTCATGTGCTTGTGAAGAACAGGTGAAAAAACAATGAAGTAGTTGGCTTTTATTATGTTGAAAAGAATTGAAAGTAACATTGATTCAATAGAAAACAGAGCCAATGAATCCCAGGCATAGATGCAATATCTTTTGAGCGTGGCAGAGAATATTCACAAATGTGCTTGTCTATGAAGGTTCTTTTAGTCAATGACCTTTGACATTTATAGCCATGCAGTAATGTCAAGTTCATTAGTAATACAAAAAATACTTTTTTCCCCCTTCCAATGACAGATAACGTTTCCTATAAGGTACGTTGAAAAGAAAATGTAAAGTTCAATATCTTGACAACAGGAGTCCGGTGATTGAGCACACTCCTGAACTTCCTCTCTCGTTATTATGCATTTCTCCTATTCTATAAACTGTGTTCCTGCTCTTGAGAGCAGTTTCTCATACTTCAAATGTGGCGACGATGGCCACAAAAATATCGCAAAGCACTCCGTCAATCCAAAGTTTGGGCAACAAATGGCGTATAGATATTCAGATATGAGAAGCAATTCACGTAGAAGATTATGAAATTCAATTTCATAAAAAAAATGTTATATATATAAGTATACCCCCCACCCATCTTGTATGGATTGAAACAAAAGCATCATACAAATACAATCACTGATACTTTTACTATAATACACCGCCCCGATACATTGTTTATTCATTGCTTCTCTTTTTAATTACGTTGGAAAAGATTTGTGATCTCAATTGAAATATATTCTAAGGTATGAAAATGCAGCGGATTGTTGAACAAGAACGTTTCATAAGTTACTAACAGAAGAAAACCAGTTTTAAATTTTATTACACGTTTAATCTATATATGAAATAGCATTATGAACACTCGTCCTCCCGGTGATATAAAGGATCAAAACATCTCGTTTGAAGACGATAACCAGTGTGATCCCTCTGTTCTTTCCAGCTCTCCAACTCGTCGTTGGAAAAATTGCACTCTACAAAGACGAGGATCCCGTGCATCTACAACTTCAGAAGATTGCGGCGAACGTTACCGCTCTCGTTCTCGAGGATCATTAGCAACACAGTATAACCCTGATGCTAATGAAAATCACTGGTATAGTAAATTAGAACAAATGTCGAGCAGAACCCAAGATAGAAACACAGAAGAGGAGTCGTCGGCGGACAATATGACTTCTCTTCACGATCAGACGGTTCCAAACCCAATTGCTGAAGCGTGGAGAAAATATTTCCGCAAACAAGTTCACTAAATATGGGTACTATTGAGACGATACAAATAAAAAAAATAAAGGCAAACAAGGAAATTTCTGTTGTTACAATTGACGATTTTAATGAAATCTGATGATGTATAGTATATGGATATAATAAAGATGGGCAGGAACTTTTAGAAGTGCAGGTAGTGTTTTTCGCTTGCACATAAAACATATGTAATATATGTAAATGAAATTATTCATGGAAGGCAGTACGTACTTTGATACTAATGAACATCATTCTACAGTTTCTGGTGCAACAGCGGAAACTATTTTTTTTCCTAGGTTTACAAAGAATGTAATGTATGCGCGCGTTTGCCTTTCTGCATACAATGCATCGATTATTTTCTTCACTACAATCCAAGTAACCATGCATATAAATAAAACACAATTGTACTACGAACCATTTCCCACATATCAAATCATAAGAACCTTTTCAATTCTATTCATTCAAGTCATCATCATTATACATAGATATATAACTATCATCGTCCAACAAACAAATAAATAAGGAGTCGTCAAATGGACAGCGAAAAGGTGTTTTTTATATAAACAAAAAGGAAATTAAGTTGTCATCACCAATCGTAATTATTCCAATCATACTTAAAAGTTTTACTTAGATGGAGGAGGGCGACTGGCCTCTTGCTTGACTTCCTTCAGGTCTTTCGACATGTCAGCCTCTGCATCATGTTCAGCCTGGTCTTCCATAAGGGGTTCTTGCTTTAAAGTGCCCCATCCGTGCTCTTCTCTGCGCTCCGACTCACGAACTGGAGGATGAGTGTGAACAGTGTCCTTGTTGAGATCTTTGTAGGGTGCAGGGCTCATGATGATAAAATTCAAACAGTGATTTCAGAATCGACGAAAAAGAAAGCAAATGGAGGAAAAGACGTTAATATGTCTATTTATTAAAAACAGCTTTTGATGTTTTCGTTTTTAATGCTGTTTTTGTTCCAATTTCGACTGGCTTTATAAGTTTCGCTTATCCATCTTACGTCAAGGAATATGATATAAGTTTCATGATGCAAATGGTTCAATTTGTTCGAAAGAGAAAACGAGCGAAAAAAAAACCGTTTCTCTTGAGACATAGAACGTCTAAGAGTAAATTATCTTTTCTTGTTTTTATTTTTATTTTTACTTTTTATTTTTTATTTTTTTTGATTGATCTCTTTGAGTATTCGTTTCAGTTTTCTTTTTTTTTTTGTCAATTTCTAAGGTGACGTATTCCACTCTTCTATAAAAAACAAAAATAAAAATAAAAAATGGAGCTGAGGTTGAAACAAGACTCTCTTCCTGCTGAATAGATCATTTCTTCTGAAAACTTGGTCTATGATAAAAAAAACTAGGATTGAAACAGTGTAGAAGTCTAAAACTCGAAAAGTCATCAAACAGTCCAAATGAATATCAAAAAGTAATCCAGCTTTTTTTTGTTGATATTTCGCTCGAGTTCCTTCTTACTCTGCGTTTCCATTCGTTCTTTCCTCTAAGCAACCATTTGAAAACAAACCATCCAAGGATCCAAAAACAGGAAATTCCTTCTTTTTTCTCTGCAGCTGAATTCCCTACCAATGCCCGAACTGGTGAAATGGTGAAACGATAAACCCGACTGGAGCGAGTTGTTTTGATGAAAGTACAGAAACAAATCGAAAAAAAAAAAGAGAAAAAAAAAGAAACAACGACGCTACAAGAAACAGAAATTCATGTGAAACGAATTCTATTGCCTCTGTCGCCCTCAGTATACTCTATCCAACGTACCCTTAAATGGGAAGTGGATTTTGATGACTTAATTATCAAACGTTATCAGGTTGGATGGATGGGCCTTTACTTATTTTTATCTTTGCTTTTCCCTTTTGCCATTTCCCTCTTTGTTTTTACTTTTGAATTGAAACTGCTCTTGATTCATCCATTACCTCTTTAAATCTGATAGGAATTTGCTTTTGTAAGTTAAGAGGATTAAACAAAAGTGTTTCTAGAGGAATATCGCATTTCAAATTTATCAATCTTTATATTCTTTTGACAACTCTTTTCATTTGTTTTCGTTGTAGCGACGGTCTTGAAAATGGGTTTTGTTCCTATCGTTCGCAAAGGAAGTGGAGAGGAGAGCGCTCCCATGCATCACCACGACCATCACGGCCATCACGGTGGACATGACCATCACCATGAGCATCCTCATCCTCCTCATCCTCCTCACCATGACCATCCTCACCATGATCATCCTCACCCTCACCCTCCTCCCAATCTGTCTGAACGCGAACGCATGATCCTTGAACATGGCCATGCCCACGATGCAATGGACTCACCAGGAAGTTATTTAAAGCGTGAGCTTCCAACGTACAGCAATCGAGACTTTACAACACGCAGCTTTACCATTGGAGTCGGTGGTCCAGTAGGTTCCGGTAAAACAGCACTTCTTTTGCAACTTTGCCGCCGTCTAGCTGCGAAATTCAGTATCGGTGTCGTCACAAACGACATTTTCACCCGGGAGGACCAAGAGTTTTTGATCCGCAACCAAGCTCTCCCGCAAGAACGGATCCGTGCCATTGAAACCGGTGGCTGTCCCCATGCGGCAATCCGTGAAGATGTTTCCGCAAACTTGGTCGCCTTGGAAGAACTTCATGCCGAATTCCAAACCGACCTCTTGCTCGTTGAATCTGGCGGCGATAATCTTGCTGCAAACTATTCTCGAGAATTGGCAGACTTTATCATCTATGTCATTGATGTCTCTGGTGGTGACAAAATCCCCCGTAAGGGTGGTCCTGGTATTACAGAATCCGACTTGTTGGTCGTCAACAAGACAGACCTGGCTGCCTTGGTGGGTGCAGACCTTCAAGTGATGAACCGTGATGCCAAAAAGGTTCGCGAAAACGGCCCTACTGTGTTTGCCCAAGTCAAGAACAACATGGGAATGGACGAAATCGTCGAATTGATTTTAGGTGCCGCCAAGGGTGCTGGGGCCCTGTAACGCATTCCTTCTACTAGTATTGTAGCCCATTTCTGTAATGAATGATATCCTAATTCTTGTTCAATCAAATGTGTAAATAATTTATTTTCCTTTCTTTTCTTTTTCTATAAGTTTACTTAATTAAACTAAAATTATCGCTTAGATAACTTTTGTTGGACCTGACTTTGCTCTTCTTGTCACAGCATACCTCAAATTTACCAACGGCCATTCAGCCTTGGTATTCTCCATTTTTGGTAGTAAAACATACAAATACCTGCATAATCAATATGGCTGCAGAACAAAAGACCCCTGGACAGATTCAACGTGAAGAGGAAGAAGCCAGAAAAAAAATGAAGCGTCTGGCGAAAGGAGGTGGTATTGAAGGACGTTTACCAATGGTATACAAATGCTATATCATTGACTGAGGTCTAATTATTTGTTTAGAAAAGGTTGTTTCGTCAAAGAGCCCATGCAAATGTTTTGTCTGATCATGAATTGGAATAGTAAGTGTGTGCCCTTACAAGCCTCAAGTCCATCAGTCTTCATAAAATTCTGTGGTTTGTTTTAATTCTTGTTTAATTCTAACCGATAAAAAGTCCTAGAAGCCCCGCCGAAATGGATTGGACACCGTTTTATCCAGACTTCCCAGAAGACTCTGGCAAGAAGGTGGAGATTGTGGACATTGGCTGTGGTTATGGCGGTCTTACCGTAGCCCTTGGTCCTCATTTTCAAGATTCGTTGGTTTTAGGAATGGAAATTCGAATGCAGGTCACCGACTATTTGAAGGAAAAGATTCAGGCCATACGTTATCGAGCAGAGCATGAGGAACCGGTTGTTGGAGGTTATAAGAATATTTCTGTCTTACGAATGAACTGTCAAAAGTTTTTGCCAAACTTTTTCGAAAAAGGACAACTCACGAAAATGTTTTTCTGCTTTCCAGATCCTCACTTCAAAGCTCGTAAACACAAGAACCGTATCGTTACCAGTACCTTGGCTTCAGAATATGCTTATTTCATTCAGCCTCATGGAAGACTTTACACCATTACTGATGTAGAAGAACTCCATCTTTGGATGGCGGAAACCCTTGACAAGCACTCCCTCTTCCGTCGCCTTTCCAAAGAAGAAGAGGATGCGGATATCTGTGTTGCTCTTATGACAAATGAGACGGAAGAAGGAAAGAAGGTTGCTAGAAATGGTGGAAAGAAATTTACTGCTTGCTATGAGCGATTGCCAGACCCCGCGAAATAAATAAATAAAAGTCAAGGCAACTTTTGGATTTGATGTGTGCCATATGCATCTTGCACAGCTAATTATGTTTTATGTGGGTTAAGGATTGATAAAAGGTATATATAATTCATACATTTTGTTTCACATACGTTTTCGTTTCCTGTGCATCTTTTAGGTTCTGACATTTTCACACTTCTTCCACAGTATTTATATAATTCAACGTCTGCAAGGAGACCTGTAGTAGACGGAAACGATCTTATTATTTTGTCGGGGCTTCAAAGTATTGCTATTACTTGTTCTTTACGTTACTATATGCTTGCAAAAGACGAACATGAAGAAGCTCTTGTAGCTCAGTGGTAGAGCGCTTGCCTAGTAAGCAAGAGGCCCAGTGTTCGAGTCACTGCTGGAGCATAATTTTTATCATTTTTTTGTTGAAATTACAATAGCAGATTTATCACTGTTTTCTTTCTTTTCCTATTGTTTACTGAACTACTCTCTGCCTGCTTATTTCCCATAATGACAAATAAAATTTTCTATTTGTAGGGTAGGTTTTGTGACCGTGTTCTTGGATCCCGAAACTATATAAGTTGGAAGGATTACACCTTGTCATTTACGCTTAACGCAAATGGTAAGTTTAACAAAAAAAATGCAAAATCATTATAATGATGAGCAACCTTGTGTCGCCCCTATCTGAATTTTGTGACGATTGACACGGAAGCCAAACCCAATATCTGATATTTTTGGTTTGCATTTCATATGATTTATCATTTCATAATATTAACCTTTTTTAGATTATTCGAAACTATGAATAGGAAATAAAATCAAAACTGTTTTACGCTTATACAATTTGGATTGCTTTAGATATCCATGTGGACGTAGTAGTCGTGTGTGTGTGTGTGTTCCAATAGGGAGTATGTAAAGAGGAAGAGGAAATCAGTCAACAAAGAAACCGTTTGATGCTTGTTGATGATGTTTTCCAAAATATTCTATGCTAATCATGATTTTAACTGATTCAATTGTGACTCACTGAAGCAAGCTCAAACGGTTACGAGATTTCCATGAAAACTAGGCTAGGATAAAGATTAGAACCCAGGTTGGAATAAAGAGATTTTTTCGTTACATACTTTAAGTGAATATATGACAATGAGAAAGAAAAATTGATTGTTTCGATTGTATGGTTCTTGTAATCAAAAAAGAAATTTGCAGAGTTGCTTATTTACGAAGCAGTAAAACAAATCAACTCATTCATTTATAAGATCTATGATTTGCTGATAGCAATGCTTAAGGTAGACTCGCTATCAGAGATCGAGAGATATAACGAAAAATGCCAGGGTTATTTAACTTGGGCGGAACCAATACTCTTGTTAAAGCCAGATTGTTGAGAAACCAGTTCCAAAATGTATGCGTTACTTAGTGTTTACGATAAAACAGGTCTATTGGACCTGGCCAAGGCACTTGTGAATAAGGGAATCAAATTGCTTGGTAGTGGTGGTACCGCGAAAATGATTCGTGAAGCTGGAATGGAAATCCAGGATGTTTCCTCCATCACGAATGCTCCTGAAATTTTGGGTGGCCGTGTAAAGACCCTTCATCCTGCTGTTCATGGCGGGATTCTTGCTCGTGACATCTCCTCTGATGAGAAGGACCTTGTCGAACAACAGATTGAGAAGATCGACGTCGTTGTTTGCAATCTGTATCCCTTCAGAGAAACAATTGCAAAGCCTAATGTCACTATTCCTGAAGCTGTCGAAGAAATCGACATTGGTGGTGTCACTTTGTTACGTGCCGCCGCAAAGAACCATGCTCGTGTCAGCATCCTTACTGATCCCAAAGATTATCCTAATTTTGCCGAAAAGTTACTTACGAACTCTTTAACTCAAGATGACAGAAATCAGTACGCTCTGAAGGCCTTTGCTTCTACTGCTTCCTATGATTCCGCCATCACTGACTACTTCCGCAAACAATACTCTGTTGGTGTGGACCAAATGACTCTGCGCTACGGTGCTAACCCTCACCAATCTCCAGCTCAGGCTTTCATGGAAAGTGGCCCCCTTCCCTTCAAGGTTCTTGGTGGCTCTCCTGGTTATATCAATTTGCTTGATGGTTTAAACTCATGGCCTCTCGTCAAAGAGTTACATGAAAACATTGGCCTTCCCGCTGCTGCTTCCTTTAAGCATGTTTCTCCTGCCGGCGCTGCCGTTGGTGTTCCTTTATCCGATGTCGAAAAGAGTGTCTATTTTGTCAGTGACATTGGCGAATTGACCCCCTTGGCCTGCGCTTATGCTAGAGCTCGTGGTGCTGACCGTATGTCTTCTTTTGGTGACTTCATTGCTCTCTCCTCCAAGGTTGACGTGTGCACTGCTCGTATAATTTCCCGTGAGGTCTCTGACGGTGTCATTGCTCCAGATTTTGAGCCCGAGGCTTTGGAGATTTTAAAGAAGAAGAAGGGTGGTAAATACTGTATTTTGCAAATGGATCCCAACTATGTTCCTGCTGAGCTTGAAACCCGTCAAGTCTATGGTATCAGTTTACAACAGCACCGCAACCACGCCAAGATTGATTATTCACTCTTTGACAAAGTTGTTAGTAAGAACAAGGATTTACCCAAGTCCGCTCTTATTGATTTGGTCGTTGCCACCACCGCTTTGAAGTTTACCCAAAGTAACTCTGTTTGTTACGCTAAAAGCGGTATGGTTGTTGGTTTGGGTGCTGGTCAACAATCGAGAATCCACTGCAACCGTTTGGCTGGTGACAAGGCCGATAACTGGTGGTTCCGTCATCATCCCAAGGTTTTAGGCATGCAGTTCAAGAAGACTTCCAAGCGTCCTGAGAAGTCCAATGCCATCGATTTGTATGTTTTGGGTGCCGTTCCTTCTGAAGGCAGTGAGCGTGAACAATGGAAATCGGTTTTCGAAAGCATCCCTGAACCTCTCACAACTCAAGAACGTCAAGAATTTCTTGCTTCTCTTAAGGACGTTGTCTGCGCTAGCGATGCTTTCTTCCCCTTCCCTGATAATGTTTATAGACTCTCCCAAAGTGGTGTCAAATACATCGCTGCTCCTGGTGGAAGTGTTATGGACAAGGCAGTTCATGACACTGCTGATGAGTTTGGCATGGTTTATACTGAGATTCCCTTGCGTCTTTTCCATCATTAGATTTTGGTCCTAATTTTTATTTTTAATATGTTTTGTGCTACTCCATTTTTAAGAAATTTTTGGTCACTAATAAACTGTGAATGTAATGATATTCATTTCTTACAAATTTACATATTTAATTAGTTACATGTAATGCGAAATAGTAAACCAATGATTAATCTATCTTTGGGTTGTATTTTTTTAATTGTTAGAATAGAATAAAAAAACCAAAAAGACGGTCAGAGTGGGGCTCGAACCCACGACCTCATGATTAACAGTCATGCGCACTACCAACTGTGCTATCCGACCTTCAGTTGACGTGAAGTACATTTATTTTTATTTATTTCAAACACTTTTAGCGAAAATGAGAGAAAAAACAATAATAGATTAAGATCGATTCTGTTGGTGGATAAGAACATTCTTGGTTGAAAGGGAAGTCTTCATTTCATTAAAGAAAAGCGTTTCTGTACCCAAAAAGTTACTTAAAGGCTAGTTATTAAATCTTCGAAGATGCTGGTTCCTGAAGAAATAACTGGATACTATAGGAGAGGATCAACACGATCTTATAAACAGGAGTTTTTTTTCTACATATATGCCAAATCCTTAAGCCTCTTTTTTTCTAATCCTGGTTTAATGGTTTACTTGGCTAGCAAGATAAACTAACTATGGGAAGCAAACTAGCGTTACCACAAAATAACTTAAAAAAAATAGAGAAAATGGGATGGAAAAGAAAGATAGTAAAGTCTATAATTTACGCCTCTCAAATTCCTATAGTGAGTCTTTTTTTATTTAAAAAAAAAATGCTTTGTTTACATTTTTCTGTTTCTGTAAATAAAAGCTAAGTTACAAGATGTTACTTGCCCTTGTGACTCAACGCTGCGTAAGTGATGCGAGATTTCTTATTGAAACCAACATCCTTGCCGTTAATTCTTGCCAATTGATATTAATTTTGTATGAATATGTCTGAAGAGAAGCTAGCTTGGATTCAAGTGTTCCTCCTGAGGGCCATGCTTTCAACATTGGTCTTGAAAAGGGGCTTCCTTTGAATACACCGCAGGATATTAAAGAATCATTCGGGTCAGGTTCTCCAAAAATCAAACGAAACAAGGTAGTAGTTTTCCTTGATTTTTTGTTTTTTGGATAAAGATTATTATGTTGATGAAGACAACAAGATTAAAGCCAACGCCTATACTTTTTTAGCTGAATATAAGAAAGAAACAAAACATCACTTTCCTAAAAATGTAATCGTTCAAAACAGAACAGTTCACTGCATTTCGACATCGGTTTTATCATTATTGTGCTCATTAGCTGCCTTTTACCACTATGACTTCCTTTCTTGGTTACTACACGTATCTAGCGAAATTGGATATCCTTGGGATTTCTTTTGTCCTTTAGGCCAATTCTTTCTAACATGCGCAATTTCTGGTACCGTTCTGGAATTCATCATAAGAGTTCTTAATTTATTTTAATTTTCTCTAAAAACTCAACAGTGTTACCTCCCAGGTAACCGTTCGTTGCAATAGTAGGAGGTTGCACATTTATGGAATATGAAGACGTTTGTAAACAAGAGAGATACTTACCGGTGTTTAGCAGAAGAAACTGTTCAACAATTAAATAAACGAACAGCAAAAAGAAAGGAGCCTACAGCATCCCGGATTCCCATGTTGTCTCCAACCATAGTACTAACGAGACCCTCAGACGCTTAACTGCAGTGATCGGACGGGAACTGGTGTTTTCGCCTAGGTATGGCCGTAGACAGCTGATACTATAAAATAAAGTATATATTTATATATAGAGCAGATGAACACTTTTCATGAATGAGGCATCGACTTGTTTTTTGCATGAAATTTCCTTCCTCATTGTATTATCCTAAAAAATTTTTTTAAAAGATTCAGCTTGCGTCCTTGTTTCGTGTTTAGTGATCACCATCAATGGATGATAAACCAAACTACGAGATTCACTATTCAGGAAAGGATATGTGAGTTGAAAGCCAAAGTTGACTTTTTTTCACAGCATAAACAGAAGATGAACTCTCTTCAAAAAGGATCATATCCTATTTTTCCTGGGTCTAGTTTTTTAAACGAGTCGAATGGATTGGTTTCTGTGAAATGTAGGTAGAAAGCTCACTAGAGTAAAGAAAGACATAGCTCGTTGTCGATGATCAGACGATGGAGTTGGACAATTTCAAATTGTTTTTATGAAGGTTTCAATTCTAATTATGTGATGTTAGATAACTTTAAACCAGAAAGCGTGGATCGTAGCCGTAAAGGCGACATGGAAAAAATCCAGGATACTTATCGACTGAATGTACCATCTACACTTGTAGGTCTTTTCAACCGCGTACATACATGTACTGCACAACGTTGATGTTTTTCTAACGAAGTTTCTGTTTTGTAGGAAGATGGACGTCCCCATGTGTTTGAAGGATCGGGTCAGCAAGCACGAAATGTGGATTGTGTGTTGGTATACAATCCTAAAAATAAGGTTTGTTGATGGTATCGCAGCTATGTTCTCACTAATTCCCTCCTGTGTCTAGACATTCACGATTGAGCAGATGGATGAGATTATCAGAGTTCACGCCCTCCGCAATGGAGGACGAGCGGCTACAAACATAGCACCTCAGCAGCCCTCGGAACCCATGACAAAGGGATTGGCTTTTCCCACAGTGCCATCCTCCACCTCTGCTTCGTCAACGACCAAAGAACCATCTCATGCTGCTGCGTCTGCCGCAGACAAGGGATCTAATCCAAAGACACAATCACAGACTTCAAGCCAACGGTCGGTTCCCGCGTTTGCAATGTCAGCAAAGGATGCAGCGATTCGTTCCAGCTCAAATTCAGCCCGGGATTCTGATACTATTGAAATTGGATCAGGTACAGAGGGGGAGGCGGACGATGTGCTGGAGCTTGACGACTTTGCCAAGGAACTTGAGCTTGGTCTTGATCAAGAGCTGGGGAGGAATCCCGAGGATAAACAAACACTTATAGCTGGAAAGCCTATTTCGTTGCGTGACTTGTCAAGACAAGAAGAAGAGAGCGGGCGGGCTTCTGCAACTTCTTACGACGCAGTAAGCAGTGCCTCAGAAGATGAGTGAGCTTGAGGATGCCATAAGCAAGTATGATTTTGGAAGACCATCTACAACCAAGATGGTGAATGAGAATTCGAATGAAAGTAATAAACAGCCGACAAAAGATGTCTTGCTTGTTGGACCTTAACGAGGAACCCCAAGGAATAGAGGGAAGAAGTACAGTTTGAATTCTATTGTTGTGATTTTACAGTTTAAAAATATTTTTTGTTATGAATATCTTTGTTTTTTTTTAATGTTGTTTTTATTTCCTATGAATTCTAACTAGAATAATGAATGAAATGCAAGCTTGAACTCGTACTCTATAAGAGGTTAGCAAATGAAAAGGGAAATGAAAATAATAAACAGAAATTCAACATTCGTTTGTCATGTTAAGCTCAGTAAAATAAATTGACAGCATTTTGGTTGTCTAGACCATCAGCCTCATTAAATCAGATAATTCAGCATCCTAGCAAAGCAAGCTGACAGAAGTTTCTATTGCAAGTTTATACCTTTTTTAAAAATTTGTTTGCGTTGTAAGAAAAACTACAAACGCCTAAATGGACTTTGGACACGAAGCAAAAAATTGCTTGTGAAAGACAAGTTTAGGAAAGCAAAAAAAACGGTCTTATATGCAAATGTCAGTTTGTTACCTCACCCAGAGAACAAAAACAAAAAAGGTCAGAAAATCAAAAGGAACGACAAGAGCGGGCAAGAAAGAGCAAGGGAAGACTAGAATTGTATCGTTGACCAAGCAGTTTGAGAGGTGATTTCTTTTTTGGGTGATGGAAGTTTGATTCTGTGGGATTACTTGCGATTCCCGAGGAACCCGTTTCACACCAAAACTGCAAATCTAAGGAACTCAAGCAACTTACTGGACTTTAGGTGTTATTTTTTTTTTTTTTGAATCCTTTCGCTTCTGAAACCCAAGTATCACTTTTCTTGTATTTTTTCCAAGGAACCCACAATCGTAACCCAAGGAACCCAGGCAGTTTACGGAAGAACGTACTACTTTGCAATCCCCTTTTACAATACATAACACAAAAACATTAAAGAAAGAAACCATTGTAATGGATCGTGCAAAAGCCAAGGATTACGTAGGCATCCGAGTCCAAAAGAAAGATTCGAAACATGCCAAGAGAAATCGGAAACTATGAAAAAACAAAAATGAATTATTCTATTGATAAATAAGAGTAAAAAATAAACTAAAAAATAGCACTTTGATAGACAGGAGCACTCAGTGATTTCTATCGCTGACTCGGAGAAAGGATTGCAGATGATGACGATCGAGGGCACTAGAAACAATTTGGAAGAAAGAAAGAAAGAAAGACAAGAGAGAGAGAGAGAGCGAGAATCCAATGGTGGAAGTCTCGAGTCCAAATCAAAAGACCTTGCTTGAATGTATTTTGAAATTTTTTTTTTCTCTCTCTCTCTGCGTCTTTTTTCTTTTTCTCTTTCTTTGGTTTGCCTCCCTCCGATGAATCGCATCGTTGAATAGGGCGCTATCTGGAACGAAACGGGGTTTTCTCAAGGAACGAGATACGCCAAATTCGAGTGCACATTTGTATTGTGGTGTACAATGCTATATAAAGGAAGCAATCGTCGCAAAGAAAAGGATCATTGAGCTCTTCAAAGTACGCAGACAAAAACCAAATTATTACTTTTGCTCGAGAAGACTACAATTTCTCTCTTATATTCTATTTCTTTATAATCTTTTAGACCCTTTCTTTTGCAATCATCATGACAAATACCTCAAATAGTACCTATGTTAAGCAAGCCTCGTACGGTAAGACGATGGTCAAATTTATGAAGAAGGATGTTTGTCCAGAAACAAAGATTCACACCGTCTACGAGATGGATATTCAAAGTATGCTGAGTGGTGAACTCGATGAATCCTATACCAAAGCCGATAATACTATTGTCGTTCCCACGGACACTCAAAAGAATACCATTTATGTCTTTGCCAAAAACAACGATGTCAGCGTGCTCGAAGTTTTTGCCGCAAAACTCGCAAAGCACTTTGTTGACCGCTACCAACATATCCATGGTGCTGCAGTAGACATCACTCTCACTCCATGGGCCCGCATGAACGTTCAAGGAAAACCTCACAACCATTCCTTCATTCGTGACCCCAGCGAAACCCGCAAGACCCATGTGGCTTTCACTGAGGGCAAGGGATTCGATGTTGTCAGCTCCTTGAAGGATGTCTTGGTTCTCAAGAGTACTGGCAGTGCCTTCAACAAATTTCACAAGTGCGAATTCACTACCTTGCCTGAAGTCGACGACCGTATCTTTTCTACCAGCATCGATTGCAACTACACCTTTAATCAATTTTCTACTATTGATGAACTTTCTTCTTACGACTTTAACTATACTTATACCAGCGCAAAGGAAATCACCCTTGATACTTTTGCCTTGGACGATAGTGCTAGCGTTCAAGCTACCATGTACAAGATGGCTGACCAAATTATCAATAAGTTCCCTGCTGTTGCCGAGGTATTCTATGGTCTTCCCAACAAGCACTACTTTGAAATCAATCTCACTCCTTTCGACATTGATAACCACGGAGACAAGTGCTCTTTATACCAACCTCAGGCTTATCCTTCTGGCTACATCACTTGCACCGTTGCCAGAAAGTAATGCTTCTTTTTTGCTTACGTTTTCCTTAATAAAGCCCATTTCATTTCGTTGTGCTTTTTCCTCATGCCTTTCTCTTGTATCTACAAGTACCTCGTTTTAAATTATGCCTAATGTGCAACCGAAAAAGCGTTGCATACTTTTTACGGTGAACAATAATAGAATTAGTGTGAATTGATAATTCGTGAATACATATATAATTTGTTTTTCTTTTCTTCTACTTTACGCGCATGCGCAATCCAGCACATCAAATACTTACAAATCAGCAAACTCGATAACAAACGAAATAAATCCTCTATTTTTCATTCTTTATTTTAAACAGTCAACTTGGACAATGCATGAGAGACATCATCTTTACCATACAATTCAAATTCTAGTTCAACTTCCTCATTCTTGGATCCAACAGCCTTCAGGTGACCTTCGTGCACTGGAATACCGACAAACTTTTCAAGTTCAGCATGAGACTTCTTCTCCCATGCAGCTGCATCCTTGGGCTCAAATGGGAAGAATGAGTCGCATTGGTACTCATGGTAAATGCGAGTAAAAAGAATGTTCTTTGTCAAACGGTGGTAAAGAGCGCTACCGTACAAGAAGGAACCTCCGATGACAAACACCTTACCAATTTGAATATCGGTGTTATCATATTTTTCAGCTAGAGTATCCAAAGCCGCATCAATGGAATCGGCAGCATACAAGTGCTCAGGAATTTTGTCCTTCTTGGTCAAACCAAAGTTGTACTTTTCAGTACGAGTAATGACTACATTAATACGCTCCTTCAAGGGACGATTCTTCTTGGGAATGCTGTCGTAACATGCGCGGCCCATCAGTACAACGTTCATAATCTTGGATTTTCCTTCGGCAAGCTCAATGCCATTCGTGGAATTGGTCACGTTTGCGAAGTAACCCATTTCTTCCTTAATGTGCCAAGGCATATTGTTCTTCTTACCAATGCCCAATGATGGAGAAGAAACTGCAACAATTAAAGTCAAATCACGAGGATGCTTCGTAGCCTCACCAGAGATAGGAACGGAGTACATAAAGTCACGGATTCCAGTCTTGTAAATAGCTTGTTGGGGAATAACATGCATACCAGGATGCAACAAAATATTGGGATTCTCACAACGCTCCATCAATTGCTTGGAACGTGCAAGAGGAACAAGGGTATCGGCGGTACCACTGATGTGCAAATTGGGTAGACTAAGTTTAGGCTCATAAAAGTGATCGAACTCTGGCTTTTCAGAGCGGAAACCACCAATAAATACGGCAAACTTTAAAGGAGGATGTTGTACATAAGGATTAGGGGGTTGGCCAGGTTGCAAAAGATGTGCCAACATAGCACCAATACCAGCACCTTGGGAGAAACCAATTATCCCATCAAAAGGTCCCTTTTCCTTCATGTACTCATTGATAACTTGCAAACTCTTATCCCAGCACTCATAAGTGTTTTTGAAGTCTTCTACTTCAAACCAACCATATTTACCACCTTGGTCGGCACCCATGGAAGCAAGTCGCTTTTGCTCGGCTTCGTCATTGGGGTCGGCTTCTGCTTTGTACTCTACGGGACCTGTAGGGAAATGCAATTCAGCAAACTTGGACAAGTACTTTTGAACTGTTCCCATCTTTTTCGACATTGTAGGGCCAGATTGCACCCAACCTGATGTAAAAATTAGCATTCTATGTCGCACGTAAATAAAAGCCGAATTTTTTTCCCACTTCAGGAATCAATAAGAAATACTTACCGTGCAAACACAATACTTTTATAGGTTGAGGCATATTGAATGTACAGTGAACCTATTCTATATACCGGGTATACAAAAAAAAAATAGAAATCCAAAAAGAAGTGAATAAATAGAAACCCAAATGAAAAGATCAATTATTGGGCTCAGTGTGAATGGTTCTTGGCAAGTTGAATTCGCCGACTAAGCGAAGCTAAAAAATTCCAGGTAACGCTCGGAAGTAAATTTTTTGTCTGTTTTTGTAAAAGCATAAGTATGCTTAAGATAGATAAACAAATATGACACTAGATTTGGATATTCTTTTCATTTGCGTCGCATGGTCGAAGAGGAAACGTTTATAGGAGCATAATGCTTATGTAGTTTTTAGCAAATATTACCCAGGAAGCGATACGATACATAAATCAAGGAAAGTCTTTCATAGAAAGGAGCACAAGGTTCCAATAAAACTAAAGTTTTTAGTTCGCGTTTCTTTGGGTGGCTTCATTGACTTTTAAATCCGGTGTTGCTGAGATGTTCATTAAAAAGGCTGAATGGTTTATCCTTGTATTAACATAATTTACAAACTGTTCCATCACCCTGTTTGTCAGTCAAAAAGGAAAAAGAACTTTATATACTTCAATAATATTAAAATTGAAAAGATAAGCCATAAATTTTTGAATATCATTTTCCAACGTCTAGTCTACATAAAGAAAACGAAATTTGGATAGTATCAATTTGGCAAACCCTCCTTAGGTATCAACATATGCCAAGCGGTTTACAGTCATTGTCTTCATTTATGTTATTAAACTATTCATCCATGTACGGGTTCTATGACTAACTTGGATACTTTTCTTTTAAATTGAAATTTCTTTGTTTACACGATAGTGACATGTACCAAAACACCATAATACCGTGATACGTAAAACGCTCGGTATCGATAGTCTCGTTTACTGATACGCCCAAAATCTGTATCTGCAATTTTGCACCAAACTCGAGGAGAGGTGAACACCAAAGGTTGACTTTTTCCAAACACTTGAAGTCATTTAGTACGAGATGGAAAAACAAGTACAAGACCTCGCTCTCGAAGAGAAAAAGGAAGTCGCGAAGGACGTTATCCTTGGGTAAGTTTGCGACATGAAAACGAAAGTGAATCTGTGTACTAATAATGTGTTGATAGAGAAGATGGACAGCCATTGTCAAAAAAAGCCCTGAAAAAGTTAGAGAAGGAGCGTGAAAAGGAGCAAAAGAGAATTGAAAGAGAAGCTCGCGAGAATGAAGAAAAGTCTAAGCGCGAAGCTTCTGAAGTCGATTATTCTGAAGGACGCTATGGTGTTTTACCATTAAACCGTTCCACTTCCCGTGGAAATCGTGTCTATACGGACATCAAAGATATTTCTGCTGCCAAGGATGGCCAAAAGGTTTCGGTCCGTGCCAGAGTATACACTTCACGTCTTCAAGGCAACAAAATGTGCTTTTTTTCTTTGCGCCAACAATACAACACTATTCAAGCTTTGGTAGTTGTCAATAAGGACACTATTAGCAAGCCCATGGTCAAATGGTGCGGCAGCATCGGATTAGAGTCTATCGTCGCAATAGAAGGTACCGTTCAAAAGAGTCCTGAAGTTATCAAGAGTGCTACCGTTCAAGATGCTGAAATCCATGTTTCCAATGTTTATGTCGTTTCTCCCGTCAAGAAGCACCTTCCTTTCCTTGTCGAAGATGCCGATCGCTCAGAAGAACAAATTCGTGAATCCGAAGAAAACGCCAAAGAAGGTGACTCCAAGTTTGTTCGAGTTTTACTTGACACTCGTCTCGACAACCGTGTCTTAGACCTTAGAAGTCCTACCAACCAAGCCATCTTCGACATCCAATCTGGTATCTGTGATGCTTTCCGTGAGTATTTGTTAGCCAACTCTTTTAACGAAATTCATACCCCTAAAATGACTGGTGCCTCTAGTGAGGGTGGTGCAAATGTATTCAAAATTTCTTACTTCAAGGGTGCAGGTTACCTTTCCCAATCTCCTCAACTTTACAAGCAAATGCTTATCTCCGCTGACCGTGAGCGTGTTTTCGAGGTCGGTCCTGTGTTCCGTGCTGAAGAATCCAACACTTATCGTCACATGACTGAATTCACTGGTCTTGATCTTGAAATGGCTTTTTACGAGCACTATCACGAAGTTGTGGAATTTTTGGAAAACCTCTTCTTGCATATTTTCAAGACACTCAAGGAGAAGTATAACCGTCAAATTGCTTTGGTCCGCAACGTGTATTCTTCGGAAGACTTTGTCCTCCCTGTTGGTTCTGAACGTGTTCGTTTCCATTTCAAGGAAGCTGTTCAACTCCTTCGTGAAGCTGGTTATCGTAAGCAGCTCACTCCTGGCCAAGAACCTCCTAAAAATGAGGAATTCCGTTATAGTGAGGATCCTGAGTTTGATGACTTCAGCACTCCCGAGGAACGTGTTTTGGGAGGAATTGTCCGTGAAAAGTATAACACCGACTTTTATGTCATTGACAAGTACCCTAGTAGTGTTCGTCCATTCTATACCATGCCTGATCCTGAAGACCCTCGTTATTCTAATAGTTATGACTTTTTCATGAAGGGTCAAGAAATCATGTCTGGTGCCCAGCGTATCCATGATCCCGAGTTGCTGACTGAGAGAATGAGAGCTCTTGGTATCGCTCCTGATGTCGGTCTTCAAGCTTATATTGATTCCTTCGCTTTAGGATGTCCTCCTCATGCTGGTGGTGGTATCGGTTTAGAACGCGTTTTGATGTTCTTCCTTAATCTTCCCAACATTCGTTTGGCAAGTGCTTTCCCTCGCGATCCCAAGCGCCTCCTTCCTTAAAGTTTCATTTCGTTTTAATAAAAATTATATAGTCATTTGACAAATGGAATTGGATTAAAGCT
This sequence comes from Schizosaccharomyces osmophilus, assembly GCF_027921745.1. Lineage (NCBI taxonomy): Eukaryota > Fungi > Ascomycota > Schizosaccharomycetes > Schizosaccharomycetales > Schizosaccharomycetaceae > Schizosaccharomyces > Schizosaccharomyces osmophilus. The sequence goes on along the minus strand of NC_079239.1, from coordinate 1,053,258 downwards.
CTATACACATGCTCTGGTAGTTGTTTTATCAATACTCACATATAATGTCTAGTGCCAAATGTATGGTGAAATAAAAGGTTGACATATTAAACGCAAATAATTTGTAAGATCGTAAATTAAATTAACCTCATAATGAACAACTATTGAATTCGTGCTAACTCATCGGTTTGACTTCGAAGAAGAACCTTAATGAAGTTAGTCTGTTCTTTTATTTTTTTGATCTCATCGGATCGCTCCAATTCTGAATTTGAAGTCGCGTGTTGAAATAGGTGGCTGAATTTTTCCTCCAAAGAGCGTATAGCATCCGTAACGGCATTAAGAGCTGACGATATATTAGCCATGTGGACCTCATGACCAGCTTCATTAGATCTCACAGATTCATCTTCAGTATCATTGTTATTCATCAACTGAGAAGTTTCCACATATTTCTGAAAGTTATTATCAAATTCGGCAAAACAACGTTTAACCAAAGAGAAAGAATCAACAAAACTACAAGTTTGTTTGAACAGCTCATGTAATTGAAAGGAGTCACCTCGTAATATTGAAAGTGCCTCAGGGTTAGCATCTTTCGATTCCTCCAACGCAGCAACCGTGGCTTGTATTTTCAGCTTTACCACATCTAGCTCAGATGCCGTATTAGCTAACTGCATACGCAAGTTCACTAGTTGCTTAGCACCGTTGTTCCTTTGCTCTAAAGCGTTCATTAGCTGAACTTGCATATGCCCATTCTCCTCTTTTAGGCTTATCGTATGGTAATCCAATGCATTAATTTTTTCAGAAGCTTCACGCAGCTCTGATCTTAAGCCATCTTCAATGTATTTACTAGCATTAATCAGCTTTTCCCGTTTTTCTAATTTAGCATTGTTGATTCTTAACTGTTGGCGTAGACCCTCCACTTGTAAGTTACGGTTATAGGATTCACTTTCCAAAAGACTGTCCAAAGTCGATGTCAAATTAGCGTTTGCCATAGTTGAATTCCGCTCATAGGTAGTCCTATCAACATCCAACTTGGAGTATATATTAGTATTGGAATCAATGATAGCTTGTTTCTTAGTAAGCTCCGATTTCAAAAGTGCTACTTCCGCAACTAATTGAGAATTCTCCGTCTGCACATTGCTTAAGGATTCATGTAAAGAAATATTCAGCATATCGGTAGCTTCTAGTCTTTGTACCAAATCTCTAATGGTATCTTCAAATCCGGCAGATCGTTCCTTATAATAATCTCTTTCAGAAGCGAAATTATTAACAAGCATTGTTTGGTCTACCAATTGCTCTTCCAGACTTCTTACCAAAGACTCACGATCGCGATAGACGGACTCGAGTTCTAACAATTGTAATGAGGCAGCATGGTGCTTGTCCTTTTCTTCAGAAATTTCTTTCTCCAAGTCATTCAATCCTTTTAAAAGGACTTTTTTAGATGAACTTAGATCGTCCATTTGCTGACTTAATTCTGTAGAAGTTTCCCGCATGACTTCCAGCGTCTTATGCAAGCTTACATTCTCCTGCATTATATGAGCGCTACTGACTTTTTGAATGTTGTTTTTTTCAGACAATAGAAACTTGCTGGGCTCATCCTGTTTATTATTAGGATTGACTTTAGACAAAGCTGCTTCGCAGAGGGCTGCGTTTTTCTCAGCATTTGAAATTTTGATTTTCTCGTTCAAAGTCTCAATTTTTATAGTGGATTCATTTAAAACTTCATAAATCTTTTGTTTGAACCAATTGACGAGTTGTTCTTTCGTCAAAGCTGCACATTGCTCCGCGAAAATACCAAAATCGTTGTTGTTTTGCGATCTCTTTGTTTTACGTTCAACATTCATATTCGACATCGCATCATCGGTGTCCATCTCCTTATGGTCCAGCAGCTGAGAGTCAGCAGTTTCTGAATTTAGGGAGACTGAATTCACTGACTTTTCTGTTAAATCATTACCCATTTCATGTAGGCTGTCTCTATGGTTTATTGTCGTATCTAACGAATATAGGGAGGGTGTTACTGACGATGGTGATTCCACTGGCATTTCAGCTTCTAACTTTAACTTATTGAACTGGCTAGAAACTGACACATCATCTTCACTTGCTCTATTGTCAGTATTTTTAGGATCCATAGTAGACGAGGGATTCAATTTCGTTGGACCATACGAAGCATCTGCGGAACTCTGATTATTCTTAAATGAAGGAGAACGCCCAACAGGAGCTTTGGGATTCATGGAATTATTAGTAATAGTAGACTGATTGGCAGCTGCTGGGATGCGAGATATCTTTGTATTTGTTAGGGACGGTATTCGAGAGGGCTGACTATTGTTGCCATTTAACCCGGTAAAGAATGATGCATTTCTCTGGCGACTCGAGCTGGGAAGTACTTTACTTAGACGAAACCTAGTGACATCTAGCATATACACATTGGAATCTGTGACATCTTTCGTTTGTTTGCCGCCGATTAGAACCAAAGTTAGGCCGGTAGACGTTAGCGTATGAGAAGAGCGAGGAGATGGCGCAAATGGTAAGTCAAGCAACCTATACCATTGCTTAGTAGAGATTTTGAGAGCATATAGATCATTTAAAAAGGAACCGTCGGATGATCTTCCTCCAAATACATACACGACATCATCTATAATCGAAGCTGAATGCCCTGCTCGTGGCGGAGGGGGATGGCCGAAAGCCTCTACTTTTGACCAAGCACTTTGTTTTGGATGAAAACACCAAAGATCATTGAAATAGGTCTGGCCATCGGTACCACCGATTATGTATAATTTATCAGAATAAGTTATAGCGACATGACCAGCACGAGCAGGAGGAGGATCATTAACAACAGATGCTAATTCCCATCTGGATTCTTGGGTATTCAATTTGTTCAGATCAAAAAAAACAAGATCATTAAAATAATAGTCAAGTAAACGGCCACCAAAAAGCCAAACCTTGGAACCTAAAATGCTAAGCGTATGACCATAGCGCCCAGATGGACGGGCCCCAGACGCCGAGGCTTTCTGCCAACGTAAGGATGAAGTGTTCAATAAATAGAGGGTGTTGTCTTGGTGATCTATGTACTCCTTGTTCGTAAGACCACCAAAAACGATAAAAGCATTTCCAGCAAGGACTGAAGCATGGCCAAGCCTTGCAGACGGAACTTGGCCAGTACTACGCAAGTTTGAAAACTGACTCGTAGCAAGGTTTAAAACCCATAGATCATTTTTTGCTTCAGAGTTAGAGGAAATCCCTCCAAATATATACACTTCCTGCCCCCCTTCAGCAAAAGGATGAGAAGAATGCGAATACCGGGGCAATACATGTGAAGACCCGCGAATAGTCAACTTCGACCAAGGAGAAACCGTGAAACTAGAGCCATTTGAAGGGTGGGTTTTCTTCATTTCTGAAGAAGAAATGCTACTGGTTTCTAAATCAGCTTCCTGACTAGAAGGAGGAGATTCCCTCAAGGATCCAGAGCTCTTATAAGTAGTAGATCTATTCAGCGGATTAGAGCCAGCTCTATTTTTCTTGAATAAAAAAGCCATATTCTAAATAATATCAACTCATAAAGTAGTTTTATTAATAAGATCCTATTTTGCCCAGAGTCTACACCAGATAGTGTAAAGAAAACACAAAGCCGAAAAAGCTTCGTCAAAAGAAGGTAACCAAAAAAATTAAATATAAAAGGTACAAAAAATTAAAGCTTTCACCAGAAAGCGAGAAAAAACGAGAGAAACCGGTATTCAAACTTCACACGTTTGTCTTTGGCTTATTGCGATGGTTGAAAAGGAAGTAACATCGTAGGTGACAAACTTCTCCAAATCGAGGTTTATGCTTAGAACGAACGAGAGTAGTGTTTACATTGTTTGAATGTGCAAAAAGCCAATATAAAGGTGAAGAGCATTTTCAAATTGAAGCGTGAAGGAAGTTTAAGCATTGAAGAAAATTACATTCAAAAAGACACGATTTCAAAGAAATGAATTCTTCACGCGCGTCTGTATGCGTTTTTTATACTTCGGAGAATTGTAAATTACAGCCTATAGAGAATTATTTTTCAAAAATTACCTAGCATGCTTCGTTACCCAAAAATAAATCAGCTGAACCAGCTTGTGATACGCTTAAAAAAGTGTTTCACATCCATTGCCTAAAGTACGAATCTTTTCGTTGAAATTCAATTTCAAAATTTCAAACATTCCAAATTAAAATGCACAATTATATTTTCCCACTATTTTATTATTTTCAAAGGCCCTTTTTGAACTGCATTTGGGTACTGAGCAAGTGTAAACAATAACTGAAATCAAGAAAGTTATGGATGTTACTACTGTTACCTTCTGGTTAAGTTAAACGAAGCAGCTTAAAGATATACCCTACCCTAACTGTCGTGACTGTTTTTTTAGGTCGAAACATACGCTTCAGGAAAAACAAATCTATACCTCAACGAAACACCAAAAATGAGTAAGGGTACATCTTCTATGGGAAAAAGGGGCAACAAGTCCCATACCCTCTGTCGTCGTTGTGGAAAGCGCTCTTTCCATAAGCAAAAGAGCACCTGTGCTTCTTGCGGTTATCCTTCTGCCAAGACTCGTAGCTTCAACTGGGGTGCCAAGGCTAAGAGAAGAAAAGCCACCGGTACCGGTCGTATGGAACACATGAAGAAGGTTCACCGTAGCTTCGTTAATGGATTCCGTAAGCAGAAAACTGATTTAAAAACGAGATGAGAAAGTTTATTAACACTTAATTAGAAACTGGTACCAAGCGTGCTGCTGTCAGCTCTGCATAGATGGACCCAATAAAAATATCTTATGCCTATACTATATGAGAAGTAAGAATATGTTAGCGGCAAATTTTTGTTTCCTGAGAAGTATTTATTCTTGGTGCCGTTTATTTATGTATATTTTTAAAGAAAAACAGAACGTTTGCTTATCACGTTGTAAGATTGTGGAATTAATTTAGGCTACATTAAAACCAAGTAGATAGAGCAATGTAGATGTTGCAGAGCAAGAACTAATTCGTCGTAACTCGTGAGTCCTAAAGTTGCATAGCACTGTGAAATTGGCAGTTTCTGGACAAAATTGAGGTAATTAAAAGTTTATATTAAAGCAGCCGTGAAGACTGATATTCATATGCTCCAAGAGTTTATTCTACTTCCTTAGTTTATGGATATGTGCATATTATCGTAATACCTGAGTGATTACTGTGTTGTCCTATTTCACCCCGTACCACCAAATCATATGTCGTATTTGGATGGGTAAGAAAAGAATCCGAAGATTGTATTAACAATTATTAGTTTAGAGCAATGTGTTAATTCCTTACAAGCTAGCATAGATACAGTATGTGATTTACGTGTTTGTATTCCTAACTGCATTACTAACATAGCTTAGCTCTCCTCGAGCATCGTCACCCTAGACTCAGGAATACATGACTTCCCAAGAATCAAAAAAGTTTTAAAAGTCCAGCGACACTTTCGTTTGATATCCGAGCAGCAACTCCAAGAACGTCGTCAAAAATTTGATGAATCCATAAAGCCTTACTTGCTACAGGCTTTCCAAAAACTAGAAGAGTCCATATCCTCACTACAACGGCAAGAAGATAGTTTAAGGACAAAATACGAGCTACAAGAAGCTCGTCTGGATATGCTGAAAAATCGACCTCCTATAACTGCACTACCTTTAAATTCAGACACCACTGATCAATTGAAAATAACGATAGCTAAACGTCAAAAATTGTTGTATACTTTAGAAAGATACGATTTACAGCTGCGACAAAAACGAGGATATTAAATCGCCGCTTCTCATGAATTGGAATTCGAAAATTCTTACAGAAGTTTCATGGGTAAAGGAACAAGGTGCTCGCGTTCATCCCTTCTTACAGTTTTCCGTGATCCCAGACGCCGGAAGTTGTATTACAAGTGCAGGACGAATTGAAGCAGGCGAAGTTTTGCTTTCTTTACCTAGAAATGTGTTAATTAACAAAACCACTTACTCAAGTTGTCCATTTGCGAAACAGTTAACTTCCTTTCAGTTTCTATCCTGGCTTATATGTAAAGGAAAGAGTACTGGCATGGATCAATGGCCATACTACATCGAAGCGTTGCCGCAGGACTTTTCATGGCATCCGGTAATGCTCTCTGCGGATGATCCTTTGTGGCCCAATGTGCCCAAAGATGTACAAAAGCTAATTCTTGAAAGGAAACAATCCTTATTACAAGATTACCAGAATGTATCAAAGTTTGAGAAGGTGGACTGGACAGTATTTCAGTGGGCTTGGCTTTGCGTAAATACCAGATGTTTATACTATAAGATATCCCCAAGTTCGGTTGATGAACAGTTAACATTGGCACCCGTGTTTGAATATTTCAATCATTCTTTGGATGCACAAACGGACCTACAGAGAAGTCGCACTGGTATCTCTATCATAGCAAAGCGTGCTATTGAAAAAGACGAGCAATTATACTTGCGCTACGGAGGCCATGGAAATGACCAGTTATTCTCTGAGTATGGGTTTTGCTTAAGTATAAATCCATTCAATCATTTTAATTTGGACAATGAGTTTTCTTTTACGGAGCAGCAAGAAAAGTTTTTAGACGGCCATTACTACTGGAACGACTATACCTTTTCTATGGATGGTCCCTCGTTTCGCACATTAGTTGCTTTGCGGGTCATGCTTATATCGAATCCTACTGATTTATTAGACTCTAGTTGTGATGCCACCAGAAGGCTATTGCAATACATGAATGGGTTTTCAGACGGCAGCCGAGAACTCCCTATGGTTCAAGAATTATGGAATAAATATTTAAACCTTCTTTTGAAAGTCGTTGAAGAAAAGGCTGGCAAACTGGATGAACAAAAGAGCGAGAACTATATGCAAAAATGTATTCTGCAGCTTTGGAAAGATCGTCAGAGGTGCATAAAGTACTTATTGAATAGTCCTTTAGATTAAAATAGTTAATCTTATATATTATGCTGACTTCAAGACACCCTTTACTTCTAGTTGCATATTCGAGTTGCGCATTCCTGTATTAATGTCTGACTATTTTTTTGAAATAACGTCTTTTTATCTTCCCCAAAGAAAATAGGGAAAAAAGAAAAAAAGATTTTGCCCACACCAGGAATCGAACCTGGGTCGCATCGGCCACAACGATGAGTCTTAACCACTGGACCATGTGAGCTTGTATGATAGTAGCATTTACTAAAATAAAAATAACTGCAATTTGACAGAAATGTTATGTGTTTACTGAGATTTTTTTGTTTATTTTTTTTTTTTTTACTTCATTTTTATTCCAGTTTTTGGATGATAGTGTTCTGTTTAAACGGGCATATATCATTAAGTGAAACTCTAATCGCAAAGTGTGTTGCCAAATTTTATCGAATGCCGGATTACCTTAATGAATTTTGTTTAGCTTAGGCGTCTACATATTCATTCATTCGAAGAATGAATATTGAAAACCATATATCCATTGTTTAATTGTAGTATTTTTGCTGCTATTTTACACATATTGAATTGAGAAATAACATACGCGTGATGAAAGAGTTTGTGTAAATTGTCAACTATCAAGTTTGAGGCTTCTTTAGTAAATAGCTTCCAATAGTCCTATGCATTAAAATCCTTGAAATGTGCATAATTCTGGTGCCGAGTTCAGCATCAATTATTATAAAAACCAATCAAAAAGTAAATTCGATTGCAGGATACAGTAACTTGTCAGTAATTAAACAACAAAAGAAATTTGACATGTGCTAAGATACTACAAATAATGCTTCTAATTGTAGAGTCTCAACAAGCTCACATGGTCCAGTGGTTAAGACTCATCGTTGTGGCCGATGCGACCCAGGTTCGATTCCTGGTGTGGGCAAAATCTTTTTTTCTTTTTCCTTATTTTCTAACTATACAACAATAAAATGAAACTAAGGTACTAGAGTATTTATTTCAACGATTGAATCGTGGTATTTTTTCTATTCCGATTTGGTCCCACTATATTATGGCATTAACTTGTGCATACAAACAAGAAAAGAATGTGAAAAGATATAATTCATTAGACTACAAAGAGTATATAGGCTTTCATAATGTTCACGCTTATACTGTGGCAGGTTCGACGTAGCGAAGAGGATTTCCACTAAATACTCCACCATTTTCCTTGATGCCGTCTTGTATTTCAGCGATAACTTCTTGCTTGCCCATAGGATCTTTCTCATCGGGGTCAAGCTCCCATGTCAAATATCCGTTCGTACAATTTGGTTCAAAATCTTGGGGAACAAGTCCGAGACGCTTCGAATAATTAGTAACTTTGTTCCAGTCTCTTGGGACATTGGAGATGTCGCGAGAGAAATAGGCAAAGCATCGCTCGAATTGTTCACGGTGCAGCTCAAGACCCATTTCAGGTTTGAAGCTTGTAAATTCCTTATAGGCCTGTACAGGGTTTTCAAGCATGGAAAGAGTAGCAGAACGGATAGCTCGTAAGAAGGAACCAATTTTATCGGGATTCTTCGCGATAAAGTCATCATGAGCAATATAGAGGATTGAACAGAAGCAACAGCAACCCAATTCCGCGAGTCGATCGATACGAAGCATTTCAACATCAGAACGAGGACGTCCTTGAGAAATACACCATCTCTCGAGCTGTACTTGTTGCATACATTCAATGCCGATACCGCCATCGATTTCACCACTAATGATGGCCGGAGCGATGTTCATTCCGCAACGAATAGCTGTATAATCCGAGGGAGAAAGTCCAAACTTACTACACAAGTCGTCTAATTGTATCTTTCCAAATTCACCGACATAACCTATACGCTTGCCCTTGATGTCCTTAAAGTTATGAATGCCGTTTCCCTTCAAGGTAATCAAACCGGTGAAGGGCTCGTTAAGTAAAGAACCAAAACTAGTAACAGGAAATCCACGAGCCTTTGCAGCCAATGTATGAATCATGGCTTTGAGGCCCATGTCCACCTTGCCAGAGCCGATTAAAGCAGTAACGTCTGAAGGATCAGTTGGTTCCAAAATGGCGACTTCAATGCCCTCATTTTTGAAATAACCACGTGCCTGAGCAACAAAAATTGGCAAGTGATAAGGAGTTGCTTCCCAATTGGTAATGAAAGTGATTTTGTTAGTTGACATTTCGAAGAAAAGTTACGAGGAAAACAGAGATCGCTTTACTTTTTGATTTTGCTTAGGATCTTATTGAAAAGTTGCCAGAAGAGCGCCTTTTATAATTTCCAAGTGGCATGCCATTGTGCCAATACCCGAATCCAGTGGATCTCTGTTTGCGGGTCCACGAATCAGTTTTCATGGAAGAAATGTTTTTCATTTTATTTGAATTACACTTTGTGTACGTATCTTAGGATAGCAGTTTTCCTTTCGGAAGCCTGATCCAAAAACAGAATCCTCCTAAAGGGGTTTACATCACAAGGTTTCTTAAAAAAATACCATTGAAGCTTACAGAAGAAATATCATGGCATGATATTTCGATACAGATTGAATCCATACATATAACACATAAACGCAAAAACGAGCAAGTGAATTTGCTTTACTTGGCAATAATAAAGAACAATACTATTTCATAGGAATGTCTTTCGTAGATGATCAAGAGCTTGATAAATGAAAAGCATCATCAAGCCACGGATTAAGAGATTGCAGGTTATGATTCCGGTTTTTGTATAAAACATCGAAGGGATCAGTCTAAAAGCACAATTGCAAGGACTTTTAGCCGAAATGGATATCCGAACTTTAGTAATTTCTAAATCTTTTGTTTATTCCCAATCGATGGTCAAGAAAGATGCCTGTTTCCGAACGGTAACAGAAAGCCGGAGATGAACTCATTTGTTAGACATGCCAGAATTTAAACGCCGTATTGGAATCCGCCTAGATGCTTTATCTTGTGAAGGCGTGGGAGTTTGTAACGGTGATGTTGTCTTTTCATTTATGATTTAACTGAGTGCCACAACCAAATGGACTAGACGTCTTTTTTCATTTTTTCCATTTTCTTTTCTAATTTGGTGTAACCCTTTTTATTATAAAGCTTCATATGCTAGTGATTATAGGGACTTAGGAAGGAATTCAGCAATTCGTCCAAATGGATTCGATGCTCAAGCTATCAATTGAAGGGTTTATATTCATGCCTGTCTTACTTTGCCATACAAGGAAAATACAATTACCAAATTGTAATCAAACTGCTCAAGTGCTCAACAAGAAACTTTTACTCGGGTTGGTTTTCTTTAATTGCTTCTGGCTGGCTCAGTGCATAAATTGTAACTGGCATTTATGGATCGTATCTATAGATGTATAAACCAAGTTTCTTTGTTGGGCAGCAGTTTTTACTTTTGAATGTCAACATTAGACTTGTGTTTATATAGCTACTAAAAAAAAGGGAGGGGGGATAAGGGAAAGAATTCAAGATGTCTCTTTCTTTGTACCTAATGAGCTTTACTAATTTCAGTATTCGATCTTTTTTTTTTTTTTTTTTTTCGTTTCCAATACTTCGCTTATTTTTTAGAATGATAACAACGCTTGAAGCTTTGCTTATAAAAATTTGCTAATGTACAATAATCCCTTCAGTAGTGTTGCAGAGTAATGTGGACTCTTAAAATTACTAGACACAAATATCAAACTTGCTTCCTGGCACCAGGTACTGCATCTAACAATGAACTCAAACGAGTCACTTCAGCAAAGTACTCAAGCATATTCACATGTTTACAACCATATAATGCTTCCATAAAAGTTCACTTAATCTTTGAATCCATTCAGTAAGCATATGCTTTTATAAGGGAAAAGAGCATATGCAAATTTTATTCAGAAAATTATGGTACTATCGATTGGATATGCGACAAAATTTGCATATGCTCTTTTCCCCAATAAAAGCATATAGAAAGGATAGTATTATGGGATAATTTGATTAGATTTATTCATAATAGAGTAAAAAATACAGACATAATAACGATAGAATAATTAAAAAGCTTTCTTTTGGGCGGTAACGAGAGAATGAAGATACCAAGAAAAGCACGCTTAGTTCCAATAAGACCAGTTGTTGACAATGTGATCCACCAAAGGTTTACCTGCATGGTACAGGTTAGCAGCAGCAAGAGAAAGAGTATGACCGTTGCCTTTTAACAGATTGTCAAGAGCAGATATGGATCCGGTGCCACGGTCAAAATCAGAACCAGAACGCATGACAATGACACGGCTAAAGTCGGTCAAATCAGAACCAGCGGCACGCTTGATAGCGGTAAGGGAAGCACTATCCTCTTGTTGGGAAGTACAATAATGACCGGTGTAGTTGGTAAGGACGTTTGTAATGTTACTGGCAAAATCTCCCATATAATTACCGGCCCAGTAGTTGTCACTGGTGGCAGTATCGCATTGAAGAATAAAAGGAGCGCGTTGAGCAGGAGTTTCCTCGTATTTCTTACGATATTCGGCAGCCTTTTCACTGTCCTCAAGAACAACATCCTTGATAATTTCAAGCGCAGCTTCAATCAAGGTGGTGTTCAATTGATAAAGATTGGTTTGGTAATCAAATGTTGTGGGGTAAACGACTTCGTTGTTTGAAGTGCCATCACCATAAGGATCGGTACCAATTTCCCAGCCTGCCGATTGATATTGTTTTGGCAGTTCACGGAGATCAATAGTTTGAACCAAATCGACATCAACAGCAAATTTGGCAATGCTGACAGAACCAAGAGAAGCAGCATAAGGGTTTATACCAGCAATACCGGAGACGATGAAGAAAGTTTCAGACAAATCAAATTTGGGACTTACAGTCAGAGCCGTCATCGAACTAGCAGCATTGGATTTACCCTCACCAGTTGTAACCTGGCATACACTCTGTTCTGTGTTGCAGTGCACTTCGGGAAAGAGAGTATTTAAACCAGGAACAGTGATATTATTTGCATACAAATCATTCCAAGGGTTTAACCAAGCATCAGCTTCGGGAGCAAACATCGATATAACCATCACTTTAGGCTTGACTACATCACGTTTGCTGATGAGACCTGCAGAAGCAGGTAGCACAGCAGAAGTTACAGTCAAAGCTGAGACAAGAAATTTAAGAAAGGACATCATCTTGACAAAATTGAATAAGAGAAGGAAATTGTGAGAAGAACTTCTAGACTTTTGTTGTGCACAAACAAAAATATCCCAAAAAAAAAAGAATTCCAATTACTTAAAAGAAAGTGCCGAATGGAAAAGTCTTTCTTTTCGCCTGTTTAAGTAATATTTACAATCTAAACTTTCACGCGCTTATCACTTTCACTATCCAATTCTGAACGTTTTTCCTTGAAATTTTTCTCTTTTTATCTTTGAACAAAATCCCATCAAATAGGGCATCATTATGAAAGGATGTGTGATAGTGACTTGTCTTCAAATCTGCGTCCGATATATGACACAAAAAATCAGATTTGAGGGATTTCTTGGTGAGTCATTTGGGAAAATATAAAATATGAGAGAAAAATAAACAAATGAAAAAATTAAACTGGAAGTTTTTTATATACACGATCAGAAAGGGTACTTATCCAAAGGGCCCAAGTGTAGACTGTTTATGAGGTTTTCTTTGATGATAAAGAATTCGTAAGATTTATTTCCAAACGAACCCTGCATTAAATAGGATGATCTTTGAATAAATCCGGTGGATTATTAGTTTCATTCATATCTTTTGGGGAATCAGCATCACAAAGATTCATAGCTCCTTTCCACTCTGTTCGCACTGGATGCTGCCATAAAAAATTTAAAATTTGATGTTGTGTTTTTTATAGCAGCTTCATCATGCACATCAAAGTAGACTTTTGTTATCCACTGTAGAATTGTCAAGTGTTTAAACGAGGGAAACAACCATCCATGGAAACATTGTTGCTAGGTTGTTTTCATTTGAAAAGGGATATAGAATATAATAATCTTTTCCTATCGCTACATATTTTCAAACAACTTTTGGCAACTTTTACATCAATTCTAGCGCTTGAGCTTTTCGTAAAAACAAATGATGTCTTCTAGCTCAAAGTAGCATTACCAAGCATCGGGTAATGTTTTTCCTGTTTGGTCATTCATTGAACACGCAGGTGTCATACTTTCAGTTTGTATGGGCCATCATGGAATATTTTTTCCGTTGATTTCTAGTTCATATGATTGGCAATTTTTTTTGTCATTCCGATCCTTCAAGGACAGTTGTTGCTAGGACAGAAGCTTCTAAATCGTTTGGCGTCTTTGGCAGTTTAAGAGCCGCGATACGTAGTAAATCCAAATGGGGATAGCAGAAGTGGAATGTGATAATGTTGGCCCTTCTTAATATGAACTGTGAGTTCGACATACGGATAAAAGGTTTCCACTGACAGAGCATCATAATAAGGACCTGTCTCAAAGCGAAACTTGTAAATTCCAGATTCAACTTCTTTCAATGGTACGTTCCATTGACCAACACGGCCGTTGGTGTTGGTTGTCGCCGTAGCAAGTTGCTCTTGTGCAAGTGTTGTGCCCGAATGGTTGATTTTAAAAACAGAAACTGATATATTTTCTGCAGGAACACCTCTAGTTGTATCCAAAACGTGTGCTGTAAATGCCGGTTGATTCATCTTGGGTAGATTCACTCAATAAACAGGCAAGTTCTTGACTAGAAAAGTTTTGGTAATGGTAGAAGGAAAGTTTGTGTGCTCCAACCCTTTTACAATTTTACGCTAGCCTCATCCGGTGTTCTTTCAAAGCTATCTACCTTGACATCCTGGTCAATTGATACCCATCGATAGATATCATTTCATGGATTGTCTCCGACATGTAGGAAGGTAGATGAAAACGGCTACCAAAGTAATTGCTGGCTTCTTTCTTGTTAATTTTTTTTTTTACTCTTCTTACGATTCACATAAAGTTAGTTTTAGTGCTTTATATCAATGTATGAAGATATCAAGCCGGTTTATATGAAAGGAAGCAGACAGAATTTATATAAGATGTTATGATGCGTAATAAATGATTTTTTATTTATTTATTTCCTGTTCAATAAAATGTTTTAATGCAAAGACATTCTCCAACCATCCGGATCCGTCCAAAAGTGAAATAGAATTAATCTACAAAACTTAGCAATGAAAACTAATTTCCCCAAAATAAACCAATTTATATAAATATGTTTCTAATCCAATAGTTTTGTTTTTTTCTTCTCTCGAAAGATTCAGTATTACTTTGAGCTTTTCCGTGACTCGTATACCTCTGTGCGAAGCGTATTCAGAGCATTGTCATACAATTCGACATTCTCCTCAGGCAAATCTTTCAGATGCAAACTGAGGCGTTGAAGAGGAAGTGTTCTTCCTAAATGCTTGACTAGCTTCGAAAAGTGATGACCTTCGTGGTCTTGCACAAGTGTCCAAGCATAGCCGTTTCTTCCAGCACGAGCAGTACGACCAATTCTATGGACATACCGACGAAGACTCGACGGAGGATCGTAGTTAATTACATGCTCTATATTGGCAACATCTATACCACGAGCCATCAAGTCTGAACATACCAAAAGTTTTAATTCACCTGAGGCAAACCCATTAAGCATCTTTTTCCGTTCATCACGAGAAAGATTACCCGAAACCAGACCACATGGGTAGTTTTTTCCTTCAATACCATTAATAATCTCAAGCAAGCGGTGCAAACGAGCAGCACCTTCATTCGATTTAACAAAGCAAAGAACATTGTTGAGATTGTTTGAATGGATAAGTTGATGCAAAAGAATAGGCTTCTCCGCACTGACCGAAACACGATATTCTTTCAAGGTAGGAGGAACAGAAAAAATAATTGCGTCTCCTTCAATCTCTTCTCCATCATCGATATCTACACCTTCGCTTTGCACAAGTAGCAAGCGGGGGTCTCGCAGACGAAGAGTTGCAACCTTAGATGGATCACGAGTCATGGTTGCAGAAAAAACAAGCTTTTGTAAAGGGGAATCCAAATGATGAGGTAAAGCGGTAGGTAATGATGAGAGGAAGTATGGGGCTACATTTTGTTTTTGACTTGAAGTCTCGTTATCCATCATCTGCAGACACTTTGGGTGATCGATTTCTGTCATAACAACATCAGCCCAACTTTGAAAACTCTGGTCTAAAAGTCGATCCGCTTCATCGATAACTAGATAACGTAGGTGCTGTAAAGTGAAGGTATTGTCGTTTTGTATGTGATCAACCAAACGCCCTGGAGTTGTCACTAAAATATCCACTGTGCTTCCACTTCCATCTAAACCCCCAAGCATTTGATATTGTTCTTGCTGCAAGTTCTTTTGTCCGGTCCATCCACAAACTCCAAGCCCCATACAGGAACCGATAGTTTCAAACGTACGAGTAACCTGAATGGTTAACTCACGAGTGGGGACAATAACAACACATCGTACACGAGGAACAATACGCCTGCTTAGACACTGAACGATAGGAAGAACGTATGCAAGGGTCTTACCACTACCCGTAGCAGCACTGACACAAAGATCACCTCCATAAGTATAGTTGGGCCCGTCTCTTCCTTCATTTAATAACAATGGAAGAGCCGATGATTGCACCGCAAACCCGCGGGTAATGTTTTGATTATTCAGTTTTTCCACGAGCTTACTATCGATGTTTAGGGATGCAACTTCGATAGTAGTAGTAGGATCCACCAAAATAGGCTGCGATAGCCACTTTGGAAGAGAGGAAACAACAGAGGGAGTAGAAAAAGACTTTTCTTCTAGATGTTCATCAATATCAGGTTGAGGAATTGGTGTTAGGTCATGTAACGGCATATTCTGTTCCACATCTTGCATTTCTACATCTGTTTCCGGTTCATTCCCACTCTTTTTTTTGATTTCCTGTTGAGCTGCTTGGGAAAGACTAGCTGACTTCTTTAAACGCTCAATTGTTGACGTGGCAGCATCAGACTCTGAATTTTTCTCTTCATCTTTTCTTTTCCGCTTTTTTAATTTTTTATTCTTTGCTGATTTATCGTCAAAAGATGGATTTCCATCAATTTCTACAGACATTCTGGTTTACCCAGAAAGAAGATTATGGCAAGAAAGGCAGTTGTTGGTACACTCAGTAAATGAGAATGGAAAATATGAGACAGGACACAGCGTTTAACAAAGAATCATCTCAAGCATCTAAAGGTTTCTAACTTTTAAATTAAATTAAATGAATTGAATTTCGTTTTATTCTTGTTCTCCATAAGTGGTTCAAGTAGCCATTAGACATGATCGAATTCGGCGTATATCGTCTCTTCCTCTTTCTTTTCCTTTTTTTTTGCTTAATGAAAAGCCGCGTAACTGAATCCTGCTCGGTTTATAATATAATGATTATGAATAGTCGAACTCAAAAGGGAGGATCAGGCATGTTGACAGAAGCCGGTTAAAAATCTCGGTTTTCAGACTGCATCTATTTTATAACATGCTAGAGAAGCTTTGTAGTGAAACTATGGCGTGGAGCACAAAGCCATCGCCGAATCTCTGAATCTTTTATTTACTCTCAGAAAGCAGCATTGAAGGAGGCCAGCTCATTCATATAATTTACATTAAACTAAAAATAATTTGAACTGAAGAAACGGACTTGAAATTCCAAATTTAAAAACAGAAGAGAGCGTTAAGATGTAGCTTATATACGTGACCAAACCGTATAAACAACAAGAAGGAGCCTCGCTTGAAAGGCACATCTGCTGGTGATTTAAACAAAAAGACAATAGAATCTATCTTTTCAAAAACAAAAAGAAAACGTGGCCATCGGGGTTTTACAGAGAACTGCAACCATTATGTCGAAACTTCAACTACAACTAAAATTGGCTGCTACTAGACTGGAAATTCTAAGGAAAAAAGAAGAGGCTCTTGCAAAACAAGCGAGGAGAACAGTAGCCTTTGGATTAAAAACCTATTCATCAACTTTAGCTCGAGCTCGAGTGGAACCGTTGATTATGCAAGATGTATACATGGAATTGCTTGAATTATTGCAGGTAGATGCAGAGATTCTTGCCAATCGTACTTCTATATTGGAAAAACGTGGATTTGAACCTGAAGCACCTTGGAAATCGTCTTTGTATCACGTCCTTGCTGCAGCTCCTCAATTACCCATTAAAGAGTTAAAATTTGTAGGTCAGCAAGAAAATGAAAACAAGAAACTAACCTTTATGAAACAGGTACATGACTACTTAGTAAGGCTTTATGGCAAGGAATTTACTCAACTAACGGATCCTGACTTATCCAAAAATGATGAGCAAGTAAGTCAAGATTCTCCGTTTGTTATACTTGGACTAACATTTTACGAATTTAGTTTTACAAGCTATTATATCCTCCTATTCCATCTGAAGAGTTGGTAAATGGCTATATTGAAGAACTACGACGGACGTATTTCCCTGAAGAATACCGAAAGGAAGAGATTCCTTCTTCGAAAGAAGTAGAGGAATTGCTTCCATTAGCTCCATCGTCTCAAGATACGTCAGCACCATCATCAACCCAGGATGAGGCATCCAAGACGACTGATCTCCCTCAGTCTACTTCTTCCGCATCTAGGGTTCCTTCTAGTGGGATTGCTAACTCTCATACAATTCCAAAACATGCTCCCAGCTCTCACTCTCCGCCTGCTGCGAAAAATACTGTTCACCCAATACAACCCGACTCGAATAAGCCGCCAAGTTTTGAAGAATTAGCGGCTCGCTTAGAAAGTTTGAAACGTACTTAGCTTTTCTTTATTATCTTTCATCCTCTACTAACATAATGAATGAGTTACGAATAATATACGATTCGACTATATCGCTGCATGTCTCAATTTCGAGTTCTATTGACTTTACTTCTCTAGGAAGCCAAGCAATTTTTTTTCTTGTAGTTTTTCCACACAAATCTCATGTTGCTCTAATGTATAAATAATTTAATGATGCTGTCACAGACGAAATCTCACTTGTAATGAGAAAATATACTTACAACTGTATATGAATTGTATACATATTTGGATGCTTTTAGAATTAATAAAATATATAGTGTAGCATCCAGGGATCTGGTTCACTAAGTAAGTTTATGGATTGAAAAAGTTATATATGTATACATTGAACTCTATTTAATGTCTTCTATAAGTATTTTCAGAGTCCAGTGACTTGAAGTAGCTAAATAAACGACGACTCGATTTATTAAGCCAGATCAGTCGAATCTTCCAATCTGAAAATTCGTACTTCCAACTTCGTAAATAATATTGTTGTTTTAAAGTAGATAAAGTAGTTTTCTTTGTTAAAACTGTCGTTGTTTAAAAAGGATTCTTCCGTAATATTTTACCGCAATCTGATGAGTGTATCAAAGCATTAGTAATATCTTATGACAAATGCAATTTCCGCTTTCCGAACATCCTTTTACTATATATTAACTGCGAGGTACTGGATACTGCACGTTCCTTGACTCTTGAACATTCCATAGTGAGTATAACCAAAGATGTCAAACTATCTTGTTGAATTCTCTAAATACGGACCCTCTTCCGTCTTACAATATGTAAAACGCGAAATCCCTAAAGTTGACGGAGACATGCTATTAGTGAAAGATGCATATGCGGGCATAAATTACATTGATACTTATTGCAGAACCGGATTGTATCCTGTTCCTCTGCCTTCTGTGCCCGGTAAAGAAGGATCAGGTATTGTTACTGAAGTGGGTCCTACTTGCAGCAAAAACTTCAAGGTTGGAGACCGTGTTGTTTACTTGACGATGTCTGGTTCTTACGGTCAATACAATCTTGTTCCTCCCGTCTTAGCCGCCAAGGTACCAGAGGGAATTTCTCTCAAGGTTGCTGCTGCTTCTTTACTTCAAGGAATAACCGTCCTGGCACTAATTGAACAAGCATATCCGGTACAAAGTGGAGACTATGTTATTGTGCACGCGGCTGCAGGAGGAGTAGGTCTACTTTTATGCCAAATGTTAAAACGTAGAGGTGTGCACGTTATTGCAACTGCTTCAAGTCCTGAAAAACGAAGTCTTGCTCTTCAGAATGGAGCAGAGTTTTCCTGCTCATACCAAGAAGTTGTTGATTTATCTCTCCAAATAACTGGCGGTAAAGGTGCGCATGCTTCTTTTGACTCTGTCGGCAAAGATACCATGAAAGCGTCCATAAGCTCACTCCGTAACGGTGGTACCTTTGTAACCTTTGGTAATGCAAGTGGAATAATCGAATCTGTGCCTTTTAATTTGATTACTTCTAAATGCATCAAAGTTGTTCGTCCTACCCTTTTTGGATATTTAGACTCTGGAGAAACATTTGACCGTTACACAAGCAAGCTTTGGGACGAAATTATAAAACACAAGCTGAATATTGCCATCCATCACACTTGGAAATTAGAAGAGGCTAAGGAAGCTCATGATAAGTTCCAAAGCAGAGCTACTACTGGTAAACTTTTGCTTTCTTGTAACGAAGACTTGACGGATGCTTAAATCTGTGATACTGATATAATTTAAGAGTAACGATAATTTATATATTTGAAAGATTATTTTAAGTTATTTACAATCTGCTTTGATGAGGATCAGGGCAATTGAGTGAAGTGCAAATGTTAATGTTCTGTTTTGACGACTTTTCGATTCGTAGTTCTTAATTTAGTGACAATTTACAAAAGCAAATCACGTCGACGAAAGGTAGTATCATTGATCAGAAACAGTTGAAACCATGTTGTCAAAGGTAGGCGTTTTTCCAACATTACGGATGAAATACTTTAAATCAAATATACCGAAGGATTTTTCCTTACTTACATATATATATTGAAAAAACAAAACACGAAAATTCCTTCAAAAAATAAAATGAATACCGCGTGCCCATCCAAAGGAAGACATTACCCGCGCTAATTAAAAAAAATTGGATTGAGCATAAGAGTCCTTGCTTTTACCAGTTCTTTTACTTTATAAAGTGTCGAAGTCAATCAAACATTTCATTCATTAGACAATATTAATCAAGAAAACCTGCTTGGCCGGTGAACCGCGAAGAAAATGTTGCAAACGTTATTAAACTGCCATGCGTATATGCCATGGTGTTTTGAAATTCCTGCGATGGCAATTTTTCTTCGTTCCACGATTACATTGCCTTTAGCTATTTATAGCATAAAAACTGCACGCAGGTATGGTCAAGTTCAACCTTTGTTAAAGGAAGCAAAAAAGAGATGCCCGGACGACAAAGCATATAAAACGTTTCGGAGTAAGATATATAAGAGGCTTAGTTGTCATCCAGTTAAGCTTTACGCGTTGCCTTTTACGCAACTACCCTTGTTCGCCTTTGCGTCTTTTCAACTTCGTAAGGCCGTAGAGGTGTCTCCGGATAGCATGTCCACTGAGGGCATGCTTTGGTTTCCCGACTTGACTATGCCTGATCCACTTGGAGTTTTACCGGCCATTCTAGCATGTACCTATCTAACCAATATGTCCATTCTTCGGAGGCCGCAGGATTCCCGGCTACTGCGAATCTTCAACACAGCTGGTATTCTGTCCGCCTTTGCCGTCTCATTCATGGCTTTCAAAACTTCTACAGCTTTATCGTTGTACTGGACGACATCTGCTATTTACTCCCTTGTGCAAAATATCTGTTTACGGAATATGTTTAAACAAGGAGATCCTCGTTTGGTTTTGCGTCCCCTAAAGGCACAGAAAAAAGGAAAACCTAACTAAGCTTAGGAAAGAGAATATATGGGGTTTTACCGTCAATTTATAGGGAAATTTTCTTTTGATCTAGATATACCCTAACATGCCGTGGTCGAATTTGACTATTTGGAGGGACACCTTTCTTAAAAGATACAATCATTACTACGCATGAATGCCAAGATCTTAGCACTTCATTTGTATGGTGAAACTTTTCATAAACCTATCCTCTACAAACATTTCCAAGCCGGTTTACCCAAAGATGAACGACCTTACAATTTCTTTATATAAATGGTCTACTTCTTCGTGGTACTCTATCATTTATTAATTTCAATTTTCTACATGAATTTGCAAAAAATAGGATATAAACAAACGCTGTTGCTTTAAGACAATATTTTCGATACTCATAAAAGTAACAAGTGGTGACATATATAATAGGTGACCGAAATAGCCTGAATTTTCCTAGAACAACAAAATATGAGTTGCATCTTTTGTAAAATTATTCGCGGAGATATTCCTTGTGTGAAGCTTGCAGAGACCGCAAAGACTCTCTCTTTTCTTGACATTTCCCCTACCGCTAAAGGCCATGCTCTAGTAATCCCGAAAGAGCACTCTGAAAAATTAACAGGCTTGAGTGACGAGAGCTTGGCTGATATTCTTCCTGTTTCCAAGAAGGTAGCCAAGGCCATTGGTGCTGAGAACTACAACTTTCTGCAGAACAACGGTCGTATAGCTCATCAGTTTGTGGACCACGTTCATTTCCACATCATTCCCAAGCCCAATGAGGAATACGGTTTGGGTGTCGGTTGGCCTACTTATCCTACTTCCAAGGAAGATTTGGCAGAACTTGGTAATGAAATTCGCTCCCGTTTGCAGTAAACGATTGTCATGAAATCTAGGTAATGCGTTGATGCCGGCAATGAAGGAAGAAAATACCTTGACGTTACAAGATAATTGAATCTATCTATATTCTCAATTACTCCACTCCTAATTCTCATGTTGGTATTTCACGGTAAAAGGTGAAATCAAAAAGCTCTTTCCACACTGCATTTTTTTAACAGTAAGTTTTCAAAAAATGTTTAAATTTCTTGCATTTGCAATGTGGATATCTTATTTGGCTATTTGAATATACGATTCCCATTCTTGAACCATAAAATACAATTCAAATTTTTGGTTACCACTTAAACATCACACGAAAACTTTGAATGGTACTATACTGAAACATCAATCAACTCGAAGCTAACCCTCTAACCTATGACTTGTTAGTGTGATCGTTTCCTATTTACATTCTCAAAGGTTCCTGTGGGTTGTGATTTTTCCAAATTCGTGTTGCAAGTATGAAAGAAAGCTAATAATGCAATACCAGCAATGCATCCATTGTAAGAATTATCGTCATTGGTGCCACAGCTAGACTATTTCTTTGTTCTATTGAATTATGGTTTTATATAAGTAAGATAACTTGCATGTGAGACACCAATTTTTAGTATTATTTACATATCCAAAGTTTTGCCCATGCTGAGGTAACATTGCTACCATAAGCCATTTGCACCGACTTTGGATATGGGCGCGACAGAGTAGAAAACCATTTCTTGGGATAATCTGTGAAATACGACAAAGTGATAGTTATTTGATTTCATGTTTTAATCAATGCCAGCATTTGGGATACGTTATTCACAGTTTACAGTTTCTAGCTACTCAAGGACTAGAGAAGATCAATTTCTTTTTGCATCGTGGCGTTGATAAGAATTCTGGTATACAAATTGAATTAATTCTTCGAATATGGCAGTTATTATCGATGACGGAGTTCCCATTTCTTCAAAGCAGTGGGAGAGTGCAGAAGCTCAATCTGCAAAAATACAATCTGCGAAAGTTCAGTCAAAACCTATTCCAAGAAAAAACAAAGTTGTCCCCAATAAAAGAAAAAAAGGAAAAAGACATCTTAGCGATGAAGATGCTTACTCAAAGTTCCAAGCTTTGTTTGGCAAGAAAAGTGCAAGGAACGATTACATGGAACAAATTCCCGATCATGAAGCTGATATGTTGAGCCTTGTTGAGCATGACCGTCACTATGCTCTTGGAACAGACGTAAAAATCCATAAGAAGAGAAAAAGCAAACTTCAAGAGCTACCTGACTCATCTAGGAAGCACAAAAAGGTCAAAACTGTTAAGAAAGAAACTAGCCTTACTTCCAAGCGCCAATTGGATGGCCAAGTTGTTGGCTCCTCTGCTCCAATTATTCAAGGAGGAAAAGGTAAAAAGTTGCTTGAAAGTATGGGCTGGAGTGGTGGTATGGGTCTTGGATCTGATAATCAAGGCATTACAGACCCTGTTGCTGCGGTGGTGAAAAACAACAAACGCGGATTGGAGTAATAAAAAACAAAAAGACAAATCGATTTTCTATTTTTTTAGTAGTCTACCGAAACTGCTATATGGTTTTTTATATATGTTTTCGTTACAGTGGTCAACGGATGCTATGTTTAAGAGGAGGTATTTATTTATTAATTTATGAGTTTCTTTTTTTTTCAGTTTTCTTCTCAGGAATGAAACATTGATCATCAAACAAAATCGTGAACAGATGAATCAAGACGTGTTTACCATTGGGAATTCTTAAATTTGCGATTCATTTTTAACGTGGGTAGCCATAGTAAAAGTATCTAGGAAAACATTTTTTTTTCTATTGACACACGATGTATTGTGATGTAGGAGAAAGAATCATGAAGGCTAATAAGAAAACTTTGGATGGGTGTAAGACTGAAGGATAATTGCCTAGCTAAAGTAGAGGTCAAGGGAAACAAATCATTATAAAGATTGAGAAAACTATCGACGCATGATGAGAAGGATAGATAGAGCTGAAGCTAGCTTTCGAAAAGTCTAGCTAAACCAAAAAACCAACATGGATAAGCAAACGTACAATGAACAGAAATAATGAAGGGGAAAAAAGGTTATAATTAGCAAGTACAAGATTTAAAAAATGCTCTTAAACTAACACGGTTAGAAAATAAAGAAAATAAAAACAAGCTGAAGAGTTCACATACACTTTGGGACACGAAGTTTCTTACTGGTCATAGCAATTCCACTCAAGGCATAGAGAGATACCATGGGATGGACTTCAAAGGGCGTGCCTGAAAACCAAATGCCGCCTGGAAGTTCCTCATGAATTCTTCCTTTGACCATGCAAAAAGCAAGTGTAGAAACCAAGCCAAGAGTAGTGGGAACTGGGGTTCCTTCAAAAAACTGTGATTTTCCCGATTCATCTTTAGGAATAGAGTTTACGGAAACGTTAAAGCGAGCCAAACGAGTAATTCCACAGAGGCAGAAAAAACTAAGGATCATTAAATCAAGGAAGGTCTGAAAGCCGCAACAAAAAGCGAAAACGGCAGGGCACACACCAAAGGATATCTGAACGAAAAAGGTTAGTTCATCACCAAGTTTAGAGGTTGTAAACTATCTTTGCATACCAAGTCAGCCAAACTATCCAGTTCTTGTCCCATTAAAGATGACTTTCCACGCCAGCGGGCTACTTTTCCATCGAGGAAATCAAAGAAAAGAGCAAATGGCATAAAATACATAGCACGAACCAGATACTTGGAGCTTGTTTGGCCACTTAGACAGTAGCGCAAACTGGAGAAAATACTCATAACACCACAAAATCCATTGAATAGAGTAATTAAATCTGCAAGGTGCAAGGCTCTATCAATCGTTAGTCTTTTATTCCATCAACCAACTGGTTCTCTATGACAGATATCTCTCAACAGCCAGAGTCCACCAAGTCTTTGAATCCTACCTTATTAAAGAAAAGTGTCGGTTGTCATTCACGTAAGCCAGTAGCTTTGTCTCCTTGTCATTTGTTTCTTTAGAATCAATTATAGTATCTTTTGGTCCAACTGTAGACCTAAGTTTTGACATTTTTTAATTTTGGATGTATTTGGTATAGCAAAGCACTTCTTCAACTAGGACATACGTATACCTCTCACGATTGCGATGTGTAACGGAAATGCTTATTCGATGCAACGACATACAGAGTAAATCGGTAAAAGGTAGCTTTACATTGAGTGCCACCTCCTTGTAAGAGCGGTTTGATTCTCAAGTGTCATCTCGATCTTTCGTAAGACTTTTAAAAACGTTCAAATTAAACAATTTGGTCCGAACTGGCGTTTAAAAAATTCTGTACGTAAAGCTGTAAAAAAGACGGGCTGTTCTGGGAATCGAACCCAGGACCACCATCACCCTAAGATGGTATCATACCACTAGACCAAACGGCCACTTGTTGATCAAATATATGCTAATACTTAAATATGACAAACAAACTGATATCTGAGACTGATATCTGAGAAAGAATGCAAATGAGTCTTCCGACTTTTGAAGGCCGTCTTGAAAGTTCATGTGTGATATCTTGTATTTATTTTATACGATGAATTGGTCGTACATTCTTGTTTGCAATAGCTGAGCATCTCCATCCTTACTCCGACTGTAGCTGACGATTTCAGTTGTTCTCAGAGAGAGGACGGAGTCAACAGTCATAAAAAGCAGGTCAATCATTTCCTCTCTCTTGGATGGACTGTAAGTCTCCAGCACAATAGCTGACATTTGCAAAAAGAACTCCCAAGGCGAGAATCGAACTCGCAACCTTCTGATGTCCTTCATAAGAGTCAGACGCTCTAAACCGATTGAGCTACCCGGGACGTGTTGTTTGTCTGGACATTGAATTGTATGTATGGTTGTAAGTTCAACAATAAAAAATTGTAGCTCTTAATTGCAGGCCAGCAAAAGCCATTGCCATTAACCGATTTCGATACTACTATGGAAATCTACGTAAATTCCAGTCGCATGTAAATAGCATGGAACGATCATTTAGGAATCCACGCAAAAATAGAATACCGAACTGTACCGAACAGGAAGGTAACTGAAGGTGGTGAAGGACGATGGTTGCTCAAGACGACTAACCTTTCGCCAACTACAATTATTTAGAGAAAAAAGGTAACTACAGAAAACTACTAACAAAGAACAGGTTTAGCATTGATTTCCAAATATTTATGAGTGAAGTTGCTTTTGAAGAGACTTTGATTTATGCTCCAGTAAAAACACTGGTGTTTATGGATACAAAAACATTTCACAATCAAACAATAGAGAATACTTGGCACAGTTCACCAAATATGTCAGTACAGGTAGAGGAAGCATTGACGCCTGATGCTGAAAAGAATACCATGCCTTCTGATGGGTTGGATTCAGCTGAGAAATCCCAAACGGGAGAGAATGAAGGGCAAACGAAGATTGCTGAACCAAAAGTAGCAGAAAAATCGGTTGACGAAGATGAACATGGAAGTGAATCGCCGAAAGTAAAGTCCGATTCTGTGAATGTTCAGGATCAAGAAACAAAAGAACAAGTTCGTGATGATGAACATGTAGTAGATGTTGATGATTCACAATCTTTTGTTGAACAGGGTGGCGAAGAAGAAGAAGAAAAAGGAGAAGAATCTAAAGATTTATCTGATTTTACAGATGTAACAAAAACCAAACCTGTAACTACTAAAACAGAAGAAGGGTCAGACATGGCACCGAGCAATGATGTATTGGATTTCGAGTGGGTATCCAAAGGCTTGGTTTTGTTTCCAGATTCAAGTGTTTGCTCTTTTATTGACAATAACGATGGCAATGCATTTATTTATTCTACTTCTGACGATTTGAGCGAAAATACTTTAGAAGACTTATTTGGAATTGTGCGTGCACGTCTGGAATCTCTGGATGCATTAGGTTCTGAGTCGGAGTTAGTGTGCGAATTTTCAGATTTGAATTTAAAAATCGCTGAAGATAACGTTTATGCCAATCAAATTCATCTAGTCGATATTCTAGAACTTTTATCTGTACATTGCAGCCATGGAAACTCATTTTCTGTGTTATTTACGACTCAACCTCGGTTTATTGCTAGATACAACACGCTTGTCCAAGATGTCTCTGGAGCTAGCGCCAGTGAACTCGATTTAGATGAAGACAGCAACGAAGCTTCAGCGCTGGTTCCAGATCTATCAAAGGAATCCGAGGAAGACATTCCTCCTGACACTACTACTGATGATCAAACACATACTGCCAAGAATGTATTGGATGAAGGAGAAGTCTTCTCGAACAACAGTAATTTTCAAAACACAAAAATTCCTGCGACGGAGCATATAGCAGCCGATGAACAACCAGGGATAGATGTTAGTGACCTAACCGCTGAACATTTGGATGACAGTGCTTTGGGTTCCATTTTGGAGGATATAAACAATAATGGTGAAATGGTATCTAGTACGACTCCTTTTGAATCGTTTCTGGATGAAGAGCAAGTGAAACTTGATGTAATAAAAGAAAGTCAAACACAAAATGGTAAACGGAGACTGGATGATTTCGATAACATACTTGAAGAGGATACGGTAGATCAGGGCGGCGATGGAATCCAGATTACTTCTCCAAAAAAGTCGAAACTTGTCACATCATCATCTGAAGCATCTTAACATTGTTTGCAAATGCATATTACTTGATAGAGTATATCTGTTATTTATTACGTTCAAGAGCTGAATTGAGTGATGAAAAATGTATGAATATCTGTGAGTTTCAAGTTTTGGTTGAGCGGTTTTTGGGACAATGCCAAAGCCTTATGGACGATGCCCTTCTGTGATTATTTTTAATTTTTTTGTTGTTTTATTTTATTCTCCGTTGTTAGTGCCTTCGCTGCTATTGGTCTTTTGTACATTACTTACTTTTTTAAACCGTTGTCATTCTTCAATGATGTTCCTGTTTATGACGCTTAAAAGTATCCATCTTTTTGCATGAACATTATTTTTTTTGCTATACGATAGTTTCTTAATTTAAGGATTTAGTTGTAGGTTAATAAATTGAAATAATATCTTTTCATAATACAAAATGATGAATGGCTATAAACTTACTGCTTCCAAGGCAGAAGAAAATTAAGCTAATCTTTCTTATATCGTGCCCAAAAAATTTCAGTTTTATATATTTATTTTTCTAAACAGAAAATAAAAAAAAGGTTTCGGTGAAAGGGACTAAATCTTCTATTTCATTATAGGTATGGTCGTAATGCAAACCTGAATCTTGAAGGGAGAGAAAGGATTTGGCTTTTTCAACATCTTTTTTAATTAGGGAATATATATAGTCAGAAGACAAATACCTCTGACTGAATCAGATGCTCTATAATTTCTATAGTAATGTTTTTTTTTTTTCAACAACAATGAAAATAGCCATGCCCGACATAAAAAACAAAAACAAAAAGCGGGTTGTATAGGCTTTAGTAAAAATCCACTGTTCGAAACAAGCTAAGAAATGGTGAAAAGGGAGAGTTTAAAAGACTTTTGGTTCGTCAAAAAATGACGACAAAAATACAAATAGTGCGATAGTATTTATATATAAATGAAAGCATCAATTCAACATAGACTCAGCTTCTTTTTGTTTGAAAAGTCTAATTATGCTTTCATAAAAAACAAACATTAGTGAACTTTGTGATGAAGTCCAGAACACGCGAGGACCAACACCTTTGAATAATCCCATGGCTCCTTCATTTCTGTAAAGGGTAGATAATACTTTTCTGATTCCAACTGCTTGGTTTCGAGGGGCTGAAGCAGATTTTCCCAAAGAATTTTCCATTTGACCATAAAAATAACGACCACTTTGAATGTTGTCCGAAACACCTGTTGGTCGTACCATAGTCTGAAGTCTTGTTTTCGCAAGATCTAAAGGAGTTGTTAAAAATCCAGCCCCCGCACCTGCTAATGAACCTATAAGTAACTCATATCTGACGCCAATCTCTTTTTTACCAGAGTACCTTTGCACTCCTTGACGAAGTTTTTCATAAAATAGTAGCTGCAATCCAGAAAAAGGTATGTCTCGTAAAACAGTAGCGCGGTACCCAAAGAAGAATGTTCTCGGACCTTCTTCCTTTGCAATCTGCTTAATGGCACCTCGAAAAGAGGGGTAGTTGTAATCAGACTTAAAGAATTTGTTGTTATATCTTCCTTGAAGTTGTAGACGAGTTTTTAAGACCTCTGATGGTACATAAACGACGGATGCAAAAAGATCACCGACAAAGCCCGCGAGCAAAAATGAAAGAGTTTCTGGAACGTGATAGGTATCCATTAGACGCCTTTTAGTGAATTCATAGGAACTAAAAAATAATGCCGTAGCCGGAAGACTGCCGAGCAGCATTGGGCACACTCCACTATATAAACCATGAAAAAGACCCTCTTCTCGAAAGATTGTAAGATAGCTACGAACCATCCCTCTATACTTGTCTGTATATAAAGCTCCTTGTTGTCTGGTTTTGACTGTATCCAAGGAATGCATCATTAAGTCTGCCGTAGCGCCGCCAATCCCTCCAGCCGTCAAAACATGAGTATAAGCTGGGCTTCTTTCCATCATGGGAGGGATTCCAGGCTCCATATTGCTTATGTCCAAAACTTATAGGTTGGTAAATTAAAAGCTCGAAACTGTTTAGCGCATAAACCAATTGAACTCCCCAGCAAATTTTCTACCGAAAGCAACTTCGTTCAATCAAGCCACAAAAGACACTTAGAGACTTGCAACAATAAGTAATACTATATTATCCCGAAAGAAATCGCCCTATTTTGAGTTTTACTCTCAAAATGAATTTTTAGTGTTTGCTCTCATTAGAATTACTCAAGGTAACCAATACTTAGTAGAAAATCAATGTTACTTGACTTTCATCATGCAGTTTCCCAAGTATTAATTTAAGACTACATTAAGTAAACAGAAGTGTAATTCATAGTAGATCATTATTTTATTTCATTGATTAGGATTTAAGAATAATTTCTTGTTCGAATGAAACGATGTTAGCTAATTGTTGTGCGAGAAACCATTTTCGGTTTCGTGTACTTTGAGGCCAGAATAGATTTAACAAAGAAAGAAATGATAAATCCAAGTAATAATCAATGCAATGATAGTTGTTACAGCTTTAGATGCTTAAACAATCATGATACAGAAAACACCTATTTTTCCAGCTGTAATAAGTTTAAATAATAAGTAAAGTTTTGTGTTGAAACATTTTCTTCGTTTTTTTGAATAAAACTTTCTATATTTTTCAAGAAATGAAGGATTTGATCGTTATATTCCAGACAGTTTTGGAATTTCAGGTAGTACATAAAGATTAATGCCTGCTGCAAATAAATTAATGATAGAGGTTCTGCTGTCGGGTTGGACAAATCGTCAAGAATAATGCTGATAACTTTAAAAATATTCTCTTTTTCGAGAAAAGGATTATTCTCAGCCGGTTTAGAGAGCACGCCGTTCTTTTGGTAATAGTTCAAAATGCTAGCTTTAACGTTTTCGAAAGGGCATTCTTCCAAAGTATCCAACGCGTATGTAAAGCGCCTATCCAAGGGCAAAGAATCTAACAAATAAAACACGATATCGTTTGCGATCAGTCGAATCCAAGGTTCTGTATTGAAAGCCGAAAAGTACTGGTAGGTTTGCAGTAAAGAGAACAAACCCTTACAATCTTTAGTTGAACGTTCAATAATAAAATTGAGGAGCAACAAAGATTGATAAAGGGCTAAATCTATAAAACAGGAAGTGTCGGAATTTCCTTCCATTAACATTAACGTGAATATCGACTTCAGCATAATAGGTTGTTTGCTTTTGTAAATTATCTCTTCCAAGAAATTTCTTTCCCTATAATAACTCCGAATCGTTATCATAGCGACACAACCTTTGAAGTCAATGCCTACTTTTTGGTCCATATCCCCTTCTCCTTGTTCTTCCTCTTCCTGTTTTTGAACAGATTGGCTTCCTTGG
The DNA here is from genome assembly GCF_027921745.1 of Schizosaccharomyces osmophilus. NCBI lineage: Eukaryota > Fungi > Ascomycota > Schizosaccharomycetes > Schizosaccharomycetales > Schizosaccharomycetaceae > Schizosaccharomyces > Schizosaccharomyces osmophilus. Next base: position 1,022,945 of record NC_079239.1, on the reverse strand, counting down.
GTATCATCGGGATTTATAAGCTCGTTGTAAAAGTACTTTGCTAGCCGATCCCAATTGTCTACGCCCATAGAGCATACCGCGTCAAAACTATCCAAAAATCGTAATAAAATACAGTCCATTTCTTGCAATTTCTTCGCATCGTAAGGAACTCTATTATTTCGGAATTTTATATGAGGATCATTTGATCTCAATCGTTCACGGAAAGAAAAACATAAGCATTCAAATGAAAAGAACTGCTCGGCGAATATTGTGAAAGCTGCTGTAAGATTTGGATGGCACTCTGGATATTTCCCAAAACGTTGTGTCATCTTTTCCATCGAATCCAAGCAGATATGCCACATGCGAAGTCTGTCAATTTCTCTCACAAGTAAGATTCTAGTAATCCCGGAACACAAAGAAAAGATGTAATTATCGAGAAAGGCCAATGGCCTGTTGGTCTCAATTCTGCTCATTGCTAAATTCATTGAATCTATAGTCACCTCCAACTGAGACAGATTTTGAAACACAGTATTCGTAAGAATTTCATTAGACTTTAAAAAAACTTCTTTAGGATTTCCCTTTTCTGCCAAAAAATGTACAAAATCCCGTGCTTCCTTTGAAGAGCCATCACTCACAAATGGCAGCAACATTCCTAGGACATCCCATGCAATTTCTTTCGTGAGCCTTTCCTAAAAGATTCTTGTTAGCAATTTGATAGAAGCTTATGGACTGTACATGTTCTAATTTTTGAAGCTCCTCATGTAAGCAACGTAATAAATCTAAGCGATCCTCTTCTTTGTGGGTCAAATTCTGTTCTAGTAACATTTCAACCATTGTGCAGTATGAAACATAGTCTTTTGTTTCGATCGTTACTGCGGTAGCTTTCTGAACCGACTTTTTCCAATCCATGATATTTGTGCCTCTGGTTAAGTCGTGAATCAGCAGTACTAATATCTATATCTATGCATGTACTTATATTTCTATATTCAGTTTGATATACGCGATAAAGAAAAATAATCTTGGATATTTTTTGTATTGTTTTCTTTAAATAAAATTAAATTATCCAACATTTTACCATGCCACCCGTATTTTTATTCAAAATGTTCATTATATAGTCGTCATCAAATTCATAATCCGTTAAAAAATGCCAGAGTCAACAAGTAAACGTCGTATCGTTTGATCTTCAGTCTCTCTTGGTTCCGAGAGTAAAGACTCATCATAAATAATATCAGGGTTTCGTTCTTTTGAGACCAGCTCATGCACCAATTCTTGAACATCATTCATAGCGTCAAATTTGTAAGTAACAGCTTGAAACTGCTGAATTTCATTTAAAATTTTGGCTGCTTTCATGCGTTTATCGAAATTAATTAAGTTTTTGTTTGTATCCTTGTTTCCTGATTTAAGAAATGTCAAATCGGTAAAGTAAACACCTAGAAATGGAACACTTGGAAATGAACAACGCTCTAAGCATTCCCTGTATTGAGAAAAGTTTTTGCTTGCATTCGTTAAAGAATTCAGGGTGTCAAATAATATTGAATATTTGCTATTCAAATTCGACCAAGTTTTTTTAAGACGATGAACTGGAGCCGAATTCAAAGCGGAAATGATAGAAAATAAACTAGCAAAGTTGTTGTATTTGAAAAGACAGTGTGAAACCTGAATGAAAAACCCTAAATAATGAGTACGTTTTCGCAAGTCTCTTTGTCTCACAATAGTTTCAGCAACAAAGTTCACTAGCTGATTTGAAATATAATAAACGGTGCCTGATTCCTCTGCAGCGATGTTTTTCAAATTTGACCATACTTTCGAGAGAAAGTGAATGGCAGGGATGTTCGTAAAAGTACGGAACTCGATAAGACATAGTTGCTTAGCAATTTCATCTGGAGGGAAGAGGAGAAGGGAATTGTCTTCAACATTATTATCATTCAAAGGACAGGAAATTGCTGTATTATCCTCAGGATCTTGCATTTCAAAACTATTCATCAATGGCCGAACAAGTTTCGTAGAGGGATTCTTTAACATTTTAGAGATTTGTTGCAACAATTCAAGTGAAGGAGGGAAACTAGGTACCATATATTCTTCACAGAATTTGTAGGCATTCGTCAAAAATAAAATAGTATGTACGTTGCCCAGCCCTTCAATAAAGTAGGATTCGAGCCAAGTGAGAATAACATCAATGATCTTTTTACGACTGCGATTAATGACAGTAGCATCAGTCCCATCTGTAACGTTTCTAGATTGACTGTGGAATAAATAATGTGAAGATAGAATGGAGAATAAATCACTCGAGCTAATGATACTAGCATGGGTGCTAAGAAAACTTCTTATAAATAGCGTGTTATCAATGTCCACCCGAACAATATTGTTCAAAATAGAAGCAAGAGAAGCAAACCTAATTTTTCCATCATTATTGTATAACGTGGTGTTTGACCAATACAGAAACAACCAGTTCCTCATGGATTTTGGCTTTATGGCTTTTTGTTTGAATATGTATTGGGCGAATCCCTTGGAATCATACCAAGTAATATCATCCATATCCATGCTTTCTAATTCCTTGTTCTCTACGCTTTCAAGCTCGTTGATAAATCGGGTTAGGTAGCGATGCTCAAAAGAGAGGAACAGGAATCTTTCTGTAAGATAAAGAAGAATATTTTTTACTTCTTGCATATTCGTTTCAAGAAGTAGCAGGTGAGGAGTGAGTGTTTGTATGTTGCCGTTATTATTAATAACTTCATCAAATGCTTGCTCAATCTCTATAGCTGACACAAATAGATTACTAATTTTAGTTGAATAGGTATCCAAAGTAAAGTAAATCTCATGAATTGTGATGGAAGGCACCGAAACATCAAACGCTGTATAATCCACTTTCTGGAAAGCCGAGTGGACACGCTTTAAAGATTTCAGTATATCACCAAAACTGTCAAGGACATTATCCGAGTACTCTTTTGCGCACCGCTTGCCTTTCGATATGCTTTGAAGAATCGACTCAAGTTGCTGGGGTTGCGTTTCCTGCCAGAAAGGGGTTGCAGTTAAGGAAGTATTCGCCTGATGAGTAAGGGAAATTATTGCAACATAAGTAGTTGTACATAAAGGTAGTGACTTGTCTTGAAGTAGATGAAAAGGTGGAGACATTAAAGATCGACTTGAAGGCAAAAAGCAGACATCTTTAGCTTCTTTTGATATTTTGGAAGATGGATCCTTTTGCTTTTTCACGTAATTTACAAAAACACAAGCGAGTGCTTTTAAAAGTTGAGTAAATTGGATACACGAGTTCTTATACATATTCTTTCTCTTGGAAAGTACTAAAAGTTTTTCCAACATGGAAAATATATACAAAAGCTCTTTTGTAAGCGCACATTGTTCGTTGACTAGGCTTCCAAGGCGTACGAGAATAGTCAATGCTTCTTTACGTACTGCATCCAGTGCGTTTTGAAGCACCTCGGGATGACGAAAATAAACGGATTTGCGAATGAGGGCTACATACTCGAGGACATTACGAAGGAGAGGTCGAAGCATCGCTTGATAAACGGAATTACTATCCTTGGCAGGGGAGCTCTTCTTGACGGACTCGTCCTCCGGAAGAGGTGGAAAATCTAGGACGCTTTTTGAATCATTAAGAGACCCTGGTTCACTATAAATTGATGACCTTTTGGATGATGGCCCTTGAAATCCAAGAATGTCAATGTATGATAAAGGAAACCAACCTCGACGCTGAGAGCAAATGCCATCACACCAACCATTTTCGAGTATATTGACAACAATAATAGTATCACCTGTATGAAACGATAATTGGGAAGGCTCTGAATTTTGTAAATAATCTTGACGCGCGATTGCTTGGATGCCCATCGCAATTTACAAGACACAAAAGAAGAGAAGAACAAAAGAAAATAAAAGAATAGAAAAGAGACTCGTTCTCACAAACTCGAAATATAAACAGAAGGGAAGCTCAATGCTAAAACAATGCAAATGCATCAACGTTTACGTGTTCTATTCGAATGTCGATCAATAAGCCAAAAGCGTTTCCAGTTGAATTCTTTTTCTGTAAAGATGCTTGTTCACGACAAGTGCGGATCCCATTTTTCTGAACAAATATGCTAAAACGAGCCCTTCTCTTTGTTCTGTTTTCAATAGACTAAAAGAGCATTCAATAGCCCAAAGAACCATTATCCCCCAAACTGGGTGTTGTAAAAAAACATAAAAAAGATCTATTATAATATACACGAATAAAGGAGAGAAAAGAAAAAGCAATAGATTTGTTTATTTCATTTCCATATTTTCCTTTTCTGTAAAATGATGGATTTCCGAAACGCGCGCGCGACGCGACGCGCCTTGTCTTAATGAAATGAAAATGATACGGTATTTAGTGTACCTTATAAACTTTTGGATAGTGTTACATAATGTGTTATATTTAATTTTTGGATTACGTTGTAGTTCGCTATGTTGGTTCTTGGTATTTGTTGATATGTAATATAGGCAGAACATACGTGTTAGTGTATGACTTTGGACAGATGGAATTGAAGCTTTAAATTTGGATAAATCAATTTTTGTAAGAGACAAAAAGGATTTCGGAAAGAATCTTTTGTGGAAAACCTGAAAGATCTGGCAAAGCTTTGGACATCTATGTGAATAGAGAAAAGTTTGTTTAGTCTTTTGGATTTCAAAGTACATGTATCATTAATAAGGTCTTTTTGGACACTTTAGCATGAATTCGGTAAGCAGGTCTTGGCGAACTATATGGGGAAGTGCGTCCACAGTATGGCTGCTGGTTCTATCGTTTTTTGAATGGTTGTTTTCAGCAACCTCCATTTCACAAGCGCGTGGATTTGATCATCGGAAAGGACAAACAGTATTGAAGCGGGACTGCTGTACTTGGGATGATTGGAAGGAGCTAGCAACGGCGGTCGATAAAAAGTCTGGACGTTGGAAAGGAAGATTTGATCCAATCTCGGACAAGTACGATTATTCCCTGATTGAACGATGCACTTCTACCTTGAAGCTTTATCGAACGAAAAGGGAGGCATATCCCATGCTCATGTTCTTACGTTCCAGCTTGCTGCGCAATTTCGGCAATATTGGTGATTCCGGACTATACACTGAAAATTATTCTGGGACAAAAATCTTAATAGAAGAATACGTACGAGAAGTAAATCGCTGCTTAGAATTTCTTTTCCTTACAAAAAAGCTATCCCTCGAGGAAAAACATGGCTTTTATTCTGCGGCGAAAGTATCCTTCGGCACTACTTGCTTGTACTTCAATGGTGGCACCGCCTTTGGGTTATATCACTTTGGCGTAGCAAAAGCCTTGTGGGAAAGAAGTCTTTTGCCAAGAGTCCTCGCTGGTTCGGCATCTGGTGCGTTGATTGCCGCTTTTCTAGGAGTGCATCGCGATGAGGAACTAGATGGTCTTTTCCAAACATTCCCCGATGAATTGTGGGAGATTTGTAAAAGTACTTCCGACTATTCCTTGGCTAAAGTTATAAAATATGGAAACATGCTAGACATTTCGATGATTGCTTCTTTTGTTCATAAATGTGTTGGAGATTTAACTTTTCAAGAAGCCTTTGAGAAAACAAATCGCGCAACTAATATTATCGCACCCCCATCAGTTACTTCTGGTTCTCCTCAAGTTTTAAATTATCACACAGCACCAAATGTCTTAGTATGGAGTGCTACATGTGCCAGCAACAGTTGGGCTGCGATCTACCGATCTACCAGCTTGTTGGCAAAATCACCGGATGGTACTGTTGAAGTCTGCACTCCTGAAAATTTCGTATGGCCATATGCGAGCATGCATCACCCTACTCGTCCCAATTCTTACGCTAGAATTTCTGAGCTTTTTAATGTTAATCATTTTATTATCACTCAGTCCCGGCCCTCCCTTTTTCCGACGTTTCACGACGAATTATACCATCATAAACATACAGGCTATACACTTAAAGTGATTCGTCTCTTTGGTTTGGAAATGGCCTATCGTTTTCGCCAAATGGACATACTTGGCCTCCTACCTATTAAATTAAGACGATTTTTAGTGGACGACTTTATTCCAAGCGCTTATATAACGCTCACTCCTACGTTCTCATTTAGTGATATAAGGCATGCCTTCACGAAGCCTTCTCTTCAAGATATTCAGTACTGGATTTTAGTAGGCGAGCGTGCTACTTGGCAAGCTATCCCGTTACTGCTGATACGATGTAAGAACGAATTCTCATTGAATGATTACTGTGAACAAATAGCTTTTAGCAAAACAACTAAAATTCCTTTAGACTCTATCTCGACTCCGTTTGTTATGGCATTGGAGGAAAGCGAAGATAAGTTGTTAAAAAATTTTAAAGTTAAGTAGATACCTATATCTTTTTCGTCGTTTCTTGGATTATTAACGATAATTTATTATATGAAATTAAATTTTTGAATTTTACATCAAGTTCCGTTCGTTTAGCTATAAAAATATGAAGTATGTCTTCTTTAAATACCAATAAATTTGAGTTTGTTATTGTAGTAATTCTCCGAGTATTGTAGCAATTAGATGACCAATAAATGACCCAACGACAACAGTAATGGGCCATGCTTGCCAGGGTCGATCCCAGTCCAAAGGAATCGGTATAGCGCCTGCCCAAGCTCCGAGTATTGGACCCCATGCACGGTATTGTAAACTACCCAAAGTTTTGAATTGTTTAAAAGCAAGGAACTGGCCCCAACACATATAGTCAGCTTGGAAGAAAAAGGATAAAGGGTATATTATAAGGACCGAAAGGGTAGCAGCGCAAAGAAAGCTTAGCTGGAAATTATTGACCAATGGTGCACCAAAGGCTAAGAGAGTGAAAGCGATAACAACACTTCCCAAAGACATAGCTCCAATAGAACGGATGATGGTAGCAAGAGTGAAATGGCCACGAGGTCTTTGAAAATATGTTTGGATTGTTTGCAATAAAAGCCATAGTGGGAAAGTTTTCAACAATGTCACATAAGGGTTGGCCACTAGGCTTGGGATAAGGTAATAAAAAATACAAAATTGTATGCTGCTTAACAAGAGAGTGACGAAAGAATTAGACCGGCTGGGTGCGACAGTCCTCAAACGATGTTCTAGAGCATACTTATACACATCTTGATCTAACTGAGTTCGAACAAAAGGCCACACAAAGAAAGTAAGCATACAATACAGGAATTCCAATATAGGATTATCGTGGGGACTGGAGGTACGAGAGTGGTTTTTCATAATATCTCCTACAAAATTATTGGTAATAGCGAAATCACCATTATCGAGTCCTTTCATGCAATAGTAAGCAACAGTTTCACATGTCTGTGCTTTATCTGACTTTTCCATTTCCAATACCAAAGAAGGCTTCAGTCTGTTTTCTTCTTCGTAACCAGGAGAAAGGATGGTGGCCGGCAAGAAGATAGAAACTTCTATTCCATAGAGAATGCACTCTTGTCGTAAACCATCGGCTAAAGCTCGGACAGCCGCCTTTGTAGGGCTATATGCGTTATAGCCTACAAGAGGAAGAGCGCTTAGGATGGAAGAGGTTAACATTATCCTTCGTGAATAAGGTACTGAAATATCTTTCATTCGTTTAATCAGCGCATGAGTGATGTAAACAGAAGCCAAATAGTTTTGACGCATTTGATTTTCAAACACGACTGGATGAAGATCTACGAAAAAGCCAGGATACGAAGAGCCAGCACAATGAGCCAAATGGTCTGGACAAACTTCCAGACAATCAATCATGGTTTTGACGTCTTCGTAATTTGTCAAGTCCACACTTCTATACTGAATAACCTGATCATCGTGAGCCTTCAATTTTAGGAGTTCCTCTACGGCAACTTTCAGTTTACTCTCTGTTCTGGCAGCAATGGTTACATGGCCGCCACGAAGTACTAGTTGCTTCGCAAGGGCCAGCCCAAAGCCTTGAGATCCGCCAGTTACTAAAATGTGCTACTTTCACGCATTAGCAGAGTATAAATAACAGAGCGGTATAAGTAAACAATTGAAATATATATGTGAAAACGCGACAAGCTTCTCAAAATCAAAACCTTAGCTTCAGCAAATCCAGTGCTCTTTTACGAATCATTATCGATTTTGAGGAAAAACTACGACAAGCGAACATGCTCCTAAATGTAGGAATTGGTAGTTTGGTTTCGAACGAAGCGAAATTGTATCTCTTGTTTACTCAATGGTGAACTTACCTTTCCTTCGGTCTCAAACCTGCTTCTTCCCCAGAAACCCATCTTGTTTCTTTAACTATTGCAGAAAAAGGAATGTTTACAACTCGATTTATTAGTAATGAGAGAAGTTCCCTAAGGAAGTAAAGATGGAAAGGTGACATCCGAGGTAACACTAGTAGAAGCCTCAAGGTGGTGTAAACAAACGATCTTAGAACCAACGTCGAAAAGTACAGAAGGGAACAAGAATAATTTTTCCAAGCTTAATTTATAGTCGGAATGAAAATAAGACGCGGCGCATTACTATCTTTCTTGTGTCTGCTTGTCAATGTGCAAGATGCATTTGGTAAGAAACAGACAGTAATGGAGGCAAATGACCCATGGAAGTTTGAAGGCGATACTAAACATGCGATTCCCGATACTTCAGAAGCAACTTTTGGAGCCATTAAAGATTTGAATGAGCGTGTATCGCCATTACTGAAAGATTTAACAGAGAAGTCTGATTATATGCGCTTCTATCGATTGAATTTATTTAATAAGGAATGCAAGTATAAAATGGACGATAATGTTTTTTGTGGTAGTAACGCCTGTAATGTGGTGATTACAGACGAAAATAATGTTCCAGATATCTGGAGCTCAAGAGCTCTCGGGAAGCTTGAAGGATTCATGCCAGAGCTTTCACGTCAGATTGTTGAGTCGGACCAATCTGTAATGGAAAACGTTGAAAAAATTTCGCAATCGTGTTTGTTGGAACGACTGGACGATCAGGATCGTCAATACTGTTATGTTGATAATGAATTGGATAGTGGGTGCGTTTATGTTTCTCTGTTAGACAACCCAGAAAGATTTACTGGATATGCGGCTCCACACGCTACTCGGATTTGGGAAATGATTTACAATGAGTGTTTGCCAGATACATCCGAACCTACAATAGATTTTCCCTCTCTTTTTATGCAGGGTTCTCTGGCTCCCCCTTCAAATTCTCAAGAAAACATGTTGAATGAACGTATGGACATGTGGACCAACGAACAGCGTGTCTTTTATCGGGTACTTTCGGGAATGCACTCCAGTATTTCTACTCATTTATGTTATAATTACCTGAATCAATCAACCGGAGTTTGGGGACCAAACTTGAATTGTTTCATGGAAAAGGTTCTGTCGCATCCAGAAAGACTTGAAAATTTGTATTTTGCTTATTCTTTGCTTCTTAGGGCTATGGATAAGTTAAATGGACACCTGGATACACTTACATTTTGTCATGATAGTGCATTGCAAGATACCGAAGTTCGTCATAAAGTTCGAGATTTGGTTGACACGGTTGATCAATATCCTCGGTACTTTGATGAATCAGTATTGTTTAATGGTGATCCTGAACTTTCCTCGGCAATGAAAAAAGAGTTCCGAGAACATTTCCGTACTGTATCGGCTTTGATGGATTGTGTTGGTTGTGAACGTTGCCGTTTGTGGGGCAAAATTCAGACAAATGGATTTGGTACAGCTTTGAAGATCCTTTTTGAAGTGCCAGATGTGGAGAATGAAATTGACCAATTTGAGAGCACGTCGTTTCCTCTACAATTACGTCGTTCTGAGATTGTTGCTTTGGTAAACACACTCGATCGACTTTCCCGTTCCATTAACTATATTCAAAAATTCCATGAGCTATATATTGAACAACACCAACCCGAATCCATGTTTCGGAAAGTTTTGAATAGCATGAAACGATTTGTGTATCAGTATGTGCCTGAGGTTTTCCATCCATATTTGAAAAAGACGTACAATGTCGCACGGATTTTTTACCATGATTTTTGGATGGAATTGGAAGTTGTATTAGAAGGATTTCGTTATGTCTTGTCCAGCTATTTAAAGTTGCCGAGTATGATAAACTTCTATTTCTTCTCTAGCGAAAGTCCTTTATTGAACTATATGAGCGAGTCTATCAGACAACGTATTCCTAGCGGTTGGCTGCCTTAGAAAAGGGCTGTCGAGACATAATCTGTGTGTATTAATCATGGATGTAATGAAGGATTATGAAAAACTAATATCTAGATCCATTCTTAAAAAGCCCACCAATGTGGGTTTCACAAACAATGAATGTGCACGATAGAAAAAGAGGTGATTTCTTGATGGAAGATACTGCAGATGCAAGAATGATGATGAAAAATGGGCAATAATCGGAATCCTTCATAGATTATTTTAGCATTGGATGGTAATGAAAAGTATGCATTTTTTGATTCTTACAACATCTCGTGATTAAGAAAAAGCTATTCATTTCAAGTAAAGTAGAATGCTACGAGGAGTAACAGAGCAGAGCTTACGGGGAAAAGCAATTCTATTTAGGGAACTTTTATAGAACATGAAAAGTCGTAGAGAAAGCAATCTATTGAAAAACAGAATCAAAAAACCAAAAAGACGGTCAGAGTGGGGCTCGAACCCACGACCTCATGATTAACAGTCATGCGCACTACCAACTGTGCTATCCGACCTTTAGATGCTTCTGGTGAGGCTCGAACTCACGACCTTCCCCTGTCAGAATATGAGAGGGACGCTACCACCAACTGAGCTACAGAAGCTATCTGCTATGGAAGAATAGTGTTAAATATGTAAGCATAAATTACTTTACTATGCAGTATAAAGAAGAAATGAAACTTGAATTCACTGAGTTGTCGTACGAAAATGACCATAAAAAGGAATTGAACATATAAACAGAAAACAAAGGGCTATTGGAATTTGAGATTTTAACATTGCAGCTGATTTCATGTGTTGTTGCACCCCATTCAAATCGACTTCTCCCATTTTTGGTTTGAACAAAATGGGTTCTTTGCAATGATAGATTCGAGAATGTTTTTTTTTTTATTTGCAACTTTTGCACAGATTGTTTCAAACCCTTGTACTTAATGCAGAGTTCCCGATTTGAAAATCATAAGGAAACCCTATACATCAATACGCCTTACAAATCCAGCTAAGGTACAAGAACGACACCTCTTCATTTGCTATTTTGGACTGATTTTTATCTAAATATCAGCTCATAGATTCTTTTTATATATATACTGAAAGTTGCAAAAGAATTTTCACTGCCTCTACACCCTTGATTCAGACCAAAGTGAACTTCAAATAAAAGAATAAATTAAACGTGGTCTTTCTTTGATACATTCTCAGAAAAAAAAACTCATCATGTTTACTGGCCTCGTTGAAGCTATTGGCATTATTCGCCGTGTCGTAAAGTCGCCTGAGGGATTCTCCGTCGATATTGAGGAGCCCAAAATCATTCAAGATTGTCATTTAGGCGACAGCATCGCTGTCAACGGTACTTGCTTGACGGTTACAAGTCTTAGCGGTACAGGCTTTGTGGTCGGAATTGCTCCCGAAACTCTCCGTCTTACAAATCTAGGCTCTCTAAAGGAAGGCGACTCTGTGAACTTGGAACGTGCCGTTCTCAGTACGACTCGTATGGGAGGCCACTTTGTTCAGGGCCACGTTGATACCGTTGCCGAAATCGTAGACAAACAACCGGATCAAGAGGCCATTGTTTTTACATTCCGTCCTCGTGACCCTTCGGTTCTCAAGTACATTGTTTACAAGGGTTACATCGCTTTGGATGGCGTCTCGCTCACAGTTACATATGTCGACGAAGCAACCTTTAGCATTATGATGATTTCTTACACGCAGTCAAGTGTTATCATGCCCACCAAGAATATTGGTAGCCTAGTCAATGTGGAAGTCGATCAGCTTGGAAAGTACACAGAAAAGCTGGTGGAAGCCCATATAAAAGAATGGTTTCAAAAGGCTAAAGAGTAGCTGCAAAAGATAACACAATCTTCATTAGTTTGATACACGTCCTCTATTAACCTATTCAACGCCACTTCTCTTTCGCTCTCGTCTAAAGTCATGTTATTCTTTTTCACTTCTAACTCATAAAACTATGTGTTCGTATAAAAACAAAAATAAATTAAATCAAATCAAGTTATAATATAATATAAAAACACCCCGTATTTTTCCATTAAGCAGAGCTTTCATTCGCAAAACGAGCTAGAATGGGATAAATACGATCACGAAACGTAGGAAGTAATTTCGAAATGATTTTGAATTCCGGCTTCGCTGGAACGCCATCAATCGATCGGTTTGCCTTTCGTTTTTGTCGTTGCCGTTCATCCATTATGGGATCATATTCAAAACTTTCGTTCATCCTGTCCTCATTCTGCTCTATATCGCTGTTATTATACTCTTCTTCCTCATCGCCATCCCCTCGTAGCTCAGCTAAAATTTCCTCATCAAGTCCAAGCTCATCCATATTTACAGCCGGAATCGTAGACTCATCACCAGACGCATACTTTGTTGTATTCTTCCGAAACAAGAAACTTTTTTTTCTGTGATTCCATTCTACAAGTTCTTTCAATTCTTGGGATAACAAATCGGTTTCCTCTGGACTCAGCCCCGTAATCATGTTATCCATGTCTATTGGATACGCTGAGCCATAATGCAAAAATGAAATAATACTTTCGATCCATTCCATAAGAGAGCTGAACAATCCACTGTCATGCAGATATACCCGGTGTACAAAGTTATAAAATGCGTCTTCGTGTCTCTTGACCAAATCAATGTAATGTTCTACGAGTGTAGTCGGATTCACTTCTGGATTTTCCTGTGTATCTTCCACAAGTCGTAGCATATCCTCCATAAAAGCTTCAAAATCACCCACGCTGCAAAAGGTTAGTGCTTGTTCCTAAAAATCCTTCTAAACATACGAGGTATAAACATTTGCTGCTTTATACACCTTCATCAAAGGTTTGTAGAAAATTACTACAATAGTTTTCATCATTTCTCCGGTGGAGCCTTCAGAAATCAAGGAAATAGAACGCTTTTTGTTGAACTGCTTGGCATACAGGTGCATCAACTTTAAGGTGAATCCGAATCTTTTGGCTCGTTCATGAATCGTCTTATCCTCGGGATATACTTCTGAATCCATGGCTTCTTTCCAGGCACTTCCGTCCATAATTACTTGCCTGATTGATTCTTCAGAAAGCCTAGGAGGTACCTCATCAGAAACGAGAATGTATAGCAAATAATCCTGAGGAGACATTTCATTTCTCCGTATAATTTCTTGAGCTTCTTTGCAGGGATTCTCAGCTTGTTGCTGAATTTTTTGCAAAACTTCTGCATTGTTTACTTGACTTTGATATTTGCTAATCAACTTGTGAATAGCACGCACATTATCGTTCAGACTCAAACTCAATAGACGTTGAAAGAGAGACTTCATTCCAAAAGGTTGAGCCAAGAGGGTGTCTAAAATACGTTTCATGACGGAAAGTGGATTTGAGAAACGCATGATATTTTTAATTACTCCATAGGGAAAAATTGAATGCATGCGCTTAATCTGGGAAAAGGTGACGCTGGACTTCTCTTTGGCTATAAATACATCATAAATGGTAGAAGCTAAATTTACACGAACCCATTCCAAGGTTTGTTGTAAAGTTGGAGACAAGTCTTTTATGCTATCCTTTTCTTTTAGCTCTGTAAATAAACTAGTTAATCCCCCTAAAAATTATTAGTAAGGTAATTAGGACAAAAGCAAAGCTGACCATACCGGATTCCATAAGTGATCGCTTAAATTCGTCCATATATTTATCGAGGGCTTTTGCGCGCTCAGAAGCGATTTCTATAAATTTCTTCCTTTCTTTGGTACGGATAAGATCTAGCTCTTGGCGGAGAAGTATGTCTTTTTGTACATTTTCATTGGGTGTAAAAGGATTAGAATGAAAAAACGTGTCTACTTCGGGACTATTTCGAAGTTCGTCTTGTTGGAGAACGTGGTTTACGTAATAATTCAATCCAATTCTCATTCTTTCTTGTTGCAAAGTCAGGCTAAAATTTTCTTTAGTAGATCCAATACTAGAAGGCGTTTGGGTAGTGTCTAAAGATGCGAATTTTGATCCATCATGAAGATGCGTGTCATGTAAATCTTTAGCTGGTAGACGCGGAATAATAGCACTCGGGAACTTTTTCACTAAAGTATGGTGCAGTTTAGTGAAATCAGAATATCTGCGTGCCACATATATAAGAGATTCCTCATCCTGCACTTTAAGAATGTATTCCTAATTTTATTAGTATTTGTCAAAAAAACGGCAATAGCTAGATACCAGGTTGAAGGAAAAAGAGTCAATGTTCCTAACGATACTTCGTATCTTGCTCGCCAAATAGCACAAAATCACTTACATAAGTTTTCTTATTTCTCAGATACGTTGAATATGAAAGTTCGCGGACACCAGCAACTACAGCTATTAAGAGATCTTGCTTTTTGTTTTCTATACTGGTTTGCGACAACTGTTTCTTTATACTCAACATATCAATCCGGTCATGACCAATGCTTTTCTCTCCTTGAATACAAGAAATAGCTCGACTCATGAGAAGCGTAAGCATACCGTGGAACTTCATTTCCATTTTGTGCATGTAAGTTGCATCTGGGTCATCGGGCAGTACAGAAACGCTATTTTCGTACATAGCGCTCAAAAACTAAAAATGTCAGAATAAACTTCCCTATAGTAGTTTCTCGAGAGAAACGTCCGATATCATCCTACGTACATTACGAAAGCTCACATTCCACAGTTGTGTTTGGCATGCCGGGTCCAGGAAAGGAAAGGTAAGTACAAATTTTTTAAAAATAAATCTTAAAATAGGTATTTTGGAGTCATCAAAAGGAATGGGAGGTTCATCCTTATTCATAAAAGGGGTTCCCAAATGAACGAGATTCGATGAGTCCCCAATAAATGCCAATTCCTCCTCAACCAAAAGAGAAAGAAGTTCCTTTTTCAAGTAATGTCTCTGCAAAGCAGCTTGTTCATCCGTAGAGCTCGTTTCCATAGTAAACTAGGCGTGTAAAGGCTAAGTATCCTTTCCATTGAATCATAGTTGTATTCTCTTCGCATCAAGTACGCAGGATAGTGGACTTAACTAAAATTCGTTATTCGTATAAGGAAAGAAAAATTCTATCGCAATTTTGTAAATAAACAAATCAGCTGAGACAAAAAAGAATAAAAGAGCTATAGTAATGCTAGTAGTCTTTGCAGTAGAAATATACATGTAGAATGCGTATTAGTTGAATATGTATGTAGACTAATGAGCTCTTATTCTAGGTCAAGTATTGTCAACACAGCGTGTGGTTCTTTTTGCTTGGTTTTCCATCTGGAATGAAGTGATTTACTGTTAATAAAAACCTAGTAATATTTTCTAGCAAATGCTCTATTTTACTATGAAGTGTGCCTTACATAATATAAAAATTAAAGTCTACACTTGAGTTTTTGCATAGAATGCGACAGCATCATGAGTCCTATTGAGACGTTATGAGAAAGCTTTCAAGACTCATTGAGTGAATTCGCTGTTTTCTGTGAAATTAATTTCATTGATGTGTAATACAATAATTCGATACCATTTCCTACTTTATGTGGCTATTTTTGTAACATTTCAATCAAAGTGGAATCAAAAGCGAAGATTATTCTCATACCATCTGTAATCGAGCAATGCTTTTTATAGAATTGCTTGAAGCCTAAAACAAAGGAACCCAAAAAAAAGAAGCGTGAGGAGGACTTTTACTAACTTGTTGAAAAATTTTTATCTCGGTATCCAATTCACTATCAAAACCTCTTAAATTATTATTTATTTGTTTTTTTCTTTTTCTATTACTAAGAAGAACGTAACCGAACCATCCCGGCGGTGTTTGAAACTCTGGAGTTTTCTATTATACGGTCTTAGGTGGAGTTGTCTACTACCACCAACAACTTCTTCCTGTACCGAAAAGTCCTATAAGGCCTAGTCTTTCCTTTTTTTTTTTAATAACATAGATTTTACAAGGGATTTTTCTCTTACGAAGCCTTTTCTTTTGCAGATCAGGACTACCAGGGAAAAACTTAAAAATAAACTCAAATAGGCTTTTGTCAGCAGTGGATAGTTATTGCTCTTTGGTAATGATTAAAAGTACAGCTTAGATCAAGGCTTTTTTGAGTTTCAATGAAGCCAATTACTGCTCGTGGCAGGCCTGAATCCCCTAACGACTCACAACAAGCTTCAAATGAACAGCAAGGATGGAGCATGGCTTCATTAACGAATGGCAATTTCTTCGAACATTCGCACCATCCTGTGTCTTTTGAGCTTGATTTGTCGGGGAATTTTCAGTATGTTAGTGACAACTCGCCTGATTTACTTAATGTTCCTCAGGACCAAGTTGTTGGTCATTCCGTGAAGGACTTTCTGGGTAAAACCGGATTAGAAGCGTTTGTTAAAGCCGCAAAATGTTTGTTAGAAGATGATTCCCATAGCTACCATATTCGACTGAAACATCCTTCGAAGAATTCTCTTACACAGCATTCTCATGCCCCTAACCACACTTCTCCTCTCACCTACGAAGACAATGATATTCCTCTTGAGCAATTTGATGCTGTTGGTATTTTAATCCGGAACTGCCATACAAATACGCCCGACCATACAATGTGGGTTGCTCATCCTGTCAATAATAGTACAGTCGATTCAAAATCTTTTGCACATAATATTTTGGAAGTCATTGGTCTCAGTTCTGGTCTTCTAGACCAGTATTTATCTTCCTTGCGCGAATCTTTCTACAAAACCGGTAATTTACAGTTTTTACCTCATCCTCGGCCGGAGTTTTGTCAAATATGTGAAAGAAATATTCAATCATGGTTCTTTGAAGTTCATTCTAAGCTTTGTTTAATCACCAGCACATTTGAATCTATTGTGCAATCTGCTCAAGATTCGCTGCTCTATTTTCGCTCTACCTTACTGCAGATTCAAGATCAATTACTTGAAAAACCTTATTTAATTCCGCTATACAAAGATGAAGCGTTGATATTGTATCCCAACTACGACACGTCATCTTTATCAGTTCCTAAGGATATAAAAAAGGAGTCCTCTGTTTCCCTCTTGTCTGCCTTTTTAAACCAGATCACATACTATTTGAATTTGGTCATAGGCATAAGCATACCTCCTGTCAAAGTCATTGTAAATTTCGATAACGTGGATTCTCTTCGATTACAGTCCCCAATATCAGAAGTATCTATAGATGAATTGCAAAACTTCACACCATCTCTTCAAAATTGCTCACAGGCAGTCATCAACCTTTGGAGAGATTTAAGAACTGCATTCGATACTAAAGTTATTGGAATAACCCGATTGAAAAACGCTGTATATTATTCTGAGCGAATTCGATTGGAAGTGGATTATCATGTTCAAGAAGTGATTGATAACGTTGTTTCTGAATTGTTATCTTTTCAAAACTCACAATACGTTGAGGGCTTAACTTTAGACGCTCCTTCAGTATCTCTTCCAGGAACTGTTGAAAATACTGTCAAAGTAATGAACCCACAGTTTAAACAGGATAACGACTTTCTACCTGATTCGGACTCGAATTCTGATCTCTCTAGGTCTTCCTCATGTTCTCTGCTTACGCAATCCCATCCATATTGCTTAAGCAATGGCTCCGATTGTGGCTCTGCTCAAATGAATGAATTTCCTGACATGCAGTTATCTTTACAGCGTCTTAAGGTGACCGATCCATGCTGTTCCGATCATAAGTCTGAGAATTCGAGATTTTTATCCCCAAATTCCAGTCCTCGGTTCTTAGCTTCTGATGCTTCAGTACACGGTTTATCGTTGAATGCTCGTACATCACTGAATTCACGTGGACGGTCAAAGAATCTATCTGAAAAAGATTTACGACTTCCGTCTCCATCTCCTCGTGTACATACAATTCTGCCCTCAGCTGCCCATAGTAATCCTTCAATTAATGATTATAAGATTTTAAAGCCAATTAGCAAAGGTGCGTTTGGGTCTGTCTACCTGGCACAGAAAAGAACTACTGGTGATTACTTTGCAGTCAAAATCTTAAAAAAGTCGGACATGATTGCTAAAAATCAAGTAGTAAATGTACGGGCTGAACGTGCAATATTGATGGCTCAAGGAGAAATCCCTTTTGTCGCCAAATTGTATTATACATTCCAGTCTAGAGATTATCTTTATCTTGTTATGGAATATTTGAATGGAGGGGATTGTGGATCACTTTTGAAAACAATGGGGATCCTGGAACTTGATTGGATTCACAAGTATTTAGCTGAAATTGTTTTGTGCTTGGGCGCTCTACACAACAGAGAAATTGTTCATCGTGATATCAAACCCGACAATCTGTTAATTGCTCAGTCGGGTCACCTCAAACTGACAGATTTTGGATTAAGCAGAGTAGGTTATCTGAAGAGACAAAACAGAAGTGATAGTGAGTCGAGCTTTGCACCTAACTTAGCGGAATGTCCGGGTTCTTTGTCGGATCTTTCATTGAGTACTGCTTCATCTTATATAGACACGCATTCTGCAGGTACTGTGGATTCAACTAAAAGGCCTACGCTCAATGAAAGATTACTATCATTAGATGGAACGAGTATTAGGCTTGCTTCTCAAAGCTTTAGCCTTGAAAATGGGCCGGAAGAACTACTGGCTGCTAGAAAGTCTAATAATGCCGTTAGCAATGATAAAAATCGAGCTCAAGCTATAGATTCACCAAAAACCCAGCCATTCCTTGAAAATCGTGATTCGTTCAAGAGATTTATTGGAACTCCAGATTACATTGCCCCTGAAGTTATTTTAGGTAATCCTGGGATCAAGGCAAGTGACTGGTGGTCTGTGGGCTGCGTTTTGTTTGAGTTCCTTTTTGGGTATCCGCCTTTTAATGCAGATACCCCGACTGAGATTTTCAAAAACATTCTCGCGCGAAAAATTGCATGGCCTGATAATACTAACTTCCTTGACTTAGGCGATGCTGTAGATTTAATTAACAGATTGTTATGTATGGAACCATCTGAAAGACTGGGAGCTAAAGGAGTGGAAGAAGTTAAATCGCATCCTTTTTTTAGGGGCGTTAGTTGGGACAACGTAGTGAACGAGGAACCTCCGTTTGTTCCAAAGCCTTTCGCTCCTGATGATACAATATATTTTGATCCCAGAGGGTTGGATGAGTTTGATTATAATAATCACTACACAGAACTTTCTGAACATATTCCTCTTAAAGAACCTGAGCCTGAAAGTGTCGCTTCTTCAGTTCCTCAGCATCTTAAACCTGGCGCAAGGATGAATCGAATTAGAAGCAATACCATAGATTCACCGCCAGAATTTGGAAGCTTCAGTTATCGCAATTTGGATGTTTTGGACAAGGCGAATCGAAGCACCATACAGAAGCTTAAGAAAGAGCGTGAGAGTCAGACATCCAAAGACCACGTGGAAGATGTTAACGACTGCATGGCTAATCGCACTCCAGATTCTTTTCTGAGTGCACATACATCTCGACGCGCGTCGGTTGCTGGCATGGAAACACCTGTGGGAGCTCAGTCGAGGAGCGAGTTTTCTTTAGATACGAATTCTACAGAAAGCGCTAAGAAATTGGATCATAAAAAATTGGTCGCTTATTTTACTAGTCTTCAGCTCAATGAACAGGAAGATCCCTAGATATTCAACCAAAACCACTTCAGTGTGCTAAATTATCTTTTACGATTTTCGATCTTCCAAAATTAAAAAAGGTGTATCTATCGACTTCATCCTAGAAAGTATTAAAATCGAACAAAAGACGACCTGGATTTATTATATTTCTAGATTGATGATGCAAGCCTTCAATTGTATCTCCTGTCGATTATTTATCAGTGGACTACATATATTTGGTAGCCATTTCATCAGCATTATCGGCGACGCTATAAAGGAAACCGTTGCTGGTGATATCGGCAGTCTTCTGGTAATTGTTTGAATGTTGACTTTCCTTTATTTCTTTATGGTAGTCTTTGTCTTTGTGTTTATAGTATTTATTATTATCATTCATGCTGAATGTTGAGTCATCTCGACATGTTCAGTATTTTTTTATTGAGTTTCATTCTATTAGATATCATAAAGCCATCATTTCGTTTGCTTGTTCGTTCAAATTTTATCTTTCTTTTTATGCGTTCCTTTTTTGTTTCTTCTGGTGTTTTCTACTGTTACATAGCAAAATTATAAAACCTTTTAAAAAACTACACTGATGGTTTCATAAAAGTAGTTGTAGACTTTTTTTCAATCAGGCTTTTGTTTCTCGAGGTGAATTGAAGCAGCTTGGACGCTGTTTTTTTTTTTTTTTTTTTTTTTATTTTTTTTCTCATTTGAATATACTCGCTCTTGGACTGCAGATTAGAATGAGAGCCATCAGGGTTCGCTCGTTTTCTATGCAGTGTTTTTTCACATCCTTTACTGTTCCAAGGCTTTTGAGAATTTTCAAAGTATATTCAAGTTAATATTCTGAGAACTGTCTACTTTAAATAAAACTAAATCAATAATGAAGAGTTACATTACAGCAAACTGTAAACTGCCAGCTAAACTGTGCATTATTGATCAACAAATAAGGATAGCTAAAGATTGATTAATCAAATTATTTACATTGCGTTAGAATACCGAAAAGTAGATACGAAGATCTAATGTGGCAAATTATGTTTACTAAGAGGAAGTAAGAGCCTAAAGAAAGAATGAACTTGGAAAAAACCAAGCATTAAGATCATTTAAAGTATGGCAAAACTTTCAGAAAATGATTTGAATGACTTTTTAAATCCGGGAGCTGTTTGCATCAAGCCAGCAGAAGTGAAAAAATCAGAAAAAGGACATGAAAATGTAAGTAAAGCATACGCGAATGAAACAAACAAGCGTTTAGAGGGGCAAAAAGACTAACAGAACGCGTTTAGAATGAAATTCAAGTAGAAGGAGAGTCTTATTACGAAGTTACCAAAGATACAGGAGAATCAAAAGAATTAGAAGTAGCTAGCATCTCATTGAATGATTGCTTGGCTTGCAGTGGATGTATCACTTCGGCAGAAACAGTGTTGGTAAACTTACAATCGTACCAGGAGGTCCTGAAACGATTGGACTCTAGAACAGATGGCCAAGAGGTTTTTTACGTGTCTTCAAGTCCGCAAGTACGTGCAAACTTAGCTGCTTATTATGGCATCTCTTTAGAGGAAATGCAGGATGTTTTGGAGATGGTGTTTGTTGGTAAACTTGGATTTTGTACCGTTTTAGATACCAATGCTGCCCGAGAGATCGTGTTGCAGCAGTGTGCAGAAGAATTTTGTGAGTCATGGAAGCAAAAACAACAAGAAAAGGCGCTTGAAAGCGGAAGTGAGAAAGCCATTGATTTCAGTGCGTCTGAGGTGCAGAAAAACTCTAAAAATACGGTATCCTCTTCTAAATCCGAACCACATACAAAGTTGCCAATCCTTTCGTCTTCTTGTCCCGGATGGATTTGCTACGTTGAAAAAACACAGTCAGCACTCATTCCACATCTGTCACAAATACGCTCACCTCAGCAGGCATGTGGACGTTTAATCAAAGATTGGGCAAGCAAACAGTTTTCATTGCCTCGTGAGCAAGTTTGGCATTTGAGTCTTATGCCTTGTTTCGACAAAAAGCTAGAAGCAAGTCGGGAAGAGTTTTCCGAAGATGGCATTCGAGATGTCGATGCTGTTTTGACACCAAAAGAAATTGTAGAGATGTTTAAACATTTCAACTTGGACCCAAGAAGCATAATACAAAACAGAATTCCTTACAAAATTTCGGATAAGACGTTACCAGCTTGGTATCCACGATTGACGTATGTGGAACAGATGGGTTCTAGCTCTGGTGGATACATGAGTTATGTTATGTCTTATGCTGCTGAAATGCTCTTTGGTATCCACGATGCAAATGCATTCGTTACAAAAGTCAACCAAAATGGCGATTTAACTGAATACATGCTACGAAATCCCCAAAACGATGAAGTTTTGTTAACGATGGCTACCTGTTATGGCTTTCGAAACATCCAAAATTTGGTACGTAAAGTGAATGGCAACTCTAGCCGTCGAGGACAAGTATTACTGAAACGGAGAATGAAAACGGATGCTCAGAAAGCGCAACAGAAGAGCCGCCAATATGATTACGTAGAAGTTATGGCTTGTCCAGGAGGTTGTATAAATGGAGGTGGCCAAGTCCCATTTCCTTCTGGTGAACGGGTTTTGGCAAGTCGAGAATGGATGAACCAAGTGGAATCCTTATACAATTCCCCTGGAAGAAAAGAGGTTGATCGTTCTTTTGTTAACAACAGCCTTGAGCAATGGATTCAAGATCCACAGCTGGCTCCAGAATATCTACAAGCGACCTACCGGTCCGTGGAAACAGATTTGTCGAATCCCTTATTGCTGGCCAATAAGTGGTAAAAAAAAAAAAAAAAGAAAAAAGAAAAAAGAAAAAACTTGGCAACAAAAATACACTGTAAATTTTTGAAGGGTTTTAGGGTACTTTGGATATGGATATGGAAATGATTTAATGAATTTTAACAGTACAAGAATGGAAGCAATAGACGCTTTGTGAAGTTGTGTAGGAACATGAAAATGAACAAGAAAAATATAATATTGAATTATTCGGGATGCGATTGAAGAAGGAATTGTCTAAATGGATGTATTTATAAGTGTACCTGTTGGGAATCCTTCTTTTGCCTTAATCTTTAGTCACTCTTTCTTTCACTCGGAGCTTGTAATTAGCATAACAAGTTTCCTTGCCCTTTTTCAAACATTCCTATTCAAACTTGATCGTTACAAAACAAATTCAGTTGCCTACATCTATTTTTGAAAACCTCTTCCTATATAACTTGTTTGTTTATTGTGGGACTGCAACGCAAATGATTTCAGCGCTATCGTAAGTCATCTTGGGCCTTGTAACACTGAGCTCCGCAGATACATAAAGAAAATACCCGTTGATAAGAACGTATTCTTCACAATTTGCTTTACTATAAATCCCAGCATACCGCGTTCTTAGTTTCATCAAAGCATAGTTTTCGTACCTTCGCATCTTGCCTTTCTCCTAGAATTCTAGGTACGTCACAAAGGTTACTTTTTATAAGCTTCTCCCTCACTATACTATATTAATAAACATACTGGAGAAGAGAATGTTTGCAAGTTGAAGAATGTGAAAGCTAATCAGTTCGTAGGTTTATTGAAGTTGTATTTTTAAACTAATTTACTTCTATACATCAAATATAATGTCAGCTCAGCAGACCCAGGATATTGCTATTGTTGGAGCAGGGGTCATTGGACTTACAACAGCATGGATTCTATGCGATTTTGGATTGGGCCCTCGTATAAAAGTTATTGCCAAGCATACACCTGAAGATCGTTCTGTTGATTATACTTCGCCTTGGGCTGGCGCAAATTTCTGTAGTATCTCAAGTGGAGACGAAAAAGCCCTGCGATGGGACAGGATTACCTATAATCGACTTGCTTATCTTGCAAACACTCGAAAGGAATCAGGTGTCGTCTTTGCTGATCTTCGTGAGCTCTGGGATTATGATCCTAACCTTGAGAAGATTCGCTCTTGGAGTTCTTATGTAAAAGATTTCAAAACTATTCCTAAGGAAGAACTGCCTGAAAACTGCCTTTACGGCCACACCGGCACTACGTTTTTGATAAATGTTCCTCAGTATTTAAACTTCATTCACAGCATTCTTAACGATTCTGGAGTCACTTTCGTCAAAGAAGAAATTAAACATATCAACGATGTTCTGCAGTTTGTTCCTAACCCGACTGTGGTCTTTAATTGTCCAGGAGTTTGGGCTTCTACGCTTGGAGGTGTAGAAGATCCAGACGTGTATCCTACTCGCGGCCACGTTGTCTGTGTCGATGCTCCTCACATCAAAGAAACGAGAATCCGCAATGGTACGAATTCTGATACCTACATCATTCCTCGTCCTTTCAACGGCGGTGTCGTTTTGGGAGGTTTTATGCAAAAGGGCAACTGGGATCGTGAAATTCACCCTGAAGATACTCAAGATATCTTAAAGCGCACAGCTGCGCTTAT
The DNA here is from genome assembly GCF_027921745.1 of Schizosaccharomyces osmophilus. Lineage (NCBI taxonomy): Eukaryota > Fungi > Ascomycota > Schizosaccharomycetes > Schizosaccharomycetales > Schizosaccharomycetaceae > Schizosaccharomyces > Schizosaccharomyces osmophilus. The sequence continues at coordinate 998,924 of NC_079239.1, read as the reverse complement.
GCCAGAGCTGTTTCAACATCAAGGTCCCGAAGCTGCAAAGATCATTTATGAAGCAGTCGGTTTCCGTCCTTCTCGTAATGGTGGTGCTCGTGTAGAATTGGATACTCTTCCAGGTACCAAATTCCCTCTGATCCATGATTATGGTGCCTCTGGCACGGGCTACCAAGCTGGGTATGGTATGGCTTTTGATTCAGTCATGTTGTCCCTTCCCTTAATAAAGTTTGCTTAAATTGTGAATGCTCTTTTGTACTTGCTCTGTTTTCCTTACTCGCCTTTTATTTTATTTATTTGATTCTACTCTTTCATGACCATTTGTTTACGTTCGTAATTCATTTCTACTTTTTCCCTATCCAATCTAGATAATTAAATAATTTGCTATTTTTTTCTACACTCGCACATGCTAGTTTAAAAGGGTGTTTCTGAAACGCCGGATTTCCTCAAAGTAAAGACAAAGTCCTTGACAGACAATAATAACAAGGAAGATATAAGAAAAACGTATCTTTCATGTAAAATCCTTCGTTTGAAAATCCTAACAGGTTTATTTTATTCCTTTACAACCCCATCCACCGTAAACAGTTTTAGAATCTCAATTTTTGAGCCACATTGGCAATCGAAGGCTGCTTGTATCATTATTTTTTATTTCATACATAATTTACGAATCACGTTTTATAAAAAAACCCCGATCTTGAATATCCACGATGCTAAATCCCAAACTTATTTTATGCGGATCTATCTTCATTATCCTGCTGTTTCTTCAATTAATTCTACCTTTTCCTTTTAGTATACCGCTAACGAAAAGCTCGTCGAGTCCTCTTGCTGCGCAAAGCCATCCTTCTTCAACTTCCTACGAGGCCAAACTTCCTAGTAAAGATGCAGTAGAAGAAAAGGATTTCCAGGTTTTTCTTGAAAATCCCGTCATGGTCTTTAGTCGTCCAGGTTGCCTATACAGTCAGGCAGCCAAGTCCATGCTGACGGATATACTCAATATGGAACCTGCTCCTTTCATCGTCGAAGTCACAGACTTCACCCATAGTACCGAATTGCGCTCATGGTTATCTTCCATTAGCGGTGTTTACACACTTCCAAATATTTTTTTTGGTGGTCATAGCATTGGTGGATATGAGGATTTACAATTGCTCTACCGGGAGCACCAAATTCAAGGCGAATTGGATCGTTGGACGCACAATCAAGTCAAAATTATTCCTATTCAAGAAGCCTAAGCGCCTATGATGGTCGACTTGTCTTACACCCGCTAGTCTTGCTCGTTTACGAACAGGTGCAGTGATTTCGATTTTGCTTGAGTTTGAGTTTGAGTTTCTTTTTATTTTTTATTTTTTTTACTTTTCTAATTACCTTAATTTAAATCCCACATCCACGCTGTATGAACCCATTTCATTAGCTCATTATTCATGCCATCACTAGCAGCATTTCCTCTTTACCATAACAACCTCACAAAGGAATTTTGGTCCTAGCAACTATAAGATCTTTTTTCTTTGCGAAAGTCAGAATTTTTCATATTTTACATCTTATTTAAGTTTTATTTCGTTAGCACATGCCGGAATCGCCCAAGTATCACTATGTAGGAAGCGTACAGTATCAGCCTGTGAAGCCGTCGCCGCATGAGAACTTGATGGAAGTATATGGACTTTCAGAGCTTGTCAAAAAGGTTGGACGGATTGATGAGCATGGAAATAAACGGAAAATGCGTCGATCGTACAAGGCGTATATTCAAGATTTACCTGGACACAATGAAATAATCAAGGACGACACTTTAAAACAATGGCTTGCTAATCCTATCATGGAAGATGTCGCTGTCGACGAAGAACAGCTGATTCAAGCATTCAGCCATGTTCAGCCTGGCATACTTCCAGGTTTTAATCCAAAGGTTTTTGGCCTTGACGACGATGCGCCTATGGGTCCTGGTAGTCGGGATTCTTCACAGCCTAAGAGCCCTGTACGTTCAAGAAGACCTTGAATAAACGATACGAGTGGACTCACAATATAATTTTTGTCTTGCTTGGCTGCAGTAATTGCCTAACTTGTCAAGTTTCAATGAAAGTTCTTTCTAGAGTAATCTGTAATTTTGATAGTATCAACATATCCTTTAGTATATATTAAACATGTGTGTTTTTGTTCAATTTACAAAAGACTTCAAAACCTTGCTTACAATTTTGCGTCTCACTTACTAACACCTAAGTGTGTTTCACTGTCATCATCCAGCCTAGTTCCTGTCCGTCATTCTCTTTCTCTACCAGCATATCTACCTCATCTCTTTTTAATTTTTGAAAAATCGATTGTTATTTGACCATTCCTGCATATACCCAATCTTTCTTCGTACCTATTGCAATTACTACTAACAAGGAACGAGCTTACAACTTGGACATAGCGGCAACATCGGTGGATTGGACATAGTCCTCCAAACCTTCAAGTTCTTCTTGGAGAGCTTCCAAAGAAACCTTGTCGTCTTCAACAACCAAGTTAATTTGGAATTTGTTGACACCAAAACCGACGGGAACAAGTCTAGAGACACCCCACAAGAGACCATCCATTTGGATGCCACGGACAGCCTTCTCAAGTTCGTCCATAGGGGTCTCATCATCCCAGGGCTTAACGTCCATAGTAACAAGAGACTTTTGAATGGCCTTGGGCTTCTTAGACTTCTTCTTATTGTACTCAGCGACACGCTCAGATTTGATACGCTCAGCTTCGGGATCCTCCTCGTCAGAGCCGAAAAGATCGATGTCATCCTCCTCAGCAGCGGCACCCTCAGCAGGGCCGTAAGCAGAGAGCTCCTTGGCGGTACCAGGGAGGGTTGCAACGTCGTAGGTGGCAATTTGCTTATACCAACGAGCAGCGTTAGGGAACTTCTCGGCGTTGGGGGCGGCACCAACAGCCTTAAAGACGACAGCGTCAGCTTGGCTGGCAGAGTGACTACATTCAAAGTTAGCATACTTGTACAAAACCGAATCGACATCGATCAACAATTGAGGTATTCTTTATGAAAACGAGAATAATCCACTAACACTCAATCAAACACAAAATTTGTCAAACTTTCAGCAATTTCCCTTTGTCCGACTGAGGGATATCGTCGTCAAAGTATCTGCTTACCCTTCAATGAAAGACTTGTCAGTCAAGTAGTCGTTGAGTTGCTTAAGACCAGCGTCGGAGGTGAAATTAGTGAAACCCATTTTGTTGTTGGTTGTGGACAAGAAAATTTCTCTTCTTTCTGCACAGGTAAATCACTTTGCACTAAGCAATAAAAAAATAATATTTTAATCGAATTTGCTAAGTTGTTTAGTAGTACGTCTGGCATCGTTACGTACCGATACCATTTTACAAGGAGATACAGTGTAGTAATCTGTTTCATCAAAAGGACTAGTGAAAGGAAAGGTAGGTGTACAAAGAAAAAGGTTGTAAATGAAACAATTTGAAAATTTAGATGGATCTTGAGTGTATAGTCATGTACAGTAGTCTAGAAAAAGGATTAAATATATCATCCCTCATAGACACTCTTGGTAGGAACCTTTGTTATAATCAAACAGTATTATTAGCCAAACCCAAAACCTATGGTACATCTAAACCTGAAATAAATTAGATCCATAAACAGTTGAAATCCTTTTTAAATCGCCATGTCCGCTAATAACTTTTTCGTCGATCAACGAAAAAATATAGTACAAAATTTTTGCTTTTGTTCTCTATAATACTTATATGAAAGCATTCCAAAAGCCAAGCTACATAAGCGTTTTTAGTCTCGTTCTTTGCGAGAAACTAACAAGAAATCAAAAAACTCGAAACATTGGTTCAAACGGAAAACTCGCGCCACTAGCTATGTTTACAAATTGGGAAGTTTACTTTTTTACCTAGATTTGCGCATAGACTTTCTCGGGCTTTCAGGGCGAGGATTCTTGCGTACTGGAACTGGCCTAGCAGCCTCCACTTCTGCTTCAGATTCTGACTCAGATTCACCAGTTCCATCTTCATGTAATGCTTGCTCGTTGTCATCTTCTTCCTCATCGTCATCATCATCTTCTTCTTCTTCACTAAAGTGATGTTTGTTTTCCAATTGTCGTCTTCTAGGGGACAGTTCTGCATCGGGAGAGAGATATGTATGCGCCTTATCTTCGTCTAACTTGTTATGTTTCATAATCTCAGCGGCTGCAGCTGCGGCTTCCTCTTCTTCGTTTTCATCCAATTCATCTTCATTTTCGTCCACTACCTCAATATCGTAGTCAGAGTTTTGCTCATCCTCATAATCACTGTCCTCTTCACTACTTCCTTCTTGATCAAGTTGTCGACTCTCTCGGATCTCAGCTTGTCCAAGTACCATGCTTAATCTTCCGGAAAGAGCAGAAATCTTCATAAGAAGATCTCCGCCATGTATCAACTTGCCGTGCAATTCATTCAATGGTTCTTGCAAATCCTGTACACTAGCCAGATATCCACCATGAGTCACAATAATCCAATGCAACCAAATCGCCATGGTAGGACGCATTTCTGATGACATTTCTGTCACAAGTCTGCGGACAAGCTCCGCGGCCATGGTTCCATCCATGTTTCGAACGGTACCGGAAACGATTCCAACGTCAGAGCAACCTAGACATTTTTCAAATAATACATTTGTATCTTGTCCTTCTTCTAACCGAATTCCTTGCTCAGGTAAAGCATCCATATTTGTTTTTATGCGATTTTATGAGGTTGGCACTGCGCAACTTTTCCAACGTGTCCTAAACACTCACCAATTTTCCCTAAAATAATGGGTTCTCCAGGATTCGAACCGCTCACTATTTGATTTGTAATATAATTAAGCTATTTTATTTTTAATAATCATTATGATCATTTCTACAAGAAAAGTTTGGTGAATCTCTCTAGCTTGCACTTTATAGAAGTGGAAACATTAATATTTATTTACAGTGAATTTATAAACAAAAATGACAGAGTAATTGATTTTTGTATTGCACATAAAGCACAACTTATGCGGCAAAGGGCGGAAAAGAGCGACATGGGTCGTACAAAACTTTCACAAGAAAAATCATCTTGCTAAACTGATTGGTATAGCATCGAGAGTAGATTGAAAAGGAAATCAATTATCGAAGAGAAAAGACATTATACACGAAAGAAAAAAATTCATAAACAGTACAACATATTAGGCAAATGTTGTGAATTGGACAAAAACTGAGTGATCTTCCTCTTAAGCTAAACGACAACTTCCGTTTATATGATCCAAACTCATAAAACTTAAGCAATCGCTTCACAACTTTAGAGTATTGTCCATCAAAAATCGTATTTAGCAATTTTGCTAACATGAAAATGGCGACGGTCCTTCCATGGCTTTAAAACATTCTTCAACTGATGAACATAACAAACCATTAAGACTGTTCCTATTATTAAACTTATTAATTATATATGACATAACCGACGCTCAAGGAACATTTGTTGGCTTTTCTGAGAGGAAACTAACAAATGCCTTTTCTGGTAATATCCAGTTGCGAGAACAAACGAAAAAACCTTTATTCTGATTCACTGCTCTCACTTTCATTATCGCTTTCAGCAGACTCGGATGTTCTATCATATTCATGGGACTGCCCTAGGGGTGCATCGGACGCTTTGCCAGCAAAACGATCCAACTGCTGCTGTAAACGCCGAATTTTATCTGCCTGTTCGGTTTCCGAAAGCACTCTGCCTTTCTTTTTCTCGTGTCTAGATGGCATCAAAGAAGGAGAAGGTGGATCAGAGGAAGTTGCTTCGGGTTTACAGACAAACCGATAAATACGATGAAAAGTTTCTGGTTTCATATTTCCAACATCTATTTCGATTTCATCCGTATCCCGCAACCAAGGCATTTCTTCTCTTAAAATTTCTGCAACTGTGGATAATTGTTCTGCAGTTAAATAATTGCATCTCTCAGCCAATTCAGTTTGCATAGCATACGTGATAGGCCCGTATTCTTTGTTGGAGTCACGGCGCCGAGGCTTACGCATGCGTTTCATTTTCTTTGCTTTCATAGCTTCTAGGGTGTCTTGGAGCATGGATATTTGTTTATCCACGGCGGCAAACTTGTCACCATTTACTTCTTCTTCCGACAAAAAAGCTTCTTCATCGCCGTTTTCATATAACAAGGAAGCGGTCTCAACAGCCTGTTGTTTATTAAGGGTGACATCATCATATTTGGGACGAGCATTCCACTTTTCATTAAACAAATCTTCAAGTTGTCGACCCATAAGATGAACCGGGGTTCCAGGAGGATTATATGTGAAACAATTATCAAGCATCAATCGTATATCTGACTCAAATTCATCTGGTACTTCATATTCGTTTTTACTGAGTTTTGCTTGGACAGTACTCAAATCCATGGGATATTTAACTACTTCAAAATAGTCGGGACAATCACAAGCCACTGGATCTACCGGCTGGTAAAAGGGGAAGACAAATGGCTCGTACTGTCGTTTATAAATTTCCTTTAATATCGTGGTACAGTACCGCATTTGAGAGTTGTTCTTTCGACGTTTCGGTTTGCCTTCAACAAGCGGCGGAGAAGTAGCAGAGGGAACGGCAGAAGGGGGAGCAGAAGAAATGGAAGGACGAGACAGTGAAGAAACGGACGAGCTTCTTCGGGTACGGGTAGAAGCAGCAGGAGTTGGGGCGGTCGCAACAGCAACAGGGGCTGGAGATGGCTTTTGTTTGGTTTTTTTGGATACTGGTGCTGGGGCTTGATCTGAATCTGGTAATTGCTTTAATTGGCGTTCAAATACCGTCTGCAAACTCTTTCCCATGGAACCGACCGGGGAATTCGTACCATTGTATAAAAAGCAATTAGAAAACATCAAATTCATATCATCAATGAATTCTTGTGGTGAAGAATAAATGCGGTTACTTGTTTTTTTCTCAATGGTTCCTAAATCCATGGGCTGTTTGACAATGGTGGGATAATCGGGGATATTTTGTTTGACGGGATCTACTGGAGCACGAAAAGGCGCTGAATCTTTGGTCCGTTTGAGTTGGCGAACAATGGCGGCGCAATACTTTTGTTGAGGAGGAGGCATTCCATCCCCTCGCTGTCTTTTCTCTACAGGTTCCTGAGATTGGGTTAGACTTTGGGACTGGGATTGAGACTCGGAAGGCTCTTCAAATTTCATCGCATCCTCTTCTGATGGTTCAGTGGCTTCATTAACTTGCTTTCCGGAAACGTCCCGTTTCTTGGAACCTGTATCTGTATCCTGTTCTTCCGTCTTCACAGGAACTTCCGACGGCCCCAAACCGTCATTCTCGTCATTTACGGCCGCGGTTTCCATAGGAAATTGATCTTCATTTGATTCGGATTTGACATCATTACTGTGCGACTCTCCGCTCATGTTCTGGTACGATCCCAGCAATAATGTTGTGGTTGGCGAAGGACAGGTTCAATATCCAAGGTGTCAGCACAACCGAAACAAGTCACGTGACGCTTGAGAAAAATCTAAGCTCTTCTCTTAAAAATATACAGCAATGCGTCTTATTTCCTTGGAATACTTTTATTTAGAAGTCTAACGTTTGAACTGCGATTTTGTCTTGCTTTTCTCGGCTCTATATTTCAAGTTCTTTCTTGTGCTTTATGCTTTGCGCTTTGCGCTAGCTGGTCGGTTCTTACTAAAAATTTGGTTTTAGCTAAATAGAGTGCTGCGTTACGATCTTGTAATTTTATTAACGAATTTTTCCTTTTCGCTTTAGTCAATAAACATGATAGATTTATACACAATATTATGGAGAAGAGAAATGAAGTATTATGTTCGTTATCATGTTTTCAAAGTAGAAATTATATATAAATGAATAAATAAAAGAAGAATTGTGAAGAGCTGGTTGCATGAAACGACTTTGAAGCTTGTTGCAGGTCTTTAAAAATGGTTTAACTAGAATTAAATATACTGTATTCTTTTGTTTGCAAGAAATTAAGGAACTAGTCAACACGTTTGACAAGAAAATCATTCTCATGTAATATAGCGCTCTGGTTCCTTGAATGGTTTTTTAAAAAAGGTGTATATTATACTTTCTTTTATTTACTCTTTAGTGAACTGCAGCGCTTTTCGTAATAGTATACTAATCGATTATGCCTGTCTCCGACGGAGAACCAACAATTCCCAAACCAACTTGCAAGTATGTCGTATTACTACCAAGAAGAAAAGGTTGAAAATAACCAGAAATTGAAAAACGAATTTCCTTGGCTGGCGGACCGTATTCATGATGGTCGTTCCAGGATCTACTGTGCATTAGGATTTGCAGGATTGAAATTGGAGAATGCTTTTGGATGGTTTTTGTCCAAAGAACGTGCCACAATTTCCATTGCTAAGCAAGAAGTATTTTCCTCTGAGGAAAGGAAGCTCCCTGGAGTTGCCTATGTCGCAGTCGGTGGTATGGCAGGAAATATTTTCGCTAGAAACAGGATTGCTCCTGCACGCTGGCTTGTTACTTCCCTAGCAACTATTGGAACGTTTGGATATTGCTTCCCAAAGACTTCCAGAAAATTTGGGGCATTTACTGAAACCCGTTTCCCTGCTTTACGAGAACGCCGAGAGCAACTGTGCCTGCAAACACGTCAAACTATTCAAAACACCGAGTCCTCTGTATGTAGGTATACTTCACTCGCTCAAAATCATTATCAGGAACTCGTAGACCGTATCTATAAACGCTAAGCATTAGTCTTTCATCTACCTAATGAAGTTTCTTTGTTATGCGTACATGGTATCTAGTATGATGATCAACAGTTAGGATCTTTCCTTTATCTTCTCCTATCTTTCTGGTAAACATAATATTTCCCCTCTCCTTTTCGCTTTGTGCTTATGATTTTAGTTTGGGTGCATTAAAGCAAAGGTCATTGTTTGACAAAGCAGATTTCAGCGTTTCACATACAAGAGATGTAGTAATATAATTTCTTTACTCTTTATTACGAACAAAATATTATCGATATTGTTATTGCCGTTCTTAATTTCCTTAATGTGTTTCATTTCAGTCCACTTGACCTTTCCAAAACTGGTATATACATAGCTTAAAAGAGCAAAGCATTTGTCTACGGCCATACCTAGGCGAAAACACCAGTTCCCGTCCGATCACTGCAGTTAAGCGTCTGAGGGTCTCGTTAGTACTATGGTTGGAGACAACATGGGAATCCGGGATGCTGTAGGCTTTTCACTTTTTGGCGTTCGTTTATTTTACTTGTTGAACGCTGGTTCATCGTTTCACTTGACAAGATTATACTAGCTGGACAAGCAACTGACTTTTTTCGGTTTGTTTACAATTTACTGATGATCAAACAGCCGTTAGTACAATAATCATTACAAACGAGCACTTACAATTATATTAGAAGAGCTTACCCATAAACATAAGCTTAAAGATTTGTCGCAATAATACTTTTGTAAACAAACCATTTGATTCACATTGGTTATCGTTCAATCCTCTAGTCAGAAGCTTTTCGATAAGCCAAAGATAACTGCCAGTTTATTGTTGATCAGATCTGACGAAATAGGATTATTGTTCAGCTATTTTAATTCGTAAACCGGGTTTATGAATTTAGCAGTTGAATGTCATGCAGAAACGTTTCGAGTTGAATTTTTATTTCATTATGGAAGCCAGTCTCATCGTAAATGATGAGATTCGTCCGTCATTCTCTTTCAACCGTATAGTGTTTCTATAATAGTATCAAAAAGAGTCGAAATAAAATAATCGTAACGAGGACACTGACCTGTCATTGACATAATGTCGCTGCTTTTATGAATGAGACATGCAGAAAACCACTACCAAGATTTTTTCAAATTCGCATCTTTGGTTTTAACGGGCAGGTCCTTTTGGAGTATTCTTTTGCTTTTTTGAAGCGAGGCTCAATTCCCTTTTTCGACAGATTATTGAAAAGTGCAACCAGTTTTCTACTGACTTTCTTTGGTGATTCTAGTTGTTTATTTCCTGGAATGTGTGATTTTTTTTGTTTTTTTGGATTGCCATTGTAAAGATGAAGAATAGTTATACTCCTGTTTCAATTTGTGAAGCCTCCCTTAAAACGCTCAATGATGAAAAGTCAGGCATTCAATCTTCAGATGGCACACCGCCTCCATATTCAGGTAAGAAGCGTTCAAATAGGGAAGAAAATAGAAGTTGGTTAAGTGTATGGTTAAGCAACGGCATGTTTACGGGACGAATCTTGTTTGTGTGTTTGTTTTGGGGCTGATAAACTTGTCGATTGCTACAACAAACATGGCCAGCGCCTTTATCCTTTTGTATACAACGAAAAGAATTGCTTCTAATACATCCATTAGATTCATACAAATTCATTGATTTGGAGATGGCTGATGGATCCGCTCAGACTTCCACTGAAGAATCCGCTTATAAATATAAAAGGGCTTTGGAGAATTTTGTAATCCTATCGTATATTCTGATTTTCGGCTTCTATTTGTCCTTGGTTTGTTTTTATGTACTATTCTTCGTCTACAAGTTTCCTGTGAAAACGCAAGTCCATTGGGGGCTTTTTGGCGGTTCGATTACATCTGTGATGCTGCTTCTAGCAGGTAAGACAGCGATGTCCATATTTTGAACGACTGACTAACTATTAGATTCAATTGCAATAAATTCAATAAATTCAATAAAGTGTGAAGTATTGATAGGCAATGTGCTTGTCGCAGCATTCCATACAGTTGTTTTCGATGCCTTCTGTTTAGCCTCATCTTTTGGCCTGAAGAAGTACGGAGTGTTTGAAAATTTGAACCCTGCTGTTTACTGGTTAATTTTTATCACAATAAACACATTCTTATTTCTTGTTTTGACGAGTATGTTGTGTATGACTTTAATATATTCTAACTGTTCCAGCAAATCAAAAGGCACGCGAAAGCATGAATTCGAATTTAGTAAGCGGCATAAGCGGTTTAGGAAAGGGCATGAGCGGTTTAGCAAATGCTTTGTCTTGTACTTTTGGTATGTACTCTTTGGAGATATTCCTCTCATAATATATTATTAACCTATTTAGAATCGTTCAATGTCCAAGATGAGAGACATTCGAACGAAGAAATCGAACTTCAACCTCTTGATGACCAAAGAACTGAATTTTGAGGTTTCATGTTTATTTATTTCTGTAGTTTTGTCGAAATCGTGTTCATTTCTTCTTCGATTTTCGCGCCATCATTGGAAGCATCGATGCTAATTACAGTCCGCCAAGTTCCTATATTCGTATCAAAAAGAATCGCGCGCAGCAAGCAAGGAAACGTTGCATCTAGCATGGTTTTATTTATTTGTTTTTCTTTCACTCTTTCATGAATCTTGTCATTCGTTTCATCTAATTTATTACTATAAAATGAATTTCGTTGCTTCTATTTTCATAGCGAATACTTCATCAGTGTTCATAGCGTTGTCCATACATTGACCAGAACATTTGATGAAGGTTGCAGAGATGTATATACTTGCAATTGATTCTAATCCTAATCTATGATCTGCAAAGACGTTACTAAGTCCAGGAATGCGGTAAACAAAATTGGTATATGAAGCATTAATTCATTTAGGAAGATCAATCGAGTTGTAAAGGCAAGGCTTTTCCTTCGAAACAGTATGAGAGTCGCATATGAACTACGAAAATTTTTCAATCGCGTGTCTCAGCGATGGGAAACGGCCCTTCAACACGCATCATCGAAACATGAACTGGCGATGCAACATCAGCAACTAAATTTAGTTCTAGTGAACCTCTGCTTCACTTTCATGCATCTTTCGGCGTTCATTTCTGCTGGTCAAGGCTTTCCTTATATTAATTCCTTGTAACCTTTTCCCTTCAGGTAGCATGTTCTTTAACAAGTAACAAAGAGGTTCCTCTCAGTATGCATTCTCTGTACATGCTGCATCTGGGCTTTTTTTGTCTCCTCAGAGAGTTTTTCTTGTTAAATTTCAATCAGATGTTTTCACATACCGAAAAAAACCAACGGCATCTGCTCAACTCACATACTTGCCATTTCAAGGACCGAAGTTGGGACGTTCCTTTCTCAAGTAGTGTACAGCAGGATTAACACATCAGCAAATATGTTTCCCAAAAGATTTGTGAGCAGTGCAAATGATTAAACTTGGCGGTAAGACCATTAAAGAACCACCGATCAAAAAGTTGGCTAACAATGATGAAGGAGCGAACCTTCCTTTTATATGCTGGACGTACTTACTGCAAGTGTCTACGGCCATACCTAGGCGAAAACACCAGTTCCCGTCCGATCACTGCAGTTAAGCGTCTGAGGGTCTCGTTAGTACTATGGTTGGAGACAACATGGGAATCCGGGATGCTGTAGGCTCCCACTCTTTTTCGCTGTTCGTTATTTTAATTTCTTTTTTGACTTGTTAAGTAAATTCATGCCTGTGAGTACTTCTCTCGTTCTCTTTGTGAGACGCTCATTAGCAAGTAACACGAAGCAAAAAAAAGGCAACCACAGTCATCTGTAACAGAAATGCAACAATAATATTTAGGCATAATATAGAAGAGTACTTGCAATAAGGCTGCATTCTCAATTCCCGCGCTCATACCAACTCATTGCCTTTGGGAGGAGAGAAATCAAAATGCATGTCTTATAATTGCGGTCATCATTTCATATTAATACAAAATTCCTTCTTAGTTTCAGTCCATTTTCAACTGAGTCTGAAATAGCCAAAAACAAAAGGAATATAAATAATGGTTCATCAAAGCAATTCATGAGCGATTACGATCAGCGTTAGCGGAAGAGTCCAAACAAACTAGGGAAAAGAAGACAAATGAACGGAACTGAGTTTAAGGTAGTTGATTACTCTGCATCTCTATTTCTTCATTCATAGTAGGCGGTGCAAGATCCAATGCATTGTCTCTTTGCTGATAGCTGGAAGCGTAGGCGAACTTTTGTGTTCCGTCGAGCTAACAGAACTGGAACCAAGACAAACTAGAAGAGTGCAATACAATAAGTAGCCAACATGGTATATCAAGGTACCTACAACGCTAACAATAACGCTGGATAGAAATGCAAGGATAGAACCCATCAAGATGACCACGTAAAGCGAGCATCTAGCAGTCTTGAGAATAATTGAACAAAAGCCTATTTTTGTGTTAGTAAACAATCACATTTACCGATAAACTTGGAATGGTTGTACTCACAAAGAAAAGCTACAAATAGTAAATATCAAAAGATGAATGATGAAAGAATCCCAGAGCCAATTATCACACTCCCACACCGTCGAGTAGAGAAGTATACATTTGGAAATAGTAAGATTTTGCAAAGACACATGCCAATGAAAATTATGTTGTTGATTCCACTCGCTCCGATTTAGCAATAACAGTATGAATTTAAGAAAAGCAAGTTCAGGCGTTTGATTGTTAGAGCTTGTCTAACACCGAAACTCGAACATAATTTTGATTTCTTGGGAAAGAGTTAAGGAAAAATTATTCTTTATTTGAGATAATGCAATGAGTCTGCAAAGTTAGTTCTTTTTCCTTTTAGCTTCTCTTGGAGTTTTTCTCAGTTCCTTTACAACCTGTCGACCAGTCTCCCTTTATATTTCTTCCGGCCGTTTTACTTGGCATATACAAACTGAAAAGTTTCGAATCCTAGCTAAATAGATGGCTCAGACTGGGAGTACTTTCTCTTTAAACTTTCTTGAACAGAAAACCAATGGTAAAGCATCCTTTGTTTGTTGTGAGTAGTTTGTTTCCAGTCCCAGATGTCAACAAACAAACGTCTTGAAAAGGTACAAATAGAGGTCGAACTCTCCCTTTTTCAACCAAGCAAGCATATCAATCACATGCATCCAAAAGCAATTCTCTCTCAAAGTCGAGAGCTTTGTTTCTTGTAGATGAATTGCGAAAACAGGACCTTGTTTCAGTCTATTGTTGACAAAACTCACGAAATGAGCGCTCCTTGGATGTATCACTGCTTTGCTTCGTTAAAAGAGAAATAAGCAGAAGGCGTTCCACCCGGTTGCTTTCCCATTGCTCCAATACCTTTTTCCTCATATATCTTAAAAAATTGTGATGAACGTTTTGATACTCTTCTTAAATTTCATCCTCTTAATCTTTTTTCAATTAAAAACCTTTTCTCGTGAACCTTTATGACACATTTTTTGAGTATGATCCCTTTGATTCCCTCCTTTTCTAACATTTCAGCTTTCTCTTTGATTGATTCCCTTTTTTGATTTTAACTTCTTTCCCTTGTAAACTGGTTTTATCCCCCGTTCTTTTCCTTAAGACTCTTGCTTCTAGCATTTGTTTACATTTCAAAAAGCAAAGCAACGCACGAGTAATTGTATCTCGTCTACTATTATTATTTATGTACGTGTTGAACAAGACAACTCAGCAGCGAGCATAAGATTTTAGTATTCGACTATAGATTCGATTCTGGTGGTTGCTGGCGTTTGTTTACATTCCAATATATAATTTGCAGCATTCAAAAGGTCGAGTTCAAACTGCTCCTATTATTCATGTACGTGTTAAACCTTTTTAGCAACGAGCATGAGATAAGAGTATTTGAGAACAGACTCAACGAATGTTTGCGTTCCTGGCATAATCGTTTCTCTCAATAGTGATGTTGAATCAGTCGACCTTTCGAAGCATTGACTCTGGCCAAGTCAAGCTTTGGGGTTTATGTTCCAAAACCGAATTGAGTTGAAATTGATAATATAGAACAGGAGTTGCATCTTGGCATGAAAACAATACGCTGATCTCTTAAACTAAGTTGATCCTTTTCTCAAACATCCAGCATTGATGATTTTTTCCGTAAGTAGAAGTCACAAATAATTCCAAAGGTTTCCTAGGACAAATCGAGTAACTCTTTGTCACTAGTCCGCTTTTCTGGTTGTGTCTGTTTGTTTACTGGAGGAAATCTCAATGCTACGTCCTTTGAGCAAAGGCAACTTGTTTCCTAACTCAAACTAAACACAAAATCCTTTTTCAATAAATTTCCCTTTCTTTCTCTACTTGTTTGATACGTACAAAAGTAAATTAATTTTTTAAAATAAACTCAAAATGTTTTATATAGGTTTTATTTCACTACTAATCATACAAAGACACTATGCCTGAGTGGTTAAAGGGATAGATTAGAAATCTATTGCGGTCTCCGCGCGCAGGTTCAAATCCTGCTGGTGTCGAGTTTTTGTTTGACTTATTACATTGTTTTTGTATAAAAGGCTTTTTAAATATATTATACCTTGTTTATTTGAAAAAAGCATGGTACCGTTTAATATTAATATACTTGACTTAAATGAAGCGGTGAGGCTTTTAAATAAAAACTGAATACTTTCGTGAGAAGAGAATCACAAGCAAAGGAAAGAACTGATAGGACAATCGTTCATTTACAATAATATTTCTGCTATAATTCACACAATATTCATTACGGATCTTAGAAGCAATGACCGAATCAATTAATTATTTACTAGTGTAACGCTCTCTATCTCGCACCAGAGTGGTGGAATACGCAAAATGGTTTAGCAAGGAATAGCGAAGGAGAAGATACACTTTGCTTACCCCAAAAGAAATCAGAAAACTCTTCCTTTACCAAACTCACACATTTAGACCTTTTAAAGGAATATTTACGATTTTTTGACATGTCTGACAAATACGCATTTTCGTTGACAACCTTTTCACCCAGCGGTAAACTGGTTCAAATTGAATATGCATTGAACGCTGTAAATGCTGGTGTCACGTCAGTTGGTATTAAAGGTAAGCAACTTTAGGAGTTGGAGTAGTAGAAAAACCTTGAAGTTTTCTAATGCGAAAGTCTTAATTGACTAAGTCGTCGTATAAATATTTTCAGTCAAAGAGGATGCTAACGCATTAATGTTAGCGACTAATGGAGTTGTTTTGGCTACTGAAAAGAAGCCTGCTTCAGAGTTGGCTGTTGGAAGCTCTTTGGAGAAGGTCTGCAAAATTACTCCCGACATCGGAATGGTAAGACAATCCGGAGACTTTATTCTATGCAGAAAAAACAAAATTGAGCGAAGTTCAATATAAATTATACTGAGATTTATTGACTGCATAGAAAAGAGGTTTCTTTTTACTCATATCGTCTAGGTACTAATGGGTGGTTTAAAATAGGTTTATAGTGGAATGGGTCCTGACTTCCGTGTTCTCGTAGACAAATCTAGAAAAGTTGCCCAAACTGCTTACAAAAATGTCTATAATGCGTATCCGCCTACGAAAATCCTTGTCCAAGAGATTGCTTCTGTTATGCAGGAATCCACTCAATCTGGTGGTGTCCGTCCTTTTGGTGTCAGTCTTTTAGTAGCCGGAATGGACGAAAACGGCCCCGTGTTGTACCAAGTTGATCCTTCCGGTACATACTTTGCTTGGAAAGCTACCGCCATCGGCAAATCTTCTACAGCTGCCAAGACCTTTTTAGAGAAACGTTACAACAATGAAATTGAATTGGATGATGCCGTCCACACTGCTATCCTTGCTTTGAAAGAAACTTTCGAAGGCGAATTAACTGAAGACAGCATAGATATTGCTATTGCTTCAAACAAGCCCACAGAAAGCGGCATTGAGGGTGTCCCAGGCGGCCATTTTTACAGACTAACTCAGTCTGAAATCCGTGATTACCTTGATCAAGTATAGCCTGATGTTTTTTCCCTAAAGCCGTTCCTTTATTTGATTTTTAATAAAAAAAAATCTGTTATGCTTTCGCCGCTTGCATTGACCCTTATCCTAAGATTCTCCTTCTCCGTTTCCTTTTAGCACATCCTTTCTATTTACACTCGTCAACCTGTATATGATTTCATGTCGGACAAGAATCCTAGTCTTTTCAACTTTCTTCTTGTTCTTCATTCGTTTGAAGGCGTCTCATGTTGGGACTTTTGATACGTGGCATCATATCTTTATGTGTTTAATTTTTCTCGATCAGATGGTGTTAGAATGTTTGAGATACTTGTTGGTCATTACTTTATCTTGAGCTTTGTTTCCATGATATGATAGATTTACGATTCCCTCTATTCTCAATTGAAAGCTTCGATCTGTTCAACATTTTCTTTATCATACATAAGTACCTGTTCGTATATTCGTCTATTTCATTGAAGTAATAATTAAGTATGGAAGCAACTGGTAGCCATTTTTATATGTACAAAGTAATTGCTTTTTTGTTTTATAGACATAAATTTCATTAAGAGAAGCTTTCCAATAATCGTTCATTTACTTGTGTTTTTTCTTTTTTCAGCGGCAGCTAATAACAAATCTCTGTTGTGGTTTCTTTGATCTTCATCAGTAGTATTGCTTTTAGGAATATAAGTTGCTTGTTCACTCACATAACTGCCTGGTTTTGACAAAAGATCAGCGGCGTCTGCTTCTTTGGTAAGTTGTCGGAAAAGCTCCCAGAACGAAGCATCATGTTCTCCATGGACATTGTGTGACAACTCGTGAATGAGGGTGCTTTTCACTGTCTTATAGTCTCGAAATCCATCGTATCGATCTGTCCGCAATCGAAGTTCAATATGGGCACCATGGTTATGGTTTAAACCCAAAGTTTTTGAATCATGTTGGGTATGCTCTGCTGGGTCCATTTCAGAAAGCAGAGGGACTGTCCACTGACGTGAATTCATAATTCGTTGGATACCAGCATCATCCCGAAGGCGTTCCAAATATTTCAAGGCTCTTTCTTTAAAAGGATAATTAAGCACTTGGAATTGATTGAATGTATACGGGGACGCTTCTTTAGGGGTCGTCCGAGGTTTCTTTGGTTTCAAAGCATATGAACTGGCGGCATTTTTTCTAGGAGAGTTGAGTTGCGATATAGTCTCATTGACTACGTTTGCATTTTTGTTTACAATGACCATAACCTTTGCATTAACTTTGACAACATCCTGCAACTTGGATTCGTTCGACAATGACCCTTTATACAGAAGCTTGATTTGATCTGCTGAAATTCCTATTTCCTGGCCTAATTTTACTTTTGCCGACCAAACAGTGTCTTCTTCATGAAAGCTAAGTGAAATGATATTTCCTGTGTATGTGAATCGCAATTCCATTTTGGAAAACAAGTAATTAGAAGGAGAGATTCCTTTTTGAATCAATACTATGTTGCTTGAGTATTCTTGGCAAGCCTTTAATATACAAAGCAAAAGGATAAGAAAAGGCAGTGAAAAAGAATGACTAAGCTATGGTGGAAGGATGGAAACAATTGTTTGCCGACTATAAGGAATTGGCCACAATTCTGGAAGCTAGAATGTTTATGAATTTCTTTCCTTTTTTTTTTTCTAGAGAATTCCTGGCATGAAAAAGTTGAAGTTGTGCGCTTGATTAATTGAGTAAGCTGTCCTGAAGTGAAGTGAAGCAAGCAAATGGACAAACCAAAAGCAATACTCAAATTGTCGGTAAGCCAAATAAAATCAAGTCAATAAATAAAAGAAACTATTCATCTTGTTATTTCATATAATGTGGTATGGAGTTTGTTTATGTGATCAAGGGCGCCAAGATATTCCCAGCTACTAATATATTAGAATATGGTTGAAAGTAATCCTTTACACAATTTCAAAGGAGTTGGATATAAGTAGAATTGAATATCACGTTTAGATATTCATTAAGCTAAAACTGATAGACTAATGAAAGGGGAGTTCTTGGCAAAGAGAGTAGCAAGGTTCTCTCCCTTGGTAAATTCAGAACCCAGGTTGTTGATTGAAAACGTCTCTCTAACAAAGCTTTCAACTTTTTGTTTTGTATTCGTTTCCCTTTAAAGCAAAAAATAGGTTCTTTTGATAGTTACCAAGGTTTACTATCGGCGATTTTGTAATTTCACTTACAAATCGACGGGGAAGATTCCGTTATCACGTTGCTCATCCCAACGCTCAACCCAGTCTAAATTAAATTAACTCTCTGTACATAGTTTGCAACCTAGTATCGGAATCTTTCTCACTTACCGGAAGGACACAAGGATTGGAAAGCGTGCCAGAATTGCTTACAAGGAACAAAGTCCTCACCCTTAGCATTAATGCAACGATGATAATCAATGTAGCTTTGGAAGCAGTCTATCGGGAAAGCGTTAGTTTTCTGTTCTTTGAACCAAACGGAGAAGCATTTTTATCCACCCTCCTAACCCTTCTAAATCTATTAAGACATACGTTTGGTTTGGTTTGTGTTAGGGAATCTAAAAGAAACATCCTGTTTAGTCATTCATTCCATATTTCAAGTTTTGTTAACGAACGATATACCTTGCATCAAAACCAACTAAAGGTTGAGTTAGAAATCATTCCGATAGCTTGACAAAAGTCTTACCAGTTCCAAAGGTGAATCTCTGAGGAGTTTCTTGTTCTTCTTGTTCAGCCATCTTGTTTTTCTTGTAAAAGAGTCGAAGGGGGGAGTTAGCAGAGGATAGGTTGGTCAAGACAGAAGACGACACACCAATAGCACTTAGGACAATAAAGAAATTCCCAAACCGTCTTACAAGTTATCTTAGTATTATAAGGTTTTCTTTAAAACTTTTTTTCGTGTTTTTTTTTGTTTTTGAAAACAAGCTGTTGACTTGCTTAAGGGTTTACCAATGCCTAAGGATCGTCCAAGGCCGGAACGCTGAGACGAATAGGTTCTTTTTTTTATTCCTTTTAAAGAATAGTATAAACATCTTCAATTCCTTTGGATACGCTCCAACCCAAACTGCTCCTCTGTGGATTTGACATGCCCGCTGGACCTTGTTGATAAGTCGCCGTTTGTGAATGGAAAAGCCTTTCATGGAAGAAAGAATTTTTTTATGAAAGAAACGTTAGACTAGATCTGATCAGCGACTACACTGTTTTAGTTTACTCTGATTAAAGGGCTCTCCCACAAATTGTATTGTTGAAATCCGGGCTCTCCTTGTCTTCGCGATTAACATGCGAGTATTTCTTCTTCTTCTTCTATACCAAAGAACCAGTTCAATCGGCATTAGACAATTCTTGATGTTTTACCATTGTTTACTTACGAGGTATCCTTGTGGTTCGGTAATAAGCAATAGAAGAACAGTAAAACGGAGAAGCTGATATAGTGGATGTCGAAAGAAGTAGAATCGTATTTGATGAAGAATGGAAAGAAATTCCTATTTCGATTATACTGTCTGCTTTTTCTAGCCCGTTGCACGAAAGCAAGTATCATCTCACCTTATGCAAGACTGCCTCCTCTTCTATTCCATCGAACCGATCCAGGAAAGTCAGAAAAGACGCTGTTCTTACTCAAGTTTTTTTGAAAAAAAGGATGCTTTGTATCATGAAGTCTCTATAGTCTCCACAGCGATTTTATCCATATATCGTATTAAGGCAGGAACGATCTATTTCATGGATAGAGAACTATAACGAGGAATGAACTGCAATACACCATTGAATTTGTCAGTTGTCTTCTTCAAATCTCATTTTAGGCAATTGGACTTGCTACTGTTTAAGGGAATCATTTCACTTTTACCTCTTTTTTGATTTCTCTTTTCCATAATTTTTGCCGGGAATTCCTTCTTTCTAGAAAAAATTTCAGACGCTTTTTTGGCATAGGACTTGATTTTGACGGAACTGCCGTTCTCTTGTTGTATTTTGACATATTTTCTTTTTATTTGCAATGAAGGTAAGATTATATTTTACTTTTTGAAGTTACGAACCGAAGCTTTCAAAGGTTTGCGGAACTATGTCTTTTGGTTGGTGTCTTCTCCATTATGCTCAGACTTTGCTTTCAAGGTAGGGTCTGTCTCTGTCGAAGGTACCGTCTTGCTAACTTCCACGTAATAGATTTATCCTAGTTTGGAGCAAGCGAAGCAAATCGCTAAAGAACAAAATGTAACCAAAATTCCCGTTTATGGTGTCATTCCAGCGGATTTGCTTACTCCATCCATTGCCTATCTAAAGCTTTCTCGTGGAAAGCGCTATTCTTACATTTTGGAAAGCGTTTCTCAAGGTGAAAATGTATCTCGTTATAGCTTTATCGGTAGCCCATACCGAGTGCTTATGGCTAACGGATCTGAAGATCCTTTAGCTCGTCTGGAACGTGAATTGAAGGAAGTGAAGGTTGCTCCTGTCCATGGACTTCCTTCTTTTAGTGGCGGTGCAGTCGGTTATGTTTCTTATGACTGTATCAAGTACTTTGAACCCACCACCGATGTACCCACCCAAGATAGTCTTGGCTTACCAGAGGCTCTCTTCTTCATGACGGATGACTTGATTGCCTTTGATCATGCTTACCAAACAGTGAAAATTATCTCCCATATTTGCATTGATCAAGGAAGACCTATGGAAGAGGCTTATGAAGCTGCATTGTTCAAAATTAACATGATTCATAAGAAGCTTGATGCTCCAGAAATCCCTCTGCCTCCCCAGAAGGATATTCATCTCGGACATGAAGCCAAATCAAACACTGGCGAAGAAGGCTACAAGAACTACGTTTCTACTCTGAAAAAACATATTCATCAAGGCGACATATTCCAAGCCGTTCCTAGTCAACGTCTCTCTCGCCCTACAGACTTGCATCCTTTCAATTTGTATCGTCATTTGCGTACTGTCAATCCTTCTCCTTATATGTTTTATCTTAACTGTGATGAATTTGACATTATTGGTGCTTCTCCCGAGCTCTTGGTCAAGTCGGAAGATGGTCGCATTATCAATCATCCTATTGCCGGTACTGTTCCTCGAGGCAAAACTCAAGAGGAAGATGAAGCTCTAGCAAATGAGCTACTTTCCAGCGTCAAAGACCGCGCAGAACATGTTATGCTTGTAGATCTTGCAAGAAACGATGTAAATCGCGTATGTGATCTGGACACTACGCAGGTTGATCGATTGATGGCAATTGAGAAGTTTTCTCATGTTCAGCACTTGGTCTCTCAAGTTTCTGGTGTTCTTAGAGAAGGAAGAACTAGATTTGATGCATTCCGTAGTATTTTTCCTGCAGGTACTGTTAGTGGATCCCCTAAAGTGCGTGCTATCCAACTGGTTGCTAGCTTAGAAAACGAGAAGCGTGGCATTTACGCTGGTGCCGTTGGCCATTGGGGATACAAAGATGATCAAATGGACACTTGCATTGCAATTCGAACCATGGTATACAAGAACGGAGTTTTATACTTGCAAGCTGGTGGCGGCATCGTTTTTGATTCGGATGAGCAAGCTGAATATATTGAGACCATCAACAAACTCAGATCTAACGTTACAGCGATTGACGAAGCAGAAAAGCTTTACGCAAAGGGCCAAAATGAATAATAATTGGAAATGGTATAAAGAATGAGTACGGCGTAGAAAATTAAAAAGTTGAGTGTTGAAACTTTTAATGCAATAAAATAGAATTGATAAATGCGATATTCATATCATTTAAATTTCTCAAAAACCGAAAATTATCAACACAGTCTCATTAGCATTGATTCTATTTTAAAAATGTCATTTTAGAATAAACTCAGAGAAATAACTAGAAATGTTACCATATCTGAAAAGGAGGGAACGATATATATTGTACCAAATGTCATTTTTGTTCGGTACTCTCAAACCCCAATCCGTAAAATAAAAGAAGAGACAATAGAAGAACCACTGTAATTTGTAATTAGGTAAACTAAATATAGAGCATCCAAATCTAATGGTAAGTGAAAAATTTCCAAAGCAGGAAACCAAAAAAATGTTTGTCAAAGGAGGAACGAAGGCTAAACAGACGGAAATATTATATGAGGTAAAGCGTCCAGGCTTTTTATTAAGCATTTTATAGAAAATCAAGAATAATAATACAAGTTCTGTATCTGAAATTTCTACAGACGATATAGAGTAAAAATAAGGTAATCGGGAAGTGTCTTCTCGAATCGTTGGATTACCAAGCAGCATCACCTCCGTTTTGATATGGGGACCAGTTCATTTCTGGATTCTCATCCATAGGAACCTCATTAGTAGTCATTTGAGCAGGTTGTTCTTCATCTAAATCACGAACCAAAACCGCAAGCTTTTCCTGTAGAACCCGCAAACCCTGAACCATGATTTCGTTTGGAGGGATTGAGCCGACGCCTTCCACTTCCATGTAGAACCGTCTCGGTTCTTCTTGATAATTGATTGCTTCTCCTTCACGAGGTGGTTCTTCCCAATCTGCGTTTTTGCTCTTAGGCCATTCAGCATCTGCGTCATTTTCAAACCAATAATCCGTGTGTCGTAATTTGTTCCAGGGATCATACTCAAAGGCAACAGCGGCAGTTGGAGACCACTTGGCGTGTTCTTTGGCAATACCCTTTTTCGCGATGCACCGAAGAGAAATTTCTTGCTCTTTACGAAGTTTGCAAATTAATGGTCCTCTGGCTTTAGGATCAGCAAGAATAGGTTGACCCAGTGCTGAATTTGATGACACGACGAGATCTCTTGCATATACCTCCATAGTACCTTCACCAAGGCACTTGGCATTTAAGTTCATCTCAACTGAACATTTGGCACAGTACTGATCACAATCACAGTTTCTTGTATACTCCAATCCGACCGGCGGAGGTTCATCAATGTTGGTACTATTCAAGGGAATCATACCAAGACGATGTGCTAAAAATTCATCAGGCATAACAGACGTATTTACGTTAATTTCAACCAAGTCAATCGCTATTTTTGTTAGAATTATTTTCCAATAAATACCCACTTTATTGCATACCAACCGTAGGAATCTCTGCGAGAACGACGCGTCGCAAAGAATTTGCAATTCTAGCTCTTGTTAACGTACTTTTCCTCCCATTTCTTCACTTACGATAAATCAGTATTTGTAAGGACAAAGTCCACTGAGTTTTTACTTATATTTCGAATAGTTGTATGCGTTTCTGCGTTCATTTTTTTATTGGAATGTCTGGTCAAGGCCAACTTGACAAAGAGTCTACGATACTCTGAACAATTGCTTTAGTGATTCAGATTGCAGCGCGTAAATGACTTTAGGCGCTAAGTAAAGAGTCCTTAAATGAAGTAGCATGTTACCACTTATGCTGGAACTCTTGAACCCGGCAGAAAACACAAATCAATACGAGTCTTTCCTTGAATTTTAAAAAAATAGGGTCAGTTGGAAAATTGCGTGAATTTTCTGTCGAGTAAAAATATATAAAGAATTACAGTGATCAATGCCGAAATCTTTCACGAAAATCAAGGCCGTTTTGGATAATGTTCGCGCAGGACAACTTGCTATACCTTTACCAAAAAATGTTGTCGAAGTGCGCGTTCAATATTCTCTAAATAACAAGAATGGTCATATGGGAGCTAGGTATGTTTCTTTAAAAAGAGGATGGATTTCCATTTTGCTTTTAATGAGGTTGAAAAAGCTGAAAGGACGCATTCCAGTCAAGTAGGAAGGGGTTTTTTTTTGTTATGAGCTGGTTATCTACGATATTTCATTTTCGTTCATTGTTGTCAATTCACTAACCAGGTACTAGAAAGTTTGTGAAAGAATATCTCCCGAGCTTGAAATACCACAACGAACACATCAAATTTAACATCGAACACAAGTTACCGAATGAGAAAGCTCCCACGTTTTCCATCCATACGTCCGAGGGTCCATTATTTAGCTATGGCATGAAGTTGAAACATTCTGAAACCATTTCTAATGATTTAAAAGCCGAATTACTAAAAGCTAGTCAGTCAAAGCCAGAGGAAGCCTTTGAAGGAAAAGAAGCAACCTTTTAGGTTTGCCGTCTCGGCCAAAGGCACTCTTTTTACGAATTCATATTTGGAGTTTATGGTCCAATTCAAGTCTTCCTTATTTGTCGTCAACGGTACTGTTCATAATCTCATTTTATTTTAATAGCATTCCTTTTGTTTGTGGATTAAACATTATTTATGATGAAAAGTAAAACTGAATTGTTAATATTATGGACTCCTGCTGAAGAATTCAAGGAACAGAATATAAAATTTGAAATCTAAGTCTGGCCGAAATTGAGTGGTGTATATCCAGGTCAACTAATGAATTCATTATAGGAATGTTAAACATTCCAACTCCTCAAGGAAAACTGAACATTATGTCGCGAGACCAGATGAAACGTTAGTTTGAAACAAGCGCCGACAAACAACAACATTTGAAACTCTTGATGAAGACAAATACATACAATCGGCGTGAAAACATAAGCTTGAAAGCCATCCACTATAAATGGCTAAAAAGGGATGTTACATCGATTGTCAAGATTTAAATCAGCAGCGGCCGTTTGGTCTAGTGGTATGATACCATCTTAGGGTGATGGTGGTCCTGGGTTCGATTCCCAGAACAGCCCAACTTTTTATTGTTTGATCAAAAAAAAATAAGCTAAAAATACGGCTATTTACGCCACTTGTCAGGCTAGTCCCGGGTAGCTCAATCGGTTTAGAGCGTCTGACTCTTAAGAAGGTCATCAGAAGGTTGCGAGTTCGATTCTCGCCTTGGGAGTTCTTTTTGCAAATCTCAGCTAAAACTGAAAAGCAAGTGCTAGTCGCCCAAAAATAGTATTCTGATGATGACAATCTTTAAATGCTTTTTAAAGAAATGGTAAAGGAGAACCGTATGGTCTACTCAGCATCCCTCAATGTGATTACGCTTGATATGCCTTTACAACTTGGGATTCAAATACCAAGGTACAATGTCACTTGATGTAAACACTTTGAAAATTCTTCATATTCTCATAGTTTTTGCAGATCCTCTTTATTTAGTCATTTCGTACTCTTTATATCGCTTGCTTTTTCTTGCTTATCAAGCATATCATTTATTTTTTGATATAATCGCCACAGACATCTTTGGTTTGAAGCACTGTCATGAAGTTTCCAGCGTTCTGGAAGCCAACAGAGCCTCACAATACTCTTGTTACACATTATCCTCTAATTCCTTCCCTAAAAACTTACGAATGGAGATGTATATTGGAACATGACGTTTGTTACGAAGCTAGCATCTTTGACAGGATGGTCATGGAGCTCGTGTACCATCCTGAACGGACTAGTAGTGTAATTATGCGAACGGACATTTTACGCGACTCTCAAAATGATTCTATTTTACATGAAGGATCCGAGAATGTCCTTAACAGCGGCAGTTACCAAGTCGACCGCAAGATATACCGTCGAATTATCCCTCGAAATCAACAATTGGATGCTTGTATGGAGCAGGAAACTATTTTGTTGAAGGGAGAAACCGATAAAAACAAAAGGCTCTTACTATACTTACCAAAACTTGATTTATCTTTGGAACAACCTTACGATCATTTACCCTATTACCACCCAGCAGTTGCTGGAGTTGCTTTGGAATACACTTCTACCAAAATTCGTGTCGCTTATTTATTAAATACAGAACACCAAAAAGAACTGCCAACGAGACTTCAAAGAACTGCTAATATGCTGTTGATGGTTTTACACAAACATTGCAAGGGTACTGTGGAAGGGTATGAAAAACGAATGCTGCATGACACGGTAGTCGAAAGAAATAAATTTCAAGATACGTACGTGGAACTCAAGAAAAAATACTCAAAACAACTAATAGAAGGCTGGGTTGAAAAAACGGATCCGAGGAAGCACGTTTTTGAAGATTTGGGAATCGCAACATTTTTGATAGAGCTTTGGAAGCAAATGTATCCATCGAAACAGTCATTCACTTTTGTTGACATTGGATGCGGAAATGGGCTTTTAGTGCATATTCTTCTTTCGGAGGGCTATCTGGGCTATGGTTTTGATGCTCGTGAAAGAAAATCGTGGAAATTATATCCTGATTACGTTCAGAAGAATTTGTCTGAAAAAGTATTGGTACCATTCTTCCTGAAAGATCTTGAGGATCAGCCACTGCCATTTATACCTGTTGAGAGTTTTACGACTCATGATGGAAGGTTTCCTGTAAATTCATTCATAATTGGTAATCATGCAGACGAGTTAACTCCTTATATTCCGATATTGGCCCGTTTGAACAAAAACTCTTCCTTCATATCAATACCGTGCTGCGTTCATGATTTAACGGGAGCGAAGATATCTTGGTCCCTTCCGAAGCCCAGGGACAAAAAGCACGGTGGGCGATATGCCATGTACATAGAATGGATTCGTCAACTTTCCGAACGCTTTGACTGGAAAGTTGAAATTGAACCTTTACGAATTCCCAGTACCAGAAATTATGCCTTGATTGGACGATCTTTACAACAAATCACTTCGTCGAAAGATGCAGATTATTCTCCTGATACTCTAAAAAAAATAATAGACGAAAATCATGGAGCTTCAGGGTTTTTACAACATGCTATGCAGGTAGCAACGTCAAATTCAAGATCTCATTGAATTCAAAAACATAAATTAATTTATTTAAATTTTATATTTTATCTGATCTCTTACCAAGCTCAAGATAACTTTAAAGAAGTACTGATTCGCGTAAATGTGACTTGTTTTTGAAGCCTACAAAAGGGTCTCTAAAGTGTTTATGCAATTTAACAACACCACTACTCTCTGAGGCCTATATAGTTCGTGAGCTAGTAAATAATTACTGGCCGTTCTATGACTATTGGCCATTTAGTTTGGTGGTAGAAAAATTGCCATTGTATCTGCCAACCTGAGACTTAAAATGAAGCTGTTGGTTCGTAAAAATGGCTATATATGTAATCTCGTAGTCTTATTATGTTACTTTATTTGGTAGTTATATTAAATACAGTTTGCGCGTTTTCCTAATGTGTTTACATGAGAGAATCCAGGGTAAAGGAAGTTGGTCGGAAATTATAAATTTTGTACAGATGTGCCTTGACAGTATTACAAGGATGGCATTTTAGATTTGACAAAGTATCTTGTAATCCATGAAGCTTTTGTATTTGCTTTACTTCTGATTCTTCTATCCTTTGTAAGTTAAGTTGATGCTATTTCATGTCGATGGAAATTTGAGAGGTTATATAAGATGGTTGAGGACCTAGACGAAAATAAATTTGCTTGAATGTATTATAAAAAATCCTATAGTCAATATTATGCTTCCGTATAGACAACGTTCAGGTGGACTTTATTGTCTTCTAGACAACTAAGGCCGTTACTTAGAGAGAAAGCCAACACTTCAAAATTACAATATGCTGTCTAAACGAGGGTATAATCCAGTTCAAGCGGAAACAAAAAAAAAGAAGAAGAGGGAACAAACCAAGCTCCGCGAAGAACGAGCCAAGCGCTATGAAGACAAGCTATCGCATAAAAATGTAGGACAAATAGAGCGCCAAATATCGGAATTGGCTGCGTTGGAAGGATCGCAAGGCCTTAATGCTCATGATAAACAAATCTTGCAGAACTTAGAAAAGGACTTAGCTGTCATACGAAAGAAGAATATTCACGGTCATTCGGTAGGTAGAATTGAGTCTGAAAAAACAAAGGAAGAAGAACGAAGAACTAAACCGAAACGTCCGTTCATGCCTAAAAATCCTAAGAAAAGTATTTATTATGATGCAGTGTTTAATCCATTCGGCGTACCTCCTCCGGGAATGTCATATCGCGAAAAGGAAGAAGAAAGTTCAGAGACTGATGAGTCCGTAATTGATATACCAATGCCTGAAGGAGAATATCCTTTTGAGGAAAAGAAGAAAAAGGATAACAGAAAAGCTCGAAATGTAGGAAGACGGCGAGATGAAACCACATCGAACCGGGTTGCCCCAGATATTAAAACATCAGATGCCGCAGAAGCACTAAAACCCCAGAAAACTGATGCTTCGAAAGAGGATGTAGTTACAGAGTATTCTGCTCAACCGATCGTCCGAGATTTGCGAAAGGAAGCTACTCAGTTTCTCCCTGCAACTGTGCGCAATCAGAAGCGCAAGTCTAGAGAAGATGATTCACCAGTCGCTCAAGACCATGCTGAAAAGAAACAAAATCAAGACCCAGAAGACGAATTAAGTAAGTTTTATCAAGAACTCAATGGAGCATAATGACCCTAAACCCTTGTCTACACATTCGAGATTCATGAGCAAAAACGATGTACAGGATGGACTTGCTCGTTCCTTTAAGAGTTTTCTTTTTAGTAATAGATGATAGTAATCTGAAAGGTAATGAAACACTTTGTATGATCGTGATTTGTCTGCATCTGTATTGAGCTTGTGAAAAAATTTGTTACTCTTTATAACACTTTCATGAATTTTTTCTCACAGTATAACACATAAAACCGGTTCTGCTTGACATTCCTACCTCTTACCTTTACGACAGAGTATTCTCAATTGAGCTTTAGGATAAGTCTTCAAAATTTGAAGGTATACTTTGTTAAACAACTTGAAAGAATTAAGAATGCCTATTATTTTTTCTTTCTTCTAATTTACTCGTAACATCTTTTGTTACATTCAATGTCATTGTTCACCTGTCACCTGGAATAAAACTTGATAGCAATTCCAAGCCTGACCGAAGAGATTCATTCCTTTCGGAATGGGTCGTTTGCTGTTAAACTTAGAGCCAGTTCCATGGGGAAAAAGTGATTTGAATGATAATGAGCGAATACTATCTTTTTTGGACTTCATACGACCGAAACACGAAGAGCTAGAGTATCGAAAACAAATAGTGCAGAAGCTTCAGGATCATCTACAGAGAGTCCTTTCAAATCCGGAATTGCAAGAATACGGAAGCTTATATACTGGTCTGTCTTTAAATATTAGTGATATCGACTTGTCTTTGAAGAGTCCTGCGGTGAGCGAGATGGATAAACGACGTGTGACAATGTTTTTGCGTACATATATGGATCCCAACACAGAATTTCATTTTGGTGCACGAGTTCCGCGTGTTTACTTTCACGATGTGAGCGGTACTGCCATAGACTTGACATTCGCGAATGAAAAGGCTTGTCTTAGTGCTGAATTACAGTCTGCCTATTATGAAAAAAACCCCGTTTATGGAACATTATTAATGCTATTGAAACATTGGGTATATGAGCGAGACCTCGACCGTGTTCATCATGGTGGAATCAGTAGCTGTGCACTTTCTTACATGTTGATCGGATGGCTTGAAATGCGATATCACAAAAAAGGTGTGTCGTCGAAAGAGCAGCCTTTACGATCTCTATTACAAAGCTTCTTTCAATTTTGGAGTGTCGAATGGTCCTATGAACTCTTTGTTTTACGTCCATTAACTGGTCAAATTGTGCCGAAGTTACAAAAAGGATGGTCCAATGAAGCTAAACCGAACTTGTTGTCTATTGAAGATCCGTTGGAAAAGAACAATGACATTGGCAAGCAATCATTTCAGATAGCCATGATTCAAGCTGCTTTTTTAGCTTCATATAATGAACTTTTGTCTGACAAGGAGTGGTTGAATACTTTTGCTATCACAGAAGCTGAACTCAAGCTATGTGAAAAGAGAAACCGTGCAATGCATCCTCCATCGCTGGTTTCTCAGTACGACGATGACGACGAGGAACTTTGATAAACGAGTGATGGTGTTTTGGGATACTAGTGTCCATGATTTACATTACAGAAAAGCTATTCAACAGGGCTACATCCTCATTTGTGTACAACAGTTGGATGATATATCAAAAGCTCACATACAAAGGACTAAGTCAACTACAGCTTACTACCAAAGGTATAAATAAGGTCACGTTCACTTTTTGGTTCATATTCTATTTCTAAGTAAAAAAAAAAAAAAAAATTACGAGAAAAAGACCACTGGGTTTTGAAACTTTTCCGTGTTTGAAATACATTCAAAAATTTTGCGAGCACAGACCAAAAGTATTTGCGAGCCAACAACATAAAGGTGTATCTTTTCCTTGCTTTTGTAAATTTGTCTTTGATAGCCTTATTGCAGAGGATGGACAAGAACGGCTGTCTCTTCGTTACTGGAATCACTCAATTCTGTGAATCCTCGAACCAAAAACCAATCTTTAGATTCTAATGCCTGAGGGAGTTGAACATAAATCTCCTTTGATCCAATTTCCTTAGCGGTATTCACGGCATGCTCCAAAAGTTGAGATCCCACACCATATTTTCGGTATGGTGGTAACACGCCTAAAGACAAAATTTGCAATTTACTGCTTTTATTGTGAGTCTCCTTTTTACAGCGAACAGCTCCTACGCAAACATTGTTAAAATACGCATATTGTGCTAAGGGTCCA
Source organism: Schizosaccharomyces osmophilus (assembly GCF_027921745.1). Taxonomy (NCBI): domain Eukaryota; kingdom Fungi; phylum Ascomycota; class Schizosaccharomycetes; order Schizosaccharomycetales; family Schizosaccharomycetaceae; genus Schizosaccharomyces; species Schizosaccharomyces osmophilus. The sequence continues at coordinate 968,020 of NC_079239.1, read as the reverse complement.
ATTTGTAAAGTTTCTTTGTAAAACTGCGGAGAAAACGAGCGAACTTCCTTTGGAATTGTTTTTTGGTTTATCACCTCTAAAACCTTCAGGTTATTTGGATTTATGGCGTCTAACTCAATCATCTTTGTTCCTTTCCTGTCTTTTGTTTATGGATACCTGTTTGGTGTTAAAAAATCAATTTGGGCGCTATGATATATAGCGGTAATTTACTCAAACGGATTCGAAGATGCTGTATAAAATTCTGGTGGAGTTCGTTGAATTTCACTAAAATCCGAAAAAGAATGTGAGGATTTCGTCGATGGATGCATAGGCATTGGTATGATTGTAGAGGAAGCTTCTGTTGCTTTTGGACGGTCGTTATCGTAATGCAGCCAAGGAACTTCTTTATTTCTCTCGAAGGAAAGGTTTTCAAGTAAAAGCGAGCTAACTGCAGGATCTTCTTCCTTCCCGTTCAGTTTGTGATCATCAATATCAAGTTGTGAATCTTGCTCATCTTGCTGAAACAATTGACGAAGCCATTTTGGCTGATACTTAATTACAGGCCATAATGTAACAAGCATACTCAGAAAGTTTAGAAGTCCCCAAATTGTTAGCGTGGAAAATACGAGTCCTTGGACGATAATGATTATGATCCCAATTACCACTTTCGAGATGGTATTTAAATTGAATGCCATCGGAATTAGTAACGCCATTGAAACAAGACGCGTTCCGCTAACCAAAAGTGCACATATCATGCTGCAAAGCCCAAAGTACGGACGTAGTCCAATTAAGAAACCTATTGCAACAACTTCAATCGCAAAGAGAACAATAGCTTGGACCTTCCCATAATTTTGAAGAAGCGCGAATAGGAGTCCTGAAAGGACGACTACTGAGAAACGTATAATGAAGAAGTACCAACAGTGCTCTTTCAAATCCATATGCATCCAGCCCGACCACGATAATACATTAAGATCATTGATGCTTTCCTTTGGATATTTGGTTACAGATCGGCTAATACGAACTGCCTTGGCTAATTTTAAAAAGCACCAGGCAAATAGTCCCATTAATAAGGCAAGCAATATGGCGGCGAGAATTACAGGTCCATAGGCATCTGACAATGTAAACTGGAAAACAGCAAACATGATCAAGATAGGGAAGCAGATAAAAACCTATATTACATGTTAGAAACCTATTGACTCGCATAAACAACCTACCCATTTCATAAGTGCATTGAAGAGGAGCCTTTTCCAACACTTCAGCACATATTCGCAAGAAAAGGGACGAATAAATCGAAGTTTTAAAAAGAGTTGACTAATGCACATAAAACCAATCAAAGCACCTCCGATAATTCCAAGGGAAATGACAAACCATATCAGTGAAAGAGTAAAAAAATCTGGAGAAGTGATATGAAATCTGTTTGCTAATCCTACCAGTCCAGAGTATGCATCAACAACAGAATCTTCGGGGTTGGATGCAGTTACCGTGCGACGATGTATGCCGATAGGTTGTGAATTTAGGTCACCTCCAGAATGCTTCAAAAACGAGTTTATACTGTTTTTGAGTTGTCGATTTGGAATCAGCCCAATAATCCATGCAAAGTTGCTGGCCCATGATACCAAAACTTTTGGTTGTTCGACTCCAACGGCTGCGGTAAGTACGATACATTGTAGAAGGTCTACTATATGTTGGATAGAAGGGACTGAGTTTGCAATCACGGGCCGTAACATATAAATACCATGTTCCATGCCAATCACACAGAAGCCAAGGAACCCGACAATGGCCAAAGAAAATGAAACGATTGAGAGTGCGAAAATTACTCTTTTTTGGAACGTATGCCCATTTTCTAAAGATGCTACAATGCATGCAAGAGGGTGTGATTCATCTATAGAAGAGTTCTCTAAATCCTCTGTGCGATACATCCTAAATTTGACAAATCCTTCAAAATCGGGAATCGTCCATGCTAGATTGGGAACCATTTTGACATCTTGGAAACTAATCGGAAGAACTCCTTGAGTTTCAATAATTGAATTTTTTGTCAATGGGCAAGCATTTCCCAAATTCATGTTACATGGATCGAACTTGAATCTAGCACGCTGGCTGCCATAAGCATCAACCGTTATATCAAAGGTTACATTTGCATCCAAGTTAGAATAACCATGGATGTCTAAAACAATAGACAAGTTACGTGAGTAGTAACTGGCATCGAATCTTTCAAAAGATATTAAGGAATCTTGCATACATGAAGTGTATTCAGCAGTGTAAAGACGATTATCTGGTCGCTTTTCAACACGAATTAACCCTTCTGTAGGAAGTATCAATCCACATATCAGCGTTAAAAGCACTATAAATACACATATCATTTTCTTCTTTTCATCAAGCAGAGATTGAACCGAAGCAACAAGTCTATTGTTTTTAAACTGAAATCTTTCATTTATGACCGCATTGTAACGATTTCTGACTTTTTTAAAGTTCAGTTCCTCTCAGCTTTAATGCTGTCAATTAATGGTAATGTTGACGAAATAGTAGGTTTCTTAATATGCTACTAATAAATGAATCCTTCTTACAAAAAAATAAAAAAAATAAAAGATAAAGTGTCCATTTACTTAGCAAATATCAGTCTACTTAAATTTGCAGTGAATTAAGTATTTTTCGAAAAGATGCTAATTGCTTTCATTAAACAGCGACAAGTATAAATAAAAAAAGGGTCAATAGAAAAGCATTTGTAAGCATAAATACCTCGTTAATCTTTAGAACCCTTACTTTCCTTTTCTTCGTATAATGTATCCAATTGTTGCATGAGACATTTACGAAAAGGAGCCAACAGATGTTTTCTAGTCATTGTTAAATTGATATTACACTCCGGTAGTTGCGGTTGAGGAGAACCTTTGGCTTTAGTTGGAGTAATGATGGCAGATCCAAAAAGTTTGGCCAAATGAAAGTGCCATTCGCTAGTACATTCATTCTTTTCAATTGTAACTTCCTTTTCTTTTTCCAGATCATTAATGTAAGTTTCAATTTCATGCAAAACCTTCTGTTTTGTATCATCATCCAAAGAATTTAATGCATCTTGAGTGGCCTTGACAGTATCAGGCGATTGGGATTTGATGTTACACTCATCTAAGCAATGGCGGTACCAAACACACCATTGAGCACATAAATCGGGAGCATTAACTATCAAACGATGGACAAACCGAAGAAAGCAACTTTGATATTTCTCCACCAGCTCAACAAAGCTCGACAAAGGAGCGGCAGCCTTTGAGAGTTGGATAAGATCGTATAAAAAGCACTGGAAGTCATAGATCGCCCGCGAAAAATCCGCAGCTTGGTGAGCATCATATATAATCGTGTAAAAACAGCTCATAACCTCTCTTACTATATCAGTCAACTGATTGTCTTCACATAAATCATGAATAAGACATTCACGATCACGGTGAGTCAAAACAGCATCAAAATACTTCATCGCCGTTTGGACCCCAATGTCTGAAAAGGGATCGAATTTATGACTATCTTTTTCACCATCACTAGATAAGGAAACAGTATATACTTCAGAAGAATCAACATTGGTTTCCGAAGTAGCTTTTTCTTCTGCAGAGCCAGCAACATCAGCATTTAGTTTCTTTTCAATCTGATATTCCTTTAGAATTGCGACGGTTATATTTAATTTTTGTTGGATACTTTGGTCGCGAACTTCATCTTGACGAATTCTTGAGAGTTGCGCATACCATTGAAGTGCTTCTCTCATTTGAGTCCACTTCGGATCATCAGCAAAATTTGTGTCGATTCCTTTCAAAACATTATCGGTGTGTTCCAAATCAGCGCTAAAAATTCCAGAAAGCATTGTCTGAAGCAAATTGCGGCTTTCGCCGAACCATGAGAGAGGTTTCATCAAAAATAGTCGAGTAAGCCCTGACATTAAAAGCCCGGCATTTCCTACGCGTAGAACCTGACGGGTCAAAAACCATGGAACACGGTTATATATGCGCTCAACGATGCCTTCTGGTCCCTTTCCATCATTTGCAAGGTGAGGTGATTGCGGAGTTCTGTCCACGGTGACAAAAACAAAATGTAAAAGAGACGCAATCGTATAGCGAATATTCTCAGCTAGAGAATTTAGGGGTTCGCCCCAGTTGCTTATGTCTTCAGATTCGCCAAGGAGGCGGATAATTTCATCCAAACCATCGCCATAAACAAAAAGGGAGTATGCTTCTTTCAGTCGCTTTTTAGAAGGATATTTAATCGCTTTCAAATTTTCATTGAGCCTTACATTTGCGAGACTCTTCTGCACCCCATTTATATCATTGCTTTCAGTAGGTAACGAATTCCTAACCTTGGGTGAAGTTTTCGAACTTGAATGGGATGAATCAGTCCCTGCTATATTGTCATCCTGCCTGTTGTTTTCAGGATCCATAGGAGCCTTTCCCATAAGCCCTTTAGCCAGTACGTGTAAGACAACGATTACGGCAAACCCAATCATTTTTCGCTTGCTAACCCGACCATGGTCATACGAATCTGAAAGGTTATGTTTACCAATTTTTTCCAATAAAGGCTGAAGTTCTCCACTCCAAAACTCATCTGGCACCTTGTTCACGCCTGGAAGTGTAGGTGTAAATACACAACTTTGTACGATAAATGTCATCACTGGAGAGACATCCGCATCCAAAAATTCTTCCTTAGGCTTAAATGGAGGTCCATACTTTGCTAGTCGACCTAAATACTCAGTTAGCCTTCAATGTTTTTGCTACCTATGAAACTGAGTAAAACCGTCGATTCTTCCTTTCTACTGCCATATTGTCCAGACAAAGACAAAAATAAATGCATAAAGATTCATTCTTATTCATTAATATCTAAAGCAGCCAAAATTCCTTCGGAGGAAACCCTCTCTTCGAAGTTATTCAAAAAGATATCGGTCATGACCTCGCATGCAGAAGTATTCAACTTACCGGGAATTTTGAGGCCGCTAAACTCATGCTGCAGTTCAAGAAGCAGCAATATTGATGTTAAATCGTCCATCTTTGTTGTAACGTTGATATTTTAGGGGAAAAAAGCATTGGCACTGGGAAACTGACATGTGGTAATGACGAAAGTATACTTTGAGGATTGAAATAACGACAAACAGCGTATACGTTGTTTCAAATTCAGTATCACCTGTTAAGTTTCCTTGTTTGGTATAGTGAAACCAAGGACTATGCATACGTAAATAAACAATAGAAAGGTACGACTAAATTGTAAACAAAATGCATAAGCAAATATTAAAAGAAAATAGTACAGCAACTGTATAAAAAAGGAGCGTATCATAACAATTAAACAATCAATGATGAAGGGTTCAGACAAGGACAAGAAAAAAGAAACCAACGAAGGACTAACGTTAGCCAAATTTTCGAGGAGTAGTAGATGTGGATGCAATCGAAGGTGGTCGAGTCGGTTTGGGAGTAGGATTTCCATTCAGTGACGACGTGCTGCTACCTGGAGGCCTTGTTGGATAACGACTCGTGTCATATAAAGCTGTCATCGGGTCTTCTAAAATTGGAATGACTGGTTCACTTATGCCTATAAGGAAAAAAAAATTAGTATCTAGCTTGCACCAAATATACAAACCGTCCCAGTAGACTTCTACTGTATTACTTACCCTTATGAGGTGGTGGACGGCCAGTCCAAGTAGAACGGCGATCACTCGAAGACGATGCGCTCGATGGAATACCCATGGAACTCGAGGACATTTGAGAGTTTCTTCGATTCCTTCGTTGCGTCAACGTGAGCATATCAAAAGAAGGTGCTTCTCCTGCAACCGACGCAGTTTCACTGGGATCGTTAGGAACCATTCCATCCGACATACTAAGAATATCTGACACCGACCCGGCTTTGTTCATGGTGAACGGGCTTCCGCGCATATTCCGTCCTGTAAATCGTGTTGGCATTGCTCTACCTCCAAGGCCTGCTGGTGAAGTGACAACGGGCGAAGATAAATTAACCATGGACGCACTTGGAATTTTATACATTGAACGACTAGAGGGCGCATGAAAAGCCGGTGGAGAGGCAAATTGTCGCTTGCTCAAGAGATCATCCATGCTACCCATTCTTGTTGACGTACCCACAGTGGAGCGCGATGGGGATCGCGCGGTTAAACCAGGTGGTGATATACGGCTTGATGGCATAGCTGGAATAGGCTGAGGAACAGCTGGAGTGGAAGTAAGATTTTTTTTAGCTTTTGCTTCAAATAGAGCATAAACGGTTTCCATGTAGGGCACTGATACTTTATGTTGTTCCGCAATTTCGACCGGGTATCCCAACAACACCTCGACTTCCAAAGGACGACGAGCTAAATAATCCTGAAATATGTATGAGGGACGGGGTGCTGCTAACATTCGATTCACAATAAATCGTTTCAATGATTCTCGTTTTTCCGTAGGAAAATCACAACCTTGTGTCGCAGCAATGGAAAATGCTTCGTTCATTATACCATCTATGACTTTCACAAAAGGCTTTGCTCTATAAATTAAAGACAAATTTGGTTCTTCATTTAATATAGAAACTGGAAAAAAGGCCATATGACCAATTCCTGTTTCCCATTGTTTTTGCTGGATTTTAGGTAAGAATGTGCAAGATACACCACCTGCTTCCAGAGTTAATGTTAATGTCTCAATCATGGCGTCTTGAACTGAGTCTGGGATTTCATCTTCCTCATCAGTTAACCCTAAATACATTACACTACTAGCGGTATCAGCAGCGAATGCAGTATGTTCAAATTGCAATGGCCCTCTCTGGGTAAACTGGTCCTGAATAACGAAAGAAATAATAGGATTATTTGGAAAGGTTTCCTGTATACTCTTTTCAGCGCCAACGATCCCGGTAGTATTTAAAACGACACAGGTATGACCAGGGGTAACAACGTCTTTTATGGCAGTTCCTAGATCATAAACAGAAGGAATAATTTTTAGGCATACAAACACATAATCAAAAGGTTCGTCATTTGTTACTAGTTGTTCAATTGTAGGGACGACTAAAAGAAGCATGTTAGTATTAAGAACAAAGCCGTAGGTATATCACACAACTTCGTGCTATAAATTAAAAGCATACCAACATCAGGTTTCCATTTAGTAGAACCAAAGACGCTCGAACGAATACGGATGCCTTCAGACATTACGCTTTCACTTCGATTACGCCAAATAAGACTTGTATGGCAAGCTTGGCTTTCCGATAAGCGCCAGCCCATAAAAGCAGAAGTTGCATTGCTACCAACTATAGCATTCAAAGTTAGTATACCGTAAACAAAAAGACCCTTTTCATATTCCTGGATTTATTTATTGTATTAAAAAACCCCTCTCACATACCGCTTAAAACCCTAAGTTTTGAGATCGCTTCCGTGGACATTATACAAAATTAATTTTCAGTGTTGATAAAAAGAATCGAGAAAGGTAACACAGATGCCGGCGAATGAGTAAATGTATATAATAATAAATAGAGTAAGTTCTTCCTTTAGTTCTCCAACTAAAGAAGCTTTTTAAAGTTCGGATTGACGCTTTAGTATCTACAATTGTTGACTGAAAGCGTTCAACTACAGCCCAAAATATACCTACAGGACTGCAAAAACTTCATGCAGTGTATTAAAAGAGAGTGAAAATCAGTTTAATTAACGCTTGGAGCGACAAACCGCTCAATTTCCAAAATACTTACTCTGTTTGGAAGTGTTCAGTGTATGGTAGTAGGTAAGTGCGTTAACGAATGCAGCTAAAGGGGGAGTAAGGAAACGACTCTTTACTTTACATTATTTGTCTATTTAATAGAAGTGTTTTTTGAATTTCTTTTTACTTATTCATTTTTCTATTGCTAATGTTTGTTTTTTGTCTTCCTATAATTCTTGTTTTCCTCATTTACGATACACTGAGAAAAACGGTTTCGTATACTTACTAATAGCTGCTACTTGATAAGTTTCGAATAAAGATCAAAAGGCTGCCCTGTAGTATATTCTCATTACCCATGGTCCTCCGTCTTTGTCTCCGATTATGTCCACACCAATCGATAATCTATAGTTTTAATTTCTGTTTGTAGTTAAAAAGAGAAAGAACAAACAATCTTTTTTATGAGTAACTCATTCTTGATGATTTCGTGGAAGTTTACATACTTCTCGGGATACTATGATAATGAACGATTCATGAGTATATAGTTTAAGAACTTAAAAAGAATAGGACGTAACCATAGTAAAAAAAGAAACACAACTTAATATTGAAACTAGTATTCTCTTAGGTGAAACTCGAAAATAGCTTAAAGTCCATCACTAACTACAATGCCTTCAACAGCTAGAACAAAGCATTAAACAAAAGAAGAAGGAAATATAAAACAAAACACATTCATTCTAGCCTGCACAAATCTCTGAACTGTATGTTTAAGTAGATTAACATACTTCATTACTCAAACACGTTCGTTTCTCACGGTTTGTTGTCGCCGAGTTGGTCAAAAAATAGGTCTGCTCAGCGATTAATCCAGTCAAACAATTCAGTAATTAAAAGGTAATGATTAAAAATGCTAAACACGTACAAAAAAAAACTCATCGGAAACAACGGCATCAAATTAAGTCCATTAAAACACAGGACAGGTAAAAATTAAAAAGAAAAAGAAAAGATGACTGTACAAAATACAAAACAAAGGAAGGGCCAATTAAACTATCAGAGAAACTGCTAACTTCGGAAAGTTACATGACACTATACCAATCCCATGATGACTTGGAAACCCTGTGCAAGTCGGCAGCATCCACTCCCATCGTTTGTGGGTCAGTAATCGAAGGCATCCCCAAATCAGTATCAAAGGTATCAAACAAGGGTGAATTTACAGCCTGCGGTGCTTCCGACTTTATTTTTTCTATCGAGGATTCACGCATATGGTTTGCAGAAGACATACCCTTGTTAAACGGCATCCCAAATTCACTAGAATTCTGCGTGAATTCAGGAGATAACATAGCCGAAGGCTGTCTTACAGATGAATCTTGCATCATTGGAGATTCTACCGATGCCCTTCTGTCCATCATCAGACTATCATCGTGAATTCCGGGTTGTTGCGTAAAACTGGGGGAATAACTTTTTTGACCGGTAGTTGGTTTAGCTTTCGCTTCCTCTTTGGTAGCGGGTTTACTTGAAGTTGATTGTTTATAACCACCTTTTCGCGGTACTGATTTTCGGGGAGTGGCAGATCGTGAAGCAGGAACGCTAGTATTGCTTCCAGCACCACGGTTTCTCTTCTTTATTACGTCGGTCTTCAGACTCAAAGGACGAACCACGCCATTAATTTTCATAAAAAGGCCACATGCATTGCACAGTGGCTGGCCATCAGGACTGCGGCGCCATAAGGGAGTAGTATGAGTGTGGCAGTTTGTGCATGTAGGTGTACCAGACATACCTTTCTGGTTATTCTCCTTTTTGTCTTCCATTGGCTTTTCTTTGACAGTTGAATCCGAAATTTGGTCGCCGTTTTGATTTAACAAAGGAAGACTGGGAACAGAACCAGTAGCAGATGCACGCTTTTTCATGCCAGTTGACATGCCTTCCACCGGCGTTCCGGCGACAGACGTGGAAGATGTAGAGCGGTTCAGGTAAGGCATGTGGTTGTAAATACCAGGACTTGATCCCATTAAACTAGGTTCTTGGGTATTTACTTTCCGGTGAGGCACGGCAGCAAATTGTGGACTCGACTGATGCAAGTAGTTATGAGAGAAAGAAGACACGGAATTGTTGCGAAGAGGAGCAGTACCCATGGCTGTGCCTATACGCATAAATGGGGGAGAAAACATATCGGAACCTGGTAAGGAGTTATTTAAGCCTATACCATTGGAATCACCGCCGGTCCATTCATTGCCGCGTTGGAAGGATCCGCCAACAGATTCATTTTGGTCTTGGTTCAAGTCAACTGGTTGAGCGAAGTTACCAACCGATCTATTGGACCCACTACGGAACATGGGAGAACGACGGATACCGGCATGAGAAGTGGAATTAGGCAAAGAGCTCGTCATGTGCAAAGAGGACATATTAGGAAAAGATCCTGGGGACGAGGTCAAAGGGGAAGACACGTCAGCAGATTGTTTGGGTATCTCAAACATATTATTATTAGCAGGCTCAGGAAAGAAAGATTGAGTGGGTGTCACACCCGCGCTCAAAGGGGAAGAGATACCATATAGATTTTGGCTGTTATAAGAGGTACCAAAGCCCCCTTCGGAGGGAGCCTGTCCACGCAAGGAACCTGTGGATATACTACCTGGAACAGGGAAACTGGAAGGACCATGTTCAAAACTAAAAGAGGTAGCAGCAGAGGAAGAAAATAATGATTCGTCGTGGTTTGTTCCAGCATCGACAAAAGACGGAAAACCATTGTTATCTTGAAAAGACGAAGAGGGTTCCGAAGGAGTCATATCGAAATCTAAACCCAAAGCATCTATATCGGACTGTCTGGTAGCGGGAGCAGTAGTGGAATTCATATGTTGGTTCATCGGATTTACTATACCAGAGGCTGAAGGGATGGGCACAGACTGAAGGCCGGCAGCCAAGGAGGAAGAAGGTCGAGAATCAAAATAATCGATAGGAGTGGAAGCCGGAAATGAAGAAGAACTAGTGTGATCCACAGACTTTTTAGTAGCATCAAAAGAATCAGAAGCGTGAATTTTAGGGGAGCTGAAAGGATGGGAGTCAAGATTCATAGAAAAATCCACATCGTTCGAGGGGAAATGGGTGCTAGTAATGGGACGTTTCTTGCTTTTTGCAGAGGCCTCGTTGAAACTAGTTTTCCGCACACGTCTTTGAAGATAATTAAACTCCATCATGGAGCTGCCCGTGGTATCAGTGGGAACGCTATAAGACGGAAGGGTATTCATTAAGCAATTAGGATCGGATTTTTGGTCGGGCGTACCAGAGTTTAAGGATACATTATCGGAGCTATGGGGGTTGGAGTGAGGAGTAAGAGGGTTAGGAGAGAACTTACTGCATGCGGAAACATTGGAGGGGAAAGCATTATTAGACAGATTAGATTGCTTTTGCAAATTAATAGACATAAGACGCCAAGACAAGTTTTCGACGCGACGTCCATTTTGTATGTCTGACTTGGCCTTGGACATCATTTTCCAAAGATCCAAAGCCATGTCGCTTGGATTTTGGGAAGAATGATCTTGTTTTGAGGCGGAAGGGTCGAGTCTCTTTTGGAGAGCTGGATGGTCAGACTCTTTAAAGATTTCGTTAAATTTCAGATCCATGGCGAAGGAATTGAATCAATAAGACAACGAAAAAAAAAGAAAGAAAGAAAGAAAAAAATTAGACAAAAACGGAATAGGAGAAGGGATCAAGATGCTACTTTTCAAGCAAGGGTTATAGGATAGGTTATCGATGGTAGCTAGGACCCAAAGGAAAAGAGGTGAGATGACGATTCAAAAGGAAGTAGGGATGAGTAATTGAAAATAAAGAAATAAGGTAGTAAACCTCCAAGAAAAGCCGACAACAGGAGTACTTTTAATAATGAATTCGGTCTTCACAAAAACTTGGCTTCCACAAAAACAAAGAAAGCCTAGAACAAACTTTCAAAGAAAACGAGAATACAAAACAGGCGTTGTTGTAAATTTCTCAAATACGAATTGACGAAACACGTAAAGAAGATCAAACGAAAAAGGTATAAATCCTCATAAACTGAAAAGGAATCGATTCACGGGAAAACGCCAAAGCGAACAGCCGCAAATAGATCAAACAAATAACGAGGAAATATTAAAAAAAGAGACTAAAATAAAAATAAATCGAAGAGGGTGAAGATGGCAAAGCGAAAACCAAAATCAAGTTAAGTCAAGTCAAGTCAAGGAAAAATCGTACCAGGATACCAAGATACCAGGATACAAAAGGTAAGAAGAACACAACAAAAAACAAATTGGATTCCCTAAAAAGAGTTTAAAAAGGAAAAAGAAAACGAGATAAAACAAAGGAAATGCCAAAAAGATTTCAGGATTTAAAAAACTTAAAGACTTTTATATCGAAAGATTGGAAGATTTCAAGATTATTATTAGATTTCAACCTGAAGCAACGATACTTAAGGGTGGCGAGCTTGGAACAGCGAATTCGACGACGAGGTGGTTAGATTCGCAAATGTACAAAATTGGATTCAATGAGAATATAATTATTTAGAATCGAAAACAGTAATGGAATAAGACACCAACAACAAGAAAAAGGATAGAAATCAAAAGCAAGTGTTTGATTTTCTGAATCCACTCTCGACAAGGCTGAGCTTGTTGGTTTTGGCAGTGGTAGAAGATTGCGATATTTCACTGACTGAACAACGAAGCGAAGGAGATGATTTAGATCTCGTTATTTCAAGTTAACGCACAAAAACCGAAGCGAGCTGGTTTTTTTTTTTTTTCTTTTGGAAAAGTGTTGGTGGTTGACAAGAACATGATCCGATCGCTGGTAATTGTTTTTTGTATTTAAAATCATTGGCCAAGTGTGATTCACGCTTTCGTCAGTGTTTTGATAATTACGATGCCATGCAAAAGAAATGACAGATTCAAATTCTAAGGAAAGGGAGATAAACAAGGATGAGAATATTTTGCGTGGAGATAAGGAACGTGAGTCTTTCGTCTCCGATCTATTGGTCTTGCCGGTTTCCCGTGTTGGCTGGGAGAGAATGTGGAGGGAACACACTGGTAAGGAAATTTGGGATAAGGTGGTGGAGAGAAGTGTGGTAAGAGAGGTTTGTGAGGTTAAGTGAGGAGGGCGGAGGAACGAGAGGGAGTATGTAGGTAGAGAGTAGAATATGTGAGAGGGAGTATGTGTGGGAATGTGTGGAAACAAAAAAGAAAAAAGAAAAATAAATAAGCGATAAACACAACCCCCATGATTCACTTTTCCTCTTGACGAAAAGTCGTATTGGATTCCGACAGGACACGACCAGAAGCCATCAACAAAGAAGCTTGAAGAGCACCCATACGTCGAATAGCTTCGGCTTGAATGGCCGTGACATGAACATGATTCTCTAAATGGGACAAATTGGCCTGTAATTGGGACAGCTGGTCAGCAAGATGATTCATTTGGACGGCTTTGATTTGGTTTGGCGAAGGAGCGAAATTGTTGTGCGAATTTGCTGAAGGAACGTTTCCCGTCGTATTGGTAATGGTTGGAACGATCGTAGAACGACGCATTGTGGAAATCAAGAAAATGTAAACAAACGGAGAGGATGGGAGAGAGTAGCTGCTCTTCAAAAGAATAACAAATCCTATACCGTAGAATTCCGTGGTGTGTTGGTGGGTATAACGTACTGTACCGTAGTTCAGCGAAGACAGGGTTAGTGTAGACAACTCGGTGTACCTCGCTATCCGGTAAGAGGAATGGTGCTGGTAGTAGTAGTAGTAGTAGTAGAAGCAGAAAGGAAGAGAGAGAGAGAGAGAGAAGGATGAAAGTTGGAATTGGAAAAGTAAAATGTACCTCCAATAAATCTCCTTACAAGACAATAACAATTGAAAAGAAAACCATTTTATTTTCTTTTATTCCTTCTCTTTTACCATGTTTTGTAACATCTCTCTTTGGTCAGCCCTTGCGTCCATGAACAGGCGATCCTTTCTCTTTTATACTCACAAAAAGTCATCCTTAGATTACGGCTATCTAACCCACCATGGTCTCTCCCACTTTTTCTAGGTGTTGTTCTCTCTCTTGGTGTCTCCCTTCGTCTTGGATTGTGCTTGGAGAAATGATGTGAAGAGTCGTAACGAAATTTATATTCCGACCCTCTATGGCTAATCTATTCCCTAATGATTGCAATTATCATTCCTCATTCAAATTCTAACCACACCAAAAAGGTTCTCTTCTCCAATAATGGATGACATGCTTTTGTTCTTTCAAAAGCAATATCTTGGTTTCCATATCTTGCTGATGACAATGGAGGCGGCGACGACGGCGGCGATGATTGCCGTTTTTTCTTCCACAAGACCCAACCCATTATCCATTGTCATTGTCAACGATAAGTTCCAAAATTCATAGTTCAAAATTCAAAATTAAAATTTCTTTTCTCATGTTTTATGTTTCTTTCTGATACAACCATAAAAAGGCTCCATTAGAAGTCGTTTCCAACCTATGTTTGTCGATGAAAAGTATGCAATATCTTATCTCGTTTACGTCTTGAGTTTCGACCCAAACCAATTGCTTCTTTCGTCATGGTATGCGCTCTTGCTCCTCCAAAACACATTCGCTTCTTTTGTCTTTGTTTACTATCATCCTCTTTTTCTTCCTTTTCGAATTCGACTCCATGTTTCTTTGTTGGGCTTGGGCTTGGGATTGGGCTTTTCGCCTTGCTTTGTTTGGCCTCTTCATACCCCAATTGCATCGCAACGTTGCCTTGGAAGCATGCAGCCCATAGACGGTTTCAATGGGAATAAATGAAAATATGATTCAGTGGACGTGTAAGAATCATCGTCCTGCTGCTTTTGACGAGAGGAGCTTCTCTTCCTCTCTCTCTCTCTCTCTCTCTGTCTTCGCTATCTAGTAGAATGGATATCACATCAGTGACCTGAAAATTACAATGCAACCAAGAGCATATAATCCTACCGAGGAAATGATAGAATGTCGTGCAACCACTTTTGGATTGTTTGATCATGGAGATGGAGATGGAGATGGAGAAGAGGTTCGATCAGAAAATTAAAACAGTTGGACGGACTATTTAGATGAAAAAAGTCGTTGGTCGACTTTTTATTCAATCGTCGAAAGACGTTCCCGTTTCTCTTCCTCTCTGTCAATGTCCATCAACAGTCAGCCATGCCATTCAATATCATTCATTGAATCTCCTCCAATGCAAAACTCTTTTCCTGCACCTACCGTGAATGCTTACCATGCTGTTCTTTAATAAACATCGAGCAAACCTACCCTTGCTTTCTATTACGACAGTTCTCGCTTTTCCGGAATACATCTACAGGCAATGCTTCCCTTTTTTTTTATTAAACATTCTTCTGTATATCCTATCCTATCCTACTCCAAATAGTCTCTCAAAAGGCCGATTTTTCAATTTTTGCGACCCCGCGTTCTACTACCCCGGGTCCATGTCATACTTGCACGGTACTTTGCGATTTCGCAACACTTTATCTTGTTTTAAAATCGCTAAGCTAAAATACAAAATGGAAAAATATGCACAGATGTCTTTATTTAATGAATAATTACTGTTTTTCATTTCGATTTTCTGTTCTTTCGAAGATACTATTTCTTTTGAAACCTTGAAAGCGGTACATATTTGTCTGTCTCTCTCTCTCTCAAAAGATTCTCCACAATGAAATTTCAAAACAAAACTTCATAGTAATCCTTTTCCTTCCTCCTCAAATAATCATTTGGATGCAATTTCTGCCTTCCACCTTGTCTTTTCTTCTCCGCTTTCAGCTCATGATACAAGGGAACGGCTTCGGATGATGAATTAGACAAAGCAGCCAATTCATTCCTGTACACACGATCCTTCGTCTTTTTTTTCTTTGGCTTACTCTCGCGCTTCTTTTTCCACTCGTTTCCTTCTTCTTGCTTGGCTGGCTTTAACTGACTAGTACGATGCTTATACGTAAACCCTTGGAAGGGACGCTGGTTGACGAATCCATGGCACTTGCGCATTTTTTCTTCCATCATCCTTTGCTTATCGTAGACATCTTTATATGCTTCCATAACCGCTTCGTTTGAAAAATCATCAAAATGCGATGTATCCAATTGATCGCTCAAATGAGGTATAAACGGTGGCCTTCCGTGACTCCTCAAATGATTCCAATGAATCTTTGAAAAGTATGGATGCTTTTGAACTTCCGACATACTTTGAAATCGCATCTCCGGCTCACCTAGGCATTTTAAAATAAATGACCAAGCATTGTCTGAAATACAAACGGCCGACTTGTCATACTGATCATTCCTGCTTTTTTCCGGTCTTTGCAAAACATCTTTCCAAAAATAGAGATTCGTCCATGTCTCTTGGGTTGTCGCCCCGGAAAATGGTGGATAACCTGCAGCGCATTCATACAGAATGCACCCCAGAGACCAATAATCTACAGTTTTGTCATAACCATTTCCATAGATTACCTCCGGAGCCATATATTCAGGAGATCCGACAATCGAATTTGCCTAAAGGATATACTGTTAGACCATTTCTAGTTGCATTGCTTCATACCCGGTATCCATTCCTCTCTAAAAAAGCTTTGTATATGTTTTTCCGTTGCCGCTGTGTTAAATAGGCATTTTTTGGAGCCTCTGCAATCGCAAGGTTTTTTCTAAGCTTTCGGATTTGGGCACTGTTCACAAGTCCTGTACTGAGTCCAAAGTCCCCCAACTTTAAATGCCCATTTTTGTCAATTAAGAAATTTTCTGGCTTCAAATCTCTATGTGTATAGCCTAATTTATGGACTTCATTGACTGCCATAAACATCTCGGCTAGATAAAATCGAATCTGTCTTTCACGAAGCAACCCGTGCATGGCTAAATATGTTCGAAAGTCTCCTCCTGGTACATATTCCATCGCCAAGTATACACAACTTTGATCTTGGAAGGCGTAAAACAGTTTGGTAAGCCATTCAGAATTTGTGTTTGTCAAAACATCTCTCTCGGTTAAGATGTGCCGTACCTAATTCAAGTTAGAAGTTAATTTCAGAGGACACTTACTTCACCCATTTGTTGTAAAACTGCTTTTTTCATCATTTTCAATGCTACAAATTCATGGGTATCTTTCTTCTTGGCTAACCAAACAGACCCATAACCGCCTTGTCCAAGTTTTACGAGTAAATCAAAATGATTGTTTTGAACTTTAGTCCTTTGTTTCCTTAAAAAGGCTCGTTCTCGTCCGCAGTGCTCTTTCCATAATCTTTTTTGTTTTGAAGCTTTTAAATCCTGACTGCATTGAGCAAACTGGTTTAAACGCTCTTTTCGTAATTTATGGTAATCTATAAATGAAATATAATGGTTAAGAAAGTAGAGTTGACAAGCTACTCTTTTTCGTGCAACCTCCGGTCGGCTCAATACTTCCACTTGACTAGGCCGTAGCAACTGATATCGTATCGTACCTAATCTCACTGTCCTTTTTGAATACGGTTTCCCTTTCTCATCAGTTACATTGGTCTTGTCGTGACTTAAAGATGACACACTGGGTAGAACATTTTCTTGATCATTATCTCGTAAATTAGAATTGGCAAAAGGGTTCCCTTGAATTTCATTTTGATATTCTCTCTTTTTCTTCCTTATTGATTTATTTTTGCCAACCTCCCTTAGCTGATTAGAGAATGGATTTTTAAGCTCTTTGTCATAGCTATTTAACATTGGACCCTTCAGATTTCCTGTTTTATAGTCATCAATGCCATAATTATGAGCTGCTTCTTTACTTCTTTTCATAGTTGCAGTGAAGCTGGAACATTTTTCTTTCTTCAATTAACTGAGATTTATCAATCATCAAAACGTAAACAAACAAAGCTGGTGTAATGTTATGATATCCAAACAATGGTAAACAAAACAAACATATCATTCTTAATGATTACTTTCTGAATGATATGAAGTATTGAGAGATACGGCACACATCTCAAGCACCTCTGTATTTGTGTTGACTATGAAGGATTAGTATTTTCATAAGCTACTTTAACTACAATTAAACCTCGATTTTAGTATCATAATTGTACCTCCCTTATCCTCTCCATTTAAGAATTAAAACCGAATGAAGTAAGCAGTATAAAGCCCATTCTACAATATTATTAAGTCTAAATATACAATATTTGAAAGAGAACGAAAAAAAAAGAAAATAAACCATAAAAACAATAAAAGAATGAATGTCCTAAGACTTTATTAGGTCTCTGTTTCATGCGACGAAACTGAATTAGTACGTTGTGGATTTTTATCAAACGTGATTTGCTGAGAAAGGCTTCGATTTTGCTTGACTAAATCTTGAAGACGTTCTCGAGCCCCTAACTTATCACGTTTACGGCCTTCTTGCTCAGCTTTAAGTTGAAACTCCATTTCACGTAACCTCAATTGCCAAATATGGCTCATCCCTTCAGCGTCGCGTTTCAATGCGGTGATGCCACGTTGTACTGCGGACCTGTCAGGCGAAGATTTCTTGCTATCTGGTAACTCCGTGTTAGTGATTGCTTTTTTTGAAGACATGGGAGAAGCGGGTCGGGGTCCTAAAGTTGAGACATTCATCAATCGGAAACGTTCTTCCAACTGACTAAGCTTTTTGCTTCGAGCCTCCAGGTTGGTATCAAGTCTACCAATTTCAATTTTAAAGTCTCGTTCCATAGTTTTACACTTCTTTCTAAATCCGTGAACAAACTTTTCTAAGTCCTTAAGCTGACCATGCATTGCCTGACTCATACTTGAAAATGTCGTTAAAGCATCAGGACTGCTACTTCCACTTATCATATTAGATGCAGATAATTGAATCAAACGGCCAATGACTGTCTTTATGAGATTATTTCTTTCGTCTATTTGGTCTTTTAAGCGCTTTTCGGAATTCTGAAGAAGTTTGAATTCCCTAGATTGAGATCGATCAGATGGATTCGAAGAATTGCTGAGACTACGACGAGTGTTCTGCAAGTTCAACGCGTCGAGCTCAGATTGCATTACTTTCTTTGACCGGCGCTCCGAGTCAAGTAAGGCTTTTAGTTCTTTCTTCTCAGATTGAATAGACTCCATAGAAGCTTCCCTTTCTCTGATTATTTGTTCATTTCTGCTAAACTGCCGAGTGGACTTCTCTATTTCAACACTTAATCGTTTGCTTTCATCCTTTAATTTTTTCACCTGTCGAACAAGTAACTCAGCGGAACAATGCTCAACTTTCTTGTCAAATGTTTCTAAAATAGCACTCTGAAGTGACGAAAAGCTACTTTGCAAAACAGTATAGCGGTTTTCTAGTGTTTCTAGAGTTTTCATAATTGTCGCCTTTTCTTGGGCAACTGTACTCAACTCATGTTTCTTTTCTTCTAACTGGGTAGATAAAGTATAAATCTCTTTACCTTCATCTTCCTGTGAGTGTTTCAGATTATCAATTTCCGTTATTAATTTCTCAACTTGCTTTTGCAGCTCACTTTCCTTTTTGTTCGACTCCAAATTGTGACATTTCATGCCCTCAATTTGAGCATGCATGGATTCTAACTTTTCTTTTAATGAATCTTTTTCTTCAGTTGCTGATTGCCATAGATTATTGGAATTTTCCAATTGACTATTTAGAGCGTTTATTTCTGAGGACAGCATACTTGAGCCTTCTAATTTTTGTCGTAAGTTTGCGACCTTATTTTCAGAAACCTTCAATTCATTTGACTTTTCATTATAGCTTTCAGAAAGGTGTGAAAGCTCGTCAGTTAATTTCTCAATCTCTTCTTTGAACAAACCAATACTTTCTTCATTTTCACGTACTGTTTTGTCAAAATGATTGATTTCTGCTTCAGTTCCTCTTCGTAAATCATCTAGAGCTCGCTCGTATGCTTGGGAGTCATTGGCGGATTTGGTCAACTCGTCTTTTGCAGTGTGTAAATCTTGAGTAAGCTCCTCCACATATTGCTGTAGTTGATCTACATCATCTTTCCATTGCTGTTCCATTTTGACGAGTTTATTTTCGCAATCATATTCAATTTCCTCCAACTGCTTATAAAGTTGGCTAAGTTCAACCGCTTGCTCTTGTGTTTTCATCTTGCAAGCCATCATTAAATCCCATATTTCATTTTTACTTGCTTCAGCTTCAGCTACTGCATTCAGCTTTGCGGCATCAAGATTACTTCGAAGCTCTTCCATTTCTTGCATAAGCTTGTCCTTCTCCTCCATCTGGAATAGAAAGGCTTCATTCTGTGCACCAAGATCTTTCCTCAAAAGATCATTAGTACGCTGCAAACTCAGTATAACCCTTTCATCAGATGTCCGCGGTTGAATCTGACTTTTTTGAGCAAGCAAGCTACGCAAAGAGTCAACTTCGTGTAACAAGCTTTCTTTTTCACGACGCTCGCAATCCAATAAAGAAGAAAGAGTACTCTGCTCATTACCATGATAAGCATCATATACAGGATTCAGTTGTTTCTGCCGTTCTTTTTCAAGTTTAATCAGTGCCTTTTTCGTAGACTGTAATTCGGAAAGAGTTTCTGAATTTTTTTTTTCCAAATCAAACAATTTCGACTGTAGAGCATCTGATGAAGCAGTAGAGGGCTTATTTTCATATGAAGATATCTTCTTTTCATAACTAGCCACTGCACGCTGCATTTGTAATGTAACAGTTTTCAAGTCTATATTTTGCTTCATTATATCTTGAACCTCAGAGTCGTGAAATTTGTTTAGTTGGTCATACAAGAAAAAACATTTCAGCTTAAGGCCAAATGCTTCTTTACGAAGATTGTCTATAACGTTCGCTTGTTCTTTTAAAGTCAAAGAGGCACCTGGTGGAGCATCTCGGAACTCTTTACTTAGAAGGCTCTTTTTCTCTTCCAACTCTTTCATTGCAGATGCAGGGATGGATATGTCAGAGATTTTTCGGCTCAAACCCGTAGTATCTGGGATTCGCGACGAGTACGCTGAGGAATTTTCTTCTTTAATGGGAGTAAGGTATCCGGGCTTTTGATGATTCTCGTGTTCCAAATCATCGCTAAGGATTACCTGTTCACGAGGGAATGATTCACTAGAAGAATCGTCATCCGAATGATACAAAGTTGAAGGATAGTTCAAGTCCCCATAAGCTTTCTTTGCCGTAAGCACTGGGGACAGTTGTTCGTCCGTATCCGTTTCATCGTCGCTATTTAAAGAAATCCCTTTGGAGATCAAGGATAAGGGAGTTAAAGGAGCGTTGTTTTGAACCTGTTTGTTGGGCGTAGAAGAAACATTTCCTGATGAAGGAGATGATAAAAAATGATCAAATTCTCTATGATGTTCCTGTAAACTAGATTCAGCTTCTTCCTTATGGTAAAGGGGTTTAGAAAGTGTCGACTCTTCTACCTGATCGAAACTTGGTTTGATATTTTCGTCAAATGAAATGTTTTCTTTTCCTTTTTCCTCCTTTGTATGCACATTGGAATCTGACCCTGCTTGATTGTGTTCACTATTAGAGCTATGTGAATTCTTTCGATAGCGAAGATGGGAACGTAAAATAGCAACTTCTTCATCGTTTAAAGACAGACCAGAAAAATCGTCGGCTAAAAGGTGAAGGAATTTGGCATCATTCTCGTCTGAGTTTGATGAACGTTCCTCCATAGTCACTATAGAGAGGTAAATCGTTCCTATATCAAAAATTAAACATCAACATGGACTATTTCTTATCTTTGTGTGTTTTTAATTTAATTTTGGTTGAAAACTGGATTATAAACAATATTTTTATGAGGTAGAAAAGGTGTTGTCTGTGTTGATTTCTTTCTCATGAGGTGTACGATACGATACTAACGGTGGATGTGAACAAGAACATTTCCATCTTCGAGAAACGAAAGAAAAGCATAAGTAGAAAATTAAATATTGTTTTCAAGTACTAAGAAAAACCGTTTTGCTAAAACAAGTAGAGCATTTCGAAAGCTTTGAGTTCCAGGCTTAAAGCAAAAATACTAGAAAACTTGTACATCCAATACGACAAGAGAGGTATTACCTGACAAACGTGAAAATACCTTTCGATATACAATCTCATAAACTAAAAAATAAATAATGATTGTTGTAAATTTTCCATGAATTATTTGTTTTTTGTTTACTTAGGCAATGCTTCATGATACACTAATATACTATACTGGATTCCAATTCCTATCGCTTAATCAAAACTAAACAACAAAAATCGCCGCCCACTTTAGTCCCTACAAATTTGCCTTTCAGAAGCGACCACTTGCCACCACCAAAAAGGGACGAAACAAAAGACAGTCACATCCAAAGAACGCTTTAATTATACATTAAAATTGATCTTTTCATTCATCTCTGTATTGTGACTGTTTGTTTTGTTTTCCGTAAATTTGACATTCAATTTTGATTCATATACAAATAACCACCCTCCATCTTACCAACAACCAACTCCCAGGATGTCTGCAAAGAGTGAGAATAAGCAGTCAGTCAAAACTCTTGACGAGTTGTTGAATAACCTTACCGTGTGCGATACCGCACAGGAGGCTGACGCCGCTTCGGCCCTTGCATCCTTTGTCAACGGACCCATTGAGGAGCAAGATGCCCCTGCTTTGGTTTTCAAGCACATTGAAAAGCAACTTAAGGACAAGAAGATTGTCGAACGGGTTTTGAAGGGTATCGAGGCCGTCGCCAACTACCCCAACGTTGCTGCTGATGTTGAACCTTACTTGGTTGAACTTTTGCCTGCTGTTGTCGAAAAGGTTGCCGACAAGCAAATGAGTGTCAGAGACGCTGCCATCAACGCTTCTCGCGCCGTTCTTCGTAGCACCTCTCCTTATGCTGTAAAGGCTACCGTTCCAATCATTCTCGAATCTATCCACAACACTGGTAAATGGACTGAGAAGATGAACTCTTTGCAACTCTTGGACCTTCTCGTTGAGACCTCCCCTTCTCAACTTTCATACTCTCTTCCCGCTATTATCCCCGTTGTTTCCGAATCTATGTGGGATACTAAGGGTGAAATCAAAAAGCAAGCCAGAGAAACCATGACTAAGGTCTGTACCTTGATTGCCAACGCTGATATTGACCGTTTCATTCCCGAGCTTATCAACTGTATTGCTCATCCTGAGGAGGTCCCTGAGACTGTCCACTCTTTGGGTGCTACTACTTTCGTTACCGAAGTTCAAGCCCCTACCTTGTCTATCATGGTCCCCTTGTTGGCTCGTGGTTTGAACGAGCGTTCTACCCCTATCAAGCGTAAGGCTTCCGTCATTATTGACAACATGTCCAAGCTTGTCGAGGACCCCCAAGTCGTTGCTCCTTTCTTGCCTAAACTCTTGCCCGGCTTGTACCACATTAAGGACACCATTGGTGATCCTGAATGTCGTTCCGTCGTTGAACGTGCCGTTACTACCTTGGAACGTGTTGGTAACGTCGTCGATGGTAAAATCCCTGAAGTCTCCACTGCTGCCAACCCTGAAGTTTGCAGTGAGACTTTGAAGGCTGTTCTCGGTGACAAGAAGGTTCCTCACCACGAGGAGGTCATCGCTAAGTATGCCGCCGCTGTTGCTGCTCAGCTCGTTGAAGAAAAGGACAGCGACGCTGAATCCTGGATGCTCACCGTTGCTCCCTTCGTCGCTGCCTTCGTTCCTGAAGTCAACGTCCAAGCCATCGTTGAAGACCTTCGTGCTCGCTCCATTGCCAAGATCCCTGGACGTGGTGCTCACCTTGAAGAGGAAGAAGAGGGTGAAGATCTTTGCAACTGTGAGTTCTCTCTTGCTTATGGTGCTAAGATTCTTCTTAACCGTACTCGTCTTCGTCTTAAGCGTGGACGTCGCTATGGTCTCTGCGGTCCTAACGGCTCTGGTAAGTCCACTCTCATGCGTGCCATTGTCAACGGTCAAGTTGAAGGTTTCCCTACTCACCTCCGTACCGTCTACGTCGAACACGACATTGACGAGTCTGAGGCTGATACTCCTTCTGTCGGCTTCATCATGTCTGACCCTAATGTTACCATCAAGAACAGTGATGACGTCGTTAAGGCTTTGAAGGAGAACTCTTTCACTGACGAGCTCATCGAAAAGCCCATTGGCGCTCTTTCTGGTGGTTGGAAGATGAAGTTGGCTCTTACTCGTGCCATGTTCAAGAACCCTGACATTCTTTTGCTTGACGAACCCACCAACCATCTTGATGTTGTGAACGTTGCTTGGTTAGAAAACTTCTTGACCAGTCAAAAGAACGTTTCTTCCATCATTGTCTCTCACGACTCTGGTTTCTTGGACCACGTTGTTCAATCCATCATTCACTACGAGCGTTTCAAGCTCCGTAAGTACATTGGTAACATGTCTGAATTTGTTCAAAAGGTCCCTTCTGCCAAGTCTTACTACGAATTGGGTGCTTCCGAAATGGAATTCAGGTTCCCCGAGCCCGGTTACTTGGAAGGTGTCAAGACCAAGCAACGTGCTATTGTCAAGGTTAACAACATGTCTTTCCAATACCCAGGTACCTCTCAACCTCAATTGATTGACATTTCTTTCCAAGTTTCTCTTTCTTCTCGTATTGCTGTCATTGGCCCCAACGGTGCTGGTAAATCTACCTTGATTAAGGTCCTTACTGGTGAATTGTTACCCACCACTGGTGACATCTACCAACACGAGAACTGTCGTATCGCCTACGTTGCCCAAGCTGCTTTCGCTCACCTTGGTCTTCATCCCGACAAGTCTCCTTCCGAATACATCCAATGGCGTTTCCAATCTGGTGAAGATTTGGAAGCTATGGACAAGGCTTCCCGTGTCATTAACGAATCTGATGAGGAAGCCATGAAGAACAGAATCTTCAAGATTGAAGGTACTGCTCGTAAGATTTTGGGTATCCACAGCCGTAGAAAGCTTAAGAACTCTTACGAATACGAGTGCTCTTTCACTGTTGGTGAGAACATTGGTATGAAGAGTGAACGCTGGATTCCCATGATGTCTTCCGACAACGCTTGGTTGCCCCGTGGTGAAATTATGGAAAGCCACTCTAAGATGGTTGCTGAAGTTGACCGTGCTGAAGCCTTGAAGAGTGGACAATTCCGTCCTTTGGTTCGTAAGGAGATTGAAGAACACTGTGGTCTTTTGGGTCTTGAACCTGAATTGGTTTCTCACTCCCGTGTGAAGGGTCTTTCTGGTGGTCAAAAGGTCAAGCTTGTTTTGGCTGCTTGCACCTGGTTGCGTCCTCACGTTATCGTCCTTGACGAACCCACCAACTATCTTGACCGTGACTCTCTTGGTGCCCTTTCTAAGGGTCTTAAGAGCTTCGGTGGTGGTGTTGTCTTAGTTACTCACTCCCGTGAGTTCACTGAAGGTTTGACTGAGGAAGTCTGGGCCGTCAACCATGGTAAGATGACTCCTTCTGGTCACAACTGGGTCCAAGGTCAAGGTTCTGGTCCTCGCATCCAAGAAAAGGATGAGGGTGATACCTTCGATGCCTTCGGTAACAAGATCGAAAAGGCTAAGAAGCCCACGAAGCTCACTGGTGCTGAGCTCCGTAAGAAGAAGAAGGAGCGTATGGCTCGTCGTAAGGCTGGCTTTGAAGTCAGTGATGATGAGCTCTAAATTGACTCATGCATACGATAATCTTTGCGGGCATTTAGGTTGTTTTATTACGGTTTTGATTAATTAGATGATAGTTAGTAAACTATTGGATAGCTAGGAATTAATTTGGAGTTTCCTGCTGAAAATACGAGATGTTGATGTAAATAATGGATGAGTAGCTATAAGGTATGGTAGACGAATGTAAGAGTTTTGACGGTGAGTAGTGGATGAATTGGGGCCCTTAGTAGGAAGGATGTTTTCGATTTGAAGTTGCGGGCGAATAGTAATTAATACTAGGATTCATGTACTAAAGGAAGCAGATTACACTGCCATCATTCAGTGATTGTTATAGACATTCGAAAGTGTAAATTGTTCTTGAATTGACGTATGTTTGTTTTTTCTGCTTGAAAAGTGCAGATACATGCTTTCTGTTTGTATTTGCGATGCATCTCTATTTGGTATTTGAATGTGATTGAAATCATTTCATTGCCTTTGTATGAAAAGCAACCTCCATTTTGATGGTTTTTCCAAAAATTAAAAGCTGTACGAGAGAGAGATGTGCATTTTGTTTTACGATCCTTGCTCTTGCTCTTGCTCTCTTTATTTTATTTTATTTTTATTTTTTGAGGAATTCCTTTTTGTAAACAAACAAACGAATTCTCGCTCTAACAAAGTTTTTAGAATATATATATAAATATACTATAACTTGTATGAATATAACAACAGTCAGTATGTCCGAGTGGTTAAGGAGTTAGACTTGAACTATTCGAGCTATCTAATGCGCATTGCGCTCGCAGGTTCAAATCCTGCTGCTGACGAAAGTGCGCGGTAGGAGAGTGGAACTCCGACGGGCTCATAACCCGTAGGTCCCAGGATCGAAACCTGGCCGCGCAATTCTTTTTGTTTTTGATCTTTTTCATTTTTTGTCGCTCACTCAAAAAGAACGGTTTTCGTCGTTGCAATCGACTCTCGAGATCGGTGAAAAGGTGTATGGTTCTATGGGTTGCTACGATGTACAATACCAATAAAAGAAGATGAAAGATCCGAATGAGACAAACTGTACGAAATTTAATGTGAGTACTCTCTTATTTCTATGTACCTTGTTCCTTTTTTTTTCCTTCCTTTGGCGGACAGCGAACTGCTTGATGAACGGCGGTTTCCTACATAGAGGAATATGCGAATTCTGTGGGTTCCCATTACAGCTGATTTCAAGAATCCAGGTGCGCTATGGTAAGATATAGAGGATGAAAGATACAACAATTCCAAGCTTATAACGTATAACTCCATGTTTCATGACCACCAACAAATTTTTTGTTGGCTAGTTGTTTCCTTACATCCATTTTTGAACAGGATTCGCTTGATACACACGGTAGGCTTCCAAATTAAAATAGGATAGTTCAGTTTCGTTTTCAATTCCGCTGAAAGCCAGGGTTTGGTGATCGTCTGTAAGAATCCAATCATCATGATCCAAGTTGATGGCCAAATTCTGAGTCTTGTGCTGTTGGGCCTTCACATAAATTTTCAAAGTGTCAAAATGGGTTGTACGATAAATCTTGAGAGCGGAATCCGTTTGAATACGATTTTGGATAATCTTCTTAAGCTGGCCGACGGTCGTTGTAGACAAATCTATGTCGTGAAAGACTACATTCTTAAGCGTACGATATTCAAAGTTTCGAATTACACGAATTGTTATAATAGCCATCGTTCTGTTTTCAGTTTATGGAAAGATATTCAACTTCAAAATGAGGTCCTGAAAATTAAGCAAATTCGCAATGAAATGTTTTCCTAGTAAGCAATATTAAATTTCTCTTGCAAACTCCCGTTTGGATTTGCGAAGAAAAAGTGGGAGAGTGATGGGGGAGACGTTGTTTATGGTGGACTGTCCTTTTATGTATTTTTTTATTTTTTATTTTTTCCTATTTTCTATTTGTATTTCAATTTATTCTATTTTATTTCTTTTTTTGAGATGATCAAAAGTTGAATAAGAGAAAAAGAGTTGGCTTTGCTTATGAAAATGCCTCGTTCCTAGATTTTTCCTTGGTATAAGTTTACTATGCAAAATAGGAGACCACTTTAGCGGTTTCATCTCTCTTTCAAAGATTCATTACAACTTTATAGGAATAAATAGCTGTCTCCTGTCGTCCGATTCATTTTATCGTGGACGTAAACAAAAGGAGAATCAGGTTCGTTCTTTTGCGATGTAACAATCGCTTTTTTCAAGCCTAGCGTTAAATGAGGAAAACAATGAAATATTTCGTTTTCCAATGTGTGAAATATCGCACTATTACGAAGGCCTTTTCAACGGAAAGAAATTAAATGGACTTATTCTTTTTACGACTTGTCGCGCAATTTGAAGTTCCCATTTGACGCTTATTGCAAACAAAAGACATCCTTGAACTAGCAGCCTACCTCTTTATTTTTCCACCCAGGCTCCATGGTACCAGGCGCCAGGCGTATCAGACTATGAACGTCTGCAGCTTTGATTCTAAAAGTCTTCAATTTCTTTATCTTTTTTATTCAAACATTACAAATTCAAGACTTTTAATTTCTTTTCCTATGGTTTGTTTATTTTGTTGAGACCGAGACTCGAACCCAGGTTCATGTGTACGACTAGTTTGACGAGTTTCTATGACAAACAGATAAATTCCCCTTCTCTTCCTCCTCTCCAAACGAAAAAGTTGTTTGGGTTCCTTTGTTATTATTTGTAATTTCAGGATTGTTTACTTCTTTTGTTCTTTTCAAATATTCTCAAAATGACTTCTCCATGGATCTACTTTACGTCGTTAATGATGACTTGTGCGAGCATCATGTTGCACATGTACTTTACTGTCATGTATTCGGATTTAAAGGATGACTTTATTAATCCTATTGACTGTAAGTATAGGATGGCTGCTGACTTGTTTCCACCAGTCGCATTCGTTTCTGCTTCTCTTATCGGATAACTAACATTTTTTCTTTCCAGTGTCTCGAAAATTGAATTACTATGTTATTCCTGAAATGTTGTTGCACGCCATTAGCTCTGTTCTTCTATTATTTTCGGGAGCCTGGGTATGCTTCATCTTCAACCTTCCTATGATGCTTTGGAATGTTCAATTATATGTAACCCATAACCATCTCCACGACTCTACTACTATTTTCAAGGATGTATCCGATCGACAAAAACGTTCCTTCATCAAGCTAGCCTGGTTCTCTATTCTCTTCTTCACTTACTTGTTCATGTTTGTTAGCCGCCTTGTGGATTAAAAAACCCGTATATTTCCAGGCAATACCTAACGGAACGATAGTTCAAGTCTTGTACTCTGGTTAGATCCTTGCTTTCGAACTTTCGAAATTTTTAGTGTTTCCCTTTTTTCCCTCTACCCTTCGCTTTGTACGTTGTTTAAATCAATGTCCTATTGTCATTATTATCTTTTTTGATGTCTAGGCTTGTTCTCCTTTCATTTAAAAAAGGTAAATGATGTTTATATTCCCTAATGACCTTTTGTACTTGTTGTGCTGTTTCAACACGGATGTTTTGCTGATAGACAAGCAAGTGCTTCAAAGATGGACTTGATTCACGTTTCTTTATCTCCCCAATGTCACGTCTTTGATGGAAATAAAATACTTTTAATTCCTCTTCTCTCTTTGTAATACATGCCCTCCCCGTTTTACGAAAACCCAATTATGTTCAATTTCAAGTAAAACAGCATTCTTGTTTCGATGTACATTTGTATAAAAATTTTTTCTTATAGTTGTGAAGTAGTCTTTTTGAGCAAACACATTGAAATGGAACATAGAAAAATGCAATTGTCAAGTAGAAATGGCTCATTTCCGAATGTTCTCGTTCCATTGGTTCCTGCTTTCTACAATTCTTTAGAAGTCAAGATATATGATGAATGCTATGTTCATATTGAATAAAGTAGTAGGAGAAATAATCAAAAAGAAACCTTTATGTTTCAAGAGGAAAAATGCGTAGTCTATTCAGCTTTTCCTTTTAATTTGAAATGTAACTTTTTCTTTTTAGACCGAAACATAACAAAAAGGAACTTTTTTTTCCATCCTGCCTGGTCATCCTCAGTGAATTGTCCATTTACGACTTGCATTCTAATTTTCATGCACTATATAAGGGTATAAAAAACTATATATCTAGCTGTAATGGCTCTGTCTGAACAGTTGAGAGCTTCATAGTGGAGTATCCTGTGGTCATGGGTTCGAGTCTCGCTTTCGATCCCTCGATTTGCCATAACTTCCCGGAGAGGAGTCTCCGGCGGAGATGGCAATGAAACCGTGGTGTACCGGTGGAGGTTGGCAACAACGCACACCACGCCCGGGTCCTGGGCAGTGCGATTGCGATGGGATTCACCTTCACAGGATGTTCGACGAAGCCTGACTGAACAGACAATTTCTCAATTCTTTAACATTTTGCTTTTTATTATTATGTTTTTTTTTTTATTTTCTATTCAAATCTTCTTTATATCTACATTTATGTCTAGATTTTGATTTTGGTCCTATGTAACGTAAAATTAGTCTTGAGTATGATGGCCATCCGTGAATGAATGACTATATGGAGCATGTAAGATATAGCAAAGACATGCGAAATTTGTAGCAACATTTGGTAGTGCAATCCATAGGTGGAGTGCAGTGCTTACTCACATTAGTTTTACAAAAAGAAGAAAACCAGATGTTCAAATTTTACTCATTAACAAAACTGGTTTCGCTGTTCCATCCTAAAACAAATTGACTTACGATAATAGTAGAGAAGACGAAAGGGGAGGAACTCTTGTGTTAACTATATGGTTACATATTTCTATATCGGACACCAAACATTCTTTCCCATACACTTGAAACTTTCGTTTTCATAAATTGAGCCCCTAGATAACATTGTTTCTTGCTAGCTAGCATCTGAGACTAACAAATTTGGCTTTTAGACAGTAGCATCTGTGGTAGAACTCTCAGCTACTTCCAGCTTCTTTTCCTTTTTTCTCTTGGTGCTTTTCTTCTTTTTATTCTTTCTTTTCCGTTTGGCATTGTTGTCTACTGCATTCGAAATGTCTTTCTCCGACAAATTTCCTGCACGTCCCGGGTGATACAAGTTGCAAACAAAAAATCCAATCGTTCCAAATTTCCCAGGAACACAACGAATCATTGACTTTGCCATCGTGGGGTCTGTGCAGTATTCTGGAATGCCACGATCTTCCCATTGGGGGAATGTATTTTCCAAGGTGTTGCATTTCCATTGTGGATTTTGCGACAAAACATCGCAAACGACTTGCTCGTTTTCAAGCCGGTGTACAGAGCATGTAGAATATGTAACGTAACGGGATTCGGGGAACTGCAATGCATGCTTCAAAATGGTAGATTGAAAACTACACAGGTTTTCCAACCGGCTTACATCTTCCACTACGTCTTGTTCGGACTCTTCAAGCAAAAAGTCCTGACGACTAACAATTCCCGACCCGGAACAGGATGGGTCTAGCAAAATATGCGTGACATTTGCAAATTTAGAGTCCATTGGATCACTCCGAGTAAAATCTCCATGTATAATTTCAACATTCTGCACCCCGGATATGTTTACCATTTTCTGAAGTGTTTGCACTCGCTGACCGTCCCGCTCAAAAGCAAATATTTTTGCAGTGGGAAACAAAGCTGCCAAATGAGTTGTCTTGTTACCAGGAGCCGCACATCCGTCAATGATGTCTCCTACTTTTGTTTGTCGCTGATTCCCCAAAATCGCTGCAGGGATACACGAAGCTTTGTCTTGAATAATAATCTTTCCATCCTGGTAGCAACTTTCGTTGGTCAAGGAAATTTCACTGTCAAGTGCAATTAAGTTATCTATAATTTCATCCATGTAATATTTTCCTGGTCCCACTTCTTTTAGAGAAGACACCTGGGTCAGTGCCAATTGCTTAAGTACTTCTTCTTTCGTCGCTTTAACTGTATTTATCCGAACCCAACGAGGGATAGTAACTGGGTTCTTCAATGCTAACTCTTCGTGCGACTTTACTTTGTTGCGGATTTTCAGCTTTACAAACTCTGCATTCAACCGAGTCTTGTGTTGCAAAATCGCTTCTTTTATCGAGCCCGTCGATGCACTTATTCCACGCTTTGACATCAATAAATCATGTACCAAAACCCTTACAAGGTTTTTTTTTATCTATATCGTTTTCCTGGTAAGCATCCAAACAGCTCAGCTCGTTTTGTTTACCTTTTTCTCTAAATCCGGTAGCTTTGCACATTGTATAACTTCGTCCAAAACATGTTTATCTGTTTTTTTTGTTAGACACCTGCTAAAACTTCATTTGCTTTTATTTACATTTTAAAGTCTCGCAGACCAGCGCGTACGTCCGTTTAGGATCATGCTTCTTTGAATTAAATACGAGTTGCTTAATAGAACCTTTTCTCTGACTTAAATCATCAAGAATCGTAGCAGCATGAATATAAAAATCCATGTCCTCGTTTCTACACTTCAGAGAAAAGACCATGTCTTAAAGATGAACCAGCTTATAATAGGTAACGGCTAAACTGTTACTTCCAACTAAAATAAAATTAGGTATTCATTCATATTGAAATAATTTTTTCTGTCTTAAAAAAAGTATTCATAAACTAAAGGAAAAAAAAGGTATTTCCATTTGATTCTTTATTGAGCCAAATGCATAAATGACTGGACATAACACATGCAACGGAAATCGTCAAACGTCGCTTTCATCGTCAAACATAGACAGCACATTTTGTACTTTTAACAATAAATTCATTAAGTTGAAGCTGAAAAAGAATGAATAAACAAAAATCATTGTCATACTTGCCCATTAGCACTTGCTCAACTTGTCTTTGTATCCAAATAAAACATTACGTTTTCGGAAATAACGAACAGCGGACTGAAAAAAAGGTACGACTGTAATCAGAATACATGTACACCTGAAACTTATCTGTCAAAGAAATCTTTGTCTCCGAGTCGTCTTGCTTCTTAATGATTACAGCTGTGTCATCCGGTAATATCCTATAGCTCTTTATATTGTTTCCGTTTTGTAGTTCTACTCGATTAGAAATTCCGTATTGAGAGACATAAACGTCAATTGAACGATCTTGAATTCTTGTCGCAAAAGCCGTAACAGGCATGGAAGATACACCATGTTTTTTACAATACTCCGAAATGAATACAGATAAGAACAGTTGCTGACTATCCTCTTGAACAGTGTTTGCTTTATCGCGTTGTTCGTTGCTATGCTCCGCATGCTTTGAACACACCTTCTTGGACAAATTAGGTGACTTTTGCTTTAATGCGTTTTCTAACAAACGATGGACAATCACATCCGGATATCTTCGGATGGGTGAAGTGAAGTGTGTATAATGGTTAAAAGAAAGTGCGTAATGATGCCAATCACTGCGCTCAGGAAAATCACCCGTACAAAAGTATTCAGCACGATTAAGAGAACGTACAGCCATATTCTCGAAAAGCTCCACCAAGTCAGGATTGAAGAAACTTCTTAATCGATTCATTGAGTCATTAAAGGAAGAGGAAGAGGAAGCATCAAAGTTAAACTTCAATCCTTCCATAAACTTGCAAAAATCATTAATTTGTTTTTCTTTAGGACTTGCGTGTCGACGTAACAAAGCGTTCGCAGGAAATGAATTACTTATCTTTTCTGCAACTGACCGATTCGCGAGTAACATGAACTCTTCAATCAAGTGATTCGCTTCTTTTTGCTCATATACTTCACACATGTCTGGCAATCCATATTCATTCAACTGAAATTTTAGTTCTGTAGAATTAATTTCCACAGCTCCTTTTGCGAATCTTTGTGCCCGCAACTTTCTTGAGATTTCGCAAAGCACCATTATAATTTCCTCCACATCTTTCGCAGAATGGTTTCCTCCTATAGGTTTGCCAACACCTTCGGCCCAAGACTTTCCCTCTATGATGTTTTGTGCCTCGCCATAAGCAAGCCGGGAACACGTCTTAATGACACTTTTACCAAACCAGCGTTCACCGACCTCTTTACCGTCCTTATTCATCTTCCAAGTAACACTAAATGCAAGTCGCTCTACTTGGGGATTCAACGAACATAAACGCTCACATAGTAATGAGGGTAACATGGGGATTGCCTTTTGCACAAGATAGAAGGTCGTGGCTCGAGAAGCAGCCTCCGTATCAAGAGGAGTATCTGGCTTCATAAAATGACCCACATCAGCAATATGGACACCAAGTTCATAAGTCCCATTACCCAAATATTTACAGGAAACAGCATCATCCAGATCTTTAGCTGTATCAGGATCTATAGTTATGACGATGTCATTTCGAAAATCTCGTCGCTTCGCTAATTCTTCCTCTGTGATTCTCCAATCCTCAGCTGGCAAACATTCTAGTACTTCACGGCTAAAAGGCTCACTGGAAATCCCATTTTCTAAGAGTAATGCGTTTGTATAATCTTCTACATTCGTTACAGAACCTAGTTCTTCTTTCAAAACTCCCATCGGATATCGTGAATAAGTGGACCATCTCAAAATCCTAGCAGCGAATAACGTTGACTTATGGTTTAGAATGTTTTCGATCCAATCGTGAACCTTCAGATCACCCAAATCATTCTTGTGTATAGTAATAAATGGCATACGCTTGTCTTTCGGTATGAAGACTGCAAAATCACTCTTGGTGGAAACATTTTCGTGGTTTGATATTGACCATCCAGGAGGACGAATAATACCAATGATCGTGTTTACTAAATTTCGTTTTTCAATAGAGACAACCTTTGCGCAAGACTTTGGATTGTCAACCTTCGGTGCAGGTTCTTCATTTAATTCCAACGATTCAAGCTGCTGTTCAGTTTCGGATAGGTCTCCGTCTTCGTTCGCCATAGGCTGATCCTCATTAGAGCTCATGTTGTGTTCATCACTATTGCTATTTTCCTTCTTACCTTGAATTGGTTCAACGACAACTACATCGTTGTGCAGAGCACGATTCCGAGCAATAGGGCCATCAATGTAGAAATCGGACCGATCTTCCATACAAACAAACGCACTTCGATGGTTGTCAAGAATACGTAGAACTCCTTTGAATAACTTTCCTGAATTTAAGCCTTCAATTACTTCTTGACGAGTGTAGTACTTTTCGTAAACCTGCTTTCGTCTCGCGCTCTTGTCGTTTTTTTTTGTGGAAGCTGGCCGTTGAGACTCTTTGCTTTCATTTTCCTCAGAAACAGCCTCTTTATCATCCTTGTTCTTCTTTGACCGCTTTTCCTTCGAACTTTTAGGTTTCGTTAAAGCATTTTCATCCGTCGTTGCAGATGGTGTTTTTGGTTTTGGTGTCTTCTCCTTCTGCTTTTTAGATCTTGCAGTTTTATATTCTTTTTCGTTGGGTTTTTTTTGTATGTCTCCTTTATTTTCATTAGAAGGAGGAGTCTTGGAAGATGATGATATTTTCTCTTTCGAATCAGGCTTTTTACCAAAAGGCTTCTCTGATTGCTTGTTGGATGCGGGTTTTTTCTTATTATTTGGCTTTTTAAAGTCAGATGGATCCGATTTATAGACTATATCCTTAACCTTTTCCAGCAAACCAGCACCTAAACCCATCGTGGGCTTGTCTGACGTTTGTTCTTTTTCTGTCGATGTCAATTCTTCTTTCATCTTCGCCGGTTTTTTATGTTGTGTCTGTTTGTTTGTATTGCTTTTTGATTTTAAATGTTTTTTATCCTCTTTCTCTTTGGAATTAGTTAATTTTCGCATTGTGTTTGGTGTTGAATGTACTTGGCGAAAGGATAAGTAGAGGAATTTGTTGAACCTGCTTTCACATTTATTACGCGTGAACGTTTTTTTTACCGTAATTACAGAATGTAGCTCTTTTCCTTTATATTTAAGAAACTAGCTATAATAGCAAATTAAATATCACAATGTCAGCTCCGTGATCTCAAGAGAATTGTCTTTGCAAGGAGTTACCGACTAGGTCTATGTGTAGGGAATGTTCCTGAATTTACAATTAATTTATTCTAATTCATTCTCTCCATGGCCTCGATAGTCCTTGCGGAACACCAAGTAAAAAGCCTCGAGTATTCTAAGTTCTCGATGCAAAGATTAAACAAATGAATTCAAGTATCAGTAAACTCATTTCCTTGCTTCGTTTTCTCTTAATTCGACTCTTAATTCGAGTTTTTTAAACTATTGTTTGATCTTCCTCAACTTTATATTGAGGTGTCTTAATAAACATAAAGCGATTTCGAGTTCAAATTGCTTACTTTATCTTTTATAAGATGCTTCTTTAAAAAATTAAGGTGTCCAAAAATGAAAATAAATTGATTCTCTCATTTTACTCTCAAAATGTCCTCTCTAATGGAATTCTGAAATTGAAGAAGCATAAACACGAAATACGGATGTGTGTGAAGGTGCACAAACGTGGTGACTTAGTAATGAAACATTAATTTTCTTTTATTTGGTATGTTTCAGTTCAAATTCGTTGTTCAGGAACGACATGTATGTTTCAGTACACCGTGATCGCTATGCGTACCCTCCAAATATCCATTTTTCCAAAAAAGAATATGTTCAAATTTGCAAAATTGTTCTTTAACTGAACTGACTGTTTCATAGCAATTGACCCTGCTGATATAGAAGACATAGCCAAGCTAGCAAACCAACTAACAAAATATTTTTAGGATTCAGTCTTCTTTTAAGTTCTCAATTGAAAACGAAGTTTTATCCTTTCCTTGTTTTCATTTGTTTATGGCCTTCAAGTACCATTTAGGTCACAAAATTATACGAAGACACCGTTACCTTCCAAATATTTATTCATTTTTTAGTCCTTTAATGATAACAGAAGCTTCTTGAGTATAGAAATCGACAAGTACATCAGTTTCTTTAATCCATAGGATCAACTAATGGACATCATACACATGGCGAAGGGACAAGGAAAAGGAACGCTTGGAGCAGACAGACCATTAAAGGAGAGAGAAAGAAAACATGCATATGAACTGAAAATGAAAAGAGAGGCAAAGTTAGCTTTTGAAACAATTGCAGACAAAAGGTGGAATTTCATGGTGGTGGATTTCGAAGCATACGAACGGGATCATAGAATCATAACGGAAGCTGGGATCACGACTAGAGTAAGCGATCAATGGCAATCGTTCCACTATCGTCTTACGAATCATTCACATCTTCGAAATGGAAAGTATGTTCCTGATGAAGTAGACAACTTTCGGTTTGGACAGTCCCTTTTTCTGACAAAGGCAGTACTCCGGGAAAAACTAAACGAAATACTTCAGATTCCGAGTATAATTCTAGTCGCCCATGGAATTCCTAATGAACTAAGATATTTGCAACTTTTGGGCGTTACTATCCCTTCTAAAGTCATAACGTTGGATACGCAGAACATATTTTCCTATTTTGAAGCATCCAAGCTCGGTTTGAACCTTTCCGAAATGTATGTAGGTCTTCGAAATATGTTAAAAATGTTAAATATACCTCCATTCTGTCTTCACAACGCAGGAAATGATTCCAAGTATACGTCTGATGCTTTGCAACTCATGGTTGCTGCTTTCGACGCCTCCATGTTTCGAGATATGCCCATTGAAATTTAATCAATTCTTCTTCTATCCTTTATTATCTTTTAAACATGTTTGCTGATCTCTCTTTATGAGAATAGCTTTTCTTTCCTTTTTTCCAATGCGACCAAACCTCCCTAGACTCTGCCAATTCACTTCTAATGCGCATCCTTTCAAGATATCCAATTTGTTCAAAAATTTCACCTGTTCCTAATTTTTCAAATCCTTGCTTATTCAGTCCTTCATTTATAAAGTCGAATACTCCTTTATTTATACCGCGAAGATTGTATCATGGATTCAATACATTAGGTTTTATTCGTGGCTTACAGGAGGTCGGCATCCAGAAGAAAAATGCAGAAATATTTACGAAGACCATTTCTAAAATTTACGCAGATTCGTAAGTAAAATGAGGGCGAAAAGGCAAGATTCTAACTGTCCTTAGCCATAAAAAGATGAGTGGATATTTGGTGACGAAAGAACAACAAGACCGGGTCATGTATCAACAAAAGGTCGATTTTGCTCATTTGCGCAGTGAGTTACAAAGTATTGAACGTCAGGAAATGGCCGCTTTGCATGCCCAAGCGGGACAATTATTTTCAGACATTGAACGTTTGAGAACATCCTTCCGTGACCAGCTTAACAATTCGACAGCAGAAGCTAGGTTGCAATTGAGCATTGAGCGTTTAAATCACTATGATGAAGCTTCTTTGCAGGAGCTTAAACTTCGAGAATTGTCTGCGGAAATAGATACGGAAATGTCAAATTTTCGAACCCAGTTAGCCACGTATAAAACACAGACTCTTCAATGGTTGTTGGGAATTGTTACAGGGTATGAAAAGCTGATCTTCATTCCTAGTCTGAAGATTTTTTGAAAATTAAGTACATTAACCATTTCTAGATCGGGTGCTTTACTTCTCGCATATGCTCGTTTAATCATTTAATGCTGTAGATTTAACTTCCCCCTAATAATTTGCACTGCGTTGGTTTTCACATGCAGCTTTCAGTATACATTGATTTTTTATGAATAGTAATGAATGCATTTCGAAAATTATCCATATAATGCCATAAATCTCATGAATAATAAAAAAGGGAGATATTTAGAATACGTAGTGAAGGAGCCAGTCTTGTTTGCTTGATAGTTTGTTCGTTAAGAGCCTTTTTAGCTTTGCTTCTCAGCATTTCTTGTGATGGTTAAGGATTTTCTTCTAATGCTTGAAGTAACCATCCTTTGACTTTATCCAACGCCTGTACATCCTTATAGTTCTTCTTTGAGAAGGACATACGCTCTGCAGCCAAAGCATCGTACATTTTCAAGTATTCATCGTGCACTATCTTCACTTTCATGTTCATTTTCTCCTTCCAAATGTTAGTACAAAAACATTTGTTGTTGCTTTTTTGAATCATTTCTGAGACGTAGAGGTCAAACTTACCGTATAAGAAGAGACGAACCCAACCATTTCTTCCATTCCTTTCGCGTAGTTACTGGATATTTGCTCAAAATTACGGGCATCTTGTTTGAGGGTTGCGTTTTCTGCTCGTAGCTCTATAAGCTCCATATTAGGGAGCAACGTTTCATTAGAATGGGATGTCCCAATCGATGAAACACGAATGGAGTGTTGAGTTTTTGATTTAGCTTGATTCAATTGTTCCTTACGTATTGTTAGATAATGACTGATTTACATAAAACCAAGATAAATAAAGCAAGCAAACATACCTGGAGTTCTTTGGTCGTTTGCGATAATCTTTCATACCGCTGGAAACTTGAATCCAGTTCTTTTTGCAATTTTCCCATACATTCTAAAAATGCAAGCTGTTCATCTCGATTCAGATCACTCATGTTTTATGCGACACGATTATTCAAACAACTAGTAGATGTAACAAAAATAAAGTCCTTTTTTAACAAGATGTGTTCCCATCAAAATTCATAAAAAAAAAAAGATAATAAAAGTATGTTTAGCAAAGAAAGAAGGAAAAAGTTTACACAGACTTGCTTGTCTCAAGACAGCAGCAGCACCAGCTGGTTTCCAAACTTGAGCAAGTTGCTATATGTGGTAGAAAGGTGAGTAGAGTGATGGAAAGGAAAACCAAAAAACTAAGCAAAGAACACAAGAATCTATTTACAATTTTGATAGAAATTACAAAAAGAGAGAAAAGCTTACAGTATGAGACTTGCTATAAGAATTATTGATAATTGATTATTCAAAACAATCCATTAAGTATATGGAATATTCCGTTTTAACATTAATAAACCCAAAACTAAATAATAGAATCAACCCTGTCCAAAATAGAATAAAAACATTTTAGAGAAATGAAAATAAAGACTTTTATCCAAAGCTCGTAATTTGTGATTTCAGTTCTTTAATTTCCCAATTCCATATCAGAATGTGAAGAAAAAGAGGGAATCCACGTAAAATATCTGCTATATTTCTAAAAATCCACATATTTGTCATCTTTACATGCAATTAAAAACGCTCTTTAGCTCGAGCAGCGGCACTCCGTAGATTAGCATACACTTTACCAGGAGGAGAACCGAGAATTAAGGAGACGATT
The DNA here is from genome assembly GCF_027921745.1 of Schizosaccharomyces osmophilus. Classification (NCBI taxonomy): domain Eukaryota; kingdom Fungi; phylum Ascomycota; class Schizosaccharomycetes; order Schizosaccharomycetales; family Schizosaccharomycetaceae; genus Schizosaccharomyces; species Schizosaccharomyces osmophilus. The sequence continues at coordinate 928,897 of NC_079239.1, read as the reverse complement.
GCATCCTTGGCAATACGAAGATTGCTGTAACCGCCTAAAATGTGAATTTTGCTATCTGCCAACACAATTCTTGTACGAGAAGCATTTTCGATAGCAAACTTGGTTTTTCCTGCTTGTCCAGCAATACGACCAATGGCACGACTCAAGTGATCACCCTGCAAAGTTTTCACATCCTTGATTTCAAAGGTGTCAATATATAAATCATCTAGACGCAAGAGAGCGATTGCATCGTCAACGTCAAAACCGAGGGCAAATGCTTGCACAAAATCCATTCCCTTTTGCAAGGCGCCAGGATCATTCGTAGCCTTGCTTTCGCGTAATTCCACTGCTCTAGCTTTAACGTTCATACGAACTTGAAGGAATAAATGCTCAACCAAAGGTGGATAAAGCTTGGGCCATACATTTCGAAGAGGAGTCATTCTGTGAGGAGGAATAGGAACCTTCCTCGTTTGAGGCTTCAAGCTACGCTTTTTTTCTGTTTTTGGCTGTACAGGTGCGAATTTAGGAGCACCTTCAATGTCCATTGTGCTGTCGCCTCTTGTTTCAGTAACTTCATTTGTGTTGCCGGTTGTATCAATCATCACATCGTCTTCTATTGGCATTGTCAGCTCCCTACTTCCATTCAAATACTGTTCCATACCATTTCCTTTTGGAGGAATGCCGTTTACGGCCGCCGTAGGTGCCAGCATTTCTTTTGCAAATTTTGGTAAAAGAAGCAAATTCTAGCGGAGAGAAAGGAAGCAGGAAAGTACTGGAATTGCGATATGCTACAACCTCGTTAACCAATTTAGTTTTGCAAGACACAGCACCTTACTAAACACATTAACGAAATGTAATGAGCAAGAAATTAAGAAATAATACACGAAGGAAAAAGGAGTAAAATGATGAAAAAGGTAAACGGGTAGCAAAAGTGAGCAAGTCAAACGTATCAATCCTCCTCAAGATCACACGTAAGGAAGCACTCGCTCCCATCTGTAGGATATGAGTCTGCATGAAGTCGGATTATATACATGATGAATGACAAACACCTTCAAATGTTTATTTCAAAGTAGGCGTCTTGTCTAATTTAGATCGGATCGACTCCTTGTTTGCAAACACAAATTTGGAAAACTCACTTTGATGCTCAAGTTCTTCTAGTTGCTTTTGCAATAAAGCTCGTTCCTTTTCGTCATCGACAATAAGCAATTTTGCCTTTAGTTCTCCCAGTTTTTTTCCAAATTCAAATCCATAGATAGCTCCCTGACTATATCCATCATCAAAACCGCTTTGTGCAACTTCCATTTTTCCCTTCACGATGCCTTCTGAATAACCAAAATTGCTGTGCTTTTCTTGAACGAGATTCAAATCGTGCATTGTAAGTGCTTCCATGTCCTCGCTAAATGGATCTAAATCATCAACACTCTCAGTATTCGCACTCTTTTGTAGCGAGTTGTCGGTTTTGGGAGTCTCTGTTTTCGCATCTGCTTCAAGAAGGACCTCTCCAAGGTTTGTCTCAACCTTTTTGAAAAACGAAGGTGATAAAACTCCATCCCTTCCTTCAGTTAAAATGACTCCATTTTCTGATTGATAAAACTCGATTCCATGTTGCATCGCTTTTAAAACATCGATATAAATATACAAACTACATGATTTCCGAATCCCAGAAATAACTCCAGGTTCACCAAAGAGCCCCGTAGCACAGTGAATATGGTTCCTTTTCATTCGTGAAAGGCCTTCTTTGTTAATCTTCGGCCACAATTCTTTTCTTGTACCATGTACAACCTTAGGTAATAAAGAAGCATCACTAACACGTGTCATAGGTACTTCAATCGTTCGAATTGTGTGCCCTTGATTGGCACGAATGAACAGCTTACGATCCGTTTCAGCCAAAGAAAACCTTTTCTTTTCGTTTTCATCCACAATCTTTTTCAGCATCTCTAGCGATAGACTTTTGAATTGCGGCAATTCAAGTAGGTCGTCTACCGACACGAAGCCATCTGGACGAAGCCGCAACCCATTAGATTGGGCAGTATGGCGAAGAACCTTGGAAAGTGCTTTTGAAAACCGGATCATGGGATCCTGTTCTTGTTTTCTCCTTCCGTTGGGCGTTCTGGCTTGTTTCTTTTGTTCAGTCAAGTTGGACATCCTAAAAAAATCTTTTCTTTTAGACGCAGTACACAAACTAGGTTTCAAAAAGATATGTGATAGTATGGAGCAGCGTCTGATTAATCCTCGTGACTTTAATTTCTCCTAATTTGCTTGTATACAATAAAATGACAGGTATAATAAACAATGATTGCAATATTTAGAGCAATTAATTGAAAAAGTAACCCTTAAAAATGATTCACGATCAGAAAGAAGGTGTTTATTTATCGTTTCTCCCAAAAAATTACAATCGGTGAAGCAAGTTGATTTTAACTTGTTATTCAAAAATTCTTTGAAGAGTAGGTCTATTGGTCTTCTGAAAAAGCGTAAGACAAACGAAAAGGTAGTTTTCTTAAAACTTTATAATGAATTGAGCAGAAGAGATCTCTTTTCTGACTATTTACAGTCAGTGTTCTGGTTAGTCCACCCAGAGCCCTCACCCTCCATTTAGAGAAAAGTCCCAAAGTAGCTTAATCACAAAAATGTCCGTATTAAATTCATCGATATGGATGGCGATTGGGTTTTCAACCTTAGTCGGCCTATACATGTTGTTTCATGGCAATGGAGAAGCTTTTGATGTTGGAAGCTTTCTTCTTCAGACCAGCCCCTATACCTGGGGCTTGCTAGGCATTGCCAGCTGTGTCGCTTTTGGTATTATTGGAGCAGCTTGGGGTATTTTTATTTGTGGAAGTTCTATTTTGGGTGGTGCTGTTAAAGCGCCCCGAATCAAAACCAAAAACTTGATCAGTATCATTTTCTGCGAAGTGGTAGCCATCTATTCCCTGATTATAGCCATTGTCTTCTCTGGAAAGTTAAATGCTGTCGGTGCTTCTCACCTATATACCAAGTCCAATTATTACACTGGCTTCGCTATCTTTTGGGGAGGACTCACCGTTGGTCTTTGCAATTTAATTTGCGGCGTCTGCGTTGGTATTACTGGCAGTAGTGCTGCCCTAGCTGATGCGCAAGATGCTTCCTTGTTTGTAAAAGTATTGGTTGTCGAAATTTTTGGAAGTGTTCTGGGTCTGTTTGGCTTAATTGTGGGTTTGTTGGTTGGCGGAAAAGCCCTCGACTTTGCTTGAATTTTGACTAATGTTCCTTTGAAAAACTGAAAGTCCTTCTTTGTCCTTCACATTGGGATTCATCCTCGGAGTTCCTGTTGCTTCGTCCCTTTTAGCACCCTCTGATGATCTTCCTGTTAAATATAATCATAAAGTTACTTAAGAGAATGACCTTGTTTCCGTTAAATTCTATTTGTATCACGATAATACTTCTCCGCCCATCACATAATCTAAGGTTTATTTGCTGAGCGGACACAACATCTAATCTCATAGAGCATGTTCCTCAATGGTTAAAGATTAATGAGCCTAATCTTTATAACGCTACTTTTATACTAAAATGCCATCGGGTCAGCTCTTTAGGGCCTGCCCCATTAAATAAATGTATTAAATATCAAGTCAAGTCTAGCAAAAGAAAGTTGTTGTAAATCATAAAAGCATGGATCGGTTTAACACACCTAAATGAGTTATCTGGATAGTGTGCCAAAATCCCATATCACATTATCTACGGTAGCAGGATTTTTTACAAAATCTGAACCGTTGTATGGAGAAGCAAAGTCGGAGGTTTGATCGTTAAGTTTCCATTTGGAATAGGTTTGGATAACTAGTTTCAGAGTGTCTTTAGAACAATTTTTCTTTATAAACTTATGTTCTAAGAGCTTCAATGGTGAGGGGCGTTCCTGTGGGTTTTTTTTAAGACACAGATCAACGAAATCACAGAATGCTGGACTAAAGGATGATCTATCTAATGATGGAGAAGCGTGTTTTGGAATTAAAAGTAATACTTTCATAGGATGTATGCCGGAATAAGGAGGTTCTCCGTTTGCTAACTCAAAAGCCGTGATTCCCAGGGACCATATGTCGGCTTTGGCATTATAGCCAGTTTGTTTGACAACTTCTGGAGCCATCCAAAATGGGGTACCAACGAAATCATCATTTTTATCGTAGAAATTTTGCAATTGACCGGATACACCAAAGTCTGCTAGCTTAACTTCCCCATCCTGCGTAGTTAGGATGTTCGCAGCTTTTATATCGCGGTGCATTTTTCCTTGACCATGCAAGTACACCAAAGCCTCCAATATATTCTTTAGGATCTCAGCTATTACCTGTTCCGGAAACTTTCCGACTGTCTTCAAAAGCTCTGTACAACTGCCTCCATCGCAATACTCCATGCTTATCCATAAGCGCGTCCCATCCAGAAAAGACTCATAATATCTAGTAATAAATGGCGAGTTTAATCCAATCAAAAAATTAATTTCTCGAGTAAGAGATTCTATTTGATCCGTCGTTGCATCCAAATCTACTACTTTAAGAGCGACTGGTTTGGATGTTTCAACATTGATAGCTTTAAAAACAGAGCCAAAGCTACCTTGTCCTATTAGCTCCAAATCACAATAATGTTGCTTCTGCATGGCTTCCGTAATTCATTCCGATGGAAGCAGATGAATTAAGTCGTGTTTGGATTTTTGTGGAAAAGTAGTTGGTTTTTTCTAAGCAAAACTTTTACTGAGGAAGCAAAGAATGGTACATTCAATTACAATATGCCGAAAGTTAATTGAAAAAAAGCGATATTGTATATGTACATGGAATTATACGCTTACACCCTTCCAATAATTCATGAAGGGAATTGACCCATACTTCTATTAAGACTATCTACATGATGCTGAAGCTTACTCACTTCGTCAAAAATAATAAAATAATAAACTTCATAAATTCATTAAACAGTCATTGTCCCACTTCACCATTCCGTAGATGGCGTAATCCTAGACAATAAATATTGACATGTCCATAAAAATAAACTCGAGAGGGTGACATTAAAGGGAATAAGATCCTATCTACAGTACAACACAATCTTTTATAGGGGTTTTTTTACATCGATTTACTGGAATTCAAACTGAAGCGCCGCGTTTTGTATACCTGCTTCTTTGATGGTTTTATCCAAGGAATTCCATAAGCTTGTACGCTGAAAGGTCAAAGAAAATGGTTGAGACTCAGCTCCTTCTGCATTTCCTTTGACGTATGCATAAACCCTGCGAACAAGATCAGTCTCATAAAATCTTCGGATAAAACGAGCTCCGGTTGGCAAGCGGATTTGGACTCTAGTGACACCGGTTCCAGGACTAGGCTCTTCATCCTTTCCTTCTTCTGAGTTAATTTTATGAATCGTGTTGTCCTGCGCTTCTTCCTCATCGGCTTGAATAGGCTGAGATGATTCACCAGTACCTTCATCTTTTCCTCGGTCAGCACCCAAAGAAGCAGCAATAGCTTTTGACATTTGTTCTTCCTCGGTCATTGCTTCAGCTGGTTTTTGCGATCTGGGACCGAGAGGATTCTTCCTGCCTTTGGTTTCATCCAAGGTACAGCGTTCCAAAAAGTCATTCAATTCAATTACAAAGTCAGTAGCGGTAATTCCGCTATTCCATTGTTTAACACGTTCACCGGTGCGAGGATCTAAGATGGCAACGTGGGGTGTGGATGACACAGGGTAAAAACGCTTGAATTCCATACCCGGTTCCTCGTCATCCAACAATTGTAAAAATAGAAAATGTGCACGAATAACTTCTTTTACAGATTCACTCTTCCATAAATCACGGTTTAAGACTTGGCATTCAAAAGAAGAGGAAGTTTGCAAATTGATAAGAATCCATCGTTTTTCGTAGGTGGCTTTCATTTTAGCTTCATCTAATGTAAGATGGGATATTATGTCGTAAGGAGGACGGAAAAGTTTTGCAAGGCGAGAAGCACGACTATTGCTCTCTGATTCTTCTGAAGAAGTATCAACAGACGATGCGACAGGCATCTCTGAAGGAGATTGATCAAAAATGCCAACCCTTCTTCTTTGTCTACGGTTCATTCTAGGTAAACCTGATCCTAATCCGAAATCATTACCTACAAATCCTAGCCCTGATGTAGCATCTGCCATTGGATCGACTAGTACCTCTCTCGTAGGAGCAATGGGAGCACGGACTTCTTCAGTCTGTTCAGGCGGAGCAGACTGAGCAGTGTTGGAGCTCCCGCTACCATATTCACCAGTTACGCCTCCACTTTCAAAGAAAAGTGTTACCGCTGTGGACAAGTCTCCATCAGCAACTCCAAGGTATTCCTGGGCTTTTTCTGGAGTTGAGTTTGTTATAGAACAAAACGTAGCTACCAAATTACTGGCGTCTTCTTCCATAGTAAGAGCTTATAGAAGTAGTGAATGTGGTGTGTGGTGGAGGACAAATCCAGTATATCTGAGAAACATTTCGCACATACAACATTACAAAACAAAACTAAAGGAAACATCATTTACATACAAATGCGATTTTTTACTTGTAAAATGAAGAATATTAAGCTCTTCATAACGCTAAATTAATTTTTATTACATTTTCGACTACAATAAAATCCAACAACCTCAATAAGGACAAATTCCTTACTAATTACCCTTTGAGCAATACTAAACGGGTAATTTCAATGCCAATGAATACCTTACTACAATTTACTTTACAAAGCTTCTAATGCTCAATTACTGTCACTTTGAAGTTCAATTTCCTGTGGGCACATGTTTTGCATTAAGATGGCTAGAATAGCATTTTTTTACTTTTTAGGGGCCATACGACGAAGGTAGAAGTGCAATTCATCACCCTCAAGGATGTAACCATCGCAACGGCCAGATTGACCAGGGCGAGAAGAAACACAAGCGTACAAACGGCCAGCAGCAAATTGAGATTCCATAGCAGGGTCAACCTTGGAGCTACCAACACGAGCACCGAGCTTGCGTTGGACGTGCTTAGACTTGGGGGTAGCAGTAGGAGTAGCCTTCTTACCCTTACCACCCATCAAGATGCCGTAGTGAGTTTCATACCAAACACGGAAAGGAGCAGCATCAACTTGGACAACGGCAGACTTGGTCAAAGTGTTAGTACGGACCAACTCGTTGTTGGAAGGGTGGTAGGCGACTTGGATAACACGAGTCTTCTTAGCAACACCCTCAGAGCCCCAGGAGAAGTTACCAGATTCTAAACGAAGAGCACGGAACTTCTGATTACCACCACGGACACGAACTTCATGGATACGCTTGGCACCGATACGAGTGTTGGCGGCTTGACGGCCCAACTCAAATTTTCTTTTCTTGCGGTATTGAGCACGCTTGGCACCGGAAGCAGAGCGCTTGTGGCGTGAGTCTCTGGTAATACCCATGTTGGTAATTTGGTGATGATAGAAATCCCAGTCGAAAAGTTTGTGTCGGATGAATTATGTGACTGTTTTTTTAAAACATAGCGTGTAGGTCCGTATATTGAAAAAATACTAATAACGAGCCCTAGTGATATGTGGTTTGACCGTAGGGGTACGTTGCAGTTATTAAATAAACAACAGTACGAGTTTAATTATATCTGATAAAAATCAATCAGGAAAAAGACGATGGGAAGTCATGACTTATTTCTAGTTCGACTTCTTAAAATGTAAATCTATTACATTGCTTAAAATTAATTGTGAATATAACTGTCTACTTTGAGCATTGAGAGATTTTTCTAAGAAATGGGGTCCATTATTTTATTCATGTCGCAAAGGTAAATAAATATCGAGGTCTTTAAAAGGAATCGTAGCAGATAATTACTGCTCAAAAGAGTTGTTATGCTCATTAGACGATAAAGCTTCCTCCTGCTCTTCAGCCTGTTCGTTAGTAGTAAATGTTTCGACATCCTGTGCTTTTTGAATTCCTTCAGAGACCTCGTGGCTCCTATCTAAGGCATCCAAAGAATTCATAAGCTCAGGAACTTCCCAAGTGGCTAGCGTCTGACGGATGTATTTCACCGGAGCTGCGTTGGTGTTTGAATTAGCAGACTTTATAGACTTTACATCTGGTTTCATTCCTGGGCTTTCACCCCTTGATGGTTCACCTTCTTGTTTGTCTGCTTGGATGACAGGATAGTTGGGTGTATTTTGAAATGATGGAGAGCTAGCGGCAGAGGAAACGTCGGTGAATGAAGGCCTCACATTATGGTCCCTAAGAGGCTGTGGAAGTTCCTTTGAAAGTCGCTCAATAACAAAAGGGTTATCGGGAGAACCACGGACTGGGTCACTCACAGCTGGCAAATTCACATCCCGGACAGCATTGATAAGACCGCACATAAATTTATTTCGACGTATAGCTTGTAAAGCAGTATTCTGCCAATTTGATTTGTAGTAAAAAGTTACTGTGAATTTGAGTGAATCCAATGCTGAAAAATCTAGAACCGACAAATCCAAAAGAGGTCGAAAATCGCGATCATTCTCCTTAACAAACTCGAGTAAAAGGTCCCGCAGACGTTCCAATTGCTTAAAGTCCGTAGCAAAAGGAGCTGTCAATGTTACGGACTCACTTTGAGGCAAACTGCGCCGCAAATTCTCAATAAACAAAGTGTTAAGTAGAGAATTGGGGGCTTGTACAGTTGAACCACTCATGGTGCGAAAAACTGTGCATAGTAAAGACAAGGTTACCACTTCGTACTTTGTCCCATTAATGACAACCACGTCTGAAATGTCAAAAGGGTGTTTACTGAATAAGAAAACGATGGAAGACATTAGTTCCTGGGCGGTGGCTGCAAAAATGAAGGATAAACTCAGGAGAGTTGTTCCATATGCCGCTAGAATGGTTGCAAAGGATGTATCCAAAAAGGAAATAAAAATAAGGACCCCAATGACACCAACAGCTGCAAGTCCAACACAATCCAACTTGGATAAAGCCACATCGACATCTCTTAAGGAAATTCGAATAGAAAAGAATTCATCGGCGACTTCTCTACTAAACTGCTCTAATTCTTCCAAGCTGATACTACGACTGTAATCTCTGTCTAGAATCTCAAATATAAAGCTAATGTCATCTTGATCACGAATAAGACCAGAAAGATCTTCTTTTTTAAAAGAATCTTCTCCGGTAGGAACGATGGCGTACCAAATTCTTCTAGCAATAGCAAGACATCTTTTTCGAGACCGAAGCATTTCGATAATAAACTCTTCTTCAGCGGTAAATGGTTTATGCGAGTAACCAGCAATATTATTAAAGACGGAACCGACTACTAATCTTGTTTTGTTGAATGCTTTCTTGGCGTTCCTTTTCAGGCGCTTAACCTGTCGAATATGACGAGGAGCATTATCCTTAGCCAAAGGATCAGAGGTACGTAAGTGAAGGATATAATCCTGTTGCAAAACAGATGGTGAATCTCTATATGGAGCTTTCATAGATGCTATAAAAAGCTTGGTCAGCATGGAAAGATGCTTTTTATTATCAGCAATACGGAATTGATATTGCACTTCATGGTAATGGAAGCCAATAAAGTGTAGGATTGTCTTTTCTAAAAGAAGAACAATACTGAGAATCACAAAAGCACCGATTATTTTCGTACAGACTTTTATCCAAGACTGGACGTCCGAGGCAGTGGAAAACGAATTGGCTAGATTTACATTGGGGTTGACATTAGCGGTGCCAGATGCAGCAGGAGTCAGCGTGGCATTGCCCAAATTGTTAGATACAGGAGCGGAATTTTTTATCATAATAGGTGGGAATGTGCAAATACATATTATACAAGTGAAAAGGAAAGCCAAGGGCAATTCAATGGCAGAGACGATGACGGAAAGCTTATAAGCTGTGAAGGGGAAAATCCCAACAATAGGGTATAAAGAATAGGGAAGAATACTTGCGACTAAGCGAGAGACCCAAAAGCTACCCCAAGCAATCTCAAACCAAAGAAAAATCCAAAAAATACGGACAGTACCAAGTTTCGCATAGCGGTATTTTGGTGATACACCTACAGCCAAAGGGACCACCAATAAACAAGCTAAAGGAAACCACAAAGCAAGCCAACGAGTAATGAAAGAGAGGTTCATGAACCATTTATATAAATTTGTGATATAGTAGACTCCCTTGAACCTGGACTCTCGCTTTTTCAAAGCATCGTCACTTTTATAGGTGTCATCTATATCTTGTATTATAGTTTCTGTATTATCAAAAACGTTTAAGTTTCGTAAGCCATTGCGAAAGTACTTTTCTTGGTCATCTGCCATCAACATTTTCAACAAGAATGTCAGACTCCAAAAATCAAAACCAAAATCAAAGAAAAGGGAAGAGAAGAAAAGAAAAACAAGACTAATTCTCTTGTAAAAATAGAAAAAATCAATATGAGCGAGAATGCGCCAAAAAAGGGAGAAAAGCAAAGTTTACGCAAAAAACAAAGATAAAAGTATAGAATAAGCCATATGATAAATATTAAATCATCCAATTACTCTTGTATGTCCAGAAATAAGCAATCCTGTGGGTAACCGTTAATTCGTGAAAAAGAATCGATATTTTCGTGGAAAGACCTGAGATGCAAGCAAAACGAAGGAATTGGGAATTACCAAAAAAAAAAAAAAAATTTAGTTCATATAAACAAGTCACAGGTTCATAAATAGTCACCTTCTTTTGTGTATAACTTTTTTTTGTATTTGTTGGAGAATACTGAATTTTTGCAATCGCATTTTCTTGTCTGTGTTTATGACATGCGTGATGTTATTTGTGGGTAGCAAAAAGTAAACAAAAGGAGTTTGAAGAAAGAAAAATAAAATAAAATAAAAAGATCAATAGAAATAGAAATAGAAGCGAAATAATAAAGGATTTAGAATGATTTTTATATGCAGCAATTAGTTCATAGGAAATAAACATTCCAGAGAGCTGTCAAAGGTGGAACCATTCCATTGAAATCAATGGACCTTCGGACGGCTGTATAGATTGTTCTATACGCAAACTAAGTAAAGTCATAAACTTTCAAAAATTCTCATCTCCTCATGGTTGCTTCCCCTAATTCCCTAATAGCGGAAAGATAAAGATTTGAGAAAGGAAAGGAAGCATTGAATGAATTAGAGACAAAAGCTTGTGTTGTAACTAAGAGCTTCAAGAAACTGATTGGAAGAGAAAACCTGTTCATTCTCCTAAACCATGATCAGCTGCAAAATGTCCTTAGTACACTTCGTCCTTTTTCTCTACCCATCATCTCGAATGTATTGCATTTAAAAAAAAAAAAAAAAAAAAAAAAAAAAAAACCATGAGATTTCATACATTAAAAAAGGCTTGGAACAAGGGACGAACTTTAGATTTAATTTTATGGGTAAATAATACCTAATATCTCAATCCTCATTTGTTTGTTTACCTTATAAGATGACTTAAGCGAATCCGTTACCTATCACTAAACGAAACTGGATCCGATACTACGTGTATTCTCCAAGGGCTAATTCATGGTACAAATACCAACTTCTTCTAATTATCGTTTTCAGAAAGATTGAAAGGAACGACGCCTAGCATTGAATTTCGTAACATTGGAACATATTTATAAAGATTCTCGCACCTTTATCCATATAATTCGAGCGTTCTTCTTTTGCAATCATTTTCGGATTCTCACTTTCTTGAAATTTAGTATGGCTGACACAACAGTTGAGCATTACTCAGATTTTGACCAAGCCATTGTCAATCAATCTAAAGCTGTTGTCTCTGATTTGAATAAATCGCGTCCTGTAGCACGTAACACGAACGTTGACGATACCCATGATGATCCACGTGTAGAGAAAGAAAACAAAGATTACACAAGGAGTGTATTTGCCGAAGAAAGTATACCTTTCCACGAAGAGTCCCTTGATGACAGTCGGTGGAGTGCAGATCCTAAGGTGCCTAAAACTCGAAATTATGACACGGCCCAGAGAGAGTCTAGCGAATCTGAGAATTCCGGGACGAACCTGTTTGTCACCGGAATTGCTCCTCGAATTCAGGATGAAGATTTGATTGAAATGTTCAGCAAATATGGTACCATTATGCGAGCCAACATCTTAAAAGACCCTGCCACCAAAGAACCTAGAGGATTTGGTTTCGTTTCTTTATCCACGGTGGAAGAAGCAGATGCCGCTATCCAAGGGTTGAACACAAAAGAATTCTTTGGTCGCGTTTTAAATGTACAAAAGGCCAGACGGTCCCGCCCTCGTTCTCCTACTCCTGGAAAATACATGGGATCAACGAGAAAAGGGATGATGCATGAAAGAATGGGAAGTCATCCATACAATGGAAATAATCGAATGCCTTCTCGCTACCGTCCTAACCGTGACGGTCGCGGATCCCCAAATTACTATCGTCCGAGCAGTAATAGAGACTACGATGATAACAGGAGCCGCTTTCTAGAATCAGAGCGTCCTAGAAGATATAAAAATGATTACAAATTCCGTCCCTACGGTGATCGTCGCCGCAAACATGAGTACCCTCGGGATGGACAGGACCAATCCTCTCGTTCCTACAACAACGATCGATTGCAGCAAGAAAGATCATTTTCAACTTCCGCCCCACAAGTGTCTTTTTCTGAAGAACGACGCCCAATGGAGCAAAATACTATATAAGAAACAGAACTCACACCATCTTTCAAGAACGACATCATTGGCTTCTTTGGTTGTCTTCAACTTTGCTATTTATGGCTCCATACATTGTTTTATTATAATCATGTTTCGTTCAAAATCTCAAATACTTAATTTATGGTACTTCCGTCTTATCACAAAGATTCCTTCTTACGTTGTTATGACCTTTGTTTTATTCCTTAACGAACATAAATATTTGCTTATGAACCTACTATAGTTGTTTCGCAACTGCAAATAAAGATGCCCACAAACGTTTCTGTAATGTCAAGTTCGCATTCTTTTGCAACAGCAAAGCTTTATTTATTTCGCTTATGACGCACGTTTATGTTTTATGATTCTATTGACCAAAACAGAGCATGATTCCTTTCTTTGCTCGTTACAAGAAATCGAGTTTTCAAGATAGATAGGACAGTTTTGTCCTTAATGCAAATGATCTCCATTCAAGAAAAGTTTGCCGTTCAAGTTAACAGCCTTCATTTGAAAACCTTAATATTTTTATTTATACAAATCACACTCCTTAACTTTTCCTAATCCAAGCTGCGCTATTATAGTAACCTTTATTGCGAATTTAGTTCGACATAGCTACGAAGTTCATCTTGATATTGTCTTAGTTTATGTTGCCATTCAATCCATGTAATTGCCATCATAGCAGCATCCGTCATGTCATCTTTTTTGCTTGAAAATTTAACTGGTAATTCAAATGTTTTTAGCGCATCATCATTTACAACAGATACCTTTCCAAGCTTCAGCATATCGTTTAATAGTCTGACGCGTGTTAGTTTTGTCTTGGTATTACTGTTCAATTTAACAAAGTCAGACAAGGCAGAAACGTAAGAGTACACGGATTGTGGTGCAAGGGAAAGTAAGCTAGAGGGACTAGGATTTGATTCCGGCGACGCATGGACTTGACTGTTTATATGCAAACAGTGCAGCATATATTCAATTACATTGACTCGCAAAGTCCATTCAGGAATGGTTTTGGCTCCTGACCGATAGCGCTGGTGTTCCAAAAGAATTATGCTGGGATGAAAACGGGAGGTTAACGTGGTATAGATTTGCAACGCAAGTCTTGCCAAATATTGAGGATGATAGTCTTCGATCCATTGGATACCCAAACCATTTGTCGGGGACGTCAAGTCTTCATGAGCCCATTCATGGATATTAACCTTAGCATCTTCCGTACGACTAGCAAGACAGTATGCAAAGTTTTTAATCCCTATATCAATCGATAGAACGTTATTTGTAGGATAGACTGGGGCAGACAGAATTCGCTGAAACAAATCTGCTTTTCGGCCTTTTCTGGATAAACCACTGACTTTGCAGATATGTTGCAGCGTTTGCAATTTGGAATAGTTCATCCTTCCCGATAGAAACAGTTTAATACAACAATACGAGTACAGAAAAAAAAAATAGCCGAAAAAAGTAAAGCACTTGTATGAAATTGTATGCAGAGTCACAAGGCCTTGCAATGAAATGTTGTTTCCACGTATGGTTAAAGGCTTGCTTCAATTAATTCGAATTTTATTAAAAAAATAAAAATAAATGCCCGTATCTTCGAAAACTCCAATACCAAGAAATTACCGCCTGAAAAAGTAAGTAGTTTGGGATACATCAAGCCATTCAAATAACTCTGAAAGGTCAAACTTGGAAACTTACAATGCAAGAACTGTTGCTTATATAATTAGTTTTGAATTTGAAAAAAGCTTTCTTTTCTCACCCATTATTACTAAAAATACTTTGCAAAATGTTGTGCAGCGTTTGGCCAGTTTATTAGTAACGTGAATGAACTGGATCCATCGGCTTTAGCAAAATCCAGTATCATCCAATTTGTATCAATGATTTAAAAGGGTTTCTACATTGATCTTGCGTCCTGTTCTTGCTTTTCTTTTCTAATTATCGACACAGCTCAACACAATACGATATCATAGAATGTCAAAATCCCAAGAAGATTTCACACTTCGTTGCGCCGCCTTGTTTGCAAATATAAAGGTATAACGTATTGGGTTGTACTATTGTGTATTTTGGAAACTTTTCTTTCATCGTTATACCAGCCCATCTTATCAGCTTTGTGGCAGCCGCCGATAAAACTGACTATTAGCGCACAACATTCTTAAATGAATATAGCTAGAAACAGGCATTTTTCAACTAAGTCCGCTAAATAACTTTTAGAAATATAGTTTATTTTTCTAGAAAAAGGTTGATATAGTTTTTTCCACGGTGAAATTTGATCAAGGTTTAACAAGGCTCTTCTTGAAAGATCTTCGTGAATATTGCAATTGAACATGGATTTCACTCCGAACCAATGCATTAACAATTTAAATTTGGAATTGGATGAAAGCCCTCACGTTGAGGAGTTCTCCAACGATGATTTGGCGGAACAATTGAACATGTTCAGCAATCCTTATTTCTTTGACTTTGAACCTGTTAATTTGTTTCCTCACAACTTTTACAGATCTGTACCTCAAAAGGTAAATAGCAACTCTTCAACGGTTCCGCCCAAATATAAAACCCAACCTCAACATGCTGCTCCGTCATCACAATTTACGACTTCCTCTAATGTCCCTGCGTCAGCTATTCCCAAGAGAGAACCTTTGGAAAATGCTGACGTTTCCGCTAAACTTTCTCAAGAAGACAATCAAAATCCCTACTTGACTACTGAGAATCTGGAATTGTTTAAAGCTTCAAAGGTAATGCAAATGCAAGGCAAGAATTCACCTGCTTTGTTTCCTCTATCTAATCCCACTGCATTCTTGGAGTCTGATGCTCCTCAAAACCAGCAAAAGGTCCCTTCTCATCCTTCTGTAGCCTATAAGCGCCCTAGTGATTCTTCTTCTTTGGATTTATCTTCCTCGTCTGCTGGTAACGAAGAACCAGCTGCCTCTACTTCTACTGGCAAGCGAAACTCTGCTTCTGCCCAATTGGCTGACCTCTCACAATTTGATGCCATAACAGAACAAGCTTCAGTTCCTTCAACTCCCATTGCTATCTCTGCACCTATGAATAAGCGTCCCAGGACCGACTCTTCCGATGCAGCCATTCGTAATGCTGCAGAAGAGGATAAGCGTCGAAGAAATACGGCTGCTAGTGCAAGGTTCCGTATCAAGAAAAAGCAAAAGGAACAGCAATTAGAACGTACTGCAAACGAGCTCTCTGATAAAGTCGTTACGTTGGAATCTCGAATTGGTGAGTTGGAAATGGAAAACAACTGGTTGAAGGGACTTATTCGTCCAGCTACGAACTTTTAAAAAATTTTTATCTCTTGCTTTGGTTTATATTAATATCGTTTTCGATTCGCTTCTGTTATTTTTCGTTCTGTGGTTATTAATATTTGCATACGTGTACAAATGGTGTTATAATTTTATAGCGCAATCTCCAACAGGTTGCGCGGGTCGGTCGTTTGTTTTCATGTTTAACCGACTTTTTTTGTTTTTATGATAATTCAACTTTGCTTTCCATAAATTTGCTCTTGTATTTCTCTAGTTATCAAACCGGTGTTTCTTATTATATTGCTAATTGAATAAGCTTTTGTATATCCTTATGACTATGACAATTAACAGTATTATATTTTTTTTCTATTTCTGTTTTTAAAATTTTTATCTATTCAGTATGTAAGTGTTTTTGCTTTGCAATGTTTCATTGTTCTTTTAGTATAATCCCTTGACGATTTCATTTCATGGCCTCATGGCCTTTAAACAGTGGTTTCACAAACTTATTCATAAATCAGTTTTTTCACTCGGTGCATTAGACTAGTATCCACCGAAGTAAGCATCTTCTCTATCGATGCATACCTAGCCTTTTGTCTCCCTTGAAATTCTTCAACTAAATTAGTCGAGTTCGAATGAAAAACGTTTAATTGCTCTTTTAACTTTTCTTCGCGTTTAGTTATAGTTGAATATATTTGTTTTCCAATTAAAGAAACACAGCGTTCAACTCCATGAGCGTTTGGTAAATCAACTTGACCAACACTCTTTAATTGTACCTTATCCAATCCATATGAGAGCTTGGACACTTTTTCTTCCTGTTTAACTGACCGTAGATTTAAATCTTTCACATGATCGTTGGTGTCTGAATTCAACGTACTACTGGTTAATCCATCCTCAGTATGATTGACAGAAGGGCCGCCCAAGGACGAAGCTTCAGTAGGAGGACTTGAGCAAGTATTAAGCAATGAGGGATTATTTCCAAGTGTCGAATAACCTTGTTTTGTGAAAGTTGCTAAATCAACTTGCCGCTTTCGATTCTGAGAAGGGGGCGTAAAAAGCTCATTCTTCCACGATTTGTCCTTCAGCATTTGCTTCCAAATTGATTTGTGATCAGGTTGCTGTGAATGATCCAAGGCATTTAATATATGACTCGAAGGCTCCTGTTTAACTTTTTCCATTGTTTCTATCGATGGTTTTGTATTACTCATAGGTTCAACAGTATTCATTTCCGGCTTCACACTGTCGCGCAATTCATTATTTTCTTTTTCATCATTACTTTGGTTGTCCCTTTCTCTGTCATCTAGAAGAGATTGCTCAGAATCGTTGTCTCCTTCTGGCCTTAAGAGTTCTTTGGTCTGCTTGTTATTCTTTGGACAAGGTGTTTCTTGTTCTTTCAAACCTGCTAAAGGATTATCTTCTCCTTTGTTTTTCTCATTCTTCCTTGGCTTCTTGACCCTTGGAAGACGACTACTTTTTGTAGATGCTTTGCCAGCACGTGCACGCTTCTTAAGTGGGGTAATCATAGTACCATTTCCCAAAGTTGCTTGATTTCTATCCTCTGCTATTTCTCCAGTAGTTTCATGTGCTATTATAGCCTCCTCATTCGCTGTATTTTCGGAATTGGTAATATTTTCATCAGCATAAGCATTCTTGGGCTCGTTTACCTTAAGCTCCAAGTTCTCATTGTCCTCCTCTGGGGAAGCTTCATTTACTGACTCTGCACAGACACTTTTATCGAGAACTTCATTTTCGAAATTTTCATATGCACTATCATACTCCATCGGACCACGGACGGAATGTTGTGATTCTTCCGTTTGTGTATCCTTATCATCGTTATTTGATTGATTTACAGCTACTTTCGGAGAGACAAACAGTTTAGGTGTTAAAGAATCTCCGACAAACTGCAAAGTTGAATCCAAGTCACCAAAGGAGGAATCGTCCAGGCATTCAAACATACAATCTTTTAAATGCGGTATGTCTGTAGTGAAACAAAATCTATAGGTTTGATCACTTGTCATCGTAATATCTTTTATTGATCCCCACGAAAGCTGCAACAAAGTACTTCCTTTCCTATAAATGATAACATCCCTGGGCTCGACAATCATAGTAGCATTTACGGGTGTTTCTAAGCCTATTGAGAATGTTCCAGCATAGACCTTGGTAGAGTTCGCAACGCAGGTCTGAAAGATTCGATCTGCCTTTAGCATTTGCATGGTCAACATAGGTTTCGACGAATCGCTCGGGCAAAAAAGATTTAGGCGAATAACATTTTGTCTATTACTTTCCTCATCCACCCCAGACACCGAAAATCTTGATATAAAAAGTCCGCACAGAAACCTACATGCAAAATCACGGTGGGTTAATCGCCTGCCAATCGCATATAAATTCAGTTCTTTTCGATTATTAATCAAATAAAGCTTATTATTTTCGCACTTTGCAATAAAAAGTGACATTATTTGAAGGACAACGCGTTCGAAAACAATCATTTGGTATTCTTGTTCATCGTATAATTCAAGGGTAGTTGTCACATTCAAAAATTCTGTTTCGTTTAAGTATTGGCATCCCAAAGACAAAGCCAATGGACCGATTGACTTTTTGAGAGAATTGTTGAGAGAAGGATCCAGTCCGGTAAATGTTTCTATAAAGATATCACCCAAATCTGGGTGTTTCCCTACAAAACATAAATGCAGAAGAATTTTAAGACAAGATATAATTTTTGGTTCCGTATACTGCTCTTTCTCCCCAATTACTGAAAAAGCAATTGAAATGTTTGATATCGTCTGCTTTTCGCGTACTTCGCTCGCGTCGACAGAAAGCACAGCGTTCAGAGTTCTGTCAAGTAAAACTTTTGTTAACTGCTTTCCCTTTGTTAATAAGTTAAGAAATTCGTTTATAAGATCCATTTTTGTGTTTAAGAACGATAATTCATCCAGTTAATTGAGCAAGTAAGTTTAAATTATTTTGAGCCGTGGTAAGCTATATCTTTTATAATGAAGATAATTAGTAAATAAGTGTTAGTTTATTTCAATAGATAAGCATATAAATAACTATTGCACAAGAGCTAGCTTTTAGTGGTATGCAGTTGGCAGCTTGTAAAATTTCGACGCGTTCGTGTTTCAAGACAGTGCAGCATTGTTACCTACACAATAAACAAAATAAAGTCAAGGAGGGTTGACATTTTAAATTACAAAAGTTTGTTAACATTAAGTATAATTAATATCTAATAAACTAAAAAGAGAATTTAAGGATTGGTGTAGATATACTACTTGATAATGTAATTAAATTGTCTATAAAAACAAGTAGGAACACGTTCAAAGAGAAATTTTGCAGTATGTTTCCCTTTACAATAACCTTTTCAAAACTTAAAACAGAAATAACTTTAAGGACGAGAGTTGTCGATGGAAAGGACAAGAATATCGGCAGCTTGATTCTGGGATAATTCATCCATAACCTTGGCAACGTTCTTCTTCAAGACCATGCTGCTAACAGCAACCCAGTTGGGTTCATCCAAGGCAGTGATAGTGGGAGCACGCTTACCAGGAGTAATTTTGAGAACATCAGTCAAATGATCACGAGCAACATTGTAGTTAACGAGAACGTATTGCTGAGCAATCACATAACCACGGATGCGTGTAATGATGGTTTGTAAAAGAGGTTCGAGCTCGGGAGAACAGTTGGTGGATCGAACCAAAACAGCACTAGTACTCATGATATCCTCAATGGCCTTCAAACCAGAAGCACGCATGGTTTCACCAGATTCAACCAAGTCAACAACAGCTTCAGCAATGCCTAAAGCACAAGAGGCTTCGACACTGCCTGAAACAAAACTGATTTCAGTCTTGGCTTCACTGCTAATTTCTCCATCCTTTTTCATTTGTGTCTCCAACTGTCTAAAGTGATCGCCCACCAAATATTCAAAGGAAGTGACGATACGTTGACCAACCAATTGTTTAACGGTTTGGATTGGTCCACTTTCGGGAACTTGAACTTGCAGTTTGCATCCACCAAATTGAAGGTCAACCAATTCTTCTACCTTCAATTTTTCACCGATACGGAGACGAGCCTCGGCAATTTGATCTTGACCAGTGATACCAAGATGAACACGACCGGTACCGACGAAACGAGGGATATCAGCAGCAGGCAAAAAAACCAAAGCAATGGGAAAATTTTGAACTAAAGCAATGTCCAAGCGAGAATTACGACGGAACTTGATATCAGCCCCCTTCAAAACATTCACACATGACTCGTACAGACGTCCCTCTAGACATATGCATTAATATTTTGAATCTAACAAATGTACAGCTTGTAAAATTATTTTCTTGGACTGAAAAGAATGCATTCGCTGATATGAAGGTCAATCGTCTTTGCGATCATCCATTCTCATTTTTTTTTCATCCTTTGATACTTTTCACTGTTTTCATGTGACTTACTTTTAGGAACTGCAAAAAGCAAACGATCCTCCAAGTGGTTGACCAAATCCATATTTATGTTTTTTATGAATTTTTTATGGTGTTGCACTGCTTCTTTGACGCTTCTCGCGTTTCTTGCTTTTTTCCTTAAACGCAGCACCCTACCCCAAAAAAGCAGTCACGGTATCCCAAAATTTCTAATGGTACCAAAACTGATTCTTCTTTAAACACCACGCACTTCTACACATCTCAAGAGAACAATGGATTCTTCTAAGGTTCCTGTTAAGTTGGCTAAGGTCATCAAAGTTTTAGGTCGCACCGGCTCTCGGTAAGTATAGAATAATGGTTTAGATTATGTTCCGGGTGGATACTTGTAAATATGTTTCTTAGCTATTTTAAACGCCCCTCCTTAAAAGAAACCCAACACATAACATATATGAACGAAACAAATTACTAACTTGTGATAGTGGTGGAGTTACTCAAGTCCGTGTTGAATTTATGGATGACACCTCTCGTTCCATCATCCGTAACGTCAAGGGACCTGTCCGTGAGGATGACATCTTGGTTCTTCTTGAATCTGAGCGTGAAGCTAGAAGATTGCGCTAAACCTAGCTTTGGCTTGACGCTGGTTGTTTCAGAGATATAAAAATACATCATCTTCATGAAGAGCAAAAAGTTCGAATTGTAAACTGTCTGGTTTAGTTAAATGTAAATGCAGTACAAGAGGCGTCTGTAAAAAAGACTTGTAACTATATCTGCTATAATAGTTATCGCATCATATGAAATAAACTTCAATATTAGGGTTACGAGCAAATATTCTATATAACCAAAGAGTCATTAATAAGAAAAATAACAGAAGAATCATTAATTTACAATACACCGTTGTTCGGTCAGTGTTTGCCACGTGCAGAGAACCGCTTGTTGATGGCATTATTTGTTCGTTTGAAGGTATCCGACTTTGATGGATTCGACGATATTCGTTGAATAGGTTGCGAGTACATCTCTTTTGTTGGTGAATCAGACGGCTGAGAGTTTTCTCTTTCACGAAGCTCTGCCTTGTTGATGAATAAATTCGACAAATCATCTGTAAATGCCAAATCTCGTGACCAAGGAGGTGTTTCAGGAAACTTTTGCCTGAACGTATTTGCTGTCGGCTCTATTGTATCAAATTTCGCATTTCCTAATGTAGTTTCAAAGTTTGCCATAGTTTCTGTCTCACTGCCGAGCAAAACGTTTGTATGTTGTGCCAAAGACGTAGTTCCCTCTTGAATTTGACTAGTAAGCTCATTCAAGTTATCCTGGGGTGCTGCAACATAACTTCTAACTGCTGCCGTCTTTTTCATTAAGTCATTCAATCGAAGTAAAAGCTTTTCGTGTCTCTCCTGGAGATGATCATCAGAATGAGCCTGGAGACTTTGTAGCAAACGATCCAGCGTTCGAACTTCTGAATAAACATTCTCCTTTTGTGCCTCAGCCAATGTCATGCATTCATCATAAACAGAGCGCGAATTTGAATGGATGCTTTTTCCTTTTGCATCCAATAACCCTGAGCTTTGTGAGATGGTACTTTGTAACTTTCCTTTATTTTCTAATAATGTATTGTTAAACACATCTGAGTCGTCGTTCAGCTTATCGAAATACAGCTTGAAATGCTCGTTTGAATCGACAAGTTCTGACTCTGTTTTCTTTAACTTCGAGTGGAATCCCCCCACGTTTGAATAGAGCAGCTGATTTTGCTCTTGCAAAAACTGACCAACCACCGAGTTAATTCGATTCATTAATTCTTTTTGTTTTGTTTCCTCCTGAGCCTTATATTCATCTAAAAATTGATCAACGTTACTATTGTTCTCACTTATAGACGTAGTGCAGGACTGAAGCAACGAAGTTATATCATCCTTCGCCGTTGTTATCGATTCTTTCTGAGATTTGCAAAAGTTCTGTTGCGAATTGAAGAGCGTACGAAGGTCCTGGACTACCTTTCGGTATGAATCTTTAACCTCTTTCTGTAGTTCGATCAGTTCAGTCGATATTCCATTACCTAGCTTTTGGGAAGACATGCTAATTTCCTGAAGACTGTTTTCGAGTAAAAGTAGTAAATTCTTCCGAGACTCTAACAAGTCTGAAACAAGAGAATCAAGCGTTGTCGAAGGATTCGTAGAAGACCGTGCTTCCCTTAACAGATTTTCCAAATTACTAAAATGTGTGTTCACTTCTTGTACAGAAGTATTTAATAAGACACTATGATTGTTTATAATGTCCTCCATAGAAGCGTTAAAATTGTTTAATAAATTAAAGTAGCCATTTGTCCCATCCGTAATATTTCCTTGAAAGCTAGTGAGCATTCCAAGCAATTCTTGCTTAAGATTCCAAAAATTAATCTCATTCTCTTCACTTGTCTTTTCCGTCCGACTAAGCTTTTCATAGAGGCGGACAATGTACTCTTTTGATTCACGATAATACTGAGATAGATCGGTTGCAACGGTTGTTATCTTTTGCTCACTGGTTTCATATTCCTTCCTTTTTTCAATTTCTGAGGTCAACTGTTCTCGCAAATTCTCGTTCTCCAGCCTTGTCGTCTCCAAATGAGAATTTGAAGATGCGAGCTGACCTTGCAAACTATCTATTTCCTTTCTGTGTTCTTGATTTGATTTCGAAACCAGCTGTAATTGTTCACGTGCATTTTTTATATTTAGCTCTAGCACCTCTAACTTTCGAGCTTGTTCTTGACAAAGAGTGCTTTTACTTTGCGCACCCTCAATCAATTCTTTGTAGGAACTTTCTGCTAAATAAACACCATTCTTTTGACGAGTGGCTATCAGGTCTGCCTTTAAACGCTCGATATCAAGGACCAGATCCTTGATAAGGACTTTACGGAATATTAATTGATTATTTTGCGGCTTGTTTCGAATGCTTTTCGCACGTGAGGCGTACTCTAAAGTTGAAAGTGTCTCTTCTATGTTACTGTTCGTAGAGGAAACGGTAACAATCATTGACGTTTTAGTTTTTCCACCAAGGGAATCCTGCAATAGCCTAGTTAACTTTGACTCTCGATAGGGAATGTGATGAGATTTTTCGACAAGAGCATTAATAACACGCCCTAAGGTAAGTAAAGATTGATTAATCATACCCGTTTCACGAGCACGCTTGTTTTCAGCCCCGGATCTACCAATATTTTCACTTCCGGCAAGGTCTACCAGGTGAAGCTTACTGACACGCATATAGTCATCTGAACTGTTGTTTGAGGAAAATGACATATTGGTAAATCCAGGTTCATGAGAGCTGGAAGAGGCAACCTTCGTGTGAATAGTAACGGTGAAAATAGAATGACTCCGTGATGAGAGATCGTTACACCTGGTAGCGGCAACATGGCGACGGTAGGAGCCTTCACGAAGCAACCGAAGACCCTCCGCTGCATTTTTTATATAAAATTCCTCCATTCCCGTGACAACAACATTTCCTTGACGGGAACTATCCTCAAAAACCCGAGCTCGTTTGCGTAGATCGTCAGCTACCAAAAGATCCCTAATTTCTTCATTGTAAAGTTCGTAGTATGAGCATTTCACAGCATACTCTTGGCCAGTATTATCCAAGGTAGAAAATAAGTTGTAAAGGGTGCGGGGGATTAAGCCAGCACCCTCAGATAAAATACCATTGGAATCAGATAAATCACCAGACATAGTGTAAGTTTTTCCTGTTCCCGTTTGACCATAGGCAAAGATAGTGCAATTATATCCATTAAGTACCTGTGTTAAGATGGGAGACACGGCGTGCTCGAAAAGCATCAGTTGATCCGCTTCAGGGCCAAACACTTTATCAAATGCATATGTTTTAGCAACAAGCATTGAAGAGGGATCAGATTGAATAGCTAATTCAGCACCAACTGCGCCTGATGTACTAAGGGCGAGAGCACTATTGTCACGAATTTCTCGATCACTACGGCCTCGAACACGGACAGCAACATTTATGTTCGTTTCATTTTCGTCGTGAAGTGTGCTCTCCGCAGAAGAGCTCGGGGATGCAGAGGCATAACCAACAGTACTCTGAGTACCAGCACGACGCTTGCGAGGAATAGTGGCATTGGGCACTCTGGGTGCATTCATTCCAAACTTTGAATGAACATTTGGTCCTGAGTTTTGTGTAGGCCCGCCTCCAGGAGGCCTTGGCGGCATATTGCTTTATGGTAAATGAGAAAAATGGAAGTCAGTAAAAGAAAGACGAGGATATAAACGAAAGACAGGAAACAATGGGAAAACTAAATTAAACAAAATCAAGAATATTTCTATTGTTAAATGCCTGATATTCTATCAAAATCGTGAATTGAGGTACCCAGATGTGAAAAGGTAAACACAGGGCCTTTTGGGAAGAACCAAGCAAGGTACCGAAACTTGGACAACTTCGAAAATATGCACTTTTGGCTTCAAAGAAATCCTTTTGTTGTAAGAAAATAAAAAGAATTATAACTGAATGATAGAATTCCAAGTCAAAAGGATCCTTTCTCTAAAGAGAAGGAATTCCTTACTAGACGGTAGTTTGTTGAATACAAGTTCACTTGAAAATACTCATATCTAATTTTATACATAAAATGAATTGAATTGTTTTTTTTTATTATACTCATGTAAATAGCACCTGTTTTCATTGAGAAATGAAAGAAATTTTTTGGAAAACCCATCCACAGTCTTGGTACTCCCAGTGACTGGGGAGAAGAAACTTGACTAGAAACAACGGCACAACACCATAATGTCGGATAGCCTTGTTGAGGAGATTAAGAGTCAAATCGTCGTTCGAGACGATGAAATTAACGTCTCCGACTTGGAAGCCAAACTAAATGTTGCGAAACCTGTGGGTTACGACACGGTGGTCGTGATTCAAGGTGTTCCTGTCGTAGAAGAATCCAAAGTTCAGGATTTTTATCGCTTTTTAACGAGTAGATTGTTTGCCAAAATTGGCAAAGTCAAAGAAAATGGTTTGTACATGCCTGTGGAAGACAAAGACGGCAAGAAGATGTCGAATGGTATCGTGTTTGCAGACTTTGAAACCGTTGAATTTGCCGACCTCTGTGTACAAGAACTTGATGGAAAACAAGTTGTAAAGAATCACGTTTTCGTTGTCCGCAAGCTAAGCCAGCTTGAGAAGGCTTTGAACACCCCAGAAGAATTCACTTTTGAAGAACGTGAATTTAAAGAGCGTGAACACTTGCGTAGCTGGCTCGCTGACTATTATGGCCGTGACCAGTTTATTAGCTACTATGGAAATCAGGTTTCTGTCAACTGGAATCGCAAGAGTGATATTCCTGAGCAAATTGTCAACCGTGAAAATTGGACTGAAACTTATGTCCAATGGTCACCTTTAGGTACTTATTTAGTTTCTTTGCATCTTCGTGGTATCCAACTTTGGGGTGGCGAGTCATGGAACATGTGCGCTCGTTTTTTGCATCCATATGTGAAATTTATTGACTTTAGCCCTAACGAAAATTACCTCGTTTCTTGGTCTTATGAACCCGTCCGTCTTCCCCCTATTGGACACCCTGCTCGTGAAAACATGCCCTTTACTGAAGAAGACGAAGGAAAGCATTGTTTCGTTTGGGATATCGCCTCCGGTCGCATCCTTCGTTCTTTCAAGATTCCCCCCCAACTCGACAACAAGGATTCAAAAAAGGTGGTCTGGCCTCTTTTTAAGTGGTCTGCTGATGACCGTTTCCTCGCACGTGTCAATGTTGGCCAATCGATTTCGATTTACGAAACTCCTTCTCTTTCTTTGGTCGATAAAAAGGCTCTTAAAATTGAAGGTGTTCAGAACTTTGAGTGGTGCCCCGTTTCCAATGCTCTTGGCGGAGACAACAAGGAGCAACTCTTAGCCTATTGGACTCCTGAAGTCATAAATCAACCTGCTCGTGTTGCTCTCATGAGTGTCCCATCCAAGCAGACTATTCGTACTAAAAATCTTTTTAATGTCTCTGATTGCAAGTTGTACTGGCAGTCCAATGGTGACTTCCTCAGCGTGAAAGTCGACCGTCATACCAAGACTAAAAAATCTACTTTCTCCAACTTGGAGATCTTCCGTATTCGTGAAAAGAACATACCCGTGGAAGTTGTTGAGCTTAAGGATGTTATACTCAATTTCGCTTGGGAGCCCAAGAGTGACAGATTTGCTATTATTTCTGCTAATGATCAAATCTTGAGTTCTACCAATGTCAAAACCACTCTTTCTTTCTATGGATTTGACCATAAAAAGAACACAACTAGTACATTCCGTCACATCGCTTCTTTTGATAAGAAATCTCTCAACTCCATCTTCTTCGCTCCTAATGGCAGATTTTTGATAGGTGCCACTCTCGGTTCCGCTACACAGTATGATTTGGAATTCTATGATGTGGACTTTGATACTGATAAAAAGGAACCTGATGCTTTGGCCAATGTTCAACAGATAGGTTCAACCGAACACTTTGGTATGACTGAACTTGAATGGGATCCAAGCGGACGCTATGTGACCACAAGCAGTACCGTCTGGCGCCACAAGCTTGAGAATGGCTACAGAATTTCGGACTTTAGAGGTACCCTTCTTCGCGAAGAAATGATTCCAGACTTTAAGCAATTTATATGGCGACCTCGTCCTCCTACTCTATTGTCTAAGGAAGACATGAAGAACATTAGAAGAAAACTTAAAGATTACAATCGTCTCTTTGACGAAGAGGATATTGCCGAAACAAGCTCTGCCAATCGTGAATTGGCCGCTCGCAGAAGAACTCTTATCAGTGAATGGCAAAAATATAGAGAAGAAGTTACTGCTCATGTTTCTGAAGAGCGTGCCGTTGTTGGTCAACCTCTTCACTCTGTTCTTCCTGCTGACGAAGAAGAAGTTGTCCAAGAAACTGTTGAAGAGGTTATTTCTGAACAAATTGAAACAATTGAAGATTAAATTTATCTTTCTTTTTGGTCTTGTTTATTGTATTTGGGTTTCTTGCCTTCTCGAATGTTTCTTCATGTCTTTCATGATCCTGCTACCATTTTAGTTGTGTAACTATTAGGGATTTACTTGTTCGATCGGTGCTCTAAGTTTGGGTGATATATTTAGTGTGATAGTTTGAAAAAATGAGATTGCATTTCTTGCTGTAAAACTGAAATTTATTTACATCTATATGTAGCGTTATTTTTACTTAAATATTTGGAATTTTAAATAATCAGTTTTAATAGTGATAGTCAAATAAGCTTGATTTATCTACTTAATTGATGACGAAAACAAAACATAAAACAAAAGTGTAAACAGAAAAAAATTCGTAAAGATCGTCTAAAAAGTCTTCAAAGTATGATCGTCAAACAAGAGACAAGCATTAAGACAAATTGCCGTACCAAGCCGATTTATCTCCATTGCTGGATCCGTCTATCACACGCCCGCCAAGGGGCCTACTTTTGTCATTAGTTACCGATTTCCGCAACCTAGTACCTGCTTGAATTTGATTCAGCAAAGGACCTCTATCGCCTGGAACAGTTGCGATGGGTGCTGGTACTGAAGTAGGGGGAGCCGGTGGTGCAGCAGGAGGTGCTGAAGGAGGTGCTGAAGGAGGTGCTGGAGGCGCTGGAGGTGCCGGTGGTGCAGCAGGAGGTGCTGAAGGAGGCGCTGGAGGTGCCAACGAGGGTGTTGTACTTGTAGATCTCGGCTTTACAGGAGAGGTAGAAAGTGGTCGAACGGGCGCCATGCCGCCAAATAATTTTGCAGCTAAAGCTGCCGCATCCTTGCTCGATTGCGCATCGTCTTCACTATCCTCTTCATCTTCATGTTGGCTCCAGTTATCCGAATCATTACCGCTCATTTTCGGGGCAGGTGGAGCAGGCGGAAACTTCGAAAAAGGATTAAAACCAGACGAGGCGGGAGGCGCAGGGGGAGCTGAAGGAGGAGGAACTGCAGGAATTGCTGGAGCAGCTTTAGAAGAAGGAGCTTGAGAGCTTGCATCAGGTTGTTTTACTTGTGGTTGAAAGGCAGACTCCATAGCAGAAGTATTCACTTGCTTCTGATCTTGTGGTGGTAAAGACGGGGCAGGAACAGCAGGTACAGGGGGAGGTGCTGAAGTAGGATTGGTTACTGGAGGTGTTGAAGGTGTTGGAGGTGCTGGAGGTGCTGGAGGTACAAAAGAAAGCTGCTGCGGCGCCGTGGAAGGCTGGGAAGTATTTGACGTACCAGAAGGCAAAGGAGGTGTCGGAGACACAGACTCCTTAGGAACAGGTGGTACTTGTTGTGGAGTTGAAGAAGGTCGAGGGACACTTGGTGCATTAACAGGCATTGGAGGTGCCATAGATAAAGGAGGAGGCTGTGGTGTCGAGGTAGGCTGCTCGACATTCGACGTGCTGATTGCCTCAGGCGCAGGAGTCGAATGAGTCGAAGGCAACTGAGTGACAGGCTCAAAGGATAGAGCACTATGGGCACCGGATGGTGTCGATGAGGGTTTAGCATCTCTTGATGGTACCCTCTGAGGTGATGATGCTGTAGCCTCTTTCACGGATGAAGTGCTAGATCCCGACGACACAGGAGAAACAGAATCCCTTCTTACGTGTTCAGGTTTGGTAACCGATTCCTGGATCTGTTTACGCTCTACAAAATTCTCACCAGCCTTATTTCCATTCACATTTTGTGACTTTTCTTGGTTCGATGGAGCAGTATTGAAAGATGAGACAGATGGTTCATCTTTACTATTTATCGAGAGATTCGAAAACTGTTCCTTGAGTTGAGGAGCTTCGTTTGTAACGGTAATCATCGAAGGGCTTGCTGACGAATTACCACTAACACTTCTTTGTTGTCGGGGCTTTATACCCATAGCAGCTAAACGCTCATTCATACGTCGCTGAGCTTCAGATTTTATTCTTGCAGCTCTGTCTTCAACATCAGGTACACTGGTAGAGCCTCCCCTCTCGGCTACGGGTTTGGATTCAAGAGTGGAAGGTGCTGCAGCTTCAGGTTGGACGACATCAGATTTTGGTTCGACAACGGTACGCTCTTGCGGTTGAACAGCCGGCGGAAGATCTTTCATAGTCTTCTTAACAGACTCATCCAACATATTATTCTCCAACCATTCATTGTCCATTTTGCTGAATGGAACCAACTGCTTACGTGCTTCCAACTCAATGGAATCAATAGAGGTTTTTAGTTGCTTAAGTAAATCCTTTGACGCATTTCTTTGCTGTTCAATATTACTTACTTTTGCAGCAACGTCATTAAAATCAACTTCCCCGCTAGATTTTTGAATACTTGAGGAAAAATCATCTAATTTGTTGTCAGCAGCATCTACCTCAGAAACAAGTTGAGTAACCTTCGAACTTAATGCGTTGAGGCGTGAATTCAGACTATCCGCTTCTGGAGACTTTTGCTTAACAAGCGCTTGATTAATTTCGTTATGAATAGATTTGATGCGATTGATTAGGAAGGCGTTGTCAGAAACATCTGAGTGGGTTGCTTTTTTCTCCTCTAAAGCATTCAAAAAAATTTCTTTTTCGTGAATATTTTTCTTCAAATGCTCTGTTTTGTCATTTACTTCATCAAGCGAACCGGTTGAGGGAGGTAAAGCATCGGGCTTATCTTTAGAGTAAGCTCTTCTTCTCGAATTAGACACATAAGCCGGTACACTGGAATCGTTAAATTTATAAAGCGTAGCATCCTTGTCACTTAAGGTACTATCGTTATCATAAAATGAATTTTTCTTCAACCTGCTTACGTTTTCATTGCTGAATGGCCGGCGTGTTGAAGTATCATTTTTTATTAGATTCTTCACTTGGTTCAAAGAAGCTTCAATATTTCTGGTAGAAGGCGGAATTAATTCAGGAGGTAGCTGAGAGGGGATCGCGTTACCATTTAATTTTCTATATATAAGGTGAAGAGCAACCGAAAATTCATCACGGTCTAAACAACCTTTGTCGCCATGATCGCAGAGACTCCACAGATGTTCAAGTTCAGAACGAGATAACTTGCTTTGTCCAAAGATTTCCAATACGGCATTTCCACCAAGAGTACCTTTCTTTTCTTTATCCCAAGCATCGAAGATTTGATCATAAATACGCTTCTCTTCTTTGCTAATAGCCCAAGGTATGTCTTTTTTCCCTGTAAAGTTGCGAGTTAAGCTACCGTCAGATGCATTCGGCATCATTTGTTCTCCCAAAGCTTCAATACCAGGAAGATTACTTAAAGGAGTATTAATAAATCCCCATTGCCCTGGAACCCCAGTAGGTTGAGCCATAAGACTTCCAGTTTGCTGATGCATCATTGGCGGCATGCTACCTGTCCTTTGAGGCATCATCGGTTGCATTCCTCCTGTTCTCTGAGGCATCATCGGCGGCATGCCGCCTGCCGCTTGTGGAGGCATTCCACCAGTTCTTTGAGGCATCATTGGTGGCATACCGCCGGTCATCTGAGGAGGCATTCCACCAGTTCTTTGAGGCATCATTGGTGGCATACTACCTGTCGCTTGTGGAGGCATTCCACCAGTTCTTTGAGGCATCATTGGTGGCATACCGCCGGTCATCTGAGGAGGCATTCCACCAGTTCTTTGAGGCATCATTGGTGGCATGCCACCTGTCGCTTGTGGAGGCATACCCCCAGTACGTTGAGGCATCATCGGCGGCATACCACCGGTCATCTGGGGAGGCATTCCACCAGTTCTCTGAGGCATCATCGGTGGCATACCACCGGTCATCTGGGGAGGCATTCCACCAGTTCTCTGAGGCATCATCGGTGGCATACCACCGGTCATCTGGGGAGGCATTCCACCAGTTCTCTGAGGCATCATCGGCGGCATACCACCGGTCATCTGGGGAGGCATTCCACCAGTTCTCTGAGGCATCATCGGCGGCATACCACCGGTCATCTGGGGAGGCATTCCACCAGTTCTTTGAGGCATCATTGGTGGCATACCACCGGTCATCTGGGGAGGCATTCCACCAGTTCTCTGAGGCATCATCGGTGGCATACCACCGGTCATCTGGGAAGGCATACCACCAGTTCTCTGAGGCATCATCGGCGGCATACCACCGGTCATCTGGGGAGGCATTCCACCAGTTCTTTGAGGCATCATTGGTTGTTGGAAGCCAGTCATTTGAGGTTGCATTCCAGTTTGTTGAGGAAACATTCCTGTAATTTGGGATGGAATTCCTGCGGCTTGCTGAAAACCGTTGAACATTTGAGCAGCCATCTGTTGAGCATTACCTTGAGAAACTGGCTGAGCATACTGAGAAGAGCTATCATCTAAAGAAAAAGAAATGACATCAACCATTGAATTTACCTCACCAAGAATATTGTCTGGTACCTTATCCGGAATGGGCTTTCCGGTAAGACCCAAATTACATAAATACATAGCCAAAACGAATTGTGGGAATAATAAATGCCCCGATCGAGTGGTGTCAGACAAAGACCAAATTTTAGAAAGAGTGGGTGTAGAGAGCTTTGAACGAACGAGAATAGCTTTAGCAATGTCAGCAGACATAGCTTCTTCATTACCAACTGCAGAGCGGAACAATTTTTCAAATTTTTCTTGGTCTGAAGCCGTGATAAAAGAAAGTCTAGTATCCATAGCATGACTAACGTGGATTTGACCGGTTTTTTGAGGCTTTAAAAGTGCAGCTGGTGTTGGCATGGTCGTTACCTGAGGTTGTACAAAGGAAGCAAAAGGACCAGTTGGTTGGGGTTGAATAAATCCAGTACTTTGAGGGGCCATACCAATAGTTTGAGGTTGAGCGAAACCGGGTTGGTTCACGAAAGTACCAGTCCTTTGGGGTTGTAATGTGGGTTGCGAGAACATTGTACCCGTTTTTTGTGGTTGCATGAAAGAGTCAAAACCGCCAGTTTTCTGAGGTTGCATATAGTCACTCATTGGATTATTAAAAGGTTGACCATTGTTTCCAGGATACTGCATAAAACCTCCTGTTTGCTGAGGAAAAAAACCTTGAGGAGCGCTCCCAGTTCTTTGGGGCTGCACGAAGCCAGTTGCTTGAGGTAAAGCACTTCCGGTTTGCTGGGGCTGTATAAAGCTATTCATTGGATTAAACGGTTGACTGCCAGTTTTTTGAGGTTGCACGAAGCCACCCATCGGTGGTGCTGGAGCACTGCCGGTTCTTTGAGGTTGTACGTAACCCATAGGTGGCATTCCTGTATTCATCATTCCATTGTAGCCGGTCATTTGAGATGGAAAAGTTGGCGGTGCAGGTGGATTTGCATAAGTCATAGGCTGTGATGGATATCCATAGCCAGTGTTCATGGCATTCATGGATCCAGTTTGTTGAAATGGCAACGCTGATCTGGTTCCGGGATACCCGCCAGTTAAATAACCCTGTTGGTAAGGATAGCCACCTTGCTGAAATCCAGTATTTCCTTGGTTTATTGGTATGCCGTAGCCAGTCATATTGGGCTGCATGCCACCGTTCGTGCCATATCCGTACGGTGCGCCGTTCATCGGGTTCGGATATGACATTATACGACGTTAATGATAAAAATAAAAATAATATTTACGTCGTTTAACAGCCAATTTCGTTGTTTATGCTGATTTATTGGAAATATAGGAAGGATTGTAGGTTGAGGTGAGGAATGTCAAGGCGACTGAAGGAAACTACAGGTAACACTGAGCATCCAAAGTAGCATTATCTACAAAGTATAATGTTCAAAGTAGTTACGATTATAAATATCATTAACAGGTTTAGTTAATTTAATTACTTACAGAAATGATTGAAATAGTTTCGATATGGAAATCATGTTAACGCGTCTAGAAACCAGAAGGATTCTCAATTTACCTACGATTTCATTGGTAGCAACGGATTTCGATAATCTAAGCTAACTCTGCTTATATGTGAAAAAGCTACTTTTGTGCACTAATGTTCAGTTACTATTAACGAACGGTTGAAAGCTCTATTTGTGGAGATAACGTTTCATTGAAAGTGGAAATTGACCTACGACATGGGCAAGGAGAGTGGCTGTCAATTTTTGAATGTATCATGCATTGCTCCGCACTTCAAGTATAGTATTCATAATGCACAGTGGATATAATAAAGAAATAAAAAGAATTTAGAGACTTGAAGAGTCGATTGTATTCGATATATAGTAAAACGTAACATTGAAAAAAGATAAAATGAACAAGTATAGATTGCAAAGCCTCGTCTGAAAACTTGTTGGTACATGAAAAGTACATCAAAAAGAAGGTGACAGTTTGATCATTAACGACGGACATGCCGATGTAAGATCCAAAAACTCATCGGCAGAATTAGCCCAATGAGCCAACCAAAGCCAACAATGAAGCATATTTGTACGGACAAAAGCGCGCAGTAATTCAAAGAACTACGCTTTGGAATCTATAGATCTTCCAATGCTTGGTGTACCTCGTCTAATTCAGCCTTGATCTTTGCGTATTTGTCGGTCATGTCTTCAAGCTTTTGTTCCAAGTCATCACGCTCATGTTCCAATGACTGAACGCGTCGCTCGAAATGTTCAGCCTTGACATCTGTTTGACGCATCTTCTCTGTGGTATCGCGAAGAAGCTTATCATTAGTTTCAAGCTCTTCCTCTAAAAGCTCAATCTTTCGGGAAAGTTGCTCAACTTCACTCTTTTGGCCAGTTTCGTCGTCGGCCTTTATGCGTAAATCTTTCATTTCCTCTTCAACTTCTTCTAAGCGAGACTCAGAGGCTTCGTGTTTTCTAGAAAGGGAATCATATTCTTGTTCTTTGACTGACATTTGGTGTTCCAGTTCTTTCAACTTGGCTTCTGAAGCTTCGGCGCGTGAGACAGCTTCGTCTGTTTCGGCACGAGCAGCGTTGATTTTCTGTTTCTGTTAGCAGCTACAAATCGATTTCAAAATCTTTGTATCATACTTCTCTAAGTTTATCCATTTTATTCGTTTCTGTCTATGCTTGGTTGTTGGTGGAGGTGGACAGCTAAAGAATCAGTGTATATTCGATCCACAAGGTAAGGGTGGTGAATATACGTACAACGTAGTACTAAGACAAAAGAACATTTAGACAAAGAAACAGATCTTTGTAAAGATGTTGTTTGTTTTATAGGTTAAAAGCATTTTTAATAGTCCTCTTTTGTAGAATGGTAGAGTACAGTCTTTTATTTTGAAAACTCTAGATACTTGGAGGATGGCTTTGACTGTAGATATAGTATAATATCTTTGACAATTTGTTTCAATGTATTATTTTGTATAAAAAAGGAAAAAAACAAAGTAGCATAATAATTGTCGAAATCCCTAGCAAATGAGCAAGTAGAATTTGCAATAACCCAAAACAAAAAGAGAAACAGAGTTCTCAGCAAAGAGTAGACCGATGAGTCTAATACATGAGTTTCAGGAGCTTCATAACTATGGAAATATCACAAGAATAACAAAGCGCACTTGAATAGTAGAGTAGTCTAAGCCATTGGGAACCGAACAAAGTACGCAGTCATCTTCTATCGTAAAAGGTAATAAATAACTTGACTTAGATACTTTTGTGTCCAATGCCTTGACCGGCTTTTAGTTGTCGCCGGTAGTCGTAATGGCTACTAGGGAAAAGTAAGGAGAATTGGTCTTTTCTATGTAGCCCTTTATCACGGAAAATACTTTAGGGTCTAACACGTCGTTTTCGATTTCAGGGTGTTGAATTGGTCCTTCGCGACGGCCGTCCAGTTCATAAAAATGGCGATCGTCCGCCTGTGTTCCCTTGACAAAGCAAAGGTAATGAAGGTCTGTTTCATCTTCTTCATCTCCTTCTTCTTCGTCATCGGGTTCACCAGCGAATTCTGCGTGAAGTTTGGCTACCGCTTCAGAGTCTTTCAACATGTTTGCTCTTTGGTCAGCCGTCTGTTCTCTAGCATTTTTTAAAAGAACATTTGTAAATTCTGACTCGTTATTTTTCTTGGAAAGGCTTCCATTTGCTATGGCATGCATCAAAGCAACAGTACCACAGGCATTGGATACAAGTTGAGGAAACCAAACCACTTCTTTGGAATCAGCTGATAAAAGTTTTGATTCTTTCTGAGATTTATCAAATTTACCAGGAGATGGAAGAACCAACAAAAGTGCTCCTACAGGACGAGGAATATATTCAGGAATTTCATCCAACGTAAATAAGTCAAATGCGCTTGCATTTGAAATTCCTAGTTTTCTCAAGTAAGGTTCTAAAATCTCAGGATTATTTTCCAGTGGCTTCCACATTTTATTCGAATCTCTGTAGACTAGAATTTGGTTTTGGTAAGCATAAAATTAAGGTGAGTACATAGCCTTATGTGTCCATACACCTTGTAAAAAATTTAGAAATGAATGTTTGCATTCTCAAAATGGAATGTGATCCCCTAGAAACAAATAAAATTAATATGCCTTTAGCCTAGCAAATACTTAGGGCATAAAATGCAATTTTTTATGTTACTTTATGAGAGCTATAATCTTTTAATTTTATACTCGAGTATTCAATCTATGAATTAAAAATTCAGAACTAGAGATTAAGTAATATACAGTTAGTTCATCTTTGATGCAAAGAGTTCTATTGCGAACGGCGAATGGTATGCAAGAGCTCAGCGATGTAAAGCTCAACATGAGCTTTCAGCTTTTCAAATTCGATGCTAATTATGGAACTTTGTGACTCTAGTTCTCTTCTCATATCCGCCATTTGCTTTTCTGTCATTTCAATTACTGTTTGCTTGTGGTCGGCTTCTTGAGCTTTCTGTGATTTAATTTGGAGTAGTTCTTGGTACTCTTCCTTGATTTGATCCATCCTTTGTTTTGCCGTTTCTAACTTTTGGTTTCTGGATTGTTGTTCGTGTTGCAATTTTTCTTGTGCATTTGATAACTGCTTTAAAAGCTGTTCCTTACGAAACTCTAGTTTCCTTTTATTGATATCGACTTGTTCACAAAGTTCCTGATTTGATGATAGAAGGTTTGAAGCGTGCTCAAGCTTGTCCACTTCGACCAAACATTCTTCTAGTATTTTCACACAAGCATTCATATCCGTTTCTGTCAGAGATAGTTCATTAAGTTTTGACTGAAGATACTTTGATTTCTTATCCAGTTCAAACTGCTGTGTACGATCCAACTGGACACGATCTGACATATCCAAAATCCTTATTTGAAGTTTTTCGGGGGAATGCACAATAGAAGCTTGTAATTGCTCCGTCATTTGTAATGTATCTGAAATTAATGATTCTAATTCGAGATGCTTTACCTTCAACTCAAGTGCTTCCTGTTTTATTTGATCGTATTCGGCTTTCGTTTGCGAACAGATCCGTTTTATTTCCAAAAGATTCTGATAGAGTTGATCATTTCTTCCTTCATTCTGTTTTATAATAATTTGATTTTGGTCTCGTTTTTCCTGGCTTAGCAAAACTTCCTGTTCAAGGGTTTGCCTTTGGGTATTAAGTAGGGAATAATTTTCAATTAAACTTTCTCGTTTCTGGATGTCGGGTTCAAAAACTAATAACTGTTGTTCCCTGAGTTTCGCAAAATTAATTACACCGGAGAGAATTCGTTTTAACCGATTGGTAGTGGGCTTTAATAAATCTTGAACGGAAAAGTCATCAACACATATGCTTTGCATAAATTGACTTGTAATTTTATAGAAAATCATAAATCTTAGTGATTCGCGTAAAATATCAAAATTTTCGATTGTTTCCTGTAGCGAATTCGCCTTGTCTTCTAAATCCTGACTAGTCAGCCCCATAAACATGTCAAGGAATTCTTCACACAAGGAAATAACAGCTTGAGGAGTTGGCTGAGCAAGTTCTTTTTTACTGAAAGTAATTCCCAAACCTGCTATGCATTCCAAAATCTCTTCTGATTCCAATAATGGGAAAATGTATCTTCGCGACATGAACGGTGTTCAAGCAGAAAAGCAAATAAATAAATTAATAAATAAATAAAATGAAATAAAATAAAATAAAATAAAAGCCTCAAATGCAAAGAAAAATAGGGTAAAAGAGAGCAATCCAAACAGCTAGAAATGATCGGTCGGTTATGGAACTAAATAGATATTTCAATAGAAATTCTGAACCTGAAGAAAAAGCATGTACAAAGCTTCATGGATAGTTATAGAAGATATTTGCTATTTAGCTAAATGATTGAATAAAATTTCGGCTTTAAATACGGTACATATACTTGGTTTTTGTACTGTCTAATGTTATTGTTCATAAAATCATCATTATTGAAGCTAAACGAAATATACAGCAAGATAAACCAAAATAGGAATTTCACAATCAAAAAAGTGAAAAAAGTAAACGAGATACGGCGAAGAAAACTTAATATTCTTAAGCAGCTTTGGTGGACACGGCATCTTTGACTTTGGAATCGAAGGCTGTTATAGCGTTTTCGACCGCTTCCATTCCTTCATCTAAATCTTCTTCAGGAATGGTTAAAGGAGGAAGAAAACGGAAAACAGAAGGGTTGTTTAACGAACAATATACTTGAACATGATGCTTATTGGCAAGATCATCAACAACAGGAGTGGCATAAAACTCGCCGAATAATTCTTGCACAGAGGCAGGAAGAGGGTAGAACTCGATACCAATCATCATGCCTCGGCCACGGACTTCTTTAATAATGTGGGGATATCTGCTTTGATGTTTACTGAGGCGGTCAAACATGATAGCACCCATTTTATTCGCTCTATCGAGAAGGTTGTTTTGATAAATGAAATCAATAGTCGCAACGCCGGCAGCAAGACCAAGTGTGTTTTCCTGGTAGGTAGCGGTGTGCAAAAATGCGGTTTCAACCGTACCGTAAGCAGCATTCCATAGCTCTTCTGTGGCAATGTAGCCTCCAAAAGGGACCAAGCCTCCAGAAAAACCTTTGGCGAAGGAAATACAGTCAGGAATAACATTTTCATGCTCACATGCCCAAAACTTACCGGTACGACCACATCCTGTTTGAATTTCATCCAGAACGAGGTAAGTTTCATATTTTGTACAAAGTTCACGTGCTTTGGCAAGATAACCAGGTGGTGGGACAATGACTCCGCCCTCGCCTTGAATGGGTTCTACGACAAAGGCGCGATATATGCCAGAAGCCAGAGCAACTTCGAGTGCATGAAAGTCTCCATAGGGAATATAATCCACGTCAAAGGGGGGAGGACCTTGGTATTTCTGCCATTTTTCTTTACCACCCAAAAATACGCTACCGGTAGTCTTACCATGGAACGAGTTGAGAGTAGAGAGAAATCGTTTTTTGTTGATTTTATAGCGAGTAGCCAGTCGAGCTAACTTGATAACACCCTCATTTGCTTCGGCGCCGCCAGTAGCTGTCCAAGTACGAGTGAGCTTTTGGCCAGGAGAAAGCAATGCCATATTACGACTAAAAGCAGCAGCAAGGTTACGGTATGAAATGGCACCCATCATGTAAAGCTTTTCGTTGAAGCACTTTTGTAAGCAGTCCCAGACGTATTCATTGTTGTTTCCTACAGTAACGACGCCGACACCGCCAATCAAATCAAGATGTTCCTGTCCTTTCTCATCTACAAATCGAGAATTCTCAGCCTTGACGAAATTTCGAGCATGACCATGGATAGTTCGTAGCTTGTTTAGGTGCGCGAGTTGCAAGTTTCGGACTGTCTCGGGATCCATTTTCATGGCATCATCAAATGACCACAGAGCTTGATTGGTATTGGAATTTGATTCTCCGGAAGAATAAGTGACTTTCGGGCTGGATTCGCTCTTCAAAGCCTTGTTGTTTGCTGTTACTGAAACAGAAGTAGAGTCAATCATGGTAGTACAAAGAAAGGATACTTTAAGATGGGAAAATTCAATTAAGCTCTTCCTTAAATGAGAAAAAGGTGAACTCGGTAATATGTCTGATTTGAAAGTAGAATTGCAATTTCAATCACTGGAGGAACTAAACAAGAACAGGAGCATATATATAGAGAAAAATAAGAGATTTATGCTTGTCATAGTTATGATGCTTTACCGCTCATCTCCCCGGCAGGATAGTAGGGTTCCTAGTTTGCCTTGAGAGTACCCCGGCTTCCATAAAGAAACTCCCTTTCGGCGACAAGCATTTCGTTCATCAGACGAAAAAATCCAATATACTAACATATTATCTTGTCTCCCGCAGCTACGCCGGGAAATGCATGATACGTTTCGCGAAGACTGAAACAATCATGGTTTTTGTCTGATGAAGTCAGGAAACAGATGAAGAATCTTCCTTGGAGGAAACTTTTACGAATTCAGCAACCACGAAGGAAAAAAAAAAAAGATCATTCAGCATTTTAAAAGCTTCAGTACGATGTGAATGAAGAACGAAAAGCTATTATACATCTCAGATTGCTTCCTTTCACTTTCAGAGGAAAGGACAAACGCAAACAGCTTTAAAATTGATATTTGGTTATTCTTTTTCAATTTATTTCTTGGAAATATTAAATTCTTAGTCAAAATTGAACGCCTCAGAAAATGTAAATAAAACAAAGAATTTGCTCGTATGCTCCGGGGAACGCTCGCGATGGCCTACTGTTCGCCGACAGTCAGACGACAGCCCAGGATGGGGATTTCCTAAACAAGATTGTCTAGTGTTTTAGGGTAGGGTTTAGTAAACAAATCGCTATACAAAAACTCGACCGTTTTACAGGAGAGTTTCCTTCAAAGCAGTGATCCGACTCTTGTGGAACCGTGAATGAGTGCCGATAGATGTTTCAAATTGTAATTCATAGAGCCCTGGTTCAAGTGTAGTTCATAATGTGAGCTGTCAGTTTTAATTGTAGAATTTTAGTGATTTTACTATTTTCCAAGGTTATTAGCAATACTACATACATTTAGGAAATTAAAAGAGACGAACCAAATCATATTGAACATTATTGACCTAAATACCCATATTTTTATTAGTCTTTTTTCCATGATTTACCCAATCAGATTATATTTTAATTGACAGCCAAAAGTTTCACATCGAAAGCCAAATCTGAGTTGGCAGGAATTCCAGGGAGACGTTTAGCTCCATAAGCCATAAGTGAAGGAATATTCAAAGTACGTTCACCACCAACTTGCATACCGGCAACACCAAGGTCCCAACCTCTGATCACTTCTTCCAAACCCAAATTGAAAGAAAAAGGTTTACCACTAATGTTTTTATCGAATACCTTGCCATTTTTTAAACGACCTATGTAGCGCACGGTGACACGCTTTCCTTTCTTGGCGGCAGGTCCATTGCCAATCACCTTGTCCTGAACGATTACGTTTCCTTCTAAAGTTTTCTTGGCGTAAGTCTTTGCAGGCTTCTCTGACTTTAGCTTTTTCTCCTTTTCTTCTGTTTCGCGGGATTCTTCTGAAGGACGCTTTTTAGAGTCGGCTTTTTCTTGCTTTTTTCCAGCTTGACTGTCTTTCTTTTCAGATGATTCTTGCTTCTCTTCAGGTTGCTCATCATCGCTATTTATTTCTTCAATGCGAGCACCACCTTCTTCGTCTTCATTTTCATCCTCAGAAGCACCTGAATCAAAATCTTCGTCTTCACTCAAACGGTCGTCATTAAAGATAAAATCATCGTCATCTTCATCTTCATAATCGTCCATGTCGCTGTCAGCGTCTTCAGGGACATTGGTAACTGTGCAAGAACCGCTTAAATAGACGGTAGCACCACCGGTCTTTTCAAAATACACCTCTTCACCAGGAGAAAATACCAGATCAATTGGTTGTTGATAAATGACTCCCTTCTTGAGGGTGCAAAGAACAAATTGTTCTTCTTCATCCTCCTTTTCTTCACCTTCATCTTCCTCATCATCAGAATGCTGAAGACGAGTAATCACCTTGACAGTAACAGGCTCATTGGACTTTACTGCGGGGTCCAGAGCAGCCATGGTGAATTGAACGGTCATTTCGCTGCGAAATCCTTGGTAAAAATCTTCGTCAAAAAGAGGGACGCGCTCTTTATCAATTTTTACGCTGTAAATAGTTCTTTCCATACTCATATTTTCTTTTAATTATCCAAATCCGACCTATTTCCCTAAATTCTATAGATATTAAGTTCTTGCACTGTAGTACAAAGGAAAGGTGAAAATTCTCCATTCCCTAGAAGGTGTTTCTCTGTTCGCTTAATTCAAGGTTGTTAGTAAACGAAAGTATGTTTGGTAAAAAAAAACCATCAATTTATCAGAGTATGGAGTGAAAAGTAAAATACATACGAGCTATAGTCTTATTTTTTTTTCTTTTTCTTCTCGTAATGCTGCGAATGACTGGAAAGGGGATGGATCTGAATGATGAGATGCGTAGAATCCAAACGTCGCAACCAAAATAAATACGTCCAAGTTTACACTCCTTTTGATGCTTCTAACCGCCAATTCCAATCCTCCAAGTCTCTATTCTTCAATTTCTACTCTTTCTTTTTCCTTAAAATGCTGCATTACGAAAAGTATCAGTATCCATTTATAGAGGCCCAAGATATTTCGGTATATGGGAAAGGAATACTTCAGCTTCCAAGTATTTACCAGTTGCATACTACATAAAACTAGAAATTTGGGTTATTTTTGAAAGGATTGTAAGAAGAATTTGGAGAAGAAGTAGTTTCTGAGAAGAATGAATGACTAACTTTATTATTAGAGTCCTTACAAGTTGCAAGCACGAATTACAAAGTCTCTGTGGAAAATAACCCGTCAAAATGTGGTTTTTGAAGGCCTTTTTATGGACGTTCATTGTAGGTTTTGTCTTTGCAGAACAAGTTTGGAAGAACAGCAATGCGATTCGATCCATTGATTTGCGATCTACATTCGTTAGGGAAACAAATTCATTAATCATTGTCAATGAAGGTAATGAACCCGAAAGTGTGTATCGCTATCATCAACATTTGAATGAAGATGAGAAAGTTGCAGACATACGAGCTGTAATCAAGGAACTTTCGAAAAAGAAGGCCCAAATCACCAAGGTGGATGATGAATCTTTTGATATTTTATTGGAAACCCCTGTCCAGCCTGGTGAGAGCCTTACCATTAGTCTTCAAACTAGCCTTGTTCATGGAGTCCGTCCTCTTCCCGCCGCTATCGATCAAGATGACGCTCAATTTTTGGTGTACAAAACTTCTCGATTCCTTGATAGTATGTACCCTACGGAACAACAGCGTACCCGCTTTGTCCTTCCATCCTCCGACATTGAGTCTTTTACGACATTTGATGAATCTCCCGTTCGCAAAGGAAATACACTTGTCTATGAAACTCGCTCTCTCGTTGTTCCTGGTGATTCTGAGGAAGAAATTCAAGTTCGTTTTGAACACACCAATCCTCTTCCCAATGCTCTCGATTTCCAGATGCAAGTCGAACTTCACCAGTACCGCCAAAAGATTGATGTTTCAGAGCGAATTATTGTTGAAAACCGCTCTGCCAAATTGAAGAATCCTTTTGATCGTGCTAGATGGTACATGAAGAACTTCTACAACCCCGTTTCTACAGCCATCAACCGTTTTCTCATTAACTTACCCAAAGACGTAAGCGATGTTTCTTACACGGATGAAGTTGGTAATATCACCACTTCCCATATGCGTACCGAGCCTAAACAGACAGTGTTGGAGTTACTTCCTCGTTATCCCGTTTTTGGTGGATGGAATTATTTGTACAAATTGGCCTGGTCGATGCCCTATTCCACCTTTGCTGACCAAGAGGATGAGCAAACTGTCATTCAACTTCCTCTCACTTGGGTTCCTGGAGAGTTATTGTTCGAAAAAGCCATCTGGTCCTATGTTTTCCCAGAAGGCGCATCTAACATTTCTGTGAAAATGCCCATAGAAGTCGACTCCTCGAAAGTGGAGACTGTTTACAAATTCCTGGACACAAAAGGCCGCCAAGTTTACACTTTCGAGGCTACTAATGCCATTGACGGAACTCCATCTCAGTTTGTAGAAATCTCATACAGCTTCGATAGTTCTATTATGTACATGCGCATTGCAATCATTACTGCCTTAGTTTTGATTCTTGCTACTGCCGTCTATCTTATTTGGGCTCCTTAAGCTTTTATGGGTCGCTCGCTGAGCAACGCAAAAACACAAGTTCCGTCTTTTCCATACGCATGTAAATGATTTTTCTAAATCTATGGTTTTCACTTTTGATGTTAACTTTAACGCTGGACTTGCTGCAAAGTTCGTGAGGTTAATTTATAAAAACTTATTTTGAAATAAACCCATATGTACATTCTTTTATAGTTTTTTCTTCCACTTATAAATGAATTCTTTTCAATGACTTTTTCTTCCTTTCGAACCATCTTTTATACTGTGCTACTCGCTCACTCTGAAGAACGCTAGCCCCCAAAGGACCATCAGAACAGTTCCATAGAATAATGATATTTGATCTTTCATTATAATTTTAGTTTTTCTTGTTTATTCTTTTAGTCTCATATCCGTCTACCTGAACCGTGCGATCGCTCGGAAACTAAGTAACACTGTCACTCTATGTTGTTTTTTTTTCCCAGTGACGCTCATAAACAGTGAATGAGTTGGCCTTTGCTCACCAAAACATAAGAAGGTCAATGAAGTGAAATTGACAGTAGACAAGGGGATAGAAAAGAACAATTTACATTATTGTACTTGCAACTTCAACGACTGACTGAAGGGACTTTTTCGCTAGCTAACTACTTTGATCATATGTAATATTCCTTGGAATCTTTTGTAGAAAACGGAAAGGAAAGCTGAACACTGACTAGTTTTGATTTATACTACTATTTTCTTTTATACTATTTTCTAATTACCTTGCTTTGAACCGCTAGACGTTTTGTACGGACTTTGCTTGACATTTGTGGACCCAAGAGGAAACGGACACTGAAGAATTAATTGATTTGCAAATAGCTTGAATTTTCTTTGTTGTCTAATCTGTTACCGTTCCCGTCGAATAATTTACATGTCTTCTGATTCTATCGACTCGAAATATATGATAGAAATGAAGTCGCTGGAATCTTTAACTGTTACAAGACCTTATGATTTTGCAAGCAATAATCGTTCCACGCATTTGCCTTCCGACGAGGAAGGATCGTTTGAGCACTCGACGGAAAAACAAACCAAACTTTCAAAGTACTGGAAAAAATGTAGCTACGAGATTCGAGAGTACTGCAAATTCATAGGACCCGGATTTTTAATTGCCGTTGCATATATAGATCCCGGTAATTATTCTACGGATTTGGAGGCTGGTGCACGGTTTCAATATAAGCTTCTATTTATCGTTTTCATAGCAAATCTAATTGCTGTTTACCTACAGTCCCTATGCTGCCGCTTGGGCTCTGTAACCGGATTCGATTTAGCAAGAAATTGTCGAGAACAGTACCATAAATACGTTTGCATAGCCTTTTACATCTTGGCCGAAATTGCCATTGTCGCTACGGACATTGCAGAGGTCATTGGTACCGCGGTTGCTTTGAAAATTTTAATGAAAATTCCTCTTGTTGCCGGTGTTGTTATTACTATCTTGGATGTATTACTTGTGCTAATCGCTTGGCGTCCTGAAGGTTCCATGCTAGGTGTTCGTATATTCGAAGCCGCCGTTGCCATGCTGGTACTCGTCGTGGCTATTTCATTTGCTGTCGTTCTTGGCCGTGTTCATATCGGTGGAGCCGGTCAAGTTTTTAAGGGCTTTCTTCCAAGTTCTACAGTTTTCTCGCGTGAAGGGTTGTACAGTAGTATTGGAATTCTCGGAGCTACTGTTATGCCTCATTCTTTGTTTCTAGGATCCGGTCTTGTGCAAACCCGTTTAAGGGATTTCGATGTTCGATCAGGAAATTATGTTGCCACGGGAGATTGCTCCGACTATAGGCCTTCTATCCAAACCATAAGGCATTCTTTGACTTACTCAGTAGTTGAAGTCGTACTTTCACTCTTTACATTTGCCTTGTTTACCAATTCCAGTATTTTAATTGTTGCAGGAGCTGTCTTTTATAACACT
The DNA here is from genome assembly GCF_027921745.1 of Schizosaccharomyces osmophilus. NCBI lineage: Eukaryota > Fungi > Ascomycota > Schizosaccharomycetes > Schizosaccharomycetales > Schizosaccharomycetaceae > Schizosaccharomyces > Schizosaccharomyces osmophilus. The sequence continues at coordinate 883,900 of NC_079239.1, read as the reverse complement.
AGCAACGCTGACACCTCAGACCTTTTTTCCATTTTCGATTTGCTTACCAAATATGTGTCTCTTTCTTGTGGTAAGCTCTTTGCGGTAGCCCTTTTATTTTCTGGTATGAGTGCCGGTTATGTTTGTACTATTGCGGGCCAAATGGTTAGTGAAGGCTACATCAACTGGAATTTACGTCCTTGGATCCGAAGAACCCTTACCAGATCTATAGCCATCATCCCTTGTCTAGTCGTTGCGGCTGCTGTAGGTCAAAGCGGACTAAACAAAGTTTTAAACGCTAGTCAAGTTTGCCTTTCCATCTTGTTGCCTATTTTAACGTTCCCTCTTGTAATGTTTACGTGCTCTCGAAAGGTAATGTCAATTTACTCAGAGAAAGTTGATGAAGAAACTGGTGAAATCATAAGAGATGTTCATGATTTAAGCTTGGGTTGGCCCATGACTATATTTACTTGGCTAATTTGGATGTTTCTTACTGCGTTGAATTTACTTCTTATTATTTGGTTAGGAATGGGAATTTCCTACTGAGCTAATTACTATTTATTCTTTAGCGCTATTAATGTGAATCATTATGTATGTTAATTTTAATATATATTGTTTTTTGTTTTCCTTCCCTTCCTAAAAATTATAAGAATAACAAATCTTATTATACATATATGTACAGACCATCTCAAATCCAAATTTTAATAACATTATAACTTGTTCGTAACTCCACTTTTTGTTAAATACAAATATGCAATGGTTTAAATTCGAATGAGTTGAATTGATCATCTTCAACATGTGGATAGTAAGGGACCATAGCATCAGCACTTTGGACGTACGCAGAATTATACGAGGTCCAGTAAGTATTGCGAACTTTCCGACTTGGATGAAAGAGTCCTTGCATTAAATAAGCCTGAACGACACCTACACCAACACAATTCCGAATTCCATCAATACCTTCTCGTACAGCATTTATGACATGAGGAGACTCTTCCAAAATATTTGGCCAAAGAAGATTTAGTAAATGAACCATTGCATCTTCAACTCCTAAACCTACGCAGCTTAATGACAAATGCTTCACCACAGAAGCTGCCGTTTGTCTATGAACAGCATCCCGATCCATTAACGCGTTTGCTAAAAGAGGAGTAATAGCATAAACATAATCGCGTGCTTGTTCACCAATATATTCAAACATGAAAGCTAAAGACTTCAAAACACCGTTCTGAACGTTCATTTCTGGGGTTCGATAATCTGCCATTAGTGCAGGTATGACTGTAAACGGCATACAAGTTTCAGCTACGATTGCAATAGCTACCGTAGTACAAACTCGATTTTGACGCTCTTGAACCTTCAAGTTGTTTAGTAATGTAGCTAAAACGTCTTGCGGACCAATAGCTTTTGAAATATAACCAAAGGTGTTAATAGCTGCTCTTCGAATACTTTTCCTATGAGCTTTCAACATATCAATCAACTCGAAGCAAATACGCATCCATTCGCGAGCAGAAACGAACTCAGAGCCCCTGTCAGCAATTCTTCCGACAAGATCAATGGTATTTTCTTGAACCTTTTCATGTCTGTTTCTCAGAATAGGTGTGAGGCGAGGCAACAAGTCTTTAATCGGAGGTTGCATTGAGGACATACCAACAACGGAAACGATAGCCTTTAAAGACCCTAAAATTGATCCCAAAACCTCAGGGTATTCTTCACCTAAATATTCATATAGGACGACACCCAACTTCATCATTAAAGCTTCTTCACCACAAGCTCTCATCACGACTGCGATTCTAGACACTAAATCTGCAGCTTGTTCTCTGACATTTGCAGACTTATTATTCAAACGATACAGTATGGTAGAAACAATTTGAGGAAGGTAAGGCTTACATCGTACTCCTAACGAGTTTACGACAATACTGAAACAGTTCAAGATCACATTTTCTTCGACAGACTGTTCTTGAAATGCAAAGAGAACACCGTCCAGTAGCAATTCTTCCATTCGTTCATCAACTTCGGATACACCCAGAGAGCCAATTACCTTACCAACAGTTTCAGCAGTCATTTTTCTATAAGGTTCAGATTCGTCTTTGAAATTGTTCACAATTCTGTCTACAATTTGTAATACACCGACCTGACCAGCTAAAACGAACGTTGTCTCAACAACTTGTTTGTAGCTACGACGATCAGAAGCCATTCTCCGAGACCAGAAACAATGGAAAAATTCTGGTAAAACTTCTGTTTTCAAATATTCTGGACTAACACCGTCTGTGGAGGCACACTGAGAGACAACTTTCAGAACAATTTTTTTCATCTCTTCATCGGGAGAACTAAATTCTCTCAAGACAATCTTCATTATTCTTTTGGTAAAGTGACTAGCATATTCAGGTTCCATTAAAGGAATAATAAATCCGGTTGCTTTTAAGAAAGCAGCAAGACTTTTACCACGATGGCGTTGAACGCCTGACCATAATGGTTTGAGAATGGAATCAAAAGCCTCAATACCATATGGAGTAGCCGCTTCAGCTAGCGCGGATAAAGCCAGGGCTGTCATAGTCCTAACTTTTTGTTGTTCGTCTTCCAAGCCATGGCCGATACATTCAACTAAACTCTTTAAATGTGGTAAAACAGAGCATCCCATTAACAAAGCTATCTGTTGTATAATGCGAACTCCGGTATGCCTCGCTTGCCAGGATTTTTTACTACGGCATACTGCTTTCAAAAAAGGGAGAAGTGCAGGAACGCCAAGTGCAGAAGCAACAACCGAAAAGGCTCTAGCAGTCGTATTCCGCACATATTCATCGACATGGTCTATATCCGGTCGCATAGTGGCAATCATATGAGCCAATCCAGAAGCTTTTGCCAGATTGCTAATAATTTCTCTGCCTTCAGCACGAGCATAATAATCTTCATCAATTAAAAGAGGTTCAATAACTACCAGAATTTTATGTGTGAAAGGACGAACCAACTCGTCGAGTTTGTACAAAATCCGATCGATTACTTTCACTAACAAATGACGTTCCTGATCTTCTAAAGTACGTTCCATTAACAGAGGTAGAATTTGATTAAACAAAGCAGCAGCGCCAAAGTCACGAGCCTGATCAGTTAATTGACGTAAAGCACTTTTCCTCATAGGAGGAGTACCATTTTTAACTTTTAATAAAAGTCTAAGGATTTTCCGTTCTCGCAGTTCGGCAATCGATAAATCAGCTTCGTCTCTTGTTTGAAGTAATTTTCCGAAATATTTTACATCTTCTTGTTTAAAGAAAGCCAAGTCACCAACTCCGGGAACTTCGGTAGGTAAGGTAGCAGGCAACTCTTTTTGTTCAGGCAATCGTTGTTCTTCAGGAATATGATATGTATCTACTAGAGTTTCCTTTTCATTCGTTTCAGGGTGAACAGATTCAACGTATCCTTCTGGAGGTTCTAAAATAACATATCCTTCTGAAGGAAGTAAAGAGTTCAGTTCTTCATCCGTAATTCTACGATGAATAGGAATTTGCTGTTCCTGAGAAATAGACTCAAGCTTCTGTACACCGTTTTCTGTCACATAATCCGATATTGGAGAAGCAGTGGGAGCTTTGTCCCATCGAGATCTCCTTGCGGGAGCCGTGGTCGGTTCAGCTACCTTGGGCGGACCTTGATCCCATCTGGACCTCTTAGGTTTTGGAGCGGGCTCGGTGGGAACAGTTTCAACCGTACGCTTCTTTTCTTCTGGAATATTATTACTTGCGTCTTCGTGTAACGTTCCCTCACGTCGCCTCTGATTAATTTCACGGTATACTCGATCTTCTTCCTTCTCTAGCTCAACCTCCCGCATGGCATCTGTATATGACCATCCACCATCCATCTTACCATCTTCACGAAAAGCGTCATTCCTAGTTGGAGCTAATCTCCTTTGGAACCGACGCTTTTGATAATCCGATTCTCGATCCTGTATTTGCTTTTTCGATTGCGTCTCGGCCATAGGATCATAATTTACATCAGCATATTCAGTGAGAAGCTCCTTTGGGGCTTCGTACTGACCCACTAGGGGTCTGCTCGTGTCGCCTCCGACTGGCAAGTCTGCTTCATTCTCTTCATATACGTCGTTATGGACATCAATTGTTCTTTCATATTCATCGGTTACATTGCTGGTATTATATATATGAGTATCATATTGTACATGATGAGAATCAAGGGTACCTGCAATACTTGGTGTTTTTTGCGTTGAATATTTAGATTCTTCCCGCTGTTTCCTCAATTGCTCTCTCTGAGCACGTAGGTTCTCCAGCTCAGCATCTTCCACTATTGTATCGTTAGAATTCCCTTTGAATTCGTAGGATTGTTTCAACTTACCGCTCGACATAATGTTGGCAAAGGTTTCGTTAACTAGCCAACAAGAGGATGTGCATACTATTATAAAGAGACGTAGTGAACCTCTTTATATATACTAGGAAGAGGTGTCTTTGAGTTAGATTGCATGGCTTTCGAAGTACAAATAATGTATCTGTATTAATTAATTATTTTATCGCTATTAAATTCAAAAATTCAATTGATCTTGGCAATGTTTATCATTATATGGTTTATAGTCGAATGTTACCAAAGATCGGATTCTTGTTTACTAAGCAACCCTAACGCTATGCATTATCATAAAATACGATATTACAGCAACACATTATTCTCGTTCGTCCTTTGAAGGAATTTCAAAAAAAGAAAGAAAGCCGATATATCTATTTTATGCCAGATTTATGAAAATAAAGGCAGCTGAACATTGTAGGTTGAAGCTGGTAGCTGTTCACATCTAACCGAACTTACTTGCTGGCTTTGCAAAGTTTCGTCATGGTAACGACAAGAGCTGCAAACCAAAGTCGCGATACAAAATCAAAAAGATCAAACAAACAAGCGAATTCAAAGAAAGTATTAAAAACGCAAAATCCCAAGAAGAAGCCAAAGACAGAGAACTCGTTAAAGAATCTTCAAAAGCAAGTTAGGCAGGATCGGCGGTGGTCATTGAAAAAATATGAACCTAATAAAAAGCCGGATGAATACTTTAAAGAAGGGAAGTATATTTTAGTTAAATATAGTCACTATCCATGGTGGCCCTCTAGGATCGTCCGCAGAGAAGAGATACCCTCGGATATATTGAAACGATTACCAAAATACAAGGGGCTAGCAGTACAATTCCTTCCTTCTAGAGACTATGCAATCATTCCAGTGAGTAATGTTGGCTGTTTGGATTTGTATGAGTGTTTATATGTTTTGGAATCAAACCGGTTTACTTCTCATATTAGACAGACCATTGAGGCAATTGCCGAGTCTATCAAGAAAGATTGCTCGTTTTCTGATGTTGAGGAAACAGAAGAAGATGAGGAAGAAAACGAACAATCTGAAGATCATGAAAACGAGCAGATATCTTCAGCATCAAAAGCAGGTAAAGGATCGAATGACAAAAGGACTCCCAAAAGAAGCCAAGATAAAGAAAAAGGAGAAATCTCAGCTCGTGACTCTCATGGCCGATTTATTCGACAGAAAGTCCAAACGGTTTCCCCAATCCTTGCACCTCCAGAAGAAGTAAAGGAAGAATTGGACGAGGAAGCGGAAAAAATTATCCATGCTTCGCCAAAGCTCCCAGTATTTTCTTTGAACCTTCAGCTAAATCAGCCTCTTAGTACAGCGGAACTTTACGCTCAAGCCCATTATGCTCGAGCAAAGACGTTACTGTATTACCGATACAAGTTACAAAAAATTCTGCTTACTTTCAATCACTACCCTACTGAATCCGAAATGACCGATGTCCATTATATTTTGGAAAAATTAGAAAACTTTTCAGGTCTGAACGCTGAATTGATTGAAAACACAAAGCTTATTGAGTTTTCTTCTCAATTAAAGAAGCTATCTGACTTGCAACTAGAACATCGATACCATTTTGTTGACAGATTCCACATCCTATTTACCTATTTTTTGAGACTGTCGAACAAACCAATTTCTTCCTCCCTTGAAACGAACCGCTAAATAAGAATGAAACTGAAGTGGCCAATCCTTCAGTTCCCGCATAATTTTTTATTTTTGACCACTCACTTTATTGCTTATCCGAATGTTCTGGCATCTCCTGCTTTACGATTTTTGCTCACGATGGTTTTTATTATTTAACTAGAAACTTCGATCTTCGATGGTTATAGACATACCCTTCAAATGCATTATTTGCATTTTCTTTTTACAAACATAAATCCTCTATTATTTACTAATTTTGTCATACCTATTTAGTATAACAGAAATTCATTTTTACGCGCTCGTTCCTCCTCTCTATTCTCAAAACGCGTCCAGTACCAGCAAAAGCTCTCCTTCTTGTTTTTTTTTGTAAATATAGGATTTTGTCATTCATCCTATACATCCATAATAGAAATGTCCTTCTTTGTTCCAAGGTCGAAGCAAACTGAACAGGAATCGAAGAAATCGGTCCCTTGGGTAGAATTATAGTAAGTAAATAAAAGATATCACATGCAATATTGGAAACTGACGCGTTTTGAAGTCGTCCCAAATCTTTAGACCAAGTTTCTTCTCAGGAAGCTACTATCCAGGTGCTAAAAAAGACTTTATTGTCCAGCAATTTACCACACATGCTCTTCTATGGCTCTCCTGGTACAGGAAAAACTTCAACTATTTTAGCCTTGGCTCGAGAGCTCTTTGGGCCTCAGCTTATGAAGTCAAGAATTTTGGAATTAAATGCTTCTGATGAGCGAGGTATCTCCATTATTCGAGACAAGGTGAAAACTTTCGCCAAGACAACTGTTTCAAATTCAGTAGATGGGTATCCATGCCCTCCTTTTAAAATTATTATTCTTGATGAGGCTGATTCAATGACTCAAGACGCTCAAGCAGCTCTTCGTCGAACCATGGAAATGTATGCAAAAATTACCAGATTCTGTTTAATCTGTAATTATATGACTAGAATTATCGATCCTCTAGCCAGTCGTTGTAGTAAGTATCGCTTTAAGCCTTTGGATTCAGAAAATATCACTAAAAGGCTTGAACTTATTGCAACAGATCAAAATGTCCAAATGGAAACCGGTGTTATTGATGCCCTCGTAGAATATTCTGGCGGTGATATGAGAAAGGCTATTACATTTTTACAGAGTGCCGCTACTCTTCATCAGGGAAGCCCAATCACTGTAGCAAGTATCGTTGAACTCGCAGGAGCTGTTCCTTTAAATATTATTCGTACTTTGCTTGATACAGCGTACACAAAAAATATTTTAAAGATTGAAGCTATGACACGCGAAATAGAAGCAGAAGGTTATTCAACCGGAATTGTTTTATCACAGCTGCATGATGTTTTATTAAGTGAAGAAACACTCAGCAGTCCAGCAAAGCACAAAATTTTCTTAAAATTATCAGAAGTCGATAAGCGTCTTACTGATGGAGCCGATGAATCACTTCAATTATTAGACCTTCTCTCCTTTATTTCAGTTGTTGCTTAATGTTACGAAAATCATAATTCCAAAACAAGTTATCTCACGCATATTTTTGATATAACTGCTAAACTTATCAATAATAAAATTCAATACTCAACTTATATTTTCACTTGAATTCTCTGGTATTAATGCCAACTGCTATCCTACACAAAATAAATATAAAGACTTGACGTTTTACTTTTGAATTTGTTTTAAGAGATAGAAGCTTCAAAAACCTTTTTCATAAACTCATCCTCTTTACCAAGCTCCCAAGGCTGATAAAACAAAGTATTTTGCAACAAACGAAAATCGTTTTCCAGCAACTTATATTTCAACTGTGAAAACAATGCCACAAGCACTTTAATCAAGAATGGATCTTCTTCAAACAAATAACAATCCATAATTCGAGAAGAAATGTCTACCGAGTTCATGGGAATGAAAAATCTTTGCAATAAAGGATATAAATACTCGTCTGGCTGAATCTGTAAAGTGAATTGAAAATGGGTTGCCAATTCTGGAAGTGATTTCTTTAACGAGCTCAGAAACAAATTTGTAAACGAAGCTAATGCTTCTTTATCCTGAGTGTAAACGGCATGCATAAAAGGACGATCTAAAAGGTTAACCATCGCATTGAAAGCAGATGTTAAATTCATATTCAGCAATACCAAGGCTCCAACAAAGGTACTACCAGGAACATAGCGGACGTTGTATCGATATGCCGAGAACGCTGATACTAATTGTATCAGATCATTGTGAAGGGCCTCTCCTTTTTGGAATAAATGTAAGTGAGGTATCGTGCTTTCAATATCTACTTCGAGGGCGCTCTTATCATGGCTGAACATATTAATATCTTGGGTCTGGTCATTTTCATTAGAATGCGCAAGTTTTTTCGCACTTTCGCATGCAAGAAAGAAAGTTTGATAATCTAACTGCAAGTGGTTTCCAATTACTTTTTGCCATGCCTTGCCACGAATACGAAAAGGAATGCCTTCTCTCCAAATACCAGCAACTTTGGAGGATGTAAGGCTATCAGGCCAATAACGAAATATGTAACGATCCCAAAATTCAACTAGGTGTTGATTCTTTTTCCGCTGCTGTTCCATTTTTTTAATCTTTTCCTTTTCATTTAATTTATCATGCTTTAAAGCAGTTCTCCTGATTTGTTCAAATTCTCGGAGGTGTTGCTTTTCTTCCGCCTTCGATTTGGGAGGAAGCCAAGAGGGTCTACCAACGGAAAGAACAGCTTGCTTTTCCTTACTCGGAGGACCGGGATCAAGAAGGGCATCTGTAAATTGACGCGGGACTTTTTTGAACATTGATTCGTGAACAGAGTTTAGTCGTAAACTAAGCATCTGGTCTTCGCGAGAAAGTTTAGAAAAACTTTTCGAAGCTGTATCATTGGATACACCTGTAGGAAGCTCCATAGGAACGTTACATAAAGAAGACTCATCCAGGACAACTAATTCGTCTGGAATGATTTCATCTGATGATCGCCTTCCAGATGAGCTACTTTTTGAAGGACCTGGAGCCTGGTATCCCTTTCTTTTTGTGCTCCACCACCAGCTCTTCCTCACCGTAGATCCACTATTTGCGTTGACGCTTTCCAATGATTCCATCTTTCTTGTTTTTGAAAAACAGATATATGAATGATCGACACCTTAGTTATAGGTAACGATAAGGAATCTTGGGTATTATAAATGAAAGCAAAAGTGTAAAGAAAGAATATAGAACCTGCTATTTGGAAAAGGATTACCCTCCTTCACTATAAATCGAATATACACCTTGAACTTTCAAATAAACGAAATCCAAAATAAGTGAACGACTTTTTGGTAATTATGTAAAAAAGATCAAACAGTTTGCAAACTGAAATAGAAACCACAGGTATTGACAACACGCTCTTGCCTTGATGATGATAAATTCCCTGAAAATTGTTTTTAGACAGTAACGTACATTGAATAGATAGTTTTAAAACAAATTAGAAATAAAACCAAGGAAGAAAAGTGTTGTTCAACGCAAATACTTTATTGGGGTACAGCAAGTTTCGGAAATGTATGGGAAAGTAAAGTGAGAGGAATTCGGCCAAGAGTACCAAGACAGGTTTAATCAACTTACATTTTTGAGCTACTTAAAAAGTTCATTCAGTTTTTTCAACATTGTTGAAAACAAAAAAAAATTTTTTTTACTAACTATCAACCAAATATTGAATTGGACGCAGGAATAAAATAGTAGGCATCAGTAACAGATTTACCCAAGACAAAAACAGTGAATTTAAAGTTCGACTTAATTCGCAGTCTAATACAATTATATTTCTTGTCTACGCCCTCATCATCGACTAAATGTGATATGAAACTATAAAGATAATAACCTCATCAAAAGGTGTTTGTAAAATTAAATAGCTTCCAGTAGTTTATTCGGAGGAAGATTTTTAAAGACAATATTGTACACGGCTTTGAAAAGAGGAAATTCATCCACCTTATTTTGATGCTCCAAAAATTCGTGAACTTCTTTAGCAGTAGCTGCACCTTGCAACTTTTGGCCATTCAGAAGCTCGTTCTCCAATACATGCATAGGCTTGCCAGTTTTAACAAAAGCAACAGCACATTTACGGTTACGACCACCAAGACAAGTGGTGATCAAATCGGCAATACCACAAGATTCTTCACTCATTGTAAGACGATCACAATCAAAAAACATAGCACCAAACTTTTGCATTTCTGCAAGGCCAATTCTCATAATGGCCGATTTTGTATTATCGCCCAGTTCAAGTCCATCAATAATACCAGCAGCAACGGCGACGATGTTCTTCAAGGCACCACCTAAAGCTACACCGGGAACATCTTTGACTACTTGAACACGGAAGTAGGGTCGATTGAACACAGAACGTATGGTGTTAGGAGTATATAAAGGATTTACTGAATTATCAGGATCGTACCCAATAGTTGTTTCACAAAATTTTTCCTTTGCTACCTCACTGGCGATGTTTGCTCCGGAAAGAACACCACAGTACATACCGGTACGTTCCTGAATGATGTCCGAAAAAAGACGAACCCGGTCGGCACTGACTGAGACTCCTTTGATACAAGAAATAGCAACGGCATCTTTCTTCAAGTGACCTTTTAGTTGATCGCAGACTCGCACAACGAACTGATGGGGAAGGACCCATATAAGGACATCACTTCTGGCTCCAACGTCGCGAATATCGGGGTTGGCATAAACATTAGAGGGACACTGAACACCCTTCAGATACTTTATATTTTCATGAGTCGAATTAAATATCTCGGTAAGTTTGCGAGTTTCGCCAAGGTGTTCGACGTTTTCTTCATACATCCACATGTGAACTTGAGGATGAAAGAGTTCCGGATGAGCTTCAGCATTTTCTCCGCATATTTTTGCGATGGCAGTACCCCAATTACCAGAGCCGATAACTCCAACAGAAACACGCTTGGATGTGAATTGTTTTTGAAGGGTATGTGACAAAGCACTAAGACGATTAAAAGATGCTCCACTCATATTTGTTATTAATCAAACAATTTTTTTTTAAACTCTAAATAGACACACTAGGTTTTTATAGCACTATGTATTATAAGTGCTCTTAAAGGTTTCAATGTTGGTCGGAACTATAAATTAGTATTCCAATTCACAAGAAAGATATAGAGACTTAGCACTCTATAAAATAGTCTTTCGTCTACCGATAGAAATTATCGATACATCTTGTATACGTACCCAAACTGTATATCTAGTGTCTAAAATACTTGGTATTGATCGTCTACAGATCAGGTTAGCAGAATTCATAAGGTGAACTTAATGAGGAATATTATGTATTCATACAAAATTAGTTGTTTTAATTTATTTTGTATATTTCTTTATAGAGTTTTTTAAAACATAAATTAAACGACTCCAATATAAATCTATTTTATTCTATACAATGTGATGTACCCTTTTAAAGATCCAATAAAACATTTCATGAAGGTCTCTTAGGTTTTATTCTTTAAAAGACACAGACTGTTAAAGATAAGGTCGCAAAAGTCATCTTGACGTTGCGTTTCCGGTTTAGCTAATGATCTGGAACCTTCGCGTAGCTCAACAAGAGAATCTGATCCTTTTTCGAGTGAACTTGTTAAACTGGAACTCAAGTCATTCATCATAAAAGGTCCTTTGCCGCTTGAGCTAGACAACCCTTTAACTTCAGCTTCGAGCTTAAATAATTCTCGCTCTCGCTGACTTAAAACAGTAGCAATACGACTGCATGCAACTTCTATTGAAGCCAGGCTTAAGCGTTTACGGCTTTGTACGTCGCTTAAGCGCACATCGTATGCCATGTTTTCAGCGGAGGTCATAAGTCTTTGAACCTTTTCCATGGAAACACGAAGCTCTTTTTGTCGCCGAAGTGCTTCAGGGCCTAACTGCCGCAGTTTAAGTCGATTGACAAACACAGGATCTGTATGAGCGTATATGAGTCTTTGAATTTGTACTCTTTTAGCATTCAGTCGTACGAGCGTCACACGTAAAGCATCAAGTTTTCTGTCATATTCGCTTTTCCCAGATGTCCATAAACTTACTTTATCAAGCAAACTTTCCAATACTTGAGTATCATCAAAAAGACAAGTCATGTTTGGATATATATCATTAGAATATCCGGTATTGGATTGGTCATTTACATAATGAATTAGCTTTTCCATATTTCGGGACACTAGATCCAACTCTGCCTCGAATTGTAAGTATACATTTTCAAATGCATTTACCATTGGGTTGGATTCAGTACTAACTGCCTCCTGCATATCTTCTAATAAATCTGGAGCTTGAAGAAGAACAGGCTTTTTCTCTAAGGGCTTAGGAGCTTCATTGACAAAAGAGTTTTCAGAAACTTCTTCATGTTTAAATTCTTTGTTGATAACACTTTCATTGTTATTAGTTTTGAAAGGTAAGTTCTTTGACTCTTTGATTGGAATTCCAGCAGGTTGCTTTTCAATATCCTCATCAGTCAAAGCCTCTCTTTCCATCTCTGCTTTTGTTGGTTTCTCTTCAGGCATAACAGGAGCCTGCGATACATCCTCATGGTTGTCTTCGGACTTCGTGGTCAAAGCTTCGTCATAATCGTTTCCTATAGCTTCAATCTTTTCCCAACCTTCACTTTCATTCGTTTCGTTTGATACCTCGCCAGATGGATTTTCACCCTCATCAACTTCAGTATCTAGGAGCTTACTGTCAGTCATAGAAGAACTTTCCTTCGGCATTATCGCTGAATCAACTTCATCGGCATCATCGTTCAATTCCTCTATAAAGGGAGATTGTCGATCATTTTCAAGATTGGTTTCATTAACATCGGTAGCTTTTTCGGATTTCACATAATCTGTGAAACCTTCGTCTAAGATAGGTTCTGCACGTTTCTCATCTGTTTCCTCCTCCTCAAGCACTTTATCATTTTCTTTAACAAACTCCTTGTTGTCTGACTGTAGCGGACCTTTGTCGGCTGTAGCCTCTGTAGGCCTTTTATCTGTTTCCTCCTTCTCAGGCACTTTATCGTCTTCTTCAACAAACTCCTTGTTGTCTGACTGTAGCGGACCTTTGTCGGCTGTAGCCTCTGTAGGCCTTTTATCTGTTTCCTCCTTCTCAGGCACTTTATCGTCTTCTTCAACAAACTCCTTATTGTCTGATTGTAGCGGACCTTTGTCGGCTGTATCCTCTGTAGGCCTTTTATCTGTTTCCTCCTTCTCTGGCGAGCCCTTTGAGGTATTCCCCTCAAGCACCTCAGCAGCAATGTCCTTTTCGAGGTCTTTTTCTTCGGTACTTTCCTTAGTTACAGACTCATTTCTTGGCAACTCATCATATCCTGGAGTTATTGGCTTATAAGGAGAGCTGAAGACTGATTTATCTGTGGGTGCAAAGGAAAATGGTTTAGCCGACGCTTGAGTAGTAGATGATGCAGTCGTAGTTTTCGGCTTATTACCAAAAATAGAAAAGTTTTCTTTCGGTGTTTTGTCGTCTAGACTAAGGCCAAAGGAAAATGAGGGCTGGGTAGCATTACCAAATAAACCACTTCCCCAGTTAATATTACTATTACCAGGTTCATTCGCGGAAGGATCAGCATCGGCATTGGCTAGTGACTCGACTTTTTCACTCTCCACGTCTGATTCCATATCTTCTTCAGGCTCTGCTTTTTCAGGAGGAACAGAAGAAAACAAGGATGACTGTTTATCAGTGCCTTTAGCATTTCCAAAAATCGAGGATGCTTCATTATCCTTTGGAACGTTAGATAAATTAGCGGGAGTTGATGTACTAGCAAAAGAAGAAAAAGCGGAAGAAGTAGGTTTCGTTCCAAAACCAGAGAAGGAATTATTAGACGAAAACGCATTGTTTGCAGGGGCGGAATTTACTTTAAATGAGAATGAAGACTCACCAAACTTCGGAGCTGTGTTCGCTGCTTCAAAAGGAGAGCCTTGGTTAAGACCAAAAGCCGATGTTTTCGCAGGATTCTGAGTTTGAAAGGCACCAAACGACATTTGGGAGCCTGGTTTAGGAGGGTTTGAAAAAGAAGCAAAAGAATTAACGTTTTCATTGTTAGAGGTTCGAACAGTCTCAGAACCCGAAATGTTTTTGGCTACGACCATTTCAGGATAAATCGAATTTTCCGTAATAGCATCGGTATAAATGAATCGAAATCCCGAAAGCTGATAGTCAGTATCATAAATCCATAGAATTGGGAGAGGAGGGCAGTCCGCAGGAAATTCTGCTGGGCTCAATGGCTTCTGGACTCTTTCTGTAGAAGTAAGGTCTAAACTGAGAGACAAAGGAGAAGTATCTTGCTCCTTTTCCTGAGAATATGGAAGAGAGGCTCTCTTTGTTTCTTCGGAAATGACCAAGCTCTTCCATGAGTTTGAGTCTACCAGATGAGCAAAGAGACCGATATCCGAGCTTGAACTTGCTGACACGATTGCTAAAGATATTATATTTGGACTCCAAGATTGAAGGAAGGAGAAATAATGGTGATCATGACGATAGTCAGCGCCAAACGGAGGAGTCGGATCTGTCGCAGTTTTATAACTAACTGATTGATCCAGTCCCAAACTAATAATATAGCAAACCGACTCGTGTTCAGGTTCACTGTTTGCCAATGTTGATGTAGGACTATAATAGACAATGAACTCACGATTTTGCACCCATGCAATATCCTGGACATAAAAACCTTGTAATCCAGAAGGAGTAGCAATTTCCTTTTTAGCTTGTCCATCGGGAGTATACTGAACTATAGAACCATTTAAAAATCCTACAGCACATTGCTTACCGCGCCTTGACCAAGCTATGGTGGTAGCTTCTCTGGCTATTGGAGAATGTATGGTCGACTGAGAAATGCTAAAGATACATAACTCTAGCGTAGTTAAATGAAGAGCAATAAGATCATCGTCTTCTGGATTTGGAAGAATGAAGTCCAAGTTCGGCACTTGAATTTTCCAGCGGGGATTGACATTACCCAGTAAACAGGAGGCCGTATCAAAGACAATAAATTCTTGAGAAGAGAGGCTATATGCCACAACACATGTTCCTTTGGAAGTAAAATCAACAAAAGAGAAGTTTGCATTTGGAATAGTAAGGTGGACAACTTCAGACGATAGTGGAAGTTGTTGAGGGCCTGCGTTCATCGGGGCCTCATCGAGGAACTTGTGTAAAAATGAAGTAGAGCCTAGAACAAGACCATTGGGAACACCTGCGACAAACCGTCCACTCGAGTTGTGAATGGAAAACAAATATGATTTAGCTGGAGGGTCTGAGGACATTGGTTGACCAAGTGAAATGGTAGTGCCAATTTTTAGGGCAGAAAACAAATATTTCTAAAAAGAAAAGCAAGTTAGAGTATACTCAAAGTTGGAGAAAACATGACATACCGATGTGTCTACTTCTTCAATTTCTTCATAACCTGCAGTAGCAGCAAAAGGTGCTGGGCTTGGACTAAGAGCCGCAAATGGATTTTCAGTATTCATTTCATATACAAATAGGCGTCCAAGAAGATCCTTATTTTCAGTACTTTAGTGTTGCAGACTAGGACCTGCAAGACTTGTAAATAAACGCTTGTTCAGTTTCAAAAGTATGTAAATATATATATATATATTTATATTCAAGCAACGAGGATTGAGCACCTTGAACCCTTTTAACACCAACAAGATTCACCAAAATTATGAAGTTTCTTGCCTTCACCTGAATGACTTTCCCAGTAGTAAGTTCGTACTTGTGTCTCAATTCCTGAATATCTGCTGCCCTGCAATGCAATCACCCACACTAAAAAGTTTAGTGATTCAGGGTACACTCTCACACATATACTTTATGTGAGATTACGGATGTTTCAATTCATTTTAGTGTACTGGAGTGTCCATCGTATTTTGGTTTTTGCGAGTAGCAACGAGTACTGCCTTCATGAGGGAAACCACACATCGCTGGACAATCCCTTTGCCAAATACAATTTGGAGATTGAATAATAAATAATCCTACAAATATGAAAGGATTGAATGAAAGAAAAGGATTTGACTTTGATTACTGTCAAAGGTAAGTGCTTTGGGAACGTAAACAGACTGTTTTAGGAAGTTTTAAGAAGATTAACAGGACTAGAAATGCTCTTTTGCAAGAGCGCGGATTCCCTTCCCCGAAGGCGACATCTACTGGTACTACCATTGTTGGTGTGATTGCCAAAGATTGCATCGTTTTGGGTGCCGATACAAGAGCTACTGCTGGACCTATCATTGCTGATAAAAACTGTACGTTGTAGAGCAACTAAGTAGGTGATCCTCAATGTTTATTGAAGTCAAATACCTATTCCATTGCTTATGGACGGTTTTGGATGGAAATTGCAAAAGGACAACACTATCTTACAATATGTACAGACGCTAACAACTATTACAGGCAGAAAGTTACATTTAGTTTCTCCTAATATCTGGTGTGCTGGTGCTGGTACCGCTGCTGATACGGAATTCGTAACCTCGATGATTTCATCAAACGTAGAGTTGCATTCTATGTATGTGAATCGGAAGCCAAGAGTGGCGACTGCCCTGACAATGTTGAAGCAGCACCTATTCCGTTACCAAGGTCATATCGGAGCTTACCTCGTCCTCGGCGGTTATGATTGCAAGGGCCCACACTTGTTTACCATTGCTGCTCACGGTTCCAGTGACAAACTACCTTACGTTGCTCTTGGATCTGGTAGTCTTGCTGCTATTTCGGTCCTTGAAACCAAGTACAAATCCAATTTAGAACGCCATGAAGCTATGGAGCTTGTTCGTGAAGCAATTGAAGCCGGTATTTTTAATGATCTTGGTTCTGGTTCCAATTGTGATTTAGTTGTTATTGATAACGAAAAGGCTACCCCTTACCGTGGCTATTCAAAGCCAAACGAGCGTGCTAAGAAGGAGCAGAACTACAAGTACGAGCGCGGTACCACAGCTGTTTTACGAGAAGACATCCATAAGTTTGTTACAGTCGAAACATTGGACGAAATGGAAGTCGACGTTTAAAAAGTTGAGGTTTCTTTGCAAAAAAAAAAGAAGTATAGCAGTTTCTAAAATATCTGCAGTTTGTTTATACTTCCGCCGAATCTATATTCAGTGCTATTTTCTTATTTTTAGTTTATGACGCTACGCTAGGATGCAAAGAATCGACTTTCTTTTGAAAATTATTCGTGCTTGCTACCTTTCTTCTATGTTATGAGAATGACTTCTGCCCTTTTTGCTGTCCTCTATAAAGAAGCACCAGCTTTCAATTCCCATATGTCCCTCTAGTTTCCATAGAAATATATTCATTTTTAACGATTAATAGAACATCTTATGCATATATATTGACTATCTCACCGTAAGAGCTTCCTACGCACTATGCCCTGTTTCCCAAAACCATTGCAGAAAAACTATAATAATTTCATTCATACAAGGAAATAATATGTTTGAAACGCGCAGCCATTGCTTTTATGGATTTTTTGTCACACGGAAAGAGAGCATACTAAAATCCAAATACCGAGATGGGCCGTGCTGTGCTATTGCTTGTGAGATCAATAAGGAACTTGAAAAGCAATTTGCTTTTTGGCAAAGAAAACGTAAAATTCTTTTGGTGTATTTGTAATGGAATCTGGGTCAAAATATGTTTCTACAGCATCTGTAGACCTTTTACATCCCCCTGTACTGAATATACAGCAAGCATTTGGGACGGACGGGAACTCAATAACAGTGAAATTGCTTTTAAGTGCTCAGCAATATGAAGCATGGATGAGTGTAGGAGAAGAGGAACAAAAGAATATATTACTAGATGGTCAGATACGTGCTGAAACGTTGGTGTCTTCGAACACCTCTAGAAAAGTACTACTTTGTCATTCAAGCCTAAATAATCTTTCGCAAGCATTACCAGCTATTGCTCAAGCTATTAGATCCTTCAATGAAAACGATAGCAATCTGATTTTCAGTTTTGCTTTTTCAAATGTTTTACTTGGCTCAAAAACATGGATGAATCAGCACTTAATACCTCACCTTCATTCCGTATCTTCTTCCTCTCGTCTGTTATTAAGCAGCTCTCTTTTACCTCGTTCAATGGAACGCTCTGTTATTCTCGAGACATCTTTGCAAGAATCGTCTACTGTCCTAGAAACTTTCTTAAATGAGCTCTTGTCAAGAAGCCGTATCATTTCAGGTATCAACGTTGTCCCTTATATTCCAGATGCTGCTTATGGTGTTTATGGATCACCTTCTTTATTTGGTGTTTTGCATCCCAACAGCACTATGGTCACACCTGAGAATCCGTACGGTGTAACCCCTTTAGCTCTCACTACAGCAGGAGGTAACTCTGATCCTTTGCGAGCATCTCAATACTTTCCATATTCAGGGCCGTCTATTCCATTAAATGCGGCCTCGACTCAAATCATCACACAGAAGTTGTCTGTACCATCAGACGTCCTTGAAGCTGTGCTTTCTCAAATCGTATGTACCCATTTCAATTTTATTAACTAAAATAATAATACTAACTTTTATTAGCCAACAAAACTCCAAGAAATATCTCAGTCAGCTAACGTCCATGTTGGCATTGAGCATGGTGATCCTCAATCCAATGTGACTTTACTGAATGTTACAGGAACTTCCGAGTCGAACCAAACTGCTCTTATGACAATTTATGCCCTTTTGGAATCTCAAACAAAAAAATAGTAAGGAGCCATTGCCTTTTTCGTTCGTTGTACTTATATCCGTGTGTTACTCCATTTAATAATTCATATTCTTTAGGTTCATTATTCCTATTACTTTTCTTTGTATCGTCTATAGCGGTGAGACTCCGATACGAGAAATAAAGAGAGAATAAGTATACTACTACTTTACAGCATTTATTTAAATTGTATAGCTAACAGAAAAATGAATGAACGAATATTATTATCGTAGAAGATATTTGAAAAGCATTTTTCTTCTGTTTTGCAGAATTCTATAATTCCTACTTGCATCTTTTTTCTACAAACAAAGCTCTATCTACTCCCACTTCATCGTACTCTTGTTTTGAAACCCATAGATGTTGAAAGTTATCGAGACTCGCCAGAATAGAGCCTCCCAGCCATGAAGCATTACTTCGATAAGTAGAATCTCCGCTAGTGTGTACATTGACTCGGTTTCCCGGAGCTAGTCTTTGAAGCTCACCTTGTAGTCTCTCTGTAAGACCAGGTATGAGTGAAGTACCACCCGTTAAAACAATATTATTAAATAACTGTGACCGTAACTCGCTTTCGCATGCGACAATGCTTTGGTACACCAGGTTGTGAAGCCCAACAGCATTTTCCGGAGGGGTACTTTCAGAGGAATCATTAGAAGCAAAGCTAGGGTTAAGCAAGATTTCACCAACACGAAATCGGTCGACGCCAAATTGATAGTTTGAGCCATCGGGAAACTCAAAATGCTTGGGGTTCTTTGTGGATGCTTTAAATTCATCAAATGGAGTTTCTAACGTCTCCAGGACGCTTTCTTTCCATTCTTCAACTATTCGTTTATTTTTAAACTCTTTATAGGAATCTGTTAAACCGTCAATCGGATCATAGAAAACTGCTGGCTTCACCTCTTCTGCATTTCCGGGTCTGGAAGATTCAATAACGATTGATTTCCTGGCTACCTGATAGTGAGGTACAGCGTTTATGTTCATTTTAGAGAATAAACTTTTGATATTTGCATTCAAAAAATTTCCAGCAACAAGTTGCTTTACGATGCCTTTTCGCACAGCAATGCCATCGACAACAGGTGTTACAGTGGCATTATCAGTGCCAAGGTCAACAATCAAAGCCGTTGCTTTATTACTTGCAAAAGCAGCACAAACAGCTTGTTTGGTTAGATAAAACGCAGGTGCCTGAAGCTGTTCAAATACTGCTTCCATCGTCTGTTGACGAACAGCTTGAGTATTCCAGCTCGGTTCTGTAATCATCATGGCATACTCCGTTGGGTCAACTTTTAATTTGTTTTTCAGTCCTTTATTCCATATTTGTAATGTAGACTCCCAATCTTGAATTATCCCATCGTTTGTACCGTTGGTAATCTCCATACCAGGGATGGGTGCATGAATCTGTAACTCGTCTATAATATTTTTTCTATCTCCATTGCTTCCTTGCAAAACACCGTACTTAGATGGGAGTATAACCTCAGGTGTTTCTTCACCAGCAAAACCAAAGCGTGTCGAACATGTTCCAGGATCTATAACCAAGGCCGGAATCTCGACTAATAAACATGTTTGTTAGCTTTTCCTTCCATTAATAACGAAAACTTGGACAAATCGCTTCTAAGGTTTCTTACCAAGATTAGCAGAATTCCTACTCATTGCCGTCACTGAAAAGCGGTATTAAAATCTTTTTTTGATCTCTTCTTTACACAAATTCTGTAAAAAGTTACTTTGGTATTTGGACCGCTTACTTAAGTATAATATCACTCTTGATCTACGCTTATGTATAGTGCAATGCCTACTTCGGCATCATCTACTTAACAGCTAGCAAAGGATCCTTCAAAACTTACCTTAAAGTACCTGTAATTTCGTTACTACTACATTTATTTTATATTTTTAGAAAAAATTACAAGAATGGAATAAAAGGTTTACAGTCATGCCTAAATCCTCAATGTTGTGTTAAAACTGCCAAATTTGCCGTAACAATTAGCATGTAAATTCATTTAGACTAATCCTTAGCGGTTTGTCATAAAAGCATTCTCAGTTAAGAGAGTGCTGAGCCTTCCTGTTGATAACAGTCCTTTCTTTCATTACTTTCATTCAAGTTAAACGTCTCTTCGTAGCACAGGCGCCACTTTAAGGAGTAGCACCCATACCAGCTGCCAATGCCAAATACCATGTCCTTGAAGCACCTTCGTCGATATTCTCGTCCTTAAAGTTGTCCGAAGTAAATTCCTTCCAGGCAGCAGTTGGATCGGTAATAGAATAATTGGAATAAACAATACCGGTCCAATTGTTCGAAAAGTTATTTATAATTGGAGCGATTTTAGCATCCCAGCTTGCCTTCACATATGAAGGAGTACGAACATATCCACTAATTGGTGTGATTGGAATCATGTGGATTCCTTGTTTTAAGTACTCATCGGTACCGAAGTAGGTAGTATAGTCAACCTTGTTCATAAAGGTGATTCCTGCACAATAATTACCACGAATCTTTTTGGGTTGGATAGTATTTTTAGGGGTGATATATATGTAAGCATTCATGCTAGTTCTGATAATTCCCAGCATCAAATTTGCTAGATTGATAATGTTGTTGTTGTTTTTAACCAATCCCCAGAGCTTCATAGCGTAGTAAAAGTTGTAGTCTTCAGAGGTTGACTCTTCATCTTTACCATCACCACTTGCAAACAAACCCTTAGACCAAGAGTGGCCAGCAAACCAATCGAAGGATCTGAAGAATGGGAAGTATTCATCATCTTCCACAGGATTTGATGCATCACGGATCAGATCATTGACAAAGTCAG
Source organism: Schizosaccharomyces osmophilus (assembly GCF_027921745.1). Lineage (NCBI taxonomy): Eukaryota > Fungi > Ascomycota > Schizosaccharomycetes > Schizosaccharomycetales > Schizosaccharomycetaceae > Schizosaccharomyces > Schizosaccharomyces osmophilus. Next base: position 862,548 of record NC_079239.1, on the reverse strand, counting down.
TTTGAGGATCCTTAATCCAACCAGAATTCAACGATCCAGCTACAGCCATTGCATAAATGTGATAGCCATAGTGGAAATGGTGGTCATTGTAGTAAGTATTACCGTAGTCAGCAAGAGGTTCCTTGAGACCAGCGGTACTAATGAGACCCTTGTAAGTTTTATCAAAGTTAAGAGGGAACTGTTCTTTGTTATCGACAAATTTTTGAAGGGCTTGCTGCAACTTTTCACGACCAGTATTCGTCAAGTTGTCGTCCTTCAAAATCTTGGAGGCCACCAAGCAAACTTGTGCGTATTTTGCCAAGATTTTACCAGATGCATACATACTATTTGTATCTGAGGCCGTCACGACATCAAACTTTATGTCATTTTCGCAGGCCGACCTGATAGCATTCAAAGTTTGATCAGAGTAGTTCGATTTCCCTCCATTCCAAGGAAGTGGGACAAACTCAACATCTGTTGGGAGGTTGTCTTCCACCAAATGCCACTTGTCTGCAGCATAAGCAATCATAACACCCATGACAGTGCTCTGTAGAGCCATACCCGTTTTGGCTCCTTGAGTATCAGAACCAAAGGTACTTTGATGGTGAGGAAGAGCATAAACTAGTGGGCTCTTGGATTTGTCACCAGCCTTGTCAAAGCTAAACCAGTATTCACCAGTATTGTTGGAAACATTAGCACTCAAAGTGATGCCAGTGGCATAAACACCAGCATACTGATCAAAAGTTTTCTCACCGGAACCGTCACTGACACTAGCATTGGGAACTTTGCAGACTTGAACAAGTCCGTTAAATTTAGACGAGGCAGTCAACTTGCTGTTGCTATCTTGTTTCAAATCGAAGGAGCTAGAGTCAGAAGGGAACGCATAAATGAGCCAAAGCTTGTTATCGTTCAAAGTTACCTTGTATTTGGAACCACCACTGAAGTCGCTCTTCTCGAGGGACTTGACGGAAATGGTGGAGTTGAAGACAGGTGTCAAATTCTTGTAGATGGAACTGATGAATGCACTTCCGGTAACAATGGGAAAGGTAATGCTTCCAGAGTTTGATTCAGAGGGCTCAAGGGTAACTTGAACGGAAAAATGGCGAGAATCAGTAGCGGAAAGGGTGTTTCCGGAAGAAAATTCATCTGCAGAAACGATTATTGAGAACAGTCCTGCGGGATTGATGTAGAACTCAACTGGATCCTTGCTAGCATCAGGTCCGTAAGTATACTGGTCAGCATCAGTCTGACTGATTCCCATACCAGAAAAGTTATCATCCTTGTTCCGCCATGTCAACGAGTATGGTTGAGAAAAGTTTGGAAACTTTTGGTCTTCCAAGAAAAAGTTACCATAGTATTTGTTAGTTTGGATGGGTTTATCAGAGACGGAAATTCCCTTGGGTTGTAAAGGATGATCAATCTGAGGGAAGGTGGAACTAGGAGCGCCAGTAGCAATAGGCGACAAGACACTCATTGTTGAATTCAAAAAGGTATTTTAAAAGAAGGTTTTTTTATCAAAAAGATTATGGAGGATATATAAATGCTTTTTAGTATTGGTTCCTAAGGGCGGAATCAATAAGATATGGTTGATGACAAAAGCTGCTGTCGAGTTTGGGAAGAACTCGGTGAAAAGAAAGGATGATTCCTTTAACAAATATCTTGAATTCGGAATACAATTACTACACAATCAAATATCTTGTTGGAATAGTGAATTGAACGATTTCGAAATGAAGACTTGTTTGTTGAAGGAAATCCAAATAAAAGTAATGAAAGCTCAAAAGAAAGGAGAAGGTTGGCTCTGGTTAAAAAAAGTAGATTCACGGTCATTTATATAACCAAATGGATTGCTGTATACGTAATGACAAACCATATAAACAAACATGGAATGATCGCTTTATGTCCGACTGAACGACCAATCTTTAAGGGATAATCCATATTGGAAATCCAAAATATAAACAAATAAAGAGGAGATTCCGTTTTTGTTTGTTTACATGGAGCAGCGTGAGAAGTGGACATTTCAAGAAACAAGAAAAGGGACATGATCAGAAATGGCAAGTTGAAGCTGCATTTAACAAAAAAGTGCTCTTTTTGATGTTCAAGAGAAGAATTGGACCTTGGGACCTTTTCCTTAAGAATTCGCTTCCTTGATTGACTTAGCGAGGATCTGACTTAACATTAACAACAATTTATAAAGGACGTAATTCATGATGAAGGATACAAAGTATGTCCTTATAACAGGATGCAGTGAAAGAGGGATAGGAAATGCATTGGCAATTGAGTTTCACAAACAAGGTTTCAAGGTCTTTGCTACTTCGCGCAAACTTGAAACCATGCGCAATCTCGAGGAGATGGGTATTCGTACCATTCTAATGGATGTTACAGATACGACGTCAGTTTGTGAAGCAGAGAAAGTAGTGCGAAGTGAAACGGGAGGGAAATTAGACTATCTGATCAACAACGCTGGAATCTCTATAGTAGCAGCAGCCATTGACCTTGAAATTCCTAAAGTACACAAGCTAATGGAGGTCAATTTGTATGGACCTATGCGAACGAACACGGCGTTTCAAAAACAGTTAATTCGGGCCAAAGGAACCATTGTGCACACGAATTCACTTGTTTCCTATGTACCATTCGTGTTTAGTTCTTCTTATAATGCGTCCAAGGCAGCCTTGTTATCCTATGCCAACACCCTCCGCGTTGAACTAGCTCCTTTCGGAGTGCAAGTGACGAGCGTTATGACAGGATTAATCTCAACGGGTATCTTTGAGAAAGAGGATTCAAGTTTAGACGAGAATACCTTTTCAGAAAACTCAATATACTATCCGTACAGAGACCAACTTTTGTCTGCTGACAGGCCGGCGGACAAAGCTACTGTAACGCCGAAACAGTATGCAGAAGAAGTATATGGGAAGGTGGTGGCGAGGGGCCATTGGTACCAACTGTTTAGGAAAGGAGTTCTTCCTGCTCAGCTCTGGGCAGGCCAACATTCTCAGACTGTTCGTATGGCGTCTTTCTTTCCCGTGGAGGTATTTACTCCAATTTTGAGTCTTGCTGCGAAATTACCAGCCGAAGCCTCTGTCGATCTCGATTAAATGTCCCGCGGTGGTGATGTATCATGTGGAAAAGCAGCGCAGAACTCTTATTCTTTGGCGATGAAGTTGCAGCTTTTTCTCTTTCGCTCGGCTCCAAGTATCTTTGTACAGGAACTATGGTAAGTTAAGATACAATATGAACGAATTAATAAAATATTCTTATGGATGAAAACAGTAATTATTTCCCTCATAACTTTTTTGTTTACGAGTAGAGTAGTACGTGTCAAAAGTTACAATCCATGTATGTTTTTTTGCTGAACATTTCGATTCGGACTTCTTCGACTTGATAGTCATTTTCTTCAGTCTCATAGAGTTGGTCTTTTTTCCACAAAAAAGAATCCGCACGAGACGAAATATCGCATCTGTACCTGCTTTAAATAAGTAAATAAAAAATAATAGTAAAATAAAGTAAAATAAAATTATTTTCCTTGCTTGGTATTATCAAGCAAGAAACTTACTATAAAGATTATGAAAAAATGTAAATATCTGCTTTGCAACTCTTGAAACACTCGTCTTGAGGATTGGTTCCATTGGCTTGATTGTTTGAATCAATTTTATGGTAGATTTGTTGGAAGGTTCGATTTGAATTGAAACAATGACTCTCAACGAGCCTCTTATTATAGTTGTTTTGCTTTATGCGACAGACCAGCAAAGCGCGTTGATTGATATACTGTTCTTGAATCCGAATGTCGACTAGTATGATCAATCGTATAGAACGAATGCTCTTGTCGACTGTTTTAACAAAATGTCAACAGATGAACCTTTATTTATGAATTTCTAGTACTAGCAATTACAGTCTTGATGTAACATCGCGTCCAAGTGAAAGCATCCACTGATGAAACTTGCCTTTTGAGTTGAGATTCATGTTTATTTTTTAATTTTTTTTTTATGTTCAGCTATATACATACTACAAATGACTTTGTTTTCTCTTCCGTTTTGCTATTCTCCTACTTTTTGTTGTTGTTCTCTGTGAACATGACTACATGAGTGAAAACAAAAGAATTGCCTATTCTATTCAGCAAACAAATAGAACAAGCAGATCATAAACACATTTCATCGTAAAAACAATTACAACAACAACTGCAAATTTCATAGCTTGGTTTCAAATCGTTCCGTTATAGCTACATACCGAAACCCAGGAAGATCTCGTTTCAACTCTCGTTCGTCCTTACAAAACCCAAGTGACTTTGATCGTTTTCCTTCGTTTCATGCCATTCATTGATTGTTAGTAATCATTTCGTCTTTTCTTTTTTCGTTTTTTTCACTTTTTTGATTGTTTCAACCACCAGGATGGAGGGAAACTTGGTTCAAGAACTCAACAAGTGGTAAGTTCAAGTTTGTAGTCTATTCTATTGCGCAGGCCCAAAGGTTTAGGAAAACTAACTATGATTCTAGTGTAAATGAGAAATTCTCCGGAGCTGTGTTGACTAGAAATGGCCTTGCCGTTGCAGGTATGTAGAATGAAATGCTCTTGTTTCCTCTCGGAACAATCGATCCAAAATCATGTGTATCCAAGAGGATTCCCTCCATGTACATACTTTCTTTGAACAAAAAGCTAATTCATCCTCTGCTATATAGTCGCTGGGACAATCTCACCAGAAGAAGAACGGCTCGTCTGTGAATGGACGAATTCAGTTCCTTCGGAAGTCTTGTACATTCCTAAAACAAACAAGAGAATCTTAGTGCATGAAAAAGAATCCTATGTTCTTGGCTTAGCATATCGCAATCCTTGAAGAATTGAGAAATCGACAACTAGGCAATCCCTTTTGTGTTTCCTTTTGGTTTTTTTCAAAGCAACCGCCCTTTCTTTGCTTTGTTCCAGTTTTTTTCCAAGGAAAGACTCTGTTTCTTACGCTTTCACACCTATTGAGCATGTTCCAGTACTATCGTCACTCCCCTTTCCTATCCTTTATAGGTTTTTTTACAATTCTTTACAAGAAAAATACAGATGAAAGCATGATTTATCTTAAACTTATTTCATTACAAATCTCATAACGACTAGATTTCTTTCATCAAAAGACATATAGCATGACACTGCTCTTCTTAACCCCGAGTTACATAGGTAATAGTACCATCTGCATCGGTGTGAAAGTTGACTCTAAAACAAAAGACGTTAGTCATCCGTTCCATTCTTCAAACACTTCAACTTCAAATTTTTCACATCAATTTAAACGTATTTTTGCTTCTCTGTGTCCTTTTGTGTGGAGCGCTGTTAAACTTACCTCTCATCACGATAGTCCATTGTACTGAATGTTCCAGGAGGCAAGACTCTGTAGGATTCAGGAAGTTCCTCTTTTGGATATGTCTAAAAAAGACATGGATTAGCAACTGTCCTAAGGCAAGTACAATTGTAGCAACAAATACAAATACAAATACTAAGACTAGGACTAGGACTAGGACTAGCAAAACTAGTGACACATACATTTCTGGGATCATTTTGGTTCTCAAACATGCGTCTTCCAACGTGCTTTGACTCAGCGACAGGAGGAGGAATCTTCTTTTCAGTTGTTGTACCGGCACTCATTTTGCTCTGTAACCGTAAGGAATGTGGTAGGGTTGGTTTTTTTTAAATTAAATGATTCAAAAGAAAAACAACGTAAAGAATGCTTTGAATTTTAACTGCAATTGATATAAGATATTCTTGTTTGTTTCGTCTCTCTTATATAGTCCTAGTTTCCATATACCTGACCTCAGGATGACCTACTTTTTGAATCATATTTCTCCGCATTCGGTTAGTTAATCGTAGGTTAGCTATGGTGTCATCCCGTCTCATTCACATTCACAGCCGTGCCTTACCCGAGCCTTTTGCTAGTATAAACAAAACATAAATAGTAAATAATAAAAATAAAAATAAAACAAAAAAAATCTTTATTGATCTTCCATGGTCCTTTTGGAAATATAAAGATAATTGTTTTTTCTTTGAATATTTTTGAAGGTTTGTTTCATGTCTGTATGTGTGTAACGTAACGGTTCTTTGATTACTTCTCTTTGTGTGGCATCTTCTTTCCAATGAAATTGGTTATCAAATGAAAATGGCTTAGGATTCCGTTTGATATTGTAAATCAATCCATACAAATTACATATGCCAACGTAAGAAAAAACAATAGTGAAAAGAAAATATTTACGGTTTACGTCGTTTCATTAAGTGGGTTCTTCTTTGTTCATGAAACTGACATTTCATTAGGCATCTCATTCATTAAGCAAGCAATTAAATTCTGATCCAGTTTTATTTTCCTAAAGTCAATTCGCCAATCTTTAAATTCATATTACTAGATACGGGAAGTGCGTTCATAGTATAATAAGCACGTCGCAAGAGGGACCGAACAGAGCTTGAAAACAAGATGGGTTCCGACGAAACACATTCGGTCACTTTATCCATATCCTCCTTTTGACAATCTGCCAACGGAAGCAAACCCGATACAAATCGATCTGCCATGTACCTTTTCAAAGACCAACATATACGACTTTGTAACATAAGCATCACCTCCTCTCTAACTTGTTCAAAGGACGACTGACATTCTTGCAACAAAATCGAATAGCAAAGCTCTGCCACCCGCGGACGGCAATTCGGTATAGGCGTCTCCGTCGAAGGAAAGTAAGCATACCCTGTTTCTTTTTGTACCTCAACCTCATTTGAACATATCACCATAGGTTCAGTTTCCCGCATTTGGTACTGAACGGATCCCTTACAAAACACCGTAAAATATTCCCGAATCTGGGCCGATAACGAAGATGAATGCAGATATGGCTTCCAAAGAGAATGTAACGCTTTTATGCAATTGACGTCTTGCTCTTCAAAAGTCTTTTCAAGACTCCAAACAAATTCGTAATTTATATCTGGATATACAGCCGATCGCATAGCTTTCACGCAAAAGTCAAATAACACCTTTAATTGATCATTTTCTTCCAACGCATCTTTTCTTTCAAGTCGTAAAAAGCAGTTTGTAATCAAATCAACAAATACTGAGCTCGCAATTGTCCAGATAGGTGCTTGGTTCTCAATGATACGGCTCGGCTTTGGACATCGATATTTTAATTTCATAGGTACTAATAACGAGTCAAAAAAGTGCGATAAAACAAGCATAGGCAGATTCTTCTCCGCAGTAATTTGTTTCACTCGTTCTAATATTTTCTTCGAAAAGCAAATATATGTCGGTAACGAGTTTGGTGATAACTTGTCTTCATGAAATGCATAATATAATATGTCAGCCCAAATGTCGACGACTATACCTTCCTGATTGTATTCTTCAATCAAGCAATCTAATAATGCAAATGTCGCTTCCTGTAACGAAGATAAGAAGTCTATGTCCAAGGCATATGATGGACTTGCTTCATAAAATATAATTTTACGTATCCTTGTTGACGCGGGAAAGAGCTTCTCTTCCTCAAACCGATATGATTTTAATAAATAACACAAACATTCAACGAGTAATTTGAGACCTTCCTGAGGTAAACCGCTTATGACAGGGTCGTCAAAAGAAAGTTCACAGAAAGATATCCAATTTTCGAATTCAAGTTCGACCAATTCGTTGAAGATCAATGATTTTTGTTTGTACTGAGACGAATGGAAGGCCAGCTCCCTCAACGCTTTAAAATTACTCATGCAAATACGTTTATAGTTACCGTTATGAAAGTTTTGCATAAATTTGAACGTCTCTTTCACAACATTCAAAATTCCTTCCACCTTTAAAAGCATGTCCATGTTTGCTGAAAATACATTAGCTATACCGCTAATTATTAAAGCACTCGTTTGCTCAGCGTCTTCATTATGAACATCACTGTTCAGTGCTGCCTTTGCAAGTTTTGTTTGTGATGAAAGAATCTTTAAAATAACAAGTTGACAGCAGGAAGCCCATGCATTGATTCCCAGGTTTGAGCATTGAGAATTGAAAATTCGAAATAGTATTTGAGCAGCACCATCTCTCACACTGGCCCATGAATTTTCACACAAATCTGCTAGATGCACAAGTAGCATAATCCATAATACTTCTGGCAAAATGTCTCTTCTCTTCGTGGTGGTGAACATATATAATTCTTCCAAGGAAGTATAAGTACAAGAACAGTCGGACTTACTAAACATGCTTTTTAATGTATCCGAAACAATCCAAAACAATCCGACTGCAGTGAGTGATACATTGGCATCCTTTTCTTGTCGACAAAACACAAGTAACGTATCCAGCAAATCAAGATAGTTATCCATGTCCAATGAGCCCAAAAAGTCGGTACATATTAGCTGTAAACAGGAAAAAGCCAATCTCACGGTCTTTGCCCCTTTGTCCTGGCCAAACAAATCGGAGCATTCGGCACAACTAAATCGAAGCATATCAAATACATAAATCCATCCTTCAAACAAATTATGTCCTACCGTTTCTAAAATTAACGCTAAAGCTTCGAGGCCAATTGAAGAAATATCATATTCGACGTTTTTCGATGTAGTATCGGAAATTTCAACCGACGATTGTAGCAAGTTCACTGATTGTAGAAACTGTTGCTGAAATTTTCTGTTGTCTACAGTTTTTTCACTTGAAATGCAAGAACAGAGTTCTACCAATATATTAGCTAAACACTTGGCAGCTCTTGTTCTAAGTTCTGGGGGAACCGTTGAATTTTTGAAAATATCGTTTAACGAAGAAGAGATTAGAGGCCATATTTCGTTTACTTTCTTTGTATTGCTCAAACGACCTGAGTTACAGGAACTTATCATTTCCAAAATAGTGAATGAATAAAAGACTTCCGAGTTTTTCCGTAGTAGGCGAATCCCCCCCGAAATAGATCTATTTGCTGAAAGCCTCGCTGAAGATCCTCGAGATGATATAGAAGTCCTCTCTTCAGGCTGCACCGGTACAGTCAAACTATTCGTTTGATCTATACACGAGGACGTGAGGACTGTCAGTAGAGATTCAAGGAACTCCAAAAAAGATGGGTCACTATATTTAGAAGTAGATAACATGAGTTCGGAAAGTTCGCTTCTATACGATATCACTTCATGATCCATTAGACCAGTCATGACTTTACCCTCATGCCCAACCGAATGCGAAGAGTTTAGACGACCTAAGCTGCTGGTCGACAAATGTTTAGATGAAGGAGATCTGTTTAAAATAATATCTGCTTTATCAACCGTTTCAAGCAATATTTTCCATCCTTTACCCAATAGTTCGCCAACCTGTTGAGCAACGAAAGACAAACTTCGCAAAAATATAATTTCTCTTAAAGAAAATGATTTATGTTTATCATCATGACTATCGTAAGTTGCCATTCCAGCTATGGTCGTCGCTGCTTCCTTTAATCCTTCGACACTAAACATAGTCGAAGTGGACAAACGTCCGTTATTAGAGACGGTATTCGAGTTGCTATTCGGCGTATTTCCAGTCAACAAAATTGAAGGTACAGCTTTGTTGCTGAGAGTTGTCAGCAAAGCATCTCGAGGGGTTTCCAACCTGAAGATCGTACAAACACAAATAAATTTCACATAAGAATCGACACTAAACTTTAGCAACTCCATGCTCAATGCACAGGACATGAAAGTAGAATATGAAACCAGAAAGGCAGTCCAATTCTGGGAAATTATGCCGTAATAGCATTTCAATTTTGGATATATATCCGGATACAATTCCATATCTTCATTAGATTGTAGAGAGGAAAGCAAACCCGAGAGTTCATTGTCTGAGGCATTTTCGTGAAAATCCATAACAAACTCTGCAGTAAATTTGCAAAGAGATACCAAAGAACACATAGCCAGATAAACCAAATAAGCAGCGGGTACGATGGGCGGATCTTGCTTGTCAAATTGCTCAATGCACGGAGTTTTCAGGATTGTAGCACGACAAATACCTATTACTTGCTCTGGTTTTGAACCAGTGAATGTACCAATTATTTTCCCCATTTCAAATGCAAGTGTGGATGAAAAAACCGAAGAATGATCGTCTGTAAAATCAGGCAGTAGTACTCGAGAACCTACTCCTATCATCGAAGGCTTTTCATTAATAATCCGATTGAGTGAAGTAATTAATTTAGAGATGATTGGTTTCCTTCCTTCAACACCATCAAATAACGAATACATAATAAATATGAGTTCAGAATTATTAAACAGACAGCGTAAAACTTCCAAGAATAAAGCCTTTTTCCACGGAGCCTCTGAGTTCTCCAGAGAACTTATTATAAAGGTCAAAATGACTTCGACATCCAAGCTTAAGGAAGCTGTATGATGCTGAAAAAGAATGGATAAAATACGAGCAACACGAAGAGCTACGGAAAAGTTAGACATGGAGGCGAGAGAGGCGGTAATAATGGGAAGTAGGTCTTTCCGGACTGAGTCTTGAAACTCAGATCGTTCAAACAAATGATGGTGATTTACTAGAATACTTTCAATTAACTCCAAACCAAAAGTATCGGATATGCCATTGACTTTCAGTAAATCTGAGCTTCCAGAACGAATCAAAGCACAGAGATTAGAGAAGATAGTAAGCAAACCAGAAAATAGATCTTTATTAACCCTCTGTGCCGAGGTTTCATAATTTAAATGGTCAAAAACCAATATCACAACCTGACGAAGTGTAGCAGAAGCAGCATTAGAAACTATTAAGTTCCTATCATTATGTAAAGCAAAGCAGGTATGAAGCGCAGAAACCAATAACGGTAATTGCATATACTCAGCATAATTTGTGCAAACAATAGGAATTACCTGGAGTATTCTTAATTGCACATCTTGTCCTAAAGACGATGTGTCATCTAATACACGTAACAATTCTGAAAGAATAGACTAGTTGTTAGTTAGTTCTAAGCGGAAGTTTCAAGGACTAAATTTCACGTACGGAAGGTAAGGCACTATTAATCGCTAGTAATTGAATTGAGTTTAATCCAGGAATAATGTAACGATCCAGCTTTCTGTCAAGCGCACAAATAAAAGGTCCAAAGAATGAAGCGTCTTGCTTTAATACTACCAAGAAATTAACATACGCGTTTCAATCACAGACTCCCAGTATGAAACGTACCTAGCGCCAATTTTAAATCAGAGTCTTGTTTAATTTGCTCCAGGAGCTTAATCGATGATTCAGCATCCTTGAACAAAAGGTTAGAACAATATTCACTTTATTGAAATTGAGAAACGAACCTTTTTCAAGTCGGCATTCTTTTTACGTGAATCTAAGCTAAGAGAGTTCAAGAAGGATATTAGATTTTCATAAAGATTCATCAAAAAATTGAGAATGGTTTTAGCAAATTGGCAAGAATGCGATCAAGTAAACAAGTAACTTGGTGGTATCTCGTAAAGTCTTATTAGGGTTTGCAATCGAAATAAGGAAACTTGACTTTCTACGTTAATAAACAAGACAGAATGAATGCCAATTCAAAAAACATATATTTCCATTCATATTATTGGAATAATTTTGAATGTGATATTTGTATTCATATTAAATTATCATAGTCGTCAATAAGGATATGGTAAGTAGGTATTTGAAAGTTCACGCGAGAACAAAGATAGGCAAGAGCAAGGTGAAAAAAGATAAAAGGATGGGCAATACTTTCCCTGGGGCTGAAGTACTTTCAGGCGAGGAGCTCTTTTGTGAAACAATGGAATTCCAGAATCGTTGACCTCCTGGATGATCGCGCATATCATAACCAAAAGGGACGTCGTAGGTGGGTTCCACATAATGAGTTGTAATCGTAATACTAGGAATAAATGTAGTCTCCGGTAATAGGGTAGGGGTAAACTCAGGAATATGGATTTCACCCTGTGTTTGCGGATACAATATCTATACAACAAAGTTAGTACGCAAGCATTGAAAGAATTAACATCAAAAGTACTTACAACAGGAAATCCAAAGAAAATTTCAACACTAAGTTTTCCTTGCTGGTCCACCTTGTACGTTTTGTCGCTGATAACATCGTAATAAACATCTCCCGGATGAGCGTCCATTGGAATGAATAAAATTGTTAAGCCTTCTTGACTGTGAACACCCCAATTCCCTAAAACACTGATAACTTTATGCTTCTGGATAACCATATAATGAAGTTGCACTTTTAGAATGGTAGATTGGGTATTCACGTATTCGGGGTCTTTCTTCTGGACTGACTTTCGAAAACGGTTCAAGGCCCCAATCAATTTATAGTACACGTTACCCGTGTCGAATTTAGACAACCAAAGTGCTTCCCTGTTAAAAGGATCATGAAAAGTGTTGAAATTTTGTTCCGTTCCATAATATATAATAGGAATTCCATCCCACATCATGACAAAGCTAATTGCGTTCATGACACGGGCTTGATCTGTGTTATTATGAGCAATTCGAGGCAAGTCGTGATTTCCGATGAACGTTCCCAATGCATTCACATCTCGGCATTGAGAATGAATTTGATTAATTACCGTCGCAAGTGCTTCACATTGAAGACCAGTATTGTTAAAAGCCCAAGTCATCGGCCAATAAAGAGGAAAATTCAAAAAAGAATCTAAACCAGCATTCTGATAGTCGCAGGCTTCACTTGGCGATCCCGTAAAATATTCACCAATCGTAAATACTCCAGCAGCTTCTGCCATCTTTGACCAGAACTCCACAGGAGCATGCTTTGTAGCATCAAAACGAATTCCATCTATGTCATATTCCTCTACGACATTGCGAAGCCATTTCTGCAATATTTCTACAATAACGGGATTTTCTGTATCCAAATCTGCTAAAACAAGATTGTCATCTCCAAGCCAGCACTAGAAAAGACTTTAGTTAGCCTCTGTTCACTATAGTTTTGCTAGTGGTGTTCATATGCTACCACAACAAACCACACTAAAACTTAGGTAGGTCAATTCTCGAGTTTGAATTTTCCGATTAGTTTGGTCATACATTTTGAACTATTTCAACATCATTCAGTTCATAATCAACCCAACAAAATGGATGGAAATATGACTCATCGTTAAAAGGTACCACTCCATCGAACGTTATATTCTCAAGGGGTCCGTTTAAAGCCATCGAATTTATAGCTATATCCAATAGTATCCACATATCCCTTCTGTGCAACTCTTCTACTAAATTTTTGAAGTCTTCTTTCGTTCCATAATGGTGATTTAAGCCATACAGATTTTTCGTCCAGTATCCATGATATGACCAACCATCAATCTTATTTCCCTCTTCGTTTTCGAATATAGGAGATATCCATATCTAAACAGTCAGTGGGTTTTTTTTTGTAATGGCTTTATATGAAACTTACGGCATCAAAGCCCATGTCTTGAATATAGTCAAGATGATCTCGAATTCCATTCCAAGTTCCTCCACAATACATAAATCGAGCTGGATCACAAGGAAGTCTTTCGTGAGCATCTTTATTTAGAGAGAACCTATCGGTAATGACTTGATATATTGATCTTTCTTTCCATTCATCAACGCTGTGTCCTGCTTGCGAGAGTTGAAAAAGACTGATCGAAAAAAAACAAAGGATGAAAAATTTTACCAGAAGTACATCCATTCTTTTGATAAATCTATTTTTGTTGTTGGATAGTATGCTGGATGGTTCTAGGTATGGGCAATTGCTGCTTGTTTTTATTTGTGTACCGGGGATGCACAAATGTAAACAAACATGGGGCCTACTACAAATTGTTTTTTTTCTCGACCAACAACCAAACAAAAGCATCTATCTTTTTCATTAGTAAAAAGAATTGCTTTCTTTCTTTCGTTTGAAAGCACTCCTTTTGTATTGTACAATCATTACTTTTATAATACTTTGCTTAGAGCAAAAGGAATTTATTTTAATCTGTCTTATTTTTCAAAAATACTAGAAAAACTATTAGGCAGGTCTTTGCTAAGAGTGGCCCTTCCTATTCTGTTCTTTACAAGAAACGTTTTCCTTCTTTCTCCATAGAGTCTTACAAGCGAGAAAAGAATGATTCCCAAACGTTTCTCATTATCTCATTGTTTATTGTTCGTCTACCTGTTTTTATTTTATTACCTTCATGTTAGCTGTGCACCGTATGACCCGGAAAAGATACCATGGAATTTAAATACCAATGAGGCTGCTACTAATCCCATTGATTATTCTGGAGTATGGATGGACCATGATTTCTTCCCTAGCCCTAAATCGTGGAGATTTCCCTTATACACAATTGCTTTGGATAAGTGGGTTGACGGTGATCCCACTAACAATGATATCAATGGCACCAGATTCGAATACGATATGCTTGAAACAGAATTTCGAAATGGCGGTGACATTATTGGAGTTAAAAAATCTTTGGATTACCTTCAAGGCATGGGTGTCAAGGGTATCTATCTCGCTGGTACACCATTTGTGAACCTGCCTTGGGGTGCAGATCAGTATTCCCCTCTGGATTTTACCTTGCTGGATCCTCATTTGGGAACAATTGATGATTGGAGGAGTACCATTGAAGAAGTACATAAAAGGAATATGTATATAATAGTAGACCTTACTGTTGCGACGCTTTCCGACCTTGTTGGGTTTCAAAATTATGTTAATACCACGACTCCGTTTTCTTTAATGGAGCATAATGCCTTATGGAAAAGCGAGCACCGTTATCGAGATTGGGCTTTTCAAAATGAGTGGGACTTTGAATGCACCCTTCCCGAATTCTGGGGTGAAGATGGGTATCCCGTGGTTTTAGAATGGAAGGGTTGTTATGATTCCGAATTCGATCAATACGGAGATACAGAGGCCTTTGGTAGCCACCCTGATTGGGAACGACAGTTGTCGAAGTTTGCCTCGGTTCAAGATCGATTGAGAGAATGGAAACCATCCGTTTCTGAAAAACTTAAAAGGCTTTCTTGCTTAGTTATTTCTATGCTTGATGTAGATGGATTTCGTGTTGATAAGGCTACGCAAATGACTGTTGACTTTTTAGCTGATTGGGCTGACAGCATACGGGATTGCGCTAGAAAGCATAATAAACAAAACTTTTTTATTCCTGGTGAAGTTACAGGATCATCGAGCTACGGCTCTATATATTACGGGAGAGGTAGAAAACCCGATCAACGACCTTCCAGTATTCAAGATGCCTATGCTCTTACTCCTTCAAATGATACTTTTTTTCTACGAGAAGAACGAAAAAATGCTTTAGACGCCGCTGCTTTTCATTATTCATTTTATCGTATACTGCTTCGATTTCTGAGAATGGATGGTTTGATGGAAATTCCATTTGATTTGCCCACGGATTTAACAGAAGCCTGGGAAACGATCGCAATCAATGAAGATGCTTTAAACGCTATGACTGGGGAGCATGACCCGAGGCATTTGTACGGAGTTTCAAATTACGACGTTTTCCGCTGGTCTTCAGTTGTGGATGGACCCGGCAGACTGATTCTTGGTACGATGATATCCTTTTTTCTTTTTCCCGGTGTTCCGTTAATTTATTACGGTGATGAACAAGGCTTGTATGTTCTCGACAACAGAGCCGACAACTATTTATATAGTCGACAGCCTATGTGTTCTTCAATCGCTTGGTACATCCATGGATGCTATACTGGAAATTCCTCTACCTATCCAGCTATTGATCTTACTCCCGCTAGGAAGGGTTGCTTTGATAGTTGGAACACGCTAGACCACTTTGACGTTGCTAAAGTTGAGAGGCAAGTTTTTATCGAGTTCCAAGATATTAGACGGAGATATCCGGCTTTAGTTGATGGTTGGCAATCTAAGAGGTTAGGAAATTGGACTTTCGTTGAATATATGCCTAACAGTGGGGTCAATCCGACAACGGTTGGTGTCTTTAGTGTCGTTAGAGGTTCTTTATCGCCTTTGCAGGACTTGACTTCCGAGTATTCCTATGCTTCTAGTCATACACTATCAACTACCGACGTATGGCTGTTATTTACTAACCACAACCATTCCATCGAGTTAAGTTATGATTGTGACTCGCAAGATGCGATTGTAGCACCATATGGTGCTGGAACAACGGTCAAGAATCTCGTTTATCCGTATGATGAGTATATCCTACATGAATCAAATAAAAAACTGGATACATCAAACGAATTGGTTGCTGGCTGTCTTCCGAATGTTGCACTCGATGCTTACGGTTTCAAACTATTCGTCCCGATTGACGAATATATTCCTCGGCGCCCTATGATCACCAAAATCTCCCCGAAGCATGATTCAAGAATTGTCAATACTCATGGAAAGGTAAATGTCATTATAGAATTTTCAGAGGAAATGAGTTGTCAATCAATTACTGAAAGTATTCACGTTACATCTAAAACTCAAAATAATGCCCTAGGAGAATTCGATTATGAGTCTGTTACTTGCGATACAATAATTTCTGAAGACCAATTACGCTTCACGGGTCAACCCAGCAGCAGATTTAGGTGGTCAGCTGTCTTGTATAACCTTCAGGATGGTATACACCAAATTACTGTTTCTAACGTTACTACCAATGATGGATCGGCATTCACTGATTCAGTTGATCACTTCCTGCTGCGAATTGGGTCTCTTAACAATCCTATGATTTTTCCTAATGCCAATTACTCTTTCGATTTATTACAGTTAGAAGGAAAACACTTGAGTTTAAATCATTCTGCACCTGGTGCTGATCTGTTCCGTTACTCGATGGATTTCGGATCAAGCTGGTCGTCTTGGCAGGAATACGATGGTTCATTTACTCGATGTTATCTAAAGAAACAGTCAATTTCTAGTCATCACAAATGGGTGGGTCATCATGTTATGGTACAGTACTGGAGTGAGCTAACTGGTTCCGCAAATCACATGCAAGAATCCGATGCAGCTTTTTCGCATAAAAGATGGTTCCCACAGATGTATCTGGACAGTGAAATAACACAATGGGCTTATGATGCTGATGATCGAAACAAAATGTCTATACAGGAAAATGGAAGCTTTGTTGGACATATAATATCTGACACTTATCCTTCAGCTTTTCAACTCAATGTATGGGGTCTAAATGAAAAAGGGAAACCTGATCCGTCTTACATTTATGGTAGTGTACGGAATGATTCATACCTTTCGCGGGCAAGTCCTTCCGCATTAGAAGACAATGTATTTTTCGTGCAATCTGAGCCTCCTAAAAAAAGTCTATCATGGAAAATAACGTTTGATCCCCAAGCTCGTCGACTTTATACTCATCCTTCAGGATCCGTTTATGTTTCTATGGGAATTTACATTTGTTTTATTCTTCTTCCTCTTATTTCAGGGTTAACTTCTGTTTTACTCTTTAAAAGGTTGTTTTATCACGTGAAGTTCAATGACTTTGGAAAAGGGTATACTGATAAATACTTTACTGATGTTTCTGAAA
This sequence comes from Schizosaccharomyces osmophilus, assembly GCF_027921745.1. Lineage (NCBI taxonomy): Eukaryota > Fungi > Ascomycota > Schizosaccharomycetes > Schizosaccharomycetales > Schizosaccharomycetaceae > Schizosaccharomyces > Schizosaccharomyces osmophilus. Next base: position 845,250 of record NC_079239.1, on the reverse strand, counting down.
CGGAAAAAAGTAATAATATCATATTTAGAATGATGGAGTTCCCCAAAATGATGGGTATGAAAAAGAAAGGTAGCTTTCAAGGCAATAGGAAAACAATACTTCTCGCAACTCTTGAGTATGATATTCCGACTTTGAATATAAGAATCAAGATTGGTGGATTGGGCGTTATGGCACAACTAATGGTAAGAAACTTAGAGCACCAAGACTTGCTATGGGTTATTCCATGCGTGGGTGATGTGATATATCCTGATATGGAAGCAGACGATCCAATCACTGTGGTAATTATAGGACAATCCTATTTAATCAACGTTTACCGATATGTGCATAAGAACATAACATACTTGCTATTGGATGCACCTGTCTTTAGAAGGCAGACAACATCCGAACCCTATCCTGCTCGCGTTGACGACTTAAGCTCGGCAATATTTTATTCCGCGTGGAATCAATGTATAGCCAACATAATGGAGAACAAAAGTATTGATTTATATCATATAAACGATTATCACGGCGCGCTGGCTCCAGTTTATTTGCTGCCAAAGGTTGTTCCAGTAGCTCTTTCTTTGCACAACGCTGAGTTTCAAGGGCTTTGGCCTCTGCGAAGTTCAGAAGAAGTTGAGGAGGTTTGTTCGGTTTTCAATATACCCCTGGATGTGTGCTCCAAGTACGTTCAGTTTGGAAATGTTTTCAACTTGTTGCATGCTGGCGCATCTTATATAAGAGTGCATCAAAAAGGATTTGGTGTTGTGGGTGTATCGAAAAAATATGGAAAACGTTCGTGGGCAAGGTATCCCATTTTCTGGGGGCTCCGAAAAATTGGCAAGCTTCCAAATCCAGATCCGTCAGACAAAGGTGAAGGTGTTTTCGAAGTAACCGATGAGTCTCTACGGAATCTTGAACTTACGAAGGAGGATGATAAGAGACAAGCCCAAGAATGGGCAGGTTTGGAAATAGACTCAAATGCGGATCTTTTAATTTTCGTTGGACGATGGTCCATTCAAAAGGGAATAGATTTAATTGCCGATATTGCCCCTATAATCCTCGAAAACTATAACGCTCAAATAGTTGTGATAGGACCTGTTATTGATCTATACGGAAAATTCGCCGCCGAAAAGTTTGAAGCTCTGATGCAAAAATATCCACGACGATTATTCTCGCGACCAGTGTTTACTCACCTTCCGCAATATATCTTTAGTGGTGCCGATTTTGCATTAATTCCATCTAGGGACGAACCTTTTGGCCTTGTTGCTGTCGAATTCGGTAGAAAAGGTACTCTTGGAATAGGAGCCAATGTGGGCGGTCTTGGTCAAATGCCTGGTTGGTGGTACGCTGTGGAATCAAGCACAACATCACATTTGCTAAAACAGTTTGAGCAAGCTTGTCGTCAAGCCTTGTCTTCTACAAAAGAGACACGTACAAAACTGCGTGCTATCTCAGCTGTTCAGAGATTTCCCATATCTGAATGGGTTATTCGTTTAAATAAGCACATTAATACTTGCATAAAGTTCTGTTTAAAAAATAATTCCGAAATATTAAATGGAGTTTCTAACCAGCAACAGAATTTCCAGTCTTCTTTTCTTGATGATGAAAGCTTCAAACAAGATTTAGGAGAGTCAGAAGGTGAACAGCAACTTTTTGACCAACTGAGGCACGAAAGTTTAAATACTAAAGACATATCTAAAAATTTACACGAAAAGGAGCTATTCAGTATAGGGGAGGCTTCAAAGGACGGCGAAGTAAGTGAAACTTCTGAAAGCCTGGAAAATGTATCGTCCTCTAGTTTTGATGAATTGCCTCGTCGTGATGAATATCGAAATCAGCTAATAGAATTTGACTTGGTGCAGCCTGTTTCCGAGCCAACTGTTGAAGAAAACTTTCATCATACAAATACTGTTGGTGATAATTCTAAGAGCAACGAAGTTGAAGATGTTTTAGAGAACACGGATTCATTTGATATCGCTTCAGAAAGCGACTTGAAGCTCGACAAAAGGTTCGATAGTTTTGATGGGTCTAATAACAACGTCTTTGAATCATCGGAGATGTTTCTTCCGCATAATAGCTCTCAGCTTAGCATTGCATCCGTTCGGTCTAATTTGCGAGATTTTTCTTTGACGAAAGTGCCTAGGAAATTTGATGATGAGGATGGTAAAGCTTTATGCATATTCGCTGAACGGTTGCAAGAGCTGACCCCTAAAAGTTCTATAAGCAACTTGTGCATCGATCATTTTATTATGAAATGTACCCGCAAATATTTCAATGAAGTAAAAAGCTTACAGCTTGGTTCTTCAAAGCCCGAGAAGCTTCATTTTTTTAATGATGCAGCAGTAACAAGTTCCGTCAATAACTTGCCCGAACTGGCTCAAAATAAAGACGGTTTCATTGATGAAAATGAATTAGACAAACAAGTGTTGCAATTACCCGAAAAAGAGGAAGCTGAGTACGTCTACGAGTTTGAGCAGTACCATGGTTGTCGCAAGTTACTACAGCATCAAATCTTAGGCTGGCCTTTATACACGGTAATTCTTGCTTTGGGACAGATTCTCGCTGTTACTTCGTTCCAGTTAAGTCTTTTGTCCGGAAGTTCAGAACAATCGGTAAGTTTCCTTTACGTTGTTTGCGGTATTTATGTTGCATCTACGTTCTTCTGGTATACTATGCATTGTTTGATTCCTAGTGTACATTGTTTGGCACTCCCATTCGTGATTTATGGACTTGCATTTTTCTTCGTTGGATTGGTTAGTTTTGAAAACTTAGGTGGCTCAAGAATCTGGCTAGCAAGGCTAGCAACATGCACCTATGCAGCTGCGTCAGGAAGCCAGGCTTTGTATTTTTCTCTAAACTTTGGTGATGAAGGAAACTATGATGTTCTGTATTGGATTATTCGAGCTTGTTTCATACAAGGATGCCAGCAATTATGGTCATCTGCGTTATGGTACTGGGGTTCATATATGAGCTCCAAACCCAATAAATATGGTATTTCTGAACAAGTACATTCCGTTCATTGGGTTTATGCTATTGTATGGTCTATCTCGTTGATCTTGTTGTGTTTTACAGTATTGCTTTACAGAGGGCTACCAAACTTTTACAGGCAAATTCCTCCTAAGATCCCCGCTTTCTATCGGTCTGTTCTTCGAAGGCGGCTGATTCTTTGGTTTTTCTTTGCTTCTATACTGCAAAACTATTGGATGTCAACACTACAAGGGCGCTCATGGGCGTTTGTCTGGTCAGCACGGTCAGCAAACAGATGGGTGACATTCTTGTTGGTTATATTTTTTTACGTTGCAATATGGTTAGGTGCTATTAGCGGCTTGGCATCATTATCTCAAAAGCATTCATGGATATTACCCATTTTAGGACTTGGATTCGGTGCTCCAAGGTGGTTACAGACTTTATGGGGAACTTCTAATTTAGGCTTATATCTTCCTTACTTTGGAAAAGCGGCACCATACATGTCTCGTATGCTATGGCTATGGCTCGGATTATTGGATACTGTCCAAGCAGTGGGTATTGGAATTATTTTACTCCAAACATTAACACGAGAGCACATCAATCTTGTTCTTAACGTTGGCCAAGTGATTGGAGCCGTAGCTAGCATGGTTGGCAGAGCCACTTCGCCTTGCCGAATTGGGCCAGCAAACGTATTTCTCGATTTTACATCTTGGCAACCAAAAGACGGGGTAAAAATATTAGCAAGTGCGCCCTTCTGGATTTGCCTCATATGCCAGCTTGGCATTGTCGTTGGATATTACCTCTTCTTCCGCCGAGAAAACTTGATGAGACCTTAGATTAAAGGTGGAAAGGTTTGAAATACTAAATCATGTTTTACTAAGTTTGGCATTCAGTGAAGCATAGATATAAGAATCACAATTTCCCTTACGATGTTGATACCTATCATAATAAGTTATAGATGTTAATAAATTTAATTGATTTCTTAATAGTCTAGCTGTGTAAGATCATATATATGTAGGATCCATTGAAAGGTGCATTATTAATAGGGAAACAGTGTAGGGGAAGGGCGAGAACCCTTAAACTGTTTCCAATTAAAAGTAACGTTTTATACGTTACTTTTCAATTACAAAACCAAATAATCTTTCGACGTATAAGAATTCCTGGTAGAACGAGGTTTCTGACGTTATAGGAAAAGCCCAACACACTACAAGTATAGAAAATGGAAGATGTAAGAAGCGAAGTTTGGATATAGATACATATGATAAGTGGATTATGAAACTAATGATAAATTTTAGAGCTTTCAATCGCGTCTGCAGTCGGTGTTAGAACGAACTGGTGAAGCTGCATCAGAATCTACGAATACTTGGTACGAGCGCGTCAGAAGTTCACTCCCATGGACGAACGATTATGCTGAAGTACCAACTAATGCAAATGGAAGCTCATACTTTCAGAGCGGCGACTTCAGCCTGTCACGTTGGGAGAGGTATATGTTGTTTGGACTTTGTTTATTAGGTAGCTTTGCTTGTTATGCAATTGTTTGCTTTATGTTTCCAGTACTTATACTGAAGCCAAGAAAATTCGTTTTATTGTTGACCATGGGCAGTCTGTTAGCTGTTTTTGGGTAAGTCCTGTCTTCTCCTGTATCGCCTACCGGACAACGGTTCACTTCAGATAGAACGAGGGAGTTGTCATTTCTTCATTCATTCTTTTTTTTTTTTTTCTTTTTGCGAATGGAATAACGTTGCCGTGAAACTGCCGCTAGGTCAGGACTGGAGCTGTTTATTTGATCAAATCGTATTTAGTGTTAACAAATATTTAGCTTTGCGATCATTATTGGATTCAAAACTCACTTTGAGCAGTTAATTACGAAGGAACGGCTTCCAATTACCTTAGGGTACTTTGCAAGCCTACTTGCAACTGTTGTATCAACCATTTATATAAAGTCGTCAATTCTAAGTATTGTTTTTGGAGCAATTCATATCATATTGTTTTTGGCTTACTTGATTGCTTTCTTCCCGTTTGGTACAAGAACAGTTTCGTTTGGAGCACGGATGGCCTCACGGTCTATGTCCAACTGGTTACCTTAGCAAAGCGATCGTGTTCGGCGTGATAGCTTGCATACTTTCTTTTACCCATAATGATTGCTTGCTTTCTATTTTGTTTACTGTGACCCTTAAAAGCTCTGAGATTAACATCCAGAAGAAACTCTTCAAAACGCATCTAACTTTTTAAATTCATAATGTTCCTTCAGAAAAAGAAACTTTCGTTTTTCTTACTTTCTTAACCTTTTTCTTTTGTTTATCGTTTACCGAAATTGTACGTGCTATTTTATATACTTTAATTGATTTTACTATCATCATGTAGAGCTCGTTATATGAAAGAAAAAAAGCGTAGTAATATGTATAACAAGTTCAACTCAGAAGGCTTTTTCCAAGTACAACACAGGAGCCGTAAATTGAGTTGGTTTCTGTAACTCAATAAACGAAATATTTTCGCATTATATTTATCGTAGTGGGTGCTGTTCATTACGATACGGGGACTGTGACTTTTTTCTTGAAACCAAAAAACGAACGTGTCAATTTTTGACAAATTGAAACATAGTTTAATCGGTTTGGCTTCGGTCTTCGTTTTATCTTACAGTGAACCAATTTATTTCATTGATTTTGTTTTTTTTTGGTTTTCACGAAGTTTTGCCGCGACAATACGCAGAATTGTAGGTTGACTTAATTTTTCAGTGCTTGCTAGAAAATTAAGAGATAAAAATGGTTCAGGATCAAACTTTGACCCTAGAGAAAGACCAAAAGGCAGCTCCAGCTGCTCCTGTGAATGAATCAACGCGGCAGTCTGGTGAAGTGAATTCATCAAAGGATGATGTGAATGCCTCCAACAATCAAAAGGACTCCGCGGGCGGTGATATCCCTGCTTCAATTTCTGGCGAAACTACTCCGACTTTAAATGATCAAAGCCCTTTTGACTCGTCCGTCAATATTTGGGCTGTTCGTCGTGAACAATTGTCGCAAAAGGCTGGTGGCTCTCAAACTGAGCAAAAGCAATCACAGCAAGCCCGACTTCAAGACCCCAATATTTGGCCTAGTCCTGAATTAGTTGAACAAAAGTTTTCTGAAGAGAGGAAGCAGGATCCGGAAGAGAAAAAGCCTTTGGCTCCAAAAGCAAATGGCAAAGAAAAATGGGTAGTGATTACTCCCGAAATAAGCCATCCCCCCATTCATTCTTCTTCCAAGAAACCCAGCCGCTCTAGAAATGACGGAAATCGTCGTTCTGGTAGTGCACGCCGTAAAAGCAACATTCAAATTTACTCTCAAAGTCAAAATCAAAACCAAACCCGTCGTCAGGAGAATGTTCTTCAATCTTTGGACGATGTAAATGCTCCCGATGCAGTCCAAAAAACAGCTGAACAAGTTAATATTGCAAACAGCCATTCTCGCAACCCTCGTCGATTAGATGACACTCTTCGAGAAAGAGGCAATAATGAAACTTCTCATAATAATAGCGGATTCCGTGGCAGAAACTATCGCAAAGGATATCGCAGCAAGAATCCCAATTATCACCCTAACCGTACGTATCACCAAAATAAAGTGCCAAATGTGCCGGTTGTCACAAATCCTACTGGCAATGTTCAGTACGTTTACGATGTAAAGGGATTCCTTACTTCTCAAATTGAATATTATATGTCCATAGAAAACCTTTGCAAGGACATGTTTTTACGTAAACACATGGATGACGAAGGTTACGTTCCAATCGCTTTTCTAGCCTCCTTCAATAGAATTAAAAGTCTGACTAGTGACATTAATCTTCTTTTAAGTGCTTGTGAAGCGTCTTCCGTTGTTACGCTTCATCCTTCTTTTGAAACGCCTATCATGGCTAAGGTACGTCGCTCAGAAACTTGGGAGCCTTGGGTCTTACCAAAAGAGCTTCGTCTTTCCTTTGAGCTTTCTGATTCCACTGCTCCCCAACCCAACTCCAACACCTCGTCTTTAGCAAGTTCGATATCTAATTTGTCTGCCGCTCCTCTTACCGCAGAGCTCAATGACTTGTCTAGAAACATGAAGGATGATTTGAAGCTTTCAGACGCTAATGTTTGAGCATACTTTTTACAAAAGTCGTTTTTTAAAATCAAAATTAAAAAAGAAATAAAAATTTTTGAGGTGATAACTATAACGACTGGTTTGCTGGATTCTATCAATTAATTTTTTTTTGAGTACTTGTTTGTTTTTCGTTTGCCCAGAGTGAAGAATTTGATTATACCTGAATTTTCGCTAGTTAAAAGGAAAGTGGTTTGGATTTTTGAGTAGGCGTGTCTTTCGTTATGGCTATCTTTCAAAGACTTAATCATATAGCAAAAGTTATGGTTTAAACTTTATGTGGAATTCGAAAGCATAGTCTGCTATGAGATTTGTCAGCTTAGCGTTCTTTTTGGAGAATTGGAGTACAAAGCTTATGTTACGCTGGTTTAAAACAACACCTCATAGTAGTTAAAGCCCTGCTCTACTCTTCATCAGTTTGTTTTGATTCTATAAGGCAAAATTCTTGGTACGTGTTGTTATATATTAAAAAAGGGCACAGGCTGCTTAGATATTTAGATACAATAAATATATATAAAAAAATTACTGAGATTTACTTGAATAATAATATCATGGATGTTCATATATTCACTCTAATTCAACAAGCATTCAAAAAAATAAAACATCAACAGTAAACGACAGAAAGAACGGATGGTATGGCATAACCATAAGAATCGTTAAAAAAAAAGCATCTAAGGAAGATATACATTATTTGCTCATTATATATGCATAATATAGGCATGCTATAATTGATCTTTCGGCTCTTTTCTAAGAAAAGTATTACCCACCCGACTGAAATAAGCTTTTAGCAGACCTCGAAGCTGGTCGTCAAGACTTCCTTTAGCTATCATAGAACAGCAAGGATGATATAATTGTTGCATCGCATCAATAAACAAATTGTCAGGAAGCTCTGTTGTGTTTTCAAGAATGGTAGCGATAACCGGCTGCCAGCTAACGTGGTTTCGCGTGTGTTTCTCAATAGTCATAGAAGCATAAAGTTCTAACAAATCTGCGCAGGCAGGGAAAAGTAAACTGGCAACTTCAGCATAATAACTTGGATCAATCGCTAAGCTTTCGCTATTTAATAACCTAAAGAGTAAACTGATGTACAATAAAGCGCTTGCTGTTTCTTGCCGTAACAAATTAGGCAGCTGCTTCATGTAACCAATACTCAGTAAAGATACACGTAAAGACTTGTTTTCGTTAAATTTTCTGGCAAATTGCCAGGAATCATAAACTGCTCGGGTGAGTTTTAGAACTTGTCGTTGAGGAATGTGCTTAAAGATACTTTCGTAATCGAGCAATTCAGCAACGATACTGACCAACAAAAGTTGCATAATGCATTTTCGAATCATGGACCGAAATTCGGTCTGTTTTTCCGCAATGAGATTTACAGAATTCTCGTTAGCATCATTTCTTGTATTTTGAGAATGAGCCGGACTAGAACGAATGAAATTCTCGTCGTCAACCCAAAAGGCTTCTTCTAACAATAATTTACGTGGAGTGGTTTCGCGGAAAAGATCAACGAAGAGCTCAACGACTACATCCCATTCTTTTTCAGTAAATCTGTGTGCATTTTCGAGTAATACTTGCTGCATACAGCTAGTACCTATCCGAGATAGGCTGACATTGTCGCGACAGACGCAGGTACTAAATAATCGAAAGTAACCTTTGAGTAGGGTATGTAGTTTTTCGAATCGACGAGAAATCAATGCAACAATATTTTTCAGAGCCTCCACAAGTGTGGTTGATTGCCAAGTACGAACTTCTTCATCGCGTAGCAAAATATCATCTGATTCTAAACTAAATGTGGAGAAAATCGGAAAAATAAATTTTCGTGAAACTATTTCCCATATCTGCTCTGTGAAGTCATCAGACTCTTCAAGAAATATGTAAAACATATTTTGAAGAGCCCTAGATCGTACCTCTAAGTCTTCAGCAGAAACTACCACATCATAGTAAGCAAACAAAATGGGAAAAGTGGATTTTGACACATCTTCCGCATTGAAATTCTTTTTGCCTTTGGCTTCTAAAACCATATTGGAGTAGATCTTCTTAATGGCATCCAGACTTTGCAGCGCTATTTTTTGATTGACACCATTCTTGCACAGTTCAGTATATGAAACAAGCATGTCAATCAAACATCCCTGTTGTACTATATAATTGTAATGGTGCACAAATATGTCCAACAGTGTTTCAAAAGTTAACGAAAGTAAAGTATCATTTCGGGCTTTAGCGGAAAAAGTAAAAACCCCGAAAAGTGTTTTCCATCCAGATTTTATATTGCAAACCCTAGCTTGTATCATTTGCCGAATACACTGCAACACGAGCTCTTTAACATCAACCGAAGCATCTGATGACATGACATATTCATAAGGTTTGAGAAATTCTTTCTGAAAAGAAAATAAAGAAAGTTCCTCAATTTGTAAGAAATGCATAGACAATTGTCTTAAAGAGTCCAAAGCAAACACCGCAACACGTTTGTTCCCGCGAGTAGCAACCAGATTGAAGAATTTCCCAAGCACATTCCAAATAGAAGACCATTCAACTCTGATTCGTCCCATGTTGTAATATGAAATTTCAACAAGCTTTTGTAAGCTAAACAAGCGAGGACTTTCTGATTCACTAGAGGAAGTTATTTCATCCCATGCAACTTCACATAGAGCCTCAAAAAATGATTTTATAGCTACACCTGAGAGAGAAGAAGTCTGCGTAAAAACTTTATCAATGGAAAGTACAATTTCAGTAGACATCAGTTCGGAAATAACTTCAGACGATAACTGTTTTAAGTTTGATTTAGGGGTTTGGTTTTGAGCAATTCCACTCGCTTGGCGCGTTAGCTTTGTTGAACTCGATGGTCGCACTCTAGCATTTATAACATCCGGAATCTCTGCTTCGTCGACCCCTTCACCAATTAATTGTACACGCTCCAATTGGCTGATACTGGTAAGAATGTCTTTCCAAGAAGACCTCAAATTGTTGCCTTCGGCACAAGCAATTTTGAGTAGTGTTTTAATAACCATTGTATTTTTCGTCTTTATATCGTAGGCCGAGTGTAAGTTAGTGAAATTTACCAGTGTCTTTATGAAAGCATCACGAACTAAATCAAGGTCGAAAAGACAAGCAACATGTATCACATATTGGAAACCTTCCAAACACCAAGATAATTCATACAAATGCTCAGATTCTTGTAAAGGGTTTGAGATAGCTGCTAAAATGGGCATCCATCCGGCTTCAAGCATTGGTCCAATATGCTCAAAGTGTTTAGCGTTGTAAAATACATTTTCCTTTTTCGGATTATGCTTCTGTTGCTTCATGAGTTTTTTAAGAACGGTGGTTGTCTTATTGGCCATCTCTTCTGAAGCTTGAAGATACGCTGTCCTTTGTAGTTCGCGGCCTGTCTGAGTGAAAGAAGCAGCGAAAAGGCCTACATTGTTGTTAGAATTCATTAATGGTGCTATAGCGGCCATTTGCTGTTCGTCTTTGAGAACAATCTCATTGTTTAATATATCCTGGTAAACAAACCCAAGATAATCTTCGTCAAGGTCGCCGCCATTGTTAATTCCTCGATTGTTTTTAATGAAATCTTCCTTTGTCATTCTATTTTTAATTTGAGGTGAGTGTAAGTCAGTATTTAACATGATAATAGAATACGCTAATATGTAAGCGGTATCCGCATTAGCAAAAGCTGACGGATTTTCTTTCATATAACGCTCAGAAAATTTCAACATAATACGGTCAATTTTTTGAGCTTCACCTGGTAATCGGAAAGCTTGCAACAAACGACGTAAGGCATCAACGAAGCGGTAATTGGCAAAATTAAAGTGGTCGACGAAATTGTGCATCACAGAGATGTTGTAATCCTCGCCAGCTCCCAAGTAATCACCGAGAGTAGTCTTATTAAAACCTTCGGTGTTAAACAAAAATGTAGCTACCGAAGCAGAATCGTCAACTTTGACAAATCCATTTTCAGATAAGAGTTTGACTCCCAAACCCGGCTTATAGTTAAACTTATTTATGCAATGCCGAAGTAACATTTTCCTTTGTTTATTCAACTCAAATTCTGAAGGATCAGCCAACGCCAATGAACTACTACTGCGAGAATTTGTTTCAAGAGATGGTCGGCCGCTGTGCACTGGAAGCGTATTCGGCGTGTCTGAAGGCGCTGAGGGATCATCCTCAGTACCTGCCACATTCTCATCTGTAGATATGTTGCCCCCAGCTAAGTAAAATCCACTTTCGGCCCAACTCATTAAGGAATGCAAAACATCAATGACACATTCCAATGCTTTAAGCTTTAATTGATAATCACTAAAATTCGTTAGTTGTACTACTTCTGAATTAAGAGAGCTAGAATTGGTAGTTAAAAAAGGAGTAGTACTTCTTTCCGAACTTTCCATTGAAGGGAGCAAGTCTTCGTATTGATATGTGCTTGAATCTAAAGGAGTGACAGAATTGGTTTTTGATATAGAAAAGAGAAGTTGTTCAAAAACATTAGTAGTCGAGTTGCGGTCGCAATCGTAATTAATATATAATTCAACCAGCGCCCTTGGATTCCGGCAAATACGTTGGAAAATTAATAGGGTGTGAAGCTTTTGATTGTAAGAAGTATTTTTTAAATCCAATATAGGGAAATAAACCTCACGAAAAAAGACGGCAATTTCTTGTTTAAATTGTATGCGCAAGGAGGATACGATAAGCCAAAAAATATTGCAGCAAATCTCAAAGACCTGAGGTATCGGGCTTACTGCATTGCGAGATAAAATCAAACAAATGTACTGACGAGATGCCTGTGCTAGAGTTAATCCCTCTAACGCAGGTATGTTTTGGAAAGGAAAAGTTACTTCGGTGAACAAGTCACTATTCTTGTCTAATATAGAATAAATAAGGTGAAGGCTTATAAGCTTTGATCTCATGGCTTGAGAACGTATATTATCAACTTTGTCGGAAGAAGTATGGCGAACTGCGAGCCTGCAAAGGGTGCGGAATACTAGATACGCATCCTGAAGAGATAAATGTTCAAGACTAGTAGTAGCCTTGGAATTTTCAACATCCATTTTCACATAATCCAACTTTGGCGTGCCGTTAGAAGCCATTGATTGTAGTGTTATTTTCTCTTCCGCATTTGGGAGATTTTCACGCAAAGAGTCAGTGCTTGCAGTAGCGGCGTCGTTTGAACCTAAATTAACAGACGAGCTGGATGGATGATACACACGTAAACGCTCAAAAACAATCCCAACAGCCTGAGTCAGAGAAGCCTGAGCTACAGATTGTATGGAATCATCATCGCCAAGAAGAAAGATATTATAAAGCTTGCGGATGGAATTAAGAAGAATAGCTCCATGAAGTAACGCATTTTTTTCCGAGCAAAGGATGAAAGCGGAAAGAGCTTTGACAACGTTGAGTTGTAATGTGCCATCGACGACTTCATCATTTATGCAATCACATACCATATCCACAATGCATTGTAACATTGATTTCGAAGAAGGATTTGAAGTTGAAATCTTTTTGTCTTCTGGGAAGTAAGCAAAAGAAGCTAACTTTGATACAGTGTTTAAAGCAATATTTAAAACGTCGTCCTGTTCAATCTCAAAAGCATGTTGGAAAAAATCAATGAGAAGGGTTTTGTCGTAGTCGTCGTCCGTCTGGAGGCGAGGCTTTATATCGCCCATCACTTTACGCAATGGATCAAATTTCGTGCATGCTCGAATCTCTTGAAATTCATTGATACATTTAATAAGCACGAGACGAGCAGATCGTTCCCAGCTTGAAGGAGACTGAATGTTATAAGTGGCCTTTTCGTCTGATTCGTCTTGTGGTCCCTCAGTCGCTGGGATCGTTAAGTTTTCATGTTCAACAGGAGGCTGAGGGTTTTGAGCGCCCTTTTCGTCAACTTCGTTTTGTGGTTCTTTAGACACTGGGATCGTTAATTCTGTATTTTCAACAGAAGCTTGTAGAGGAATTTCTTCTTGCTCTTGCTGCTCGTCCACCACTTGGTTTAACGTAGCTGGTAATGACAGGTCGCCTTGGCCAGGTGCCTGTCCATCTTCTTCAGCATTTATGGGTTCCAGGGCTTGATTTGAAGACTCTTGAGGTTCATCTTGGGATTTTTTTTGTGATTCTAATACAGTATCTAGGTTTAAGGTCTCCGGTTCAATTGGATGCACGTTGTCTGTACTCGACATCTTTTCGTGGTTCGATACAACAGGTACCTCTGCCACATTCCCAGGATCATCCTGCATCTTTCTAAAAGCCAATTATTATGACCAAAAGACAGTACTATAATTGGCGATGGTGGAAGTATAATATATATGGATATGCCCGAGCCCTTATTGACGCTCCAATTCAGTATCTAGAATAAAGAGCTCCAAAGATACACAAAGCTGCGAGAGTTTATAATGAGAATATGAAAATTAATTTTTGGTGGTAATTGGAATCGCAAAGAGCAGTAAATAAGTTGTTTATAGTACTTAATTTTCTAGATCAATTATAAATGAATTGTAATTCACAATACGATCATCTCTATTCCTTAATGTTGTTTAAGAGCTTGGACGCTTAATATCAGCAAAACCGAAGTCTGTAGCAATTATACCAAAATGAACAACAAAAACAAAACTAGTCCTGCCATATGCAGAACTAGTTTTGGGATAAAATGTAGCATAATATGAAATAGTCTATGATAATGTGTAAAGGCATTAATGATACTAAACTGTATCGATTATGCTATTATAGTATGTATTATCATCTTATTGTTTTTATGCATATATTTGGGTAGTGTTTTATAATATGCTCTGGTGCTAAGGCAAACTATATAATCGTTCACATCTATAAAAGCATATGTAATGAGTAATAGAATGTCATATCTTTGTGAACTTTTTTGAATGTATTGGCTGAATTGTATTGTTGTCCTATGAAGCTGTGGTCTCAGAATTACAACTGTAGCAAATACCGTAAGCCTTGAAAACAAGATTGAATTTAGAGATGCTATTTCTTCTTTCAAACCGCCTTACTCGCGTAATGTTCACCTTAGTAAATAAATGAGTTATTACGAAAAACAGTACATATTGAGTAAAAATATACAAATAAAACCCAAAAAAAACATTTGTATTTATAATAAGGAAATAAACCAGATAGTTTCAAAGTACTTTTTTTGCGCCTAAACAAAATTTGTACCATATGAGAACTCAAACAAGATATTTTCTCTTGTTATCCGCCGCAATATCATACCCCTCACTCCATTGTTTCAAATTGTCCGTTCAAATAATCGACAAACATATCTTTTAAAAGGTTGGTATTGTATGATTGTTGGCGATTGATGTGAACAAATTGACGGCGAAAACGCTGTAAAAGTGGAAGTGACACAGTTATACTTGGCATTTCAATTTGAAGGCGGCTTCCGGGAATTGGCAACGAAGAAGATCCCTCTGTATTTTGATGATTGAGGATTAGCATGATAACGTCCTGTGTTATTTTATCGAGTTCGTATAAATAATTTACTTCAGCAGGTGCTTTGGTCATGGTAGCCAAGTTTGGTTTCACAGATTTGTTATGAATTAGCACTGACCAAATAGCATCAATGGGAGGAGTAGGATCGTCGTGAATGACTGTGAAAAGAGGTGAATCCCATCGAGTCATTCCATTTGGTTCTTCATATCGAAAAATTAATCCTTCCAGGACATCTTCGGGGTATGGATTCTCGGAAGTATCATTTAGTTGTTTAGGCATCTCTTTGGGTACAGCAACATGGACCTAAATTTCCTGTTAGCATGAAGTAAACAGTTTTTAATGCCATACCACACAGTGAGGGGTGTACATGGATTTTGACTCGCAGAAAAGCTGATAACGAAATCCTTTAATATAGTTTAGTGCATCACAAATGACTATAGTACTCTTGGAGAGTTCACGTTGGACGGCAGAGTACAAAAGTCCACGAGCAGCTTTTTCGGTTTTTGATTCTATGTAATTGTACCAGTTAGTATACTTTCAAGCATATAAGCTCTCTTTCTGTAAGTCTCGCAGACTTAGGCATGACTGCATACCTCTGTAAACTTCTTTTTTAATGTCCAAAGATTCATCATTGATGATAACTACACGGTATTCTTTCGTTCCATCAACATTGTTTTCTATACGCTCTTCCAAAGCTTTCTGAAGTTGTTTTGCACGCGTCGTTTTCCCTGAAGAGGGATATCCAGAAAAGATAATTAATGGCATTTCAATTCAACTATGGTAATCAAATACACACATAAATACAAGAGTGACTTGCTTTAATCTCAAATAGGACAAAAAAATACAAAGGTAACACTACTAGAATAAACTGTACATTTTGTTGCACATAGAATTTCAAAAATAAGTAAACCCGTGTTGGAGTGCATTAGTAAACAATGCAGGTAATAAAATTGCATATTGCAAGAATAAAATACAAACATAAATTTATCAATTCATAACAAAAAAAGAAATTTCCTCATCGTATAACAGCGTTTTATTCATCTAACAGATTATGAATTCTCATATCATAAACCACTAGGCTAGTTAGAAGATTTTGAATAAACGGAAAACACTTAGCATACCATCTTCAGCTCTTTTGAGTTGATATTTTAAGCTGTCGAAATGACGGCGTAAAGAGTCATTTTTCAGTGATAACAATTGGAAGGACGAGTGTACATTTTCAATAGTTTGAAGCGATTTCAAAGGAACCTCTTTGTTGCCATAAATCACAGCATTAACAGATAATCGTGCCTACAAATTTATAGTCAGATTCTTTTTTTCTAACACGAAAAAAGTTAAAAACTTACCAGTTCAGTACTTATGGACAAAACACCATGTAAATACTCCTCAATCGAAATGTGAAATTTAACTTCTTCAGGATACACAGGAACTAGAGCCATTTTGTTAGATTTTTTAGGCACATATAATAATTTACCGTTCAAAATTTGACCAACTTCTTCCAGAGTCAAAACGTGGTACTTCTTGTCTTCATGTCCTGGGAGAGCACCTCTCCAAGTTGCCAACAAAGTCAAGCATGCGACTTCTTGAATCGCTCTGTCCCAGACATTAACATATTTGTAGTAAGAATGTTCAGATGCCACATCCGCCAATTCTTGAATTTTCACTTTTATAACCTCAATGCTCCTTGTAATATCAATGGACGTTTGGTTCTTTGCTAAAAACTCATTAGCTTTTACTTTAAGTAGGAGGAATATAGTAAACTTCTCTCATACAGATTTCAACTTCTCCAAGTAAGAGACGTAATACTTTTGTTTCTTGATCAATCGTTTCCACACGAGAGCCTAATTCCTGAATATTTTGTTTAGTTATTGCCGGGAGAAAATCTATACCATACATCTCGCAAAGATGTTTCATGATCAACTTTTGTCTGCAGTTCCTTGAAGATAGATTTATCCATAGCGCTTGTTTTACACCGTTTTTCGTAAATTAACAAAGGGTGTTAATGACTTACTAGAAACTCACACATTGTATTACATATCATAATATGATAACCGAGCAAACCGTCTAACAGTCGCTTCTCGTCCTTTCCTGTATAGCAGGACATTTCTATGAACAAGATGTGTAAAATAAAACTTAATTTGTATTAATATGTAGTAAATATTTACTCAGTCTACTTAAACTTCAACAAATAAACCAAGACATGAAAACTAAAACATGTCTATATAATAAACAAGAAGTTCAAGGCTTTTCTAAAAAGTCAATCTAGTTAGATTCCGGAAAGCTAATTGCGCTCTGCTCACACATTTGCCGGAAAACACCGCCCTTATTATATAACTCTCCAGGTGGTCCATATTCAACAAGCACACCTTTGTCCATAACCATAACTTTATGATAGTCAACGATTGTTTTCAAACGATGAGCAATGCACAACATAGTCACATCACCAAATGCGCTACGCAATGTTTTTTGGATTTGTTGATCTGTAGCGTCATCTACCGATGCCGTACATTCGTCGAGAATTATAATTTTGGAGCGTCGAACGATCGCTCTAGCGAGTGCCAATACTTGCTTCTGGCCCTGAGAAAAATTTGAGCCTTCCGAAGATACTTGAGTATCTAAGGTTATATGAATTGGCTGCTGATCATCGGTATAAGCAATAGCCATTTTATTTGCCCCACTCGTCTGGAGTGCCTCGTTTAGTAAACACTCATCAAGTTCATTGAAAGGATCCAAATTGCTTCGAACCGTTCCAGAAAACAGGATTGGGTCTTGAGGGATGAATGAGATTCGCTGACGTAGAGAACTCAAGTTAACATTCTCAATCTCCAAATCGTTAATACGTAAAGATCCTCCCACTCGATGTGTGAATCGTAAAAGAGTTAGTCCTAAGGTACTCTTACCACTGCCGGTTCGTCCAACAATTGCTACCTTCTCAGCGTGATGAATGTGAAGATTTAAATTCTCAATGACACTAGACCCCTTTGGAGTGTAGCTAACGCTGACATTTTCGAATTTGATGTCTCCCTCTTTGGGCCACGCCACTGGGACTTCACCCTCTTTCGTAGGTGCAGGTTCTTGCTCTAATCGAGTATACTCTTTAACCCTTTCGTAGCTGTTCATCTCAGCTTGCAAGTTGTTAAAGGAGCGGACAAAATAAAGGACTGTTACGCTAAACATCACAGATTGGTTAAGTGAAAACCCGACAAGACCAGGAGAAAGATGGCTTTGCTTAAGAGCAATAAATCCAGCCAATCCACCAACTAATCCACTAATGCCATCTGTTCTAATGGCAACCCATCTATTTAAATTGTATGAGGCACTCTGAAGACGCATTAAGTTGTCAATCCTCTTAGAGAATTCATCCCTAAATGTACTTTGCATGTTGAATGCACGAATTACTGCAAGTCCGGAAATACTCTCTCCAAGAAGGCCGAAAATAGGAGAATTATGGACGGAAATTAATCGTTTTATACCAACTTGGGCTTTAGTATAAAGCACACCGACGTAAAATCCAACCGAACAGATAATAACGGCAGGAATCAAGAAAAGAGGCATAGCCGAAGAAACAGATATTAACCCAGCAAGAATTGAAAGGAAACATTCGATGGACCAGAAAAGCCAAGACGGCAAATTAAGATCCAAAGAACGAATATCTTTAGCAAAGCGGTTCACAATTCTTCCAGTAGGAGTCTTATTAAACCACGAAGCATAAGTACCGAACACATTCTTCAGCATCGAATTATGAATATTCTTTGCAGCAATCAAGGAACCTTTGTCATACGTATAAGTGCGCAAATAGTCGAGCACGCAGTAAAGGACGAGCATTGTTCCATATACAAATAAGAACTTGGTATTACTCATATCAGGAGAGTCTATGGATTTGTTGGTCCAAAATGCCACCCACAAATCGATCAGAATAGACAATGTCTGAGTAACAACTAGCAATAGAAGAATAATGCATACATATGTTCCCGAGCCGAATTGACGGAAATATTCAAAAATAGCAGACATAGGTACGTCTCCGGTTGCTCTTTTTTCATCTTCCACTAATTTACCTGATTCGGCAATTTGCTGAGCATCTACTGAGGAATCAAGTGGGATCTCTGAAATCGGCATCTCTGGTTCAGCTGTAGATTCAGGTGTATGAGCAATTTCTTCATTTAATTGCAAGATAGGTAATGACTTATCCTTGGTTGGAAAGGCTGATCCATTCTTAACGGTAACGATAAAGTTGGCATCATCTAAGAAAAGATTCACACTATGCGTAACGAGAATAACAGTACGATTTTGCATTAAAGGACCTTGGAAAAGATGGCGGAAAATCCAGTTTGATGTATGAATGTCCAAAGCAGACATAACATCATCAATTAAAACAACGGAGGAAGGTGCGTAGACAGCACGAGCAAGCGCAATACGTTGTTTCTGACCTCCAGACAAAGTAACACCTTTCTCACCAATTTCAGTTAAATCACCGGCAGGTAAATTCTCCAAATCGCTCTGCAAACCGCAGGATTTTAAAACATCTCTGTAGCGTGTTTCATCGAATATAGAGTTGAACAGAATATTATCTTTAACGGTGGCATTGCGCAACCAAGCGACTTGAGACACGTATGATACACCTTTAGAACGAGGTAACGAATAAGAGCCGCTAGCAAGACTTAATTCACCAAGCAAAGCCGAAATAAGCGAAGTTTTTCCGGAACCGGTAGGTCCTACAACAATTGAGAGCTGGTTCTTTGGAAATTTGAAATTCAAGTCACGTAAACGGAAATCTCCATCAACAGGGTTGGATGGCCAAGTGAAAGTAGCATTGTCAAAACCAACGTCTTCACTTTCTGAATCAGTGTAGACAGAGGGATCAACTTCATTAGGGTCATGCAAAAAGTCTGAAATTCTACCAATTGAAACGAAAATCTGTACCAATTGTCTTAAAAGATGAGAAATCCATGCAAATTGATTACGCACTAAATTGAAAAGTGAAATCGAAGTAAATGCAATGGAAGGTGTAATTTTCTGTCCCATTACAGTAGTGAAGAGGATAAAGGTAACAAACATGCTGAAAAAGGGTAAAGACTCAACTAAAACTTGAATTAAAATTTCCATTAAAAGCAACTTCCAGGTTCGATGAATCTCATATCGACGTTTTTCTTGCACGCGTTCGAGCATTGGGCGTTCCCAACCAAAGAACTTTGTTACACGAATACTTTGAAGAAGTTCGGACATTAATTCAATACGGGAATCAGTTGCTTTGTTTGACATCAAAGTTAGCTTAGCAACAAAAGGACCCAACAAAATAGGAACGGATGTGGTTAAAACGGCAAGGACAAGGCCGATGTAAGCACTCCAACCTAATAGTTTTTGCAACAAGTAGACAGAAATACCGATTTCAAACGGTGCTCTTACGGCAACATGAATAAATTCTCGAAGCTCACCAATATCATTAGCATCAGTAGAAATAAGGTTGTTCACTCGGCCTACTTTTGATTCCTCATTTTTGTTTTGCACAAAACGAAAATCGAGCACCTTTTTGTATATTTGATAGACAAGAACCGAGTAAGAACGGACGGTATAGCGAGTTGACAAAAATAGGTAAGATTGGAAGGCCATTGAATTTATGAAGGGACCAAGTAAAAGCAAAGCAATCCAGACATAAGGAGACAAATAATCGGCCTTGGGATTTTCCAAATATTTAAGGAAGCGATTCATGGCTACAGGGGAAATAAATTGTGTAGCACTAATGAAAAAGCTTGCAGTAGCCATACCCAGCATTTGGAATGCAAAAATAAGATGCATAGTAACATACAAAGAAGGGCGTTTGAGTCTTTCATACCTACTAGACCAGAGTTTGTTCTTATCATAATCCGGCAGCTGAGGAGCATCATCAAACTCGACAGTACGACGAGTAGCGATACTGATGAGTCTGTTTAGCCAATAGTAGCTGCAAATATAACTAAAGTAAGTACAGGTTTGTTCTTCGGAAGGTCGATCGTGCTCCTCGGGAAACAAGGGATACCACACACGTGGTGTAAACCACGGAATGATATTTATGGCGATGGCAATCGCAAAATAGGCCCATAAAAACGGAGAGAAAATGGACATAGGAGGACGATGGATTAGAAGAAAGGGATAAATGTAAAAATCAAAGAAGACAGGAACGATGAAAAGATTCAATAATACCGCAGAATGATATAAGGTAGGGCGGGCCCGGGGAACAAGGATGCGGAGTGAATGAAAAAGAAAAGAGTGTATAGAAAAAGCAAGCAACACATGATTAACACCATGGGCTACAAATCTCGTTGGGAAACGCCCTTCAGCATACATGAATACGGTTAAACATAAAAAGAGAAAAGAAAGCATCCAGAGACAGAGACCATGGACGCGCCGCAGGCCAGAAAACTCGGAAGATACATGACGCTTTACAAAGAAAGAATTGGAAAGCCATTGATATATTACGTAGAGGTATGTACAAACAAGACCACCGGTAAGAAGGTACTTGTAGTGCACTTGGGACAAGAGAGAATCCTCATGGTAATCGTGAGGACTTTCTTTTAGAAAATAAGTAAAGGAGTTTCCAAGGAGGGAGCGCACCTGATATGGCAAGTATTGAAAACTACTTGACCCAAACATATAGGGAGAGGGTCGTGGAACATCCATGATTAGAAAGCGGGGTGTTTTAAGAAAAATGGTATAAGCAAAAAGAGATATAATTCAATTTTTTGGTCGAAAAGTAAAAATTTGCGATGCAAACAAGTCTGATGGATTTGATCAGATGGGGTTTGTGTGTGAATATTTACAATCGCTTACAAACAAACTTCTCCATCTAAAAAAGAAGAGGTGACCGACTGAAGAAGAAAAGGGGAAATGGGCGGAATGGCTCGAAAGG
Organism: Schizosaccharomyces osmophilus; assembly: GCF_027921745.1. Classification (NCBI taxonomy): domain Eukaryota; kingdom Fungi; phylum Ascomycota; class Schizosaccharomycetes; order Schizosaccharomycetales; family Schizosaccharomycetaceae; genus Schizosaccharomyces; species Schizosaccharomyces osmophilus. Next base: position 823,893 of record NC_079239.1, on the reverse strand, counting down.
AAAGAGGTAAGAGTGTGTTTTGGAGTAGTAGGGTACCTCTCGAAAGCAAGCAAAGAAGGATTGCAGCTATTGTTTGAGTTCCTGTTGGAATTGACTTCCACTAGTTGTTTGAAACAAAAGAGCAGAGAAGCAAAACCTTTCACCCAATTTTCTGGTGAAATGCAGTCGTGGAAAAGGGGAGCTAACAGTTGTCAGATAAAAGGAGGCTATTTCTAGGTGACAGAATATAATATCGTCTTAAGGCTTTGAAAGTAACAAATAATGGTGGTTCACATGACGTCTTCTCCCTGATATCTAAGAGAATGCTACCAAGATTGCTAGCTATTTAGAAACAAGCACTTCAAATGCCTTCTACTAAGAATTTAAAACAAATAAACAAACAAAAAATAAGAAAAAAGAGCCACACGTTTTACTCGTGAAGCGAAGCATTTCTTGATGAAGCATCGACGAAATCAACAACTTGGTAGGATCGTTTGTTTGGAATAGTTAGCAGAAAAAGCAATTCAGAATGTACTCCTTATTATCGCAATCAATCTCAAAGGAGTCCTTGTTTGTTCATACACTGAGATTGCAATTTGTGTTACTTTTCTTTCTTTGTTTACACTAATTTAGCAGTCAAGAGCTGCGCAATCCGGGCACCATTGATAATAATCGATGCTGGTAGATAAACAAAAAGTGCGCAGCTCTTGACTGCTGGGTTTGTAGAAAGGCACAGCCGATGCTGACTAAAAGGGGGCAGAGTCTGTTATGTGGTAGGTAGTTTAAGTTGGTAAAAGTCTATGTGTGGTTATGTAGGAAAGAGAGTTGATGGAACGTAAAGTTAAGTAAAGAAAGTAAAGTAAAAGAAGGTAGAAAATGGTTACCTATAGGAAGTTGTTTAGAAATAGAATGCTTCAATAGATTTGTCGAGGGATTCTATCTCTAAGAAGAAGAAGAAGAAGAAGAATGGACTGCGTCGACTTGTTGCGACAATATTCATAAACATAAATGTTGGCCCGCTTGGATTGTTTAGACTAAGACAACAAGAATTTCATTAATAAAATATCAATCCCTATTATATCTCTATCTATAAGTGCTATACTAATTCGATGCCATATTCGAAAAAGAAAAGAAAAAGGTTTCTGTCAACACTTTCTCTTTAGGCGATTTTTATCTTTTCCATTTCTTCAGCATTTACGATCGGTTCTTTTTGTGTCTGTTGGATCTTCATTTTCTCCTTTGATGCATTTCACGTGAAATAAATATTCGGCTCTAGTGTCGCTGAAAATAAATAATCATTTTGGTAGCGACAAATGAACTCTTTGTTGATGACATGCATTTGAGGATGCTATATACCTTTCAAAACAAAACACATGACAGAATTGACTTTCTTAACTATGTGATTTATTTTGTACTTTTGTATTTTTGCATGTTTGTACTTCTTTTTCACAAGATGAGAATCATCAAAAGTAGATTGAATAAACCTGTCGATTCATTTGCTTTTCGTAAACTACAATGGAAAAACGTGAAAAACCAAACTGAAAAGAAAGGTTTCCCTTCTTTTCTTGACACGAATTTACATCTCTTCTCTCTATTTACTAACGAGATGCAAAGGCCTCCTTATCCTTTGAACCTATTCAACAGATGTAGAAGATTGGGTTTTTTTTATACGGGTAAAGACAACTGAATTCTCGACTTTCGTTCTCTCTACAAGCCTTGAAACGCTTTTTAACTTTTAAGGCTGGTTTCCCAACGTTGAATTGTGGAATTTATGAAGCATGCTTTTACTTGAGCTTTTTAAAAGCTAAGGACTTGGATTGTGTGTAAAAAAAGAGAAGCCTTCTTCTAAAAACCAAATTTCTTCAAACCTTTTTTTCTTCTAGTTGTTCTTCTTTCATTCCTTCCAATGCCTGATGACCCAAAAACAAATTGCAATAAACACCAAATTTTAAATGAACTAGCAGGCAAAGCATGTGAACAAAATGACTTATTGAATGGCAAAAGTGGCTGTCCACGTACTTGTTCTTTTTCTCCCTTGGAATCCAAAAAACTCGGTATGCTTTCGTCTAGTAACTTGAATGCCCAAACTAACAATTAGATACCATACAACTTACACTTTCAGAGCTGCCGAGAGAAGGAATTCTCTTCGTCTACCACTATATACAAACTCTATTATTCAAGGATTTTACTGAAGTACGCTGTGCTTTCATCTTCTTCCATGCTTTCGTTTCTAATCCATTTTCTAGTTTTTTCCCGAGGAAATCATTTTGCGGATTTTTAGCTGTCTCAGTCAATATGACCTTTGCAGATGCAAATCCATGTCCAGAAGATGGAAAAGGCTACTAGAAGACCCTGCTCTATGGAAAACGCTGTTCCAACGAAAAGATTGGCACCTAAATCCCAAGGTCGCACAAGAATTCCAAGAATGGACGCGTACCAAAAATCATCCCTTCTCTGAAGAGGATTTCATTCGTATCGATCAACACTTTCTAGGTCCCCATGGGACTATCTTTCACGATCAACAATGCGTCTACGATTCGCAAAACCATCCTCTGCTCAATTGGTCTCATATTTACAAAGAACGCGCTCGATTGGAATCCAATTGGCGCCATGGTAATTTCGTTTTATGCGAACTGCAAGCCCCAACACGACTGGGAAGGTTCTCTCGTAATTCAACGGACAGCGTATATTGTGTGCAATATGATGACGACTTTGTCGTCAGTGGGTCAAAAGACCGTATGATCAGTGTCTGGGACATTCATGCTGGTGCCTTGTTGTATTCTCTTCATGGTCATTTGGGCAGTGTCTTATGTTTGCAATTTGACCGAGAACGTGACCTCGTCGTCTCTGGCTCTTCCGATACTTCCATTTTGGTTTGGAGTTGGCAAAGAAGGTGCCCTATCAAATATTTGACTGGGCATACAGACAATGTTTTAGGAGTCATTGTCGCTGGGAAGTACATCATTTCCTGTTCTCGTGATCATACAGCTCGCGTATGGAAGCTGGATCCTTCACCCGAAGAAAACCCCTGCGTACATGTCTTGAGAGGACATCTTGCTTCTGTTAACTCCGTTCAATACAATGAAGCCACCGGTGTTATCGTAACGGCCAGCGGTGATCGTACTCTAAGGATGTGGGACATCCATAGTGGACAGTGCTTAAAAGTCATACATGCGCATCAGCGAGGAATTGCCTGTAGTCAGTACAATGGGCAGTACATAGTTTCAGGATCGTCAGATACCACAGTTCGCATCTTCGAAGCCGAGTCCGGAAAGCTGCTTCGTATACTTCAAGGTCATGAAGATCTCATCCGAACTTTACAATTTGACGATGAAAAAGTTGTTTCTGGAGGATACGACGGGACCATACGGGTATGGAATTTTGAAACCGGAGAATTGTACTGCGTTTTACATAATGACCGAAGATCTCGGGTATTTGGGTTACAATGTGATCACCGGCGTATTATAGCCTGTACTCATAACAGCGAGATTTTTGTTTGGAGGTTTGATTATGGAATTGACTGTACGTTTTTCTAATTTCCAAATCATAGACTTTTAGTATGGTTTCTAATTTTTGGATTATTATGGTAATCTTCTTGTTCTTTTATATCAAATTCTCATGTACAATAGATAATATTCTTAAATCACATTCCTCTCTTTCTTCAGACACTCTCATCACAACCCCAACCGCCTGCATTACTTCTTTTTTTTTTAAAAAAAAACCTCACTTGAGTCTTTTATTAGAGTCCTCAATCTTTTGTATAAAAGTACAACTTCCCGTGAAGGAGTTACGCGTTTTTCTAACTGTTTATTATATTTGCATAGTAAGTTTCTTGTCGACTCAACTTATAACGTTGATTAACTGTAAGTAGATGGAAGCTGTCAAAAGAAGAAAATTAGAGTTAGAGAAAAGAACTTCTTCTCAAAGATTTGGTGGGTCAGACCAAAATTCCGATGGGAATAGACCCAATGAACCAGGTGCAGCTCAGCGTCGTATTGCTGAGTTAAGAGAAAGAACCGCGAAACGATTTGTAAGTATAAAGAATGAGATAATTTTCTAATTATTGTTTTAGAATTCTTTTTCACCGCCCTCTGCTCCATCTCAACATACTGAGGGTGATGTTGCAAGGGGAGGCTTACGGGTTGGCATCCATCCTGCCCTATTGAAAGATGACTCCTATTCATATAACGGGAATTCCGAAAAGCCTTCTGTACCTAACAAACCAGTACGGGATAGTCCTAATGTTTTACCACAGGAGCGTTCCGTTGAAAGTAAGAGGAATCCGCTTTTAGAAGATATTGAAGCACCTAAAGTTGAAAACCTCCCTTATTACGATCCTAGAACAAAGGAATCAAGACGTAGTCGAGCTCCTAGGGCTTTATCTCTGAATGCTTCTGGTAAATATATTGAAGAAGCTGAACAATTTCGACGTCAGTCTCAATTAGAAGAGCTAAAGAAACGTGTTGCCTTGCATTCCGAAAAGGCAGGAATAAATGACGAGCTTCTAGTGACCAGCAAATCCATACATCGAGTTGAACCTCCTAGTGTCGAATGGTGGGATTTGCCCTATGTTGTTGATGAATCAACTTACGGCGATCAATATACTTGGAAAATTTTTGAAAACAGTGAGACTATAACATCGAATATACAGCATCCGATTCCTGTTCTTCCGCCTTATTTGAAAAACCAACCACCCTCCAAATCTCTTTTCTTGACTAAAAAGGTAATTCTTAAAAATATACCAACTTATGCTAACATGTATAGGAACAAAAGAAAATTCGGAGACAGACACGAGCTGAAGCTCGTAAAGAAAAACAAGATCGCCAGTTGTTAGGATTAGAGCCTCCAGAACCTCCAAAGGTTAAGCTTTCAAATCTTATGAATGTACTAGGTGACGCGGCTATTAAGGATCCAACAAAAATGGAAGCAGAGGTTAGAAAACAAGTTGAAGAGCGACGTCTTCGTCATGAACAAATGAATGAAGAAAGAAAACTTGCACCGGAGGAGAGAAGGAATAAATTACTTAAAAAGCTGGAAGAAGATGTTGCAAGCGGCTTGCAGTGTCTTGTTTTCAAGTAAGTATTGTTACGAATAAACTTGAATTTTTACTAACCTACTTTAGAATTAAATACCTTGCACACAGACCACACCGTTTGAAAATCGATTTAAATGCTAAACAACTGGGTCTTACAGGAGCATGTATACTAAACGACAAACTTAACTTGGTTATCGTCGAAGGAGGAAGAAAGAATATTAAACATTTTAAAAAGTTAATGATAAATCGTATAGATTGGACAGATACCTCAAGGAATTCTATATTAGCCCAAGGAAATAAGCTCGCTGATATGAATGGAAGCACCATACCTTATAATGAAAACACATGTGAGTTAATCTGGGAAGGTGATCTAAGTAAACGAAACTTCTCATATTGGACGTTTCGAAAGTGTCCCACTGAAAATGAAGCTCGACAATCACTTGAACAACTAGGTAATAGTGAGCATTTTTGGGTTTTGGCTAATTCGTGGAATCGAGGAGAAGATTTTGATTAGATATTTAGGTAATTATATCTTTTGTATTTATTATTATTATTCTATCCAAAAGATTGTGCTTCCGTTAATTTTCATCACTTTCATTCTCATCTTCAGAAACTTCATGTCCCAATTCTTTTAAAACTTTCTTATCCCTTGAGCGCTTTGATTCCAACTCTTCAATGATAAGCAACCAGTATTCGTCGGCCTCTTTAAGTCTCTTTTCTAGTTCAGTATTCTGTTTTTGTAATTCTGCTGTATTTTGATCATCCTTAGCTTCAAGATCGGCAACCTTCTTCTTTAATTCTTCACATGTGTCTTTAAACTGTACATTCTCCTCATCAGCGATCTTACGTGTTTTCTGAAGCTCATCCCTATCAGATTTAAGTTTGTCTATTTCCTCTTTCTGAACACTTCGGGTTGATTGCGAAGTAGACCGAAAAGACTCTCCTTCAGTAATTTCGTTCTTCAAGCGGTGGACTTCAGAATTAGTGCTATCTAGTTCCTCTTGTAATTTTTTGACCATGCCTTTTTCTTTCTTAAGTTCACTTTCTAATGAGGAAATTTTCTTTTCACTTGCTTTCGAATTTTGTGAGTTTGAGTTCAACTTTTCTTGAGAAGAATTGTATTTTTGCTTAGCAAGCTTCAGCTCGTTGGATTGCTGCTTCACAACATTCTCGGTGTTTTTTAATTCTTCCATTAAAGAGCCCTTACTTTCACGTAATTCTTCCAATTCTTTCCTTAAAGTATTAATGTCGGATTCGATTCCTTTAATTCGGTTCTCGTATCCACTTTTTTCATCATTATGTTTAGATAAAAGATCGTCCTTCTTTTGTATCTGCTGGGTCAAGGATTTCTCTAAGCTATGAGATTCGTTCAAAGAGCTTTTCATAGAAGTCATAGTCTTGTTTAATCCCTGTAATTTCTCTGTGAGGTCATTAACTTTCTTCTGTAATGAGGAATTTTCAGATTTCAATGATTTATATTCGTTATTAGCCTTCTCTAAGTCCTGTATTGTTGTATACAGGTCTTTATTTTTGACACTAATCACCTTAAATTGATCTTTGATAGACTCCAAAAGCTTCCGAAGTCTCTCATTTTCTTCGGTAAAATCATTGATTTCCATATCGTGACCTTCACGAAGCACTTTCATTTCCTGTTCCATACTGCTAGCATTGGACTTGGAGTAATCTAACTCAATTTTGATATCGTATAAACTTTGTCGAAGAAAGCTCAATTCTTGACGATACTCGTCTGTAAGTACTTGAAGCTCATTAATTACTTTTTGTTTTTCTTCTAACTCATTTTTATAGCCTCGCACCTCTTCCTCTTTATCGCTTGAAATGGAACTCAATAGGTTTTTAGTTTCTGCCAGTTCTTTTTCTAGAGTAATTAGCTTTTGTTGAGCTTGTTCATAAGCATGTAGAGTGTTAACTCCATCAGCTTCTGTATTGTAAGCGTCGGAAGCATCATCAATGGAATGCGTTAAGCGATAAAAATTATCTTTAAAGAAATCAATGAACATTGTGTCGAAGAGTAACGTATTGAGGTCACCATCAGTAATTTCGTTCAATGGGATATGACTGCGAACCTGTTCATGCTGGCGTAGTCTATGAAGGCGGTTCAAAAAGACATCACGAGTAACCGCTGAATTGATTGCTCTGTAAACACTAGATTTTGGCACAGAAGAGTCAAGAGGACAATAATGGTAAACAAGTGCCAATAAAACGGCTATCATGCCCTGAATTATGGAACTTGCTGTAGAAGATTCGTCCATTAAAGTCGTCAATAAGGTCTGTAGTATACTGCTTTCAGACAGGAAATCTTTTACACAGTGAGCATTGTTATCAACCAAAGTGATAAGTAAGGTCAGATATCCAACACAATTATGAAGGGCATGATCATGCCGTAATGTTGCAATAAGCTTGGTGGAAATACATTGAATAAAAGTAACTTCTTCTTCGTCTTCTTCATCCGCAGCAATTTCTTGATAAAGTGGTATTGTGCATAAGTGCAACTTCCTCTCATCGCTGCCTGCTACCAAAGAGCTTAAAATAACGCTAATCAACCAATGACTGTATTGCTCGGTGTCGGCAAGTATGGATATGTCAAGATACCGGTCCAATAAGTTCAGTTTTGACGTCTCTTTACCTCGATATATATCTATAATCTTTTGCAGGAAGGCCTCAGCCAAGTGGTCGTTTGATTCAACCAAAGCCTTTAGAAGGAAAACAACAGAATAACGATGCGAAGGAGAAATTGAAGGAAGAAAAACCTGGTTTATGAAAGAAGACAAAACATCTGTTTCTCGGTTGACGAAATAAGAGCTTTTGACTAAAGTTTCCTGGCAGTCGTTATTTGCGTAAACTAAATGAGCAAGGGTGATCCAGGCGATTTTTGGGATATCCAAATGTAGCAAATCCTCATTCGTTGCCAACTGTAGGAGAAAGTTATAAGAATTGCTTTTCATAATGGCATTTTGATTTGCTTTTCCTGATGAAAGACCAATAGGCGTCAAAGACTGTAAAACATGTAGAACGAGATTGATACAACGAATACGAAGAGAATCCCACTGTGCATCTATAATTGTATCAGGGTCTATTAGGCGAATAAAACTGGGTAATTGATTGGATTCTCGAAAAAAGTGTTGGTTGGTGATATTGTCTTTCAGAAGAGTGTCTAAAAAGACAAGTGCATCGGAAGAAATTAATCCACCGTCAATTCCACCCTCACTATCCAAAATAGATAATATAGAGTCGAACGCGTTCTCAAAAACAACAAGTTTCTGTAGGCTGGCACAATCCATGGTCAAATCTTTCAAAAAATACAGAGCAGCATTTCGGATCGGCTCTCTAGTATCTCTTAATGGAGTCATTATATTTGAGATTGCTGAAGGGAAGCTTTGAATGCAATCCTTCAACTCAGCAGGTCTACAGGCCAATATGGATGAAAAAAGTTCAATGGAATACAACTGGACGTAAAAATCATCATGTAAAACACTATTTAAAAGACAATGAATGTTATCATGATTTAAGACAAACTGATCAGAGACCCATAAAGCTGTGTCCGACGAAGGTTTTTCATCTGAAGATTTTGTCAGCACCAAACAGGTTTCCAAAGCCACCCTCAATAACTCTGGATCTTCTGAATCACGGTGTAAAGATCGGATAATCCCTTTAAGCCCGTGGGCGGCGACCAACTAGAGCAAAAGCATGTTAGTACTGTCTTATGTGTATGTAAGTATCAATAGCTTACTTCTTTAAATTCCCGGGCGAAGCTTTTAATTCCTAGAGCAGCAGCTTTTCTATCTTCAAAGAGAGTCGCATGTTCAAGTCGATCGCAAAGAGTCGAAATTGCTCCATCTGCCTGTTGAACTTTCGGAGGTGCCAATATCACATTGTAACCTTTTTGAAGAATGTCCATGAAAAAAAATTAATGAGTGTTCTATATTTTGCCTATTTTTATTATTTTCTGATCTTTTTATCGAGGTCCAAAAGGCAAGTTCAGTAAGTAGTAATAGGCAGGAGCAAGATTGAACTAACTCAAGGCTGTAAACAAACTGCCTTTCCAAAGGCTTAGAGAAAGAATCCAACGTATCTCTCATTCTTTGTGGAATTCTATCCTTTTTTTTTGTTTCTTATATATAATTAAAATAATTTAACGCCAAACCGAATCCATGCATCTGGGTAACCTATATAATAAAAACATCGTGGAAATTTCTAAAGGAACAGAGATATACTACATTCATTACTTCAATACCTTAAAATAAGGGCTACGTTTTTCATATAATATCACCTTTGGGCAGTCAGTATTTACTTTGCATACGCGTCGTCTGTGTATAGTGATCCACTGATTTTTGGGTATATATGACTAGAAAGGAGCAACTGGACGCATCTTTGCGGCGTACTTTGTCGGAAACAGTTGCACATATCCCTTTGGAAAAGTTTGCACAATGTTTTCCAACATTCAAAAAAGGTAAAGCAATTGCAGCAATGCATCAGCAACTTATCAGCTTCTTTGAGGATACGTGTAAGGTATGTTTACTAGATTTTGAAGAAAAGTTACTGACACTCAACGTAGCAAGAATATGCCAAATTGATTGAGGAACGAGGGCTGCATCAAAAACTTGACTTCCTGGATCAATGTATCAAGGAGGCTATGGATCGAAAAGAGTCCGGAGAGCCACCAATTGAGTAAGAACCTCCTAAATGAATAGCACTTCTAATCTTTTACAGTATAGAAAGCAAGCAACCCCAAGAAATCCTTAAGGCTCATCTGTATACGCACAAAGAGAACCTTAAAAATAAATTAAAGGAAGATATTGAAGACTTGGAGCTTGAAAATCAGAGTCTGTCACAGAAAATTGAAGAGGATGAGGGTAAAACACAAGAATATATGCATGAAGCTCAGCAGATTCTTCTGCAATTGGAAACTACGGTAAAAAACATGGATGAGAGAGGAATCTCACATAATGTGCTCACTAATTTAGAGTCGCTGTTATCGTTTATTCATAAACAAGAGGAGTCGCAACCGGGAGATGAAAAAGCTACTACTTGAACCTGAAAGAGTAGACATCTACTTGTCTCTTCTGAACCTACCCACATTACTTTATTTTACAATCCTTCTAACGGCTTTAATCTTGTTCACGAAGCATTCAAATTCGTTCTCATTGCAATGACTATAATGTCCTAAATACAATAGGTATCCGTTTTCATTAAATTTAAGCGAATGGGTTCCAGCGAAGGAAGTCTAGATAACGTGTTAGTATGGATGTCCTCCACATAAAAGATCTAGCAAACTTACGAGAACTACAACGATATCCTTCAGGGTTCTTGTCGAGGTATTGCTGATGATAATCTTCAGCATCCCACCATTGACCCGAAGGAACAATTTGGGTTACGATTTTCTTTTCATGGAAATGCTTTTCTTGCACCTCATTCAAGACTTTCTTTGCAATGCCTTCTTGTTCAGGAGCAGTAGTAAATATAACAGAGCGATATTGAGTTCCAACATCGTTACCTTGTCTATCTACTGTTGTTGGATCGTGCATGGCAAAGAAAAACTCGACTATTTTCTCGTAAGAGGTTAATTTCTCGTCAAAATCGACCTTGAGTGCTTCAGCATGGCCAGTACTATTAGTGCAAACTTGTTTATATGTAGGATTATCAGTCATGCCTCCAATATATCCTACTGAAGTCTTCAAAATGGCGGCTGCAGGGACATACTTTCTCAAAAAGACTTCTTGAACACCCCAAAAGCATCCTGCGGCAAAAATTGCGGTTTTCATTTTTATTTTAAACCTGTTATTCCTTGCTTTTTAAAATATGTATATAAATATGCTGAAGTAAGGAAGTTTTTGAGTAGTAGAAGGGTGGAAGTGTATGTTGGCAACGCGCCAATTACTGTTAAGTGTGATGATGAATTTATTATCGTACTATGTAAAGAAAGGCAATTCACTCTAATCTTATAAGAAGAATTTATAGTCTATTTATGAAAATTATAGAAACAGTATAAAATTAGCCTGGGCTAGGTATAACTAAGGTTAGTCTTGATGCTAATATACAAGATATACAAAAAACCGAAATCTTTCACCACACCAAAAGTTGAAACTGAATAAATATTAAAGAATGATTAACTTTTACCTTGCTGGTTTTTTTCTATGTAGGCCAAGTACTCTTTATGCAGTTTCTCTTGGGCGCTGTATTCTTTTTGTAACTTCTTCTTCCGGCTCTTAGGTACTTCAGCTTCAGAACCGTCTTCTGCACGGACTTTTGTAGGGAAGCCACTTTCGTCAAACGACAAAAATTCCTCAAATAATTTGAACATTTCTGAAGGAGATACTTTGCCTTTCATAATGCGCTCAACATATTTCTTATCTTGGTCGGCTTTCGCCTTCAATTTCTTTGCTTCCTTTTCTTGTTCTTCAGCAATTTTCTGGTCGCGTGCTTGAATCAATTCTTGAGGGTCTCCAAGCTTAATCAAGGCTGGTCCTTGCTGGCGATCATTCAAGCTAACACCAAGCTCAGCCATGTCATAGTCTCTAAAGACATCGCAAGCTTGTAAAATCTCTTGAATAGGAGCCTTGGCTATGGAAAGTTCGCGAATTCGATCACGGAAAGTAGAAACTGCTCGTAGATATGGCATAGTATCGTTGGAACCGGAAGCAGAAGCAGAGGATTTGGAGGACCATCCGATGGCATTGGGATGGCCTTCATCATCCAAACCGAAGATTTGCAGTATTTTGGTAATCCACATGGCAACTTCGGTAAGTAAGCGAGTGCAGGGCTTTTGCCCAACCTCTCGGATATAGATGTTAGATTTTCCAACTAAACTATCAATATGGAACATAACCAAAGGAGTATTAAAGTTATCACACAAAGCAGAATGAGCATTGCGCTGAGCGGTTTGCAAATCGTTCAAGAGTTGCATTTCGAGTTCTCCATATTTTTCTCTAACGTGACCTCCTTGTTGGCTAACACCTTGAGCTTCAATATTCAAAGCTCTGACGGTTTGGAAGAAGTTTTCAAAGGTTTGTTCTACATTCAACACATGAGCCAAAAGAGCATCCTTAAAATCAAGTTGAGAGTTCCATTGTTGCAACAAAAAGCTAAGTCGAAGTTGTCTAGGTGTGAATTTCTTGAGGATTTCCTTGATAGTAATAAAGTTCTTAAGCGATTTCGACATCTTTTGGCCTTCAATGTGAAGATGGCCAGTGTGCAAAAAGTAGTTAATCCATTGAGGGCAATCATGGTATGCTTCACTTTGGGCTAATTCATTATCATGGTGCGGAAAAGCTAAATCGACACCACCGGAATGGATATCCACGTTGGAACCTAGCACTGCACTAGCCATTACAGAGCACTCGATATGCCAGCCTGGACGGCCTTTCGACCAAGGACTATCCCAAGAAGGCTCACCCGGTTTACTAGACTTCCAAAGGGCAAAATCACCTGGACGCTTCTTACCGGTTAAAGCAGCAAGAGAGCCTTCACCCTCAGCAATTAACTCACGGTTTCCCTTGTTCCAAGGCTCAAGCTTTGCATAAAAGTGACCAGCTTTAGAGAAGGCTTCAGTGTCGAAATAAACACTCCCATCAGTAACAGGATAAGCATAACCACGGTCGATAATTTTTTGAACATATTCAACAATTTCAGGGACAAACTCTGAAACGCGAGTAACTGTGGTAGGTGGTAACACGTTCAAAGCACGCATATCTTGGTTATAATCATTTTCCCAGTAAGCGGATAGTTTACGGAAAATAGCAGGATCCGTAACGGTACTTCCAAGCTCAGAGTCAAGGACAGGGACAAGCACCTCTTGAACCTTAGACCAAAAATATTCCCCATTTTCGAGATTTGCTTCCTCAGCAAGTTTGATTGCCTCTACACCTTGATTGAGAGAGTCAATATAAAGGGGAACCTTGGGAGCTGTAAGTGCCAAAGTGGTAACATCGTTTGCAGCCAACCATTTAGGCCATTCTTCCATGGATAGAGGAGGCTCGGGGAGATTCTTCTTTGCATAAGTTAGCCATGCGTCTGCAACTTTAGCTTTAACATCTGAGGAAGCATAGTTGTGCTCGTTTTGCTTTTTGTATTGCTCAAAAAGATATTGATGACGGGCCCGAAGAATGATTTTGTCATCAATATCAGTTACATTTTGAACAAAAGTAACGTTGTAACCAAAATAAGACTGTAAAATTCTTCGCAAAATGTCGGTGGTCACATAATTACGGGCATGCCCCATATGACTAGCATCGTATACGGTTGGACCACAGCAATACCAAGTGACCATAGATCCATTGGTCTTAAAAGGGACCTTGGAATGGGTGATGGTGTTAAAAACATTCAACTCCGTGTTATGTCCAGTAGGAGCAAACCATGGTGACAGTTGCGATTTTTCAGAGGACATGAATGGTTTTGAGTAAAAACAACGCGTTCTGATAGAATTTCGAAAGGAAACACCCCGAAGTAACTTGACGCCGATCACTGTTACGTTTTTGCAAAACGTTTTGGAAAAAATGTTGACTAGCCTGAGTTGCAAAGTTAGTGGAGTTAGCAAACTATATCCAAGGTCGCACTCACCATCAATAAAGCATATATGTTTTTTCTATGCTTATATGCTTATAAAAGAAAAGTTCTATTCCGAGTTGTGAATATGCTTCTACGAGTTTCAAGGAGCTTGTGTTGTCGGTAACGCTGGTAAACAAATAAACAAATAACCAAAAAATAAAATGGGAGAACCTAATTGCCTTTGACCAAAATCGAAAACGAGAACAACTTAGCGGGTGATTGTTCGTTTAGTTATTGATTATACATCGTTTTCCCTCCTATATGCTTTTACCACTTACCACAGTCTCTATGAAATCATCGTCAAGTCTTGTATTAAAGCATTCACATTAGCAATCAACGGTTTTACAGAGTGTTTATACCTACTTTGAAAAAAGGTGTAAAATTCACTTCAATCCTTTCCACTGGACTCAACGGACCACTACAAACCTACATATTAAATTGGTTTCCTTCCACCAGTCTTGAACTGCTACCATCATCGTCTTCACCCAGCATACCGTACTGTAGAACAACAACGGTAAAACACATAGCGACGTCTATGGCAAATACATTAGGACTGTTCAAGCGGCCATTACATAATCCTTCCTTTCCTCCGTAAAGAGAGCTGCAGGCCGCGGTGTCATGCAAGCCGCCAGCAACCAACAACACCGAAAAAAAATGAGCATTTTGAAAGGAAGCACGTCCTAAAATTCGTGGAACTTAATCAAACGGGTTCATATTCAAAATTTACTTCGTATCTCCTGCATTTCTTTTTGAAAACCCCTAGAAAATGGACGTTATATAGCAAACTTAAACTCTACATCTTAAAATACACAAACACAAAGAAAAGAATGTATAGAAACGAGTGCTTAATTTTTATTCGCAAATTTTATATACCTATCTGCCACTCTGAAGTAGATTGTTACATACCAGAAACCCTAACCCTGGAGAATCCGTTTTATATAAATAGGACGGCCTCCCCTTACCGTTAGGGTTTCCAGTAGGGTGGGATAACGCAAACCAGTGAGTAATATTATAGATTGTTAGATCAATTTTGTGCGCAGAAAATGGATTTTGCTTTACCCACCACGGCCTCCCAAGCGAGTGCTTTTATGAACAATTCTTCTTTAGCGTTCCCTGTTTTACCAGCTAATAATAATAACAACGAGACGGTTGATGACACGGCAGATTCCGGTGAGGCAGAAGTAGCGAAGACTGAAGGTGTTTCTGGAATTGTTCCAACCCTTCAGAACATTGTTGCTACTGTTAACTTAGAGTAAGTCGTGCCTTTCTGCATAGGGAACTGGTCCACTGTTGGTCTCATAGTCGCAGATATTGTTTTTTAGAGATTTCCTCTGATTTCAAAAGCCGATGGACATAAAAATCATATGGCAATTGATAAGTAGAGGGAGTCTTGTGAATTCTTTTTCTGTGACGATGACTGATGACGACGGTGGGTCATTGTTACAACAGTTCCATTGAGCGTTTTGATAGACAATCTAATTATGATTTACTAATATTTTCCTATAGCTGTCGTCTTGATCTCAAAACTATTGCCCTTCATGCACGTAATGCAGAATATAATCCTAAGCGTTTCGCAGCTGTTATTATGCGTATTCGTGAGCCCAAGTCGACTGCTTTGATCTTTGCTTCAGGTAAAATGGTTGTTTTAGGTGGTAAATCCGAAGATGACTCTAAATTGGCATCTCGGAAATACGCTCGTATCATTCAAAAGCTCGGGTTCAACGCCAAATTTACCGACTTTAAGATTCAAAATATTGTTGGCAGTTGTGATGTGAAGTTTCCAATCCGTTTAGAAGGCTTGGCATATTCTCACGGAACTTTCTCATCTGTATGTAGTGATTATTTGTGCATTTTCAAGCAAACGGTACTAACAGTTGCAAATAGTATGAGCCTGAATTGTTTCCTGGTCTGATTTATCGTATGGTTAAGCCCAAAGTGGTTTTACTGATTTTCGTATCCGGTAAAATCGTCTTAACGGGTGCCAAGGTACGAGAGGAAATTTACCAAGCTTTTGAAGCTATCTACCCTGTATTATCGGAATTCCGCAAGCACTAAGACCGATGAAGACTATTTATTATTTGGAGAAAAGTGTTGCCAGAAATCCATCCTTTGGAACAACTCGATGTTGATTTTATTGGTTTTAATGAAGTATTTGTGGGTTCGTGCACGGCAATAAAAAAAAAGACTGAAAATTGCATGCCGCCAGTCGTTTACGTCAATGTGAAATGACTGTCTATTGCGATTTATAGCAATATGTTTTCCAGAAGCTATCCGCGTCCTGGTGATCTTTGCGAGATAGTTATTGAAAATGCCGCTAGAGTTATCTCTTGGTCTTTTTTCGGTGGATGAGTAAACGCCGTTTTTCCAGACTCTTGTATACAAGAAAGAAGGGATAGGTTTTTTAAGAGACCTTATATTTCCCCAAAAAAAAAACATCTTACCGATGACATTGTTAAATTTTAAACATTTTTGGCAGCACCTAGCGATTAGCTGCGTTTTGATGATGATTATGATACGCAAGTGTACACATTTCTGCCTTAAAGGCGAACGGATCTTTGTGGGTTCTCTATGAATTTACTTAAATTGAACAAGTCAAGGGCGAAGGACATTATGGTATTTGAGACTATGCTTCCAAGCTCGGGTTTAATACACACAGGGGTTTCAGCAGGAGGCAAGTTCTTCAGGGTTATTGCCAATTGTCTATGCAACTTGATTTAACTTAACAGACATTTAGCTACAAGTATTGTTCTGCTTGTTGCTTTGTATAGTTCCTATTCATGATTCTTGTAATAGTAAATAATAGTTAACTAATGAAATATAAAAAAGGAAATAGTGAATAATTAATACAATTATTGAAAAAATGAGGAGTATGTCTATGTAGCAGTAGCAATTATCAATCTTAGAGAACTTGTATAGCTACAGTTCAAGCGTAGAAATGTTAAGAGAAGCCTCTAAATATTACTTTAAGCCACTGCATAATATACTAATAAACAGTATATTATTAGACAAGTCAACATAAAGATAAAAAGCAATAGATTTTTTTTACTGGAATATCGCAAGTTGGAAACCTATTTTTAGAGTAATTGTTCTTTTAATTGTCATTTATTATTACTATATAAGCACCTGCTACTCCCAGACAAAACCTTCAGTTAGGAATATTTTGCTGGAAGAGCTAATATATATGTTTTGACAGCATTCTCACATAGTCCACCAGGTAGTTGCTATACATATTTCCCTCTCGATATTTAGTGAACTTAGGTAAAATCACGTATTCTAACTTGAAAAACAATTACAGTTGTATTCTACTTTGCCAATTTATACAGAGTATTTAGACGTGACGAAAAACCAAAGTAAAATATCATAGTGAGTACGAAGCAATACGCAATTTGCGTTCGACGATGGTATGGTTCATTTAGGTGAATCTTAATACAAAGGGATTTTTGTTGGGTCGTAAGTTCTAGTACTCCACTATAGGAGCTTATCTAAATGAACAGATGAGTACTCCTAAAAAAAATTATTTTACGATAAATTATAAACTTCTTACAAATTGAAGGTTTGATGGCGTTTGAGCCGGATTCTACCATTTCTGCAGGAAATGAATTAGAAGAGCATTTGAATTATTTACTCTACTTTCCCGAAAAAAATGTACCGAAAAGAGAGCATTTAGTAGATGGGAACTATTCGGAGCAAGGGGAACCATGGGCAAAAAAACTCAAAGCTGAGAATACGACAGCTTGGCCGTCTGATCATGCTGAACACCGTGTTCAAGAAGAAGATACAGTAGAACAGAATCAGAAGACTACTTCAGAAGTATTGAATGTTTTTTACAAAGAGGGTACTGACGAGCCTTTGCTATCTGAAGTTGCATCAAATCCCTATATGACAAAAACTTCTGAAACTAATTCGCATACCCAGAAAATTGAAAAAGCTTTAGCTGACTTGTTAGAAGGAGAAGATCAAGAGATTCCTTTGCAACAAGTGGCAATAAGGTTTGCATCTCCAAAGTACGAAAAGTACCATGGTCTTTTCCCTGTAGAAGCTTTAAGGGAACCGGCAGAATTATGCGAGCTGCTGAAGAAGGTTTTAGTGAACTCTGTCCAAACTTCCATGGAGTCGAAACGTCAACCTTTTTTTCAATTGCGACAAGCCATCAATGGCAATCTTGCTGTAAGTACAATTCATACAACTCCTTTGTATTCTCAAAGTATTTTGGATTCCTCACCCGCTTTACTTGAGGAAGCCTCTATTCTGTCGAACAGCGTGCCAGCTCCAGAGTCAGTGTCTTTAGAAGGTCCTTTCCAATGGTTTCAAAACAATGAAAAAATGAATTTGAACGATTTTACTGAGGAAGAAGACGATGGTTTAATTGAAAATCCTCTTGGAGCGCTTGAAGAAGAACCACATACTTTTGAAGATCCCAGTGTTAATACAAATATCGATCCCGAATATGGCCCGACTTCTTTTTACGCTGAAGATGAAAATTGGAGGAAGAGATTTTTAGCCGCGTACTCAGGTGAGGATCATTTACCTTCTGTGGAAAATATGCCTCCTATTTCTGATTCGTTACCTCCCCTTTTTGAATCATAGTGCTTTGACTCTAAGAAGTTTTTTTTTTTTTATATAATCTGTTTGCATATTTAATTGACAGGATTCTGTATGATTTGTAGCTGGACTGCCTATACATATATATAAATTTGCTATTTTTCATTTTTTAATCTATTTATTTTTCAAACGTTACACTCGGTTCTTTCTACTTATTTTCCCTAAACCAAAAATATACATATTACTTCTTAGGGTAATAGGAAAAATATAATCTTTGCTTAGTTTATTATTTGTTTAATTTTACACAACTGTTAAGCGTAAAAATTAATATTATTAGATAACTTTCTTTTACTAACACAAAAGAAACCAATTGAATCCCAGCATTAGTGTATTAGTGATAAAACCAATACAAGTTAACAAACAAAACAAGGGAACAATAAACAACATAACAGACATGAAGAAGGTCACTAAATATCATCCTTTATTTGCCCATGTGTATTGCCCCCGTGGAGCGTCTGTTGTCAAACTATTCGGAGTAAAAGCGCCCAGCGCTGAACTCCATGGGCCACTAGAGAGCGGATTGTAAAACGAGGTATTGTTAGGCGAATTCCAGCTAGAATAATTCAAAGACTTTGCATATCCTTGACTTCCTCGTCTGTTCAATCCGTCATAGGACGCACCCAACGCCGGGTTTTGAGACAAAACTGTATCCGAGTTTTCGTCTAATAAAGCACGACTACCCACTCTTTCCTCCTTAAGCGGCTTCTTCATTAACAGGGGATTGTTTTGACTCGGCCGCCGAATAGGTGTGGGTCTACTGCGCATAGGAGTCGGAGATCCCAATCCTAAAGCTTCCGTTCCAAAAGACCCCATCAATGTTTCTTTCGACGTAGCCATATCCATGTTAGATGCGTGATTTCCTGCCATACCGTTCAATTCTGATGGGTTTTGTTGAGCATTTGAAACCAAATTCAACCTTGATAATAATGGCGGAGTATTGCTACTAGAAAGCTTCCTACTTAAAGGGGATATACAGTTTGAAAATCGAGGATAATGCACAGAAGCCGTTTGGCCTAGCGAGTTGCGAGTGCCGGGACTCAAACCAAAAGAACCGTGATTATTTAAAAGAGAGACGGGAGAGTATAGACCATTAGAATTCCGATTGGGATTCAGCAAATTCGGGGTACCGGTACTAAATTGCCTCGATCTTCCATTATTATCTATACAAAGAGAACTATTAGGTATATTAAGTGGAGAAGAAAAAGAAGAAGAGGATACGAAGCTTGGTGAAGGTGTCAGCCTTTCGGGAAGCAAAACAGGATTCTGATATATCGGCTTAGGTTGAGGTGTTCCAAATGGAAGAGTATTCACTTCTCTTGATTGTATCGAATGTAAGTTTGGCGTAGTAGATGAAGCACCAGAAGGGGAAAGGTGTGGCTCTTTTTGCAAATAAGCATTCGGTAAACCCTGAGGAAGGGAGGGAGGATGAGAAGCAACGCTGATAGCATCTTCTTTTGACGGTGCGAAAAAGGCAGCTATTTTGGCTTCACGTAATCTTTGTTCTGCCTCTTCCACCTCCTTCGTACGTGCAAGCGATAGATTCTCCTGCTCTTCTTTGTTTCGCCGTTTCTCTTCCTCTTCAAGCTCTTTTTGACGAAGCTTTTGTTCCTTTATTTCTTGTAAACGCAACTGCTGTTCCAAGAGCGCGTTTTGCCGTTCCTCTTCTTGCTGCTTCTTTAATTTTTTCTCCTGCTCTTTTTGTTTCTGTCGTTCTTCTGCTTCCATTCTCCGTCTCTCCTCTTTTCTTTGACGCTCCAAATCCTGCAGTCGCTTTTTTTCTTCCTTCTTCAAACGCTGTTCTTCTTTTCGTTTGCGAGATTCTTCAGCCTTTTTGGCTTCAGATGCTTTCTGTGCAGTCTCCTCAGCCAATCGTTCAGCTTCACGTTTCTGCCGTTCTTCTTCTTTGGCAAGTCTCTGCTGTTTCTTTTTATCCCTCTTTCTCTCCTTTTCCTTTAACTTCCTGAGCTCTCGTTCTTGTTTCCGTCGATTTTCCTCTTCGATTTCTTCAAGAAGTTTTGCCTGCCGTTGTTGCGCAACCTTTTCCCGATAAGCTTGTAACACTCTCTGCTCAAAGAGTCTAGCGGCAAAAATTTGAAACATCCTCCTTCCTTCTTCCATCCTTTGTTCGTCGGTCATCAAATCAAGCTCATCTTCATCTTCTTCCTCAATATCTTCATCCTCTTCGTCTTCGTTTTCATCGTACTCTATACCACTGTCATACATTTCCGGTTCATGAAAGGTACTATTATCCTCCCGTTGCATGCGACGTTCAGCTAATTGCTCCATCATTTCAATGAACTTTTTGCCATCGTTTTTCAACAAATCGTCAGCAACCGTCAAAATACCACCCTTAACAGTAAGACTGCTTCCGAAATTATACAGATCTGCATGATAACTATTTTTTTCGTGATGTCGAGAAGGATCCATAGGGGTATAAGGAAGATTTTCCACTTGATTTGCATCAACGTCTATTGAATCAAATTGCTCAGTAAAAGCAGAAACCTTTTTGTCAACAGAGAGCTCTTCACCATCTTCGACAGAGACATCATTTTGGTGAAAAACGTCTTCCCCTATACTTCCCTCAGGGGTTTCCGACTCTGTCTGGAAACCAATATCTTTTTCTGACTCTTCTTTGTCAACTATTTCATTTATTTCAACATGGGGTGGAGAAGTAATGGGAGCGGTAATCTCATCAAGTGCATTAGAATGTTGCATCAAAGCACGATTACGTTGAATATTTGCATATTGCTCCAACTCCTCATAGTAAGCATCGTATAATACTTCCAGTTCTTCCTCAATTGCAAGGCGTTTTCTACCGCATACAGAGCAAGAACAAGAATATTTTTGTTGCTCTTTCATTTTTTGCAAAACAGCTTCCTTCTCTACTTTTACAAGCGATCGCCTTTCAACTTCGCTGAGAGACAACCAGAATTCACGAATCTGTTCACGCTCTTCGGTATTGGAGGCTGCCCAGATCTTGTCTTTAGGTTTGCCAAAATCAGTATTTGGAAAAGATGAAAATCCATGCTGATCTGCATTATCATAGCAAGATTGATCTTGACTCGGGAAATCATCCTGCGCATCTGTCTGTGAATCGATGGGTTCAATTGTGACCGGATTCGCATTTTTTGATTTCTTCTTCTTCTTCTTTTTCTTCTTTGAAGATGTAGATGTAGGGAGAGGCAATATAGGTTCTATCGGAGGAAAGGATGACATGTTATTTTGTACAGAGTTTGCCGACATGTTGGAAGACGAAGCAGCTTCCTCCAAAGTTGGAAAATGGATGGGAAATTCTGCTTCATCAACAATATGAGAAGAAGAGATTATGCATTCATCAGAAGGTTCAGCGGCAGCATTCGATTCCAATGTAAATTGCCAGTCTGTTGAAGAAATTGCATTCATGTCATCAAGCGATGGATAATATTGCGAAGACCCGTTAGGGGAAGCCGTAAAATTACTTTCGATGTTTCTCCTATATTCCATATACTCTTTATCCTTTTCGGCCATCAACTTGTCTAAGGCTGGATGCATAGAAAGCTGCTCGATTTTGCTCAGCCCTTCATCTTCAGACATGCCAGGGGCGCCGGCGGAAACCTCTGCTTGCTTCTTCGCTTTTTGCCTCTTCTTCTTCTTGTTTCGTTTTTTCGCATTTGCTGCCGGGTTTGATACAGGAAGTAGGAGATCCTTAAAGCTTGGAGGCTGTATCCCTGCATTCAGTGCCTCAATACACAGCTCTCGACTACCCATGGCACAAAAACGGATGGATTTTTTGTTCGCTCTCCTTCTTTGTAGAAATCCTCAAACAACTAAACTTAGTGTAATACTATTAACCTTCGTGGATACACTAAAGGAAGAGCGTACAGATTTCACTCTTCAAATTTCAGGGAAAGGTCCAAATTATTCTTGTAACAAAGAGGGCCCACTCATGTGTCGATCTAGATGATAGTTAAAGAGAAATTCCTGGTTTTCCAACACTTCCCAGTACTACCTCAAAATCGCCCCCGTTCAAATACCGACTCTTCGTACTTTTTTCCGGCGCTATAAAAACCGTTCTCTTTCTCCAAAACAGGACTGCTCGAATCCTTTCAGATTCAATGCTAGCGAAAGCGAAAAGTGAGGATATTGCTCAATGCCAAAGTGGTTGAATTTGTTTTACGGAAACGTAACGAATACAACCTGCCTTTCGCCTATGATTGAACGGGTTGCTCCCAAAAATTATATACCGTAGTCTGTATTGTACGGTAAAGGTTTTAGGAGAGGATAATGTATGGCGTAAAATGCTTTAAGCAGGGAGTGCGTAGTAATGTGTGCTTCATTAAAAATCACTGTTCGTAATGTGTCTTTCTTCTTCCATAGTTGATGACCTACGAAACCAATCCTAAGCGTATTCTAGCTTCACCTCAAATTCTCTGCAAGGTAGGTAGAGTGAATTGTTCCTGCTCGGTTAAACGTATAGATAATATCTAATTTTTGAATTAGTCCTTACTGCGCTCGTTGTTTTAATTTTGACACGTACTTAGAAAAGAACAATACCTTGGGATTGACTTTTTAAATTGTTTCTAAGAATTACAGTGATATATACATACGACAGACTACAACGCGATTGGTTGTGCTGTGTCGGACTTGCCCGGAGTTGAGCTAGATTCATTTACATTCGTTTTCCATCTTTCTTTTGCATATCAGATAACTCGTCTCATGCTCCAGTCTCAGTCTATTCGGAGGTGAGTAATAAAAGGGAGATTCAATTACTAACTGATTTCAGAAAATTAGTTGTTGTTGGTGACGGCGCATGTGGAAAAACGTCTCTGCTGTCAGTATTCACTTTAGGTTATTTTCCTACGGTAAGTGTTGCCTTTGTCATTACTATTTCATTGATATTTTTCTGTCCGGTTTACTAATGATTAACCTTTAGGAATATGTATGGTTATTCTCCTACTTTCTTCATTAACACGAATTTCAGGTTCCTACCGTGTTTGAGAATTATGTTTCGGACTGTAGAGTACGTAACTGTTGTCTTTTACATTTATTAACTTTTCTTTCAGGTAGATGGAAAGTCCGTTCAGTTAGCGTTATGGGATACAGCGTAAGTTATTTAATAACTCTTTCTGTTGCTAACAAAGAATCAGTGGTCAAGAAGAATACGAAGTACGTACAGCTTGTAAATTTAAAAAATTTTTTTTATTTACTTTTGTAACAAGGAGCTAACTCTCTAAGCGCTTACGCCCAATGTCTTATGCCAAAGCACACATTATTCTTATAGGTTTTGCTATTGATTCTCCGGATTCCTTGGAAAACGTTTCTACAAAGGTAACTACCTTTACTATTGCAATATCTATTAGTTACTTATTTCTAACATACATACAGTGGATTGAAGAGGTTAATACACTGTGCCCTAATATACCCTTCATTCTCGTCGGTATGAAGGCGGATTTGAGAACTGATCCAGCCGCAGTTGAAGAAATGCGACGGCGAAACCAAAATTTTGTTAAACCACAGCAAGCTGAAATTGTTGCACAGAGAATCGGCGCAAGAAAGTATATGGAATGCTCTTCTTTGACAGGTGATGGTGTAGATGATGTTTTCGAAGCTGCTACTCGAGCTGCCTTGACGGTACGGGATTTGGAAACGGATAAAAGCTCTACAAAATGCTGTATCATTGCTTAATTATCGTTCTCGCATCTTAATCCTATTTTTATTACATAAGTGGCTCTACAATATGTTCTTAGTCGTTTAAACTTTGAAGCTTCGTCATCATCGACCCTTCTCCCTTGATATGTGCTTCATATTCCGTCTCCTTATTCTTCACACTTTGCATCATCGAGCCTATTTATTTTAGTTCTTTTTACATTGTGGTTAGTTTTTTTTCTACCTCCTGTTTTCGTTTGTTTTCCTTTTATCTTTTGCATTTTTCCCTTTCGTGCTTTCCAATTTTTATTATATGCTTCGTTAAACCTCGCCTTTAACCATCTTTTTCATTCTTTCTTCTTTTCTTTTTTCGAGCATTTCAATTTTATATGTAACCCAACCCACATATACGGTTACAAGTATGCACACGTACTTTCTTTTTGCATTTAGCAGCAGTTTCATTTAGAAAATGCGAGTCTCATATGCTATCATTATTCCGAAACAAAACTGATTAGCCTTAATTTACAATGATGCTTATTGAGTCTCCTTTCGTATCTACAGTATGTGCTATTCGAAAAATGTTTGTGAGTCTTTATAGACGTCGAAAGGGATGTATTCTAGGATTTAAATTACTATAAAAAGCTCTGCGCAAATTATAACTTTCTTGTCTTAGACTTACGTCTTTCAATCATATATGATATTCTACGTTACATAAGAACAATAATAACAAATATGCTGGCGGTAGTAGTCAATTAAGGTGGTGATATGTACAAAAGGTAACAAGTTTCCTTGAAAAAAATAGGTTGTAAGAATGCTATTGCGATTTCTATTGATTTTCATCCAAGAATTCAATCGTCCGAATGTATTAAATTATTCCAAAATTTATTATCAATTCAATAGAAAGAAAGAACGAAAAGACACACAACATGCAACATACACTAGATAATTAGAATTTATAACAAAATGTATGAAGTAGAGAAGTAAAAAGAACGTTCAGCATAAATGAGTGACCAGAATTGAATATTCCAATACAAAAGAGATGGTATAAAGGTACTACACGAATGAAATATTACGATAAAATCCACGATTATTTCGAGTGAAACATCCGATGTTCCAACCGCAAGAGAAGATTAATTCAAGCTCAAAATAAGGATATCAGAACAACAAGTAGGAATACTAATAGTGTATCATATATGACTTTAAAATAAAACCAATTTTCTAAATTTACCATTCAGCAGCAACTTGACCTTCGCCAGCTTCAGCAGGGACGGAGTTAGCAGGTTCCCCAGGATAGCTTGGAGCGTCATTAGATTGCTGCATTTCAGAAGCGGGTGCAGGTGGGTATGAACTGTACTCGTCCGCGTATCTGGGAGAACGGCTACGTTCACGGCGGGGAGAAGGACTACGTTCATAAGCATCACGACCATATTCTTCATCACGGGCAGGATAATCATCACGACGAGGACGGTAGGAATCATCACGACGAGGACGATATTCATCGGCTCTGGGTCTGCGGTAATCGTCACGGCGAGGGCCGCGTCTGAAATCATCGCGTCCTCTGAAGTCATCACGTCCTCTAAAATCATCACGTCCTCCACGACGAAAACTGTCACGAGCGCCACCTCTGGGGATATAGCGACGATCATCATCTCTGGCAGGGCGATGATCATCATCTCTGACAGGGCGATAGGTATCATCTCTGACAGGGCGATAGGTATCACGACGAGCAAATCCTCCTCTACGGTTGTCCATAGGGAAACGACGACGAGGAGGTGGAGACCTAGAGCGGAAACCTGGGCCTTCGGGAAGAGGTTCATTGGGAGCATTCTTTTCATTTAGTTAGTATATTTCAAAAAAAAAAACGAATTAATACATACAGGATCTTCACGCAAAGCAATTGCGGTACCCTTAATTTCTTCACCATTGAGGTTTGTGAGAGCATTTCTCATATCATCTTCAGTCGAGAATTCAACGACACTATCAATTGTTAGTAACTTATCACATCAAGGTTTTTTTAGATGTTTAACATACCCAAAACCAAGATTTTGACGATGAGCATCAGTAAATGTTGGTTCACCGGCTTGTCTCATTACATCTTTCAAGTCCTAAACATATGAAGTTAATAACTTACTCGTTAATCATTCGCTGATATCTTTACCTGCCAGCTAACTTCTTCAGATAAGTTTTCAACAATTAAACGATAGCCAGTGCGACGTGGACGAGGGTATCTAAAGATGTTAGAAATTGCTAATCCAGTATAATAACACAGGATTTTGGAAAAGAAGTCATAAAGCTGGATTGTATGGACAAACCAAGAGTCGGTGCAATCTTTTCAAAAATACAAAAGGCTCAACGACAACTTGCGCGAGATTTAACCAAACCCATTGTAATTTTTTCTTAAATATTTAAAAAACTTACTTAGCAGCAGCAGTTTCACGGAAATTTTCTCTTCTTTTTCTTTCACCACGAGCAGGTTCTACAACTATTTGACTGCCCATAAACTCTTTTCCTTGAAAGTCATTCACTATATCCCGAGCATCACGAGCATCTTCAAGCTCAACGAATCCAAAACCATTCATAACTTTGCAGTCAAGGATTTGGCCATAGCCTTTGAAGAAGTCCTCCACGTCCTCACGAACAGCTAGAAAAATCGTTAATTCTGGTCTACCTATTGTATTATATTACCTTGAGGGGGAATACGCCCTATAAACAATCTAGTTTCCGACATCTTTTACTTTCGTGTAGTTCGTGTTGAGATGGTAAAGGACAACTAGTCGCCGTTGCTTGCCCCTGTACACCAAATCTGGTAAGTAGTTTAGCAGTAATGTAATATAGTGAAATTTATAGAAAAAATTACAATAATATATAATTTACATAATGAAGGTTTACTTTTCTATATTCTTTTTTTCCTCGACGAAATTCCTATTAAGAACAAAAGTTGATTGTAACATTGGTTCCATGAACAGTAGCTTCCTGAAGGAATTAATTGTTTTGAAAAGACTAAAAGCTTATAAAGAATAAAATTGCCTTTCTTAGTGATCAGACAGTTGTTGTTCATGTTTTCTTAGTAATGCATTAGATCACAAGTAGATTCAGAAACACCTTTTGTTTTTGGCAATGCGTACAAGTTAATCATCTATGCCTTTGTTTTTATCTTTAAAATCTCCACCGGTTAAGGTTTTGTATAAAAATTTATAAGACTTATCAGTAGACTTTACATTGCTTTTGTGAATGAAAGGCTTGGATTTAGATGGGGTAGTTAGATCATATGCATTTGTTTGAAAAGTAGCTAACTGCATTTCCAGTAAACCAATAAACAAATAAAGTTTGTATTGCCATTAAAAGTATTGAGCTACACGAAGCCAACAAAAGTCACAAAAAGGCACTCAATTAAGTATTTGTCGATTATAAAGTGCCTTCCTCCCATCGACATTGCCAATTTGAATTCTCTCGAGGACGGAAAGGAACTAGGCAGTCATTGATTAATGGTGGAATTGTAAAAGGATTATTTTCCAAGATTAGCGAGGGGGCTGATTCTTCAATGGGAACATCATAAAAGTCTCTACCAAATTTGCAAGCGAAATCTTGTAAAGCATGTAAGCATCCTTCCTTGTCAAATATATCGGCTAAATAAGATGCTTCAAAAGCCTGAGAGAAAACTCCAGCGGCGGGAGGCGTCTTCTGTTTCGAGGATTGGGGATGAGGAGCTGAGTCTGATCCAAAGAAAAACTTCGGGTTTCTGCTTGTAGCTGCTTTAATCAAAGCCAAACGATCCTTTTCGGTTTTCGCTACTGGCTTGCAGAAACAATGAGGATCATTTTCCCAATCCTTATGAGTTATGTACATGTGATGCGCGGTGATGGTACCAGCAACACTCGGACCACAATTTAATACAGCTTCAATAGCTTCTTCTGTACTGCAATGCTCCAGAACAATCTTCAAATTGGGAAATCGTTTGTGCAAGTCTAGTAAGGTAGGCAAAAATCTTGGCTCAGCACTAAATACATCATCACTGGTTGAAGCAGGGACTTCTCCATGGATATTCAAAACCATACCAGTTTCTTCCATGGCTTCAAATGTAGCATAGAAAGGTTCATAGCTTTCTACACCGCTGTCAGAATTGGTAGTGGCGCCTTTGGGGTACGACTTGACGCCGCGAACTCCTCGTTTACTGGCGTCGTGAATGACTTTCGGTGTTATTTCTGGAGAAAGGTATAAGGACATCAAGTATTTTGTTTTACGGTCCAACAGTTCGATTTCAGCTTTATACTTCAAGCAAGCGTCTACTGTTGTAATAGGAGGAACAAGGTTCGGCTATTACTCTTAATTAGCATTTTCAATTGTAATTTTTCAAATCAACTCCATTGATCATGCTTCAAAGAACTTTTAGTCTACATACCATAACGTAAGCTACAGAAACACCTCCTTGATTAACAGTAGGAACCACATGCTTCATCATTTCGCCATCGCGAAGATGAACATGCATGTCTGCAAGCCCTGGTAGTCTTAAACTCATATTGACGCAACAATAAAATGTGTACTCAAAAGGCGCTTGGTGAATGATGAGCTCTCGGTTGAACGAACTCGAAGGTATGTCTAATCCACTCCAAAGGGGTAAAAAGCGATTCAATTCTTCACTTTCTCGTAAACTTCATAAAACCTGCCTTAATCTTTGTTTTTTCCAGCTGAATAGTGTTTGACTATCGTTCAAGGTTCAACCTCAACTTTAAAAGCCTAAGAAAACTCAAGTGCCTTTTTCACTTTTGCCAATTCGGCTGAAACCAAGTTTATGAAAAAGCTTAAGATCAAACTCAACGTCTCATGTCTGCCTTAATTATGTTTCTGGAAAACCAACCCATGCCTTAAAAGAATTGTTTACAATTTAACGATCTCTCGCTGTAGTGTTTTCCTTTGTTTTTGTGAATCCTTTGACAGCACGCTATTTGACACAGAATCTCAGCAGTATGGTCTAAACTTTTATTTTTAGCAATAAAGCCATTTCCAACAGGGGGAGCATTGCCTTTTGATCTGCTTGAAACATGTCGGATCCACACTCTGGAGTTGCTCCTATTCGCGAAGAGTATGTGAAAGAATGCTAAATTTAATTGCTAACCCAAATTAGATTCCTTGCTAAACCAGAGCAAGCGGAGAGAAAGCGCAAGCCTAAAGAGCGCGGACAAAACAAAAAGAGGAGCAAAGTTTCTGTACGTGAGGAGAACGCGTTGTGCCCTGCGATTTCTGTAGGAAAGGAGTGCCCATTCCAAAGCAACTGTAAATTTGGTCACGATGTAGAAGTATATCTCTCTCAAAAGGAACCTGATTTGGGTGAAAAATGCGTTAATTTTGAAACTTATGGCATTTGCCCCGCTGGATACAAGTGTCGATGGTTATCGGGTCATGTAAAACTTAACGAAGATGGAAAGCATGAGCTGGTTGAAAAGCCAGACAGTAAATTCGGACTTACTATGTTGAATGCTGTCGACAAAAACGTTCAGAAGAAACTTCGAACAAAGCAATTGGATTTGAGTAAAGCCGAAAGAATGATTTCTATTGTACTTGGAGAAGAAAAACCGAAATCAAATGACCAAAATATCCAAGAATCCCCAAAACAAGAGGTTAACGGTACAAGAGATCAAAATCAAGATCAGACGCTTGCTGATAATAACGATCCCAAGGCAGTTAAGGAAGATGGACCCGAATCTCAAGCCACGGAAACACCGCAAAAACAAGATGAAGGGGAAGGAAATCATAAGGTGACTACGGACGGAATCCACAAACAATCTCGTTCCGACGTTCTTTTACCAACATTGCGACCTCAAGAGAAAAGAAGAATTGACTGGAAAGGTAGAAAGATTCTTGCCCCATTAACCACAGTTGGTAATCCTCCTTTTCGTCGGCTTTGCGGATCTTTGGGTGCTGATACCTTTTATACTGAGATGGCGATGTGTCAGCCTTTGATGCAAGGTCATCAGCCAGAATGGGCTCTTGTTCGTGGTATCAATACTGAGCGGGAAATTATGCCTAGTGGAAGAAAGGGAATTTTAGGTATTCAGTTAGCCTGCTCAAAACTTTGGCAAGGTGTAAAAACAGCCCAGGTTATTGCTGAGAACTGTGATGGAGCAGATTTTTTGGATTTGAATTGCGGTTGCCCCATTGACCTCGTCTTTCGTCAAGGAGCAGGATCCTCTTTGCTGGAGAGTCCTAGTCGTCTCATCCGAAATTTACAGGGTATCGATGCTATTTCCGGTACCATTCCTACAACTGTAAAGCTTCGTACGGGAAATCGGGAGGATCATCCCGTTGTGAATAAACTTTTGAGTCGTATTCATCAAGAAACGAACACTTCTGCTGCTGTACTGCATGGACGATCTCGCCAGCAGAGATATTCCAAATTAGCAAACTGGGAATACGTGAAGGATTGTGCTTCTAACATTCGCAAGCTGAACGAAGGAATCGAAGATTTACCCGAAGGAAGTCTTCGTACACAACCACTGGCTTTTATCGGAAATGGTGATTGCTACAGCTGGGAGGATTGGTATGAGGGAATGGATACGGGTGTTGACACAACCATGATTGCCCGTGGTGCACTCGTAAAACCTTGGATTTTTGAAGAGATTGATGCTCGTCAATACATTGACAAGTCATCAACTCAACGTCTAGAAATTTTACAGGAATATTGTAATAATGGGCTACAGTATTGGGGTTCGGATGCACAAGGTATCAATACGACGAGGAGGTTCTTTTTGGAATTTATGAGTTTTTTTCATCGCTATACCCCTATAGCATTATTTGAAGTTGCGAGACCGAGACTTAACCAACGGCCTCCTCTTTACAATGCCAGAGATGAAATGGAAGGCATGCTCGCTAGCACGAATGTCAACGACTGGCTTAAACTCAGTGAAAGATTTTTGGGACCTACACCCTCCAGATTCAACTTTACTCCTAAGCATAAGAGCAACAGTATAGAAGAGGCGGAGGGTTAGAACTTTACTTTTGAAGAAATCAAAAAAAAAGGTTGGTTGCATGTACATTAGGGTGAACCGATATAATATGGCTGTGATTTTTACTTTGGTAATTTAGTTCAATATATGAAGAAAAGTGATTGGATGCATGTGTATATATATATATATGGAAAGCAGTTCTCAGCTCTATAGGTATAGAAAACAGTATAGTAACTGCAGTACTTCCCATTCAGCATGGGATGGTTTCATTCGTTTGTACGAATTTAAGTTTGGGAAAGCCAGTTTAAATCAAAAAAC
Organism: Schizosaccharomyces osmophilus; assembly: GCF_027921745.1. Lineage (NCBI taxonomy): Eukaryota > Fungi > Ascomycota > Schizosaccharomycetes > Schizosaccharomycetales > Schizosaccharomycetaceae > Schizosaccharomyces > Schizosaccharomyces osmophilus. The sequence goes on along the minus strand of NC_079239.1, from coordinate 792,831 downwards.
CTTCTATTCATTAACATAAACTCCTAAAGCACAACCAAGCTCTAAGAATTATTTTAAGCCCAGGAAAAACCGAAAACTAAATTAAAATTATTAAAATTATTAAAATCAAACAAAAGCAACGAAAACAAATTATAAAACCTCAAAAACCATAGGGGTATGACAATCTTAACAGTAATGATTAAATAAGACAAAGATTGGCAGTTTACATTTACCAAAATTGAATACCAACGCGTTATGGCCATATCTAAATCATAAAAGAATGTTCGGTATATAAAACTGAATTGAACAAATCAGATGGTGCAAATTAAATATTAAATACCTCGTAAATATAGTGAAAGATAAATAGCATATGCATGGTAAGAGTTATGCGTCGCGCATAAAACTCATTTGGACCTCGCGTTGGGCTTGAGCCATAGAAACTTGCAAATGGCTATGAGCACGATGGTACTTTAAGCCATTCAAATTTTTGTAGCGCTTATTGCAAGTATCACATCTATAAGGTTTATTTTCCACAACAAAACCCTGATGAGGAACTGGCGTCGGAGTCGGCGTGGTAATGGGGGAACAATGGCCATGGAGTTTGTGGTACTTTAAACCATTTTGATTTTTATAAGCTTTGTCACAATTGGGAACAGGGCATTTATAAGGCTTATCGACGACAACCAAACTTGAGCCAGGAGAATCTATGGTCATAGGAGATTCGGAAGACTCTGGAGAAATTGAGCGCTGTTTTTTCAACGGCACTGGCCATTCAAAGTCCTTACTTGAATTTTTTATGAAGGGGGAGCTAGGAGCCGTGTTTGTAGCAGCAGGTGCAACAACCTCCGGTGGAGTGGGAGACATAACATTATCGGGAAAAGGTTCGGAATGGACGGTATTTGGGGTGTCAGGACGGGTATCGGGATGAAAAGAGAAGACATCGTGTCCATAGTGGAAAGGGGGGAGAAAAGCTGATTCAGGATCATTTTTTTGGTTCACACCAAACATGTTGTAGCGATTACCGCTGCCAATATCCATGTTAAAGCTCATATCACTGAGGGGAGAACTAGCATCATCCATAACCATGGACTCGGGAAGAAAAGTAGGGGTAGAGACAGGCTCGTTTTGCATGGAGGTCTCTTCAGCGAGGTCCGGGTTGGCAGCAGTTGCGGCAGCTGCGGCAGCTGCAGGCACAACGACGGAGACGCGGTAAGGACCATTTGTACCTTCATTTGCGGGGAAAGCAAATGGCATAACAGCAGAATTGTCATAAAGGGGAGATGAATCCATCTGATCGGCCAAATCGTGCATACGAATGCGCTCTCGCTGTTTGAGAGCTTGGATATTGTTGCGATTTAAATGGTTCGCAACACTGGCCGAGTTACTATTATCAAGAGAGGAGGATAGATTTACATCGGAGGGAAGAACGGCATGTTGCTCTTCGTAATGATGAATGAGTTGATGGAGATCATCGAGATTTTTTCCGCAGCAATTGAAGTTGCGACAAAAGGCCTCCTCGAGACGGTTGGGATACATGGTGGAGAAGTCATCGGAAGGGCGATGTTGCTCGGGGTAGGAGGTGACAGAGGGAATCGCGTCTCGCAGCCAAGCATGTCCAGAGAAGCTGTTGCCAAAAGATTGGGGGCTATACCCGAAGGGAGTAGCCTGTGGACTGGCAAAAGAGTTTCCAGCACTAGGCGCGTTATGGTGAGAAGGTTTATTTATTGGTAACGCAAGAGATGGCATAGCGAAAAAAAACTAAGAAAGCAGAAAAGAGAAAATAATAAAATAATAATAACCACTCGAGATATCAAGAAAACTCTTGATCACGAAAGAAAGACAAACTCACCACCAAGAAAATACAAAGAAAAAGAAACCCAATGGATCAAGGTATCGTGGGTAAGAATAAGATGAAAAGAACACACACCCGGAAAAAAAAACACACAACAAACAAAAGAACCAAGAAATAGATTGTACTTTTCTTGCAAGTCAAAAAATTCCAAACCGAAGTCAGAATACCAAAAAGACACAAAAAAACAGCAACAAAAAAGAAACCCAAAAAAGAGAAACGAAAACCACACCGGGTATTGGAATCTGATCTATCTGAAAATCCAAAGAGGAAAACCAAACAAAAAAAGAAAAAAAGAAAACAGAAAAACAAAAAACACTAGTCCGAAAAGAAATCTAAAAGACCTAGGACTTTTAACACACAATCAGAAACAATCAAAAATAAGAATGAATCGCTACGGGGAAAAACACACAATCGGCAATTCACAATCAACAATTGACGAATTCCCAGAAAACTAACGTTCGGCGGGAATGTGTGTGTATATAAATATCTATATATATATATATATATATATGTATATATATATAAAGGATTGGAGGAATATAGGATTGGGGGAAAAAGGGTGATGGGAGAGAACTAAAGGTAAAGAGGAGAAAACGGGTTTTCAAGCCAATTGCTTATTCCAACGTGATTTCGGTTGAAAGGCTCCTCCTAAAGCCTTCAAATAGCAATGGTACTGGTAGGTAGTAGGGAAATGGGAAATTGGACGAGGGACCGCAGGCGGGAAACCAGCGTTTAAGTACTCCGCCGGTTGCGTGGATAAGGTGAGGCAGGAGGCCCTACGTAATAAGAGGTGAGTAACAAAGGACGAAGTAACAATTCAAAGAGGACAGAACGTACGGGTAATAAGCTGTCAATTAAAAAGGCAATATGATATGCCAGCCAATGAGAGGATTGGTGGCTTTCACGACGAGGAGGTGGCCAACCAATTACTACCGAGTATGTCGCCACGGTTAGTCGGAGAAAGTGCTTGAACAGTCTCCTTACCGCTCTAGGTTCCGGATGTAAGCCAATCACAGACGAGTAGAGGGGGTTCAGAGTAGCTATTCGCGAGACTGAAGAAGCCAGATAGAGATTCGATGAACTTTGTCCTTGACAAAGTTTAACGAGCTAGAAAGAGGAGAAGGGGGGGAGGGCTAGTGGCGATACTCCAAGGAACTAGACAAGCCTGGAAGAGGGTCGTTAACGTGGATGACTAAGTGGAGCGATTGACAGGCACCACTGTGCAGTGAACTCGGACGCTTTGAAGAGAGGGGTCCGTTGAGATCTGTCAGAAGGGTCTCTGTTTAGATGGTTGGGTTGAGCGGGTAACAATGGATGGAAGACCAAGTAACAACTCGATTGCACTAGCGGACGACGGGAGACGTAAAATTAATAAAGAGTTTCTCGAGAGTGTTAGGAAGGGAGTGTTGATTTCAGAAGAGCAAAAGTCCAAAAATTGGAAATAAAAAAGAGAAATAGAAAATGAAAATGAAATAAAATGAAATGAAATAATATAAAAAATTTAAAGAAGAAAACTAAAGATACCGTAGAAACGAAAAACGTTGGTGGGGAAACGGTCGGCACTTAAATATAGAAACAAACGACGAGAAGTCTTGTTGGCGAGATGGGGTAGAACAACAATGCAATGCGATTTCAAAAAAGGTAGAGGTTGATTGTATCTTAAAATAGGAAATAGGAAATAACAAATAGAAAAAAGGAAAAAAAATTCATTTTTCCTGTTCTTTGCCGCCCTTTTTATGGTTTCAAGCAACTCCTTCAGATGGTTCCAAGTCCCATTTCATCATGAACCAACACTTTAAAAAGTTAGAGCTACCGTTGGCCCCTGCATTTCTTCCATCATCCGTCCTCGTTTCCGCAATTCGTCTTTTGCCTTTTGTCTTGTAAAAGTGACCTTGTTTTGCCACAGAGTCCACCACTAGGCTACCTCTCCATCAATGTGCCAAGCCTACAGAATTCCCTGGATGACTTCATGGGAGTCTGGCTTGAATCTTTCGATGACCTGCAATCCCTTTGTAAACAATGAATGCATTCCCTCATCCTTCAAGTTGAAACGAGTATAAAAGAAAACTCTTGATTTCATCTAAATTTCAACAATTTATGCCATGCCATGCTCCTACCTCTAGTGGCTCTTTGTCTCTTGTTCAACCGGTTTCCTCGGTCACAATCGTCTGACCTTATTTGACTCGCTCCATTAACAAGGTTTCTTCAACTACGTTGATTGGCTACTTGGCCAAAGGATAGACTCGCCAAGCTTTACCTAGTTTCAAGTTCAGGTACCAACATCGTTGTTTCTCATCGTTCTTCCCATTTGCTTTTGTTTATTTTTTCTTTTCATCATTTCTTTAATCAAAAGTAACTTTGAAAAGTATTTTTCGAAGAATATAAATCTTTCCTTTGTTGCTTGCTGTCAAAGAACTTGCTCAAACATTTCCCCAGTACATACCACCCTACAACTCTTTAGCCCGAGCCAACCTTTCTCTTTCAACTACACTAATTACAAATAACAAACTCGGGCGTTGGCAACCTTCCACTCCCTCCCTATCCCTTCCTTACACACCCTTACAAACACCTAGGTGGCGCCATTAGTCATCGGTAAATCCATCGCTACTAGATCTTATCAAGTGCCAATCAATTGTCTTGCAATTCAACTGCTTATTTTTCACAAGATCGCCGCCCATCTAAGTCGTCAACAACCAAACACCATAACTTTTTTGCCCTTATATAAGCAGTGGTTTGGGCTTTTTTTTTTGGGATTGTTATTAAACGGAGGGTTCCTTGTTCCATTGACTATATTTCCATTCAACGTAATCAACGTTCATCTTTGAACTTTTTTTTTATATAATTTGCGTTTTATTTTGTTGAACGCTTCTTTTCTAATTCCAAAGGATAAATTTGTTGAACACTTTCTTTTCTTTTTCTTTTTTTTTTTTTAAATCGCACATATCCTTCGTGCTGATCTTTCTGAGCTTATTTATTGGTTTTTTCCCTCTGTTATAAGACTTTTGAAATATGTATATTATCCCGAAAACATTATACGACAAGGTCTTCGACAACCACGTTGTTGACAAACAAGAAGATGGCACCTGTTTGCTCTATATCGACCGTCACTTAATCCACGAGGTAACCTCGCCTCAGGCTTTTGAAGGCCTTCGCACTGCTGGCAGAAACGCCCGTCGTCCTGAATTGGCCTTGGCTACCGTCGACCACAATATTCCCACCGATTCCCGCAAGGACTTGAAGGACCTCGAATCCTTCATCCATCAACCCGACTCCCGTATTCAAGTCATGGCCTTAGAGCACAACATCAAGGAGTTTGGCTTGAGTTATTTTGGCATGACCGATCGCCGTCAAGGTATCGTTCACGTTATCGGTCCCGAGCAAGGTTTCACCCTCCCTGCTACCACCTTGGTTTGTGGTGACTCCCACACTTCTACCCACGGCGCTTTTGGTGCTTTGGCTTTTGGTATCGGTACAAGTGAAGTCGAACATGTCTTGGCTACTCAAACCATCTTGCAGCGCAAGAGCAAGAATATGCGTATTCACGTCAGCGGTACCCTCCCCGAAGGACTTGCCTCCAAAGATTTAATGTTGCATATTATCGGTGTGATCGGTACCGCCGGTGGTACTGGTTGCGTCATCGAATTCTGCGGTGAAGCCATCGAGGCTCTTAGTATGGAAGCCCGTATGTCCATGTGCAACATGTCCATCGAAGCCGGTGCCCGTGCTGGTATGATTGCTCCTGACGAGACTACCTTTGAGTATGTCAAGAACCGCCCCTTGGCTCCCAAGGGCGACGATTGGGAACACGCCGTCGCCTATTGGAAGACTTTGGGCTCCGATAAGGGCGCGAAGTATGACATTGAAGTCGAAATTAATGCTGCTGATATCTTGCCCACCGTTACTTGGGGTACTTCTCCTCAAGATGTAATCGCCGTCAACGGCACCGTTCCTAATCCTTTCAAGGTCAACGACGCTGTTCGCGCTGCATCTATCCAACATTCTTTGGAATATATGGGCCTTGAGCCCGATACTCCTATCGCTTCTTATCCCATGGACAAAATCTTCATTGGTTCCTGTACCAATTCACGTATTGAAGATTTGCGTCTTGCCGCTGCTGTTGTCAAGGGTCGCAAGGTCGCTAGCAACATCAAACATGCTATGGTTGTTCCTGGCTCTGGTTTGGTTAAGAAAATGGCCGAAACTGAGGGTCTGGATCAAATCTTTATTGAATCTGGTTTCGACTGGCGTGAAGCCGGTTGTTCCATGTGTCTCGGTATGAACCCTGACCAATTGAAGCCCTACGAACGTTGTGCTTCCACTTCTAATCGTAACTTTGAAGGCCGTCAAGGTGCCAAGGGTCGTACTCATCTTGTTAGTCCCGCTATGGCTGCTGCTGCCGCCGTTAAGGGACATCTCTGCAATGTTCGAGAATTCTTTGGCGATGCCACCACCGGATCCCCTACCGTCATCACCAATAGAAATTATGATCCTTCTCATGATTTCGGTAGTGTTATTTCCCTTGCTGTGGATGATGCCACCGATGCTGTTACGGATTCCGCTGGTATGACTACAAGTGTCGCTGGTGGACCTGGCGCCGCAACCGCTGGTATTCCTGAGTTTACCGTAGTTTCCGGTGTCTCTGCCCCTTTGCCTATTTCAAATGTCGATACAGACAAAATCATTCCTAAGCAATTCTTGAAGACAATCAAGCGTACCGGTCTTGGTAAGTTTGCATTCTACGATCTTCGCTATGATTCCGACGGTAACGAATTGCCTGAATTTGTCTTAAACCGTGAACCCTACCGTAACGCCAGCATTTTGGTCGCACAGGAAAACTTTGGATGTGGTAGCTCGCGTGAACATGCCCCCTGGGCTTTGAATGATTTTGGCATTCGGGTTGTCATTGCTCCTTCTTTTGCTGATATCTTTTTTAACAACTGTTTCAAGAACGGCATGTTGCCTATTCCCTTGCCCGTTGAGCAAGTCGATGAATTGATGGCTGCTGCCGAAAAGGAGTTGGAATTTACTGTTGACTTGCTCAACCAAGTCATTCGCTATGACGATAAGGAGATCAAATTTGAAGTGGAGCCCTTCCGCAAGCATTGTTTGGTTAATGGTCTTGATGACATTGGTCTAACCTTGCAAAAAGCCGCAAAGATTGACGCTTTTGAAGCTGCTAGAGAGGAGAATTTCCCCTGGATGAACATCAAGCGTAGCCGTGCTCGCCTTAGTCCTTCCCGGCCTAAACAGTCTACCGCTGGTCGCAGTGATTGGTAAAAAGCTGAATACTTAGAATAAAAATATTGAGGTTCTGTTTGATGATTACACTATGTTTTTAATTGTTGTTTATTTAGAAATCTTTATTTAATAAAGTTCAGGTTAATGCTATGACAGAGGGTCCATTTTAATCTATATATACAAATAGAATGATCTTTTGAAAAGAAACAACAGGCCAACTACTAGATGCGAATTTGGTTTTTTGTTCAACTATTGCATTCCTAGTCAAGCACTGTACTTTCATTCATTACCAACACCGGCCTACCAGGCACCTGTGCAACTGTGAAACTGAACCCAAGAGCTTTTGTGATTCCAACTGTCTTAATGACTCTGAATCATCCATATCTGATGTTTTATTAAAGAATTTTTATGAGCCCTTTCATTTCTCGTTAAGCTTACGTCATGAGGTAATGGGATATGAGAGCTAGGAAATCTTGAAGAAATTTCCAGTCATCCTTTACCAAAGCCAAATAGAATAAATCGCCAAAAATGACGATTTATTATATGATTGTTTTTATTCTACTGATGATAGAAGTAGTATCATTTGTGATACTTAGCTTGCCATTACCATTGAAGGTGAGAAAAGCTATCTTGAACACCGTCAGTCACTCTCCTATTGCTGGTAAAATAGAACATACTTTGAAGGTAAGTACGACAGAGGGATGGGAAACCAAAAACAAGCAGGCTGGTTATTCAAAGCATGCATCATTTCTGTGAGTGAGTTTGAACTTCGGGTCCATTAGTTGGAACAATAGATTTCTTTTAAAAGTAAATCAATTAGCCATTGATGGACCTGAATATGGAATGATGTTGCTTGATACCCGCTGGCTAGTTATGCTGGATTGCCAGAAAACAAAAAAAAAAAAAAAAAAAAAATTGGGTTGTTGACAGGGAAGAAGACTTCCCTGTGTTCCTTCTCTTTTCGATTTCGTACTAACTGGATATGCTTGTAGATTATGATCATTTGTATTTTAATCTTGTTCTCGGATTCTGTTCGTAGAGTCATTCGTATGAGCTCGGAATTTGAAATGTCTGGTATAGCTGGTGGTTCTGTTGAAAATGCCCGCACTGGATTCAAGGCTGGCCAATTTTATGCTCAAAGAAACTTGTATCTCTGTGGTTCTGCTTTGTTCCTTTCTTTGGTCGTCAACCGTTACTACCTTTCCCTCAAAAGCTTGATCGCTATAGAAGAGAAATTTGAAGCTCTTCAAACTGAAGTCAAATCCGGCAAATCTGATTCTAAATCTTTAGAAGAAGCTGATACTTTGCGCACGAAACTTGAAACTCGTGACAAAGAGTATGCCACTTTGGCCGATAAGTATGCTGAAGCTACCAAGACTTTGGAGAAAAAGAAAGACATTTAAATGGGTTTCATAATTAACTCACTCCTTCCGTTTGTCTCTTATGAGACTTAATTATTCGCCTGAAGTCGTATTTAGTCGGAATTTAACTTTTCTACTTGGTCGGTCTTCTGTCTATATTCTTCTACTTGATTGATTCATTTAGCTTGATATTTTGCTTTGATCTATCTAAAAGCTCTAAAGTTGCTGTAATTTCAATTTACATATTTGAATGAATAAAGTTTTTCATCTACACTATTTTTCATCATGTTTAAATTGACAATAAGCGACATCTTTTGTTCTTTTCCTATATCAATAGACATGTACTATAGTTGAAAAGGCTAAACGAAGCCGTACTCTGCATAAACATCGTAAAGCAAGTTGGCATTATTCTTTCTAGAAGGTAACGCGTAGGTAACATATCCAGAGAATAGGAAGTTGTTTTTCTACAGCAGCAAAATCCAAAACGCGTCGGCCTGGAAGGACCCTTAAGTATGATACTGTAATAAAGATTACAAAAGATATTTGTATATTATTTCGTTTATGGAACATAATTCTTCAAGAGCTTCTCGCTTGAATTCGAAAGAGGAGCCGTCCACGTCGAATACACAGCCAAATGCGCGTCAATTGCTGGGCATACAAGTTCCTCGTCCTATTTCGTTCAAGAATGATCCTTTTGGATTTGATTCCGTTAAAGGAATCCGTTTAAGCTCAACGTTAGAATCAGATTCTTCTGCTTTACGCAGTGGAAATCAAGCATTAAAATTCTGCGCGCCGTATCAAGACAGTTTTGAAAGAATTCTATCCTCCTCTCCACCAGTCGTTAATGAAGGTGAATTTTTGAAAAATGTAGAAGATCCCTCCTTTAACGTTCATTCGAAGCATCCTCTACCTTTATCTGCCTCTTCACCAAAGCAAGTACCTTTGCCTGCTTCGTCTCCTCCTAACTATTCTTCATCTCCCTCCTCTCCAATTCCACTGTCTTCTGTTACAACTTCTTCCATGCATCCTCCTTCATCTTCCAGATTGTCCTCTCGATCCTCGTTCCCAAAAGACGCGACAACTCGACAGTTGGAACGTTTTGTTCCTATCCCTCATGGGAACCTCAAAAAGCGTCTCAGGAAGCGTTCTCCTCGTGAAAACGATGATTTAGATCTCTCCATTCTACATTCTATTCCTAACTCATCGCCTCCGTCGTCAGCATCTGAATCCGAACCCGAATTTGAAGAATCACAGTTACTGTGGAAACTTTCAAAGCGAACAAAGGTTACTCATAGACAGTCAGACTCTTCATTCACATTGGATAACGAAAACCTCGAACCACAGCGTAATGATAAGCATTCATCTGATGGCTCTTCTAGTGATGAAGATTCTGAGAAAAAACAAGTGCTAGACGAAGAACAGCAAAAACGTATGGATGACATGAGACAGTACTATAAGCAAATAGACCAGTACAGCTTTCAGGTGGTCGATGATTGATTTGATCTTGTCTTTTCAGGTGGGCGTTAAAAGATACATCAAGGTAACTTATTTATTTGATTGTCCTATATATTTTGGTTTGAATTCAAAACATCGATGACTTCAATACTAATTACTTTTATAATATTCGTTTAAAACAGCATAAATAATAATCCTCATTTTTAAGCTTTAAAGCTTCATGATAGCATACAATATAATACCCTTTTTACTCAACTTCAATTATGTAATACTTTTTTTTAAAAAGGATCATGCTCAATCCTCTATAATCTTATTTTTTCATGAGGTACCAAAACTAACAAAAATAAACATATAAAGACAAAAAAGAACGTTCTAGCAATTAAGGTAAATTGATTTTGGGTTAATTAGTAACCTTTACGGTTAGTTCTTTTCCTCATCAAGAGTGGTTTCAATAAGTTGTTCAAGACGTTCAATATTTGGTTTGCCAACTTCAATGGAACGACGTTCAGCATCCATAAGACCGTGGAATTCAGCAGGTAACACTTGTGTGTTAAAATCGTATCCAGGGAAAGACTTGAGAGCGAGATTTACAGCGTTATCAAATTTGGCAGGATGAGCTGTGGACAGACAAACATAGGTAATATCAGGAGATGTCTTTAGGCAACGCAAGCCAGTTTCAACACCAACGGCTGTATGGGGGTCAACGACATACTGCTCGGTGTCGTAAATATTCTTGATGGAAGCAATGGTTTCATCGTTACTGACACGCTCACTGATGAAATCACGACGAGCAGTCTCCAAAACTTCGGGACGAACAGCAACAGAGCCATTTTGTTTGAATTCTGACATCCACTTAGCCAAAATGTCAGAGGCCTCAGCATGGGTATGGTTAGGAGCTTCGCAAGTCAATGCCAAATACCACAAATAACGTTCAAAATTTGAAGAAACCAAGATATCCATGGCAGGTGAATAGGTTTCCTTGGCAGACGCAGAAGAATTAGCTGGAGCTACGCTAGAGTCAACCTTTTCGTAACGACCGGACTTGAAGAAACGGTTGAGGATATCGTTCTCATTAGTAGCGATAACAAGCTTGTCAGCAGGAACACCCATACGCTTGGCATAGTAACCAGCCAAAATATCGCCGAAATTACCGGTAGGAACAACGAAGCGAACGTGGTCAGCCTTACCAGCCTTGACAGTCAAAAGATAAGCATAGACGTAGTAAGTAATTTGAGAAAGGATACGGGCCCAATTGATCGAATTCACGGCACCAATGTGATGCTTTTTGTTGAATTCAACATCACCAAATACTTGCTTGACGATATCCTGGCAGTCATCGAAGACACCGTCTACAATGACGTTGTGGACATTCTTATCCAACACACTAGTCATCTGAGCCTCCTGAATAGGAGAAATGCGTCCCTTAGGGAATAAGATGAAAACGGAAACATCCTTCTTTCCACGAAGACCATAGATGGCAGCACTTCCAGTATCACCAGAAGTGGCACCAACAACAGTAAGATGGTCACGTTCCTCTAAGGGCTTGTCACCATTCTTACGAGTCAAAAAGAATTCAAAAAGGTTACCAAGAAATTGCAAGGCAACATCCTTGAAAGCAAAGGTTGGACCGTGAAAAAGTTCAAGAACATCAAGGCCATTTTTCAAATTCTTGATTGGTGTAGTCTCAGGATGACGGAAGGTAGAATAAGAGCGATTGATTATGTCCTTCAAGGCATCAGCGGGTATCTCTTCCCGAGGAACGTATAAGGACATAATTTCGAAAGCAACTTCTGGAAAGCTCTTGTTCTTCCAATCCTCGACCCAATTCTTAGGAAACTGAGGAATTTCGTCTGGAATAAACAAACCGCCATCACTGGCCAATCCCTTCAACTAGTACCATTCGTTAGAAATTGAGCAAAACTAAATATGAGTATTCATTCTAACATACCACAGCATCCTCAAAAGAGAAGTTTGAAGATCCACCACGAGTAGACAAATAAGTTATATGGCTTGACATTTCTAAATTTCCAACTCGGAGTTGTTGGTTTTCGGAGGATTTTTTTTTTATACAGGAAGAGGCAGCGTCGAAGGCAAACCTCCTTCTGATCGTCGTTACATTTCGGTATCTGACATCAATCATTATACCTCGTTAACAAGATCGAGGTAAACACTGGTCGATATCTTGAACAAGATCCAGGACTGAGGCAATTTGAAAAGGTTTTTGCCATGTAAGGAAAGTGTCAACAATGATTTGTTGGTTTAAAGATTATAAAGAAGTAGATTGCTTGTAATTTTGGTAAAGATGGGTTTATTCGATTTACATAAACTGTTTATAGTACCAGGAAAACGGTTTAGTGACATTCATTCTTTCTTTTCAAAGGATTACTTTCTAGGGAATCCCCCTTCTTAACTTTCAACTTTCGGTTCGATAGAAATCTGTGCGAAAGTAAAGATGAAAACAAAAGTTGCTCCAAGGATTTGTATTACTCCAGCAGGGGAATGGTTGTTCTGGACTAAGTATTGTCGCTTTTCAGGTTGTATATTCTTTCATAAGTTATTATACAGAGTAAGAACGGCAAGGATGATAAAATAATTTACGAGCAGCTTAACTGATCATAGTACTGTACGATCGAAGATTTCACCGGGTTTGACAAAAATAGAAGAGTTGATATTAGACATAAAATTTATGTATGTATGTGAAAGCATTAAAGAAACGGAATTTACGACGCGAACTATCTATTATCCATCAGAAGCATCAAGCTGAAACACCATAAGAACGGAAAAACAATAAAAATAAAAATATAAGGATCCGACTAGCAATTCTAATGGATTAGAGAATAAAGCCAACGTATCAGTATCATAAGAATTCATGAAGAGCAAAGAAACAATACCAAGCCAATAAAAAGACGACGTCATGAATCAAGTATCAAAAAGGGAAAACACAAGGTGAAAATAATGTGTCGAATACGACGGATAAAATAGATTAACAGCAACGCTTCACAGAGTGGTCGTTTCCTAAATCGACGTTGTTCCCCTGATTGTTGAATTCATGCTCGGCATCAATCTTTTGCTTTTTAATCTCACGAGCAAGCGTAAAGAAGGCTTCCTCCACATTGACATTTGTCTTGGCACTAGCTTCCAAAAATCTTACTCCAAGTTCATCAGCCAAAGCTTTTCCTTGTTCAAACGAAACTTGTCTTTGATCCTCGCAATCACACTTGTTACCAACTAAAATTTTGTACACATTTTCACTGGCATGCTGTTCCACATTGCTGAACCATGTTCGGATGTTGTCAAAAGACTTTTTGTCTGTAACATCATACAATAATAAAATACCCATTGCTCCGCGATAATATGCAGTTGTAATTGTGCGGAATCGTTCTTGGCCGGCCGTGTCCCATATTTGTAGTTTAATGCGCTTACCATCAAGTTCAATGGTGCGAATCTTGAAATCAATCCCGATCGTTGTGATAAAAGATGGCGTGAAGGAATCCTCGGAAAACCGTAAAAGAAGACATGATTTACCTACTCCTGAGTCTCCAATAAGAAGCAATTTTATTAAATAATCGTAGGATTTTGTTGACATAGTAGGGAGTTGCTTTTGACAAGGTCGACGGTGGTGAAAGTCCTTGGAAGCTTCGAAAGAGTCGATGTAATGAATATTTTAAAATACATGAAACACATCTAAAATAATGTGTTTTTTCTTATTTGTGTATTTGAATTAATGTATATGTGCTGAAAAGTAATTTGGGCTATTCAAAATGTTTTTTGTCCGTAGAAAAGACGTATGGAAAAGGAAAAAGTTTTCATTATACATTTGATTATTCTCATGCATCAGAACGCTTTATGACTGATCACTCTCTGGTTGCTTCTATCAAGCCCAAGAGCAGTAATGACAAAGTAAATATTTACCAAGAGATGAGTAGCAGGGTTTCCGCAATACGCAAGTATAAATAAAGTAGTTTTCTTCATGTTCGCGAATCCTAAAGAGGCTCATAAGCCATCCAAATTTAATGGCAACTTCTATTACCAAAGCTCATTTTTTGTACTCTGAAGTCACGTAGTTCTTTGAAAAATAAACCTATAAGAACACCAGCCTTAGTAAGAGAAATCTTTTTAAGCAAAGTAAATTGTTAGTAATAGTAAATTAGCTGAAGCGAGGAACGAATTCCTCCACACCTTCTCGTTCATCGAAGTCTCACTTAATTACTGTACTCATCTGATAATTGAGACGAAAGGACGATGTTACTTTTAGAGTGTTTTTATTCTCAAGGAAATGAATTCACGCCAATTCACATTTTCAATAAATTCTAGGTTTCTAAGATTTCATTTCAATGCCAAGCTTTTAAGAAAAACATTTCGTAAAAGAACGCCAACGAGAAACCGTTGTGACGAACGGTAGAGAATATTCTCAGCTCACCTCTATAATTCTTTTTTCTCAGCTTTAAGAAAACAAAACAAACCTACTACCTTGATAAAGGATTGCTTCTGTACAAATTCATTTCAATATTGATTGGTATTTATTGTGTAGATATTTACATAATAGCAAAGCTGCTTCCAATATTGTTAAGTTTAAAAAACGTTGTACTACGAGAACCTAAAAATAATTACCAAATTCACAGTAACATTCATTAATTGAGCGTTGAGACGCGTTTCGTAAACAAACGACCTCTCCATTAGCTTGCACATAAAGAAGGGTGAATTTCTTGGCTCAACACCCATTTTCTTTGGATAAATGATTTTGCATACATTTTTTTAATTCCTTCTGAGGTATTCCCTTTAAAAAAATCAAAAAGTTTTTTCCTAACAGCATAAACCTAGTTTCAGAAGGTCAAGAGTACAAGAACAGCAAAGGACTGATTCTGTTCATTTTGCTCACTTTATTTGTATTTATTTTTTTGGGTACACGTCCATGAACGTGAATTCAACTTATTATCGGTGACGCGCCCATGTCTTCGGATGATGACTTGGACTTTGCAGACATCAATGTAAATGATATCTTTCAAGGCGTGAATCTGGACGAGATCGAGAAGCAAGCTCAAAAACAAGTGTTTTCTCAGAGACCCGCCCAGATTTCGTCTCCAAGCGTTCAAACGACCCTTGTAAACCCGTTGGACTCACAGGTCCCGTTGTCTCAAACAATAGACTATGAAAGTCTGGGTGCTGATGACCTTCAAAAGCAATTACTAATAAGAGGCGGTGAGAATGCAATTCTACGCTCAAATATCGCCAAACAAGCAGAACAAAACAACTTGACGCTAGAGTCTCTAAACAGGTCTATTCATCAGCAGCAAGAATCTTATCAAAAAAAGCTGGAAGAACTTCAAAAGGAGATTGAGTATGCGAAAACGAAATCTCTGTTTCATGAGCGGGAAGCCCAAGAAGCCGTGGAGTCCATGAAGAAACTGCAACGGGATCCGAAACCATCATCAGTTTCACTGGGGTCTTCTCAAAGAACCAGCACAGATGGTTTTCCAAGCGTGGACCATTTGTTTCCTTCTACCTCTCAGGCAGATCCAACTCATAGAGCGAAAACAGCACCAAAAGCAGGGACACTAAAGAAAAAACGAAAAGTATCATTACCACAGCATGTAGAGGGGGCAAAGTCGAAAGAATCGAATGCGCAGCACGAAACGTCTTTTCCGATGCATTCCGACAAAATGATACAAGAGCTGTTTGTTTTCCAAAAAAGAGAGGAAATTTTGTTTTTGTCTCGAAATCTGACAAATATTTTGAATTGTTACTCACTTTTGTTTGAGGAATTCAAATCCTTTCCTTCCTGTTTTAAACTTTATGGATCGTTATGCAACTACATATACAATTCTGATCTATCATCAGAGTATGACGAATATCAAAATTCTGTTATTCAAGCTATTGCCAGCCTTATTCAAATGGCCACCAACAACGAGGTTTTTGGACCACTACGCGGCCTTGTTCAACTCTTGGAGGGCCTTGTTTTCTTTGATCCTGACAGTTGTGTTTTACTCTTACATGCGCGCATTCCAGCTTTGGTCGGTAATGCTATCATTGTCATTGCTTCTAAAAGTGATGCCAATTCCTTAAAAGATCTTCAACCTCTCGCCCAATTTTTGCGATTCTATATGCCGGTTGTGTCCGATTTAGCCCCATCCAAATTTGAGGAAGTATCTGGACAAGTAAAGCATGAAGTATTTCAGCATTGCTTACAAATTCATGATTCGTTTGTTTTAATCAAAGAAGGGATATTGTTGCTCATGAGTTCCATGACAGTTTCTTATTGTGCATCCATTAAATTTGTAAACACAGACGAAACAGGGCGAGATTTGATATTTCGGTTGATTACTACAATTTCTAATATATTTGTGGAACCTACACGAGAAGAGAATGATGTCTATTCCATTTTAAAATGGAAAGAGATTCATCGCACGATTTTATCCCTGTTTACGAATTTTTTACAAAAGAACCGAACGATCACAACTGAAGTCCTTCGCAATTGTTATCCAGTAATACCTTCCTTTGCTCTTGGTTTATGTTGGTACCATCATCGGCTGCTGAGTGCTATGTTTGACACAGCAGATACCGCTGAAATATTAATGTCCATTATTCGACTTTTGTATTTAATCGCTCCGGCTGACTTGTCTTCCCGACTCATGAGCGCCGGAAACGGCCTCCATTCAAGGTTCATTTATTCCTTGGCTTCGTGTACTTTTGGCGATTTGGAAAACCACTTATTTGGTGACGACGCGTCAGAAACTGCTTCTTTAGGTTCTCAACTATTGGAAATTTGCTTGTCTCCAGAAGAATTGGAGCAATTGTACAACAATTTTTGATTTTTGATTTTTTATCATCTTCATGTTTTCATGAAAATCAAAATATTTTCTTTTCCACCAAGTTTTTTTTGCACACATTCTCTTTACGTCCACAAATTTATAGATAATTAATTATACATTGCCAATAATTTTCTATCGTCAATGAATGTAAATTCTTATTCAATTACCTTGTTCCTAAACCATTATAACTAGAATAATATAAAAAAGATCATTAAAAAGGGGACATCGCAGTGCAATCATAGTCAATAAAACTTCATTGATCATGCCTCGCACACATACAAAAGTTGAAAGAAGGCTCGGGGATAAAAAGCAAAAGGAAAGTTTCGAGGATGAAATACATGCTTTACTGTCCTCAAAATCAATTCTTGATATTCTAAAAAGTTTAGATGGGAAGATCCATGCCAAGGTTGATATGGACAGACTTGGTTTGAGTGTAGTTGGTCAAACCATATGAACCAAGCTCACGGCCAATACCACTCTCCTTGTAACCACCGAAAGGAATTTGGTGATGCAAAAGGTTATAGCAGTTGATCCAGACAGTACCAGCTTCCAAGCGGTTGCTGACCTTAACGGCGTTGCGGAGGTCGTTGGTGTGAACACCAGCAGCCAAACCGAAGGTGCTGTTGTTACCACGACGGACAGCTTCTTCAACAGTCTTGAACTTGATGATGGCCAAGACAGGACCAAAGATTTCTTCCTTACCGACAGCCATGTCTTCGGTAACGCCAGACAAAACAGTGGGTTCAACAAAGTAACCAATGTGACCATGGGGCTTACCACCAACCTCAAGCTTAGCACCGTGTTGAATACCACTCTCGATGTAACCGATGATACGCTCGTATTGTTGCTTGGAAACTTGAGCACCTTGGAAAGTTTCCTCGTCGAAAGGATCACCGACCTTCAAAGACTTGGCCTTGTTAACGACGCGTTTGACAAACTCGTCATAAACGTTTTCTTGGACGTAGACACGACTACCAGCACAGCAAACTTGACCAGAGTTGTAAAAGATACCAAAGTTAACCCAAACGGCAGCTTCCTCTAAATCGGCATCGTCGAAAACGATGTTAGGGGACTTACCACCGAGTTCAAGAGTAACCTTCTTCAAGTTGGAAGCAGCGGCGGAACGCATAACCATACGGCCGACACCAGTGGAACCAGTAAAGGCAATCTTGTCAATGTCCATATGGCAAGCCATGGCATTACCACAACGACGGCCATCACCGCTAAGAACGTTGACGACACCGGGAGGGAAACCAGCGGGCTCGATGAATTGAGTGAGGACGAGAGCAGACAAAGGAGTCAACTCAGCGGTCTTCAAGATGACTGTGTTACCACAAGCGACGGCAGGACCGATCTTCCAAGCGCACATGAGGAAGGGAAAGTTCCAAGGGATAATTTGACCGCAGACACCAATGGGTTCATGGCGGGTATAAGCGAAACGAGTGACATCGGTCTCAATAGTTTGACCATAATCCTTATCGGCCCAACCACCGTAGTAACGGAAACAGTTAGCAGCACCTTGGACATCGCCGCGAGCCAAAGTGATACTCTTACCGTTGTCGAGAGTTTCAATGGAAGCGAGATATTCCAAGTTTTGCTCAATAAAGTCGGCCAATTTGGTCAAACAGCGACCACGTTCAGCACTAGAGAATCTGCGCCAGGGAGCATCGTTTTGGAAAGCAGCACGAGCAGCCTTGACAGCAATATCGACGTCCTCTTCGTCGGCATCGACGACTTCGCAGATGAGTTTCTCAGTAGAAGGAGAGAAGACCTTGACACGGCCGCCATTGACTGCGTCGACGTGCTTGTTGTTAATGAACAAACCAACGGGTTGTTCGTACTTCTTGCCAGAAGGAATGTCGACTTGGACGTTGGGGATTTCACGAACAGTAGTCATCTTGCAAATATGTAGTGAGCAAAAACGAAATAGATACAATAAATTGAAAAATGGAAGTGGAAAAGAATGCCAGAAACAAAACCAAATAAGGAAAAGATAGGAAAGATGACTATGCTAAATCAAGCAATCGATACAGATAGTCAGGGAAGAAACGCGAAAAAAAAAGTTCAAGCCTTTTTTCCTAAATTTTCTCTAAAAAAAGAGTACAGGTTGTGAATTTTATATAGAAAGGGGAGAAAAGTCAACGAAAGCGGATACCCAAAATTCGTTGCTAAAAGAAAAATAAAAAAAAAAAAAACTAAAAAAACCTAGAGATTCGTCTTCTCTAAATACAAGAAATTAAATATAAAATAAATGCACAGAGCTTGGATAGTAGACTTCTAACATGGCAGCGATGGGTCTTTTATATCATCTATGAAGTTTCATGATTGGTCGATTCATCAAGCAACATTCAAACGAATAGAACAAAAAGTGGCACCAACCATGACTCAGAGGGGGGAGAAAGATGTCTGAGATGGCCACAATTCAAAGGGCGAAACCTGACACCACTTTGACATCACGCTGTATGACACACGTCGTCACCAATCAACGATCTTTTCTTAGCCAATTAAAAAAGCATACGTAACCCCTATGCAATGACTAATCCAAACTGACTTCATAGTCAGCCTTTTAAGCTTTCCGTGAATGAAAAAAAGTGGAGGTAACCCTTTAGGAGAGAAGAAGGTTCAGAAGGTTTGCAAGTAGCGACCAAGAAAACCCAAGGAAAAAGGTTCGGGCGAGCAAAGTCGCAGTTCAAAGTTTCGTTTGATTCCTCATCCGCATTGTGCTTAAGGTTGGCGGAAAGCGATTTGTTCTTCTTAACGCTATCGGATGGTTCGGAAACAATAACTATCCGTAAAAAAATCATCAATAAAAAAAGGGTTCGCTACAAAAGATGGTTTCATAAAAAAGCTCCTTTTCCTTTTTTTTTTGTTGGGTCATTTTTTTTTTGTTTCTTTCTTTCTTTGTGGATTCCATCTCCCAAACATGGCTGTCTTCAAACTTGAATCACGGCTTTATTGACATGATTACGTTTACTAGTGCAAAAGCCAACAAAAACAGGTCTTGTCTTATGGAAGGTTTGTCAGATACGATGTAGGCTCTTTTGTCCAGCTTTTGCTCTTGATCGGTGCTTACTGATACTTTTATTCTGCATCAATAAAGTGCGACGGGATGGTTTGAAACTGCGAAGCTTTTTTCCGTTAAAGATAGACGAATGCGAGACAAAAGAGGCGCCCTAGAAAAAAAAAAAAAAAAAAAAAAACATAATAATGTAAATGAGATTGAGATTGAGAGGGAACATTGGTGTTACTATGGCCGTGTGAACGTTCTTTTTTCACGACAATTGGCCCATTCGTAGGATGATATCCTTTCATTCAACATTGTCTCCACTAGCAAGCCCCCCCCCAAAAAAAAAAAAAAAATTCCCACCCACCAAACTGTATGAACATTGAGATGTGGTAAAGTTCGTTCTCCAAATTAACGTAGGTTCTTGAAACGCACTGGTAAATAAACAATGACTTGCGAGACAAAAAAAAAGGTAAATATATTTTTTTTGCAAACAAATCTTGTTAAAGAAACCAAAAAAAAATAATAATAAAAAAAAAAATTACGTGGATCCTTTTTGAGAAGAATCAAACTTTTCTTAACGCAACCGTTTCATACATTTCCTTTTTTTTTTTTTTTTCTTTATTTTCCGTATCTGTATCTACACAACTGCCGGCAGTTTTCGTCTCTCAAACATGCCAGGATGCTACAACGAAATTTGACTTTGTTGACACATTGCCCAAAACGATCCTCGCTTCCAATAAAGAGACTTGGGCGATCCATACTCAATGACTTTTCCTGCATCTAATACCAAGATTTTGTCATAATCTAATACCGTCTTGATTCGATGTGCAATGCACAAGACAGTTGCTTCTCGAAATACCCTCCGTAACATCTCTTGGATTCGACGGTCCGTAGTATCGTCCACAGATGCCGTACTTTCGTCCAAAATTATAATCCGCGACTTTCGAACAAGCGCTCTTGCAAGCGCTAAAATCTGTCTTTGTCCTTGCGAAAAATTCGTCCCGCCCGTTTCCACTGGTGTATCTAATTGAATTGCAAAGGACGATCCCGCCGTCCCTGATCCCGTCGTCACCAATGTGTCGCAAGAGGTCACTTGTAATACATCGTTCAACTCTTCATCACTCACTTGCTCAAATGGGTCCAAATTACTTCTGACTGTGCCTGAAATCAAAACCGGATCTTGCGGAATAAGACTCACTCGCTGCCGAAGCGTTTCCAACTGTAGCGTGTTGATATCCACGCCGTCAATTTGAACACTCCCACTTGTTTGGTTTGTAAATCGAAGTAAGCTTAAACCCAATGTGCTTTTTCCACTCCCCGTCCTTCCCACAATCGCAAGCTTTTCCTTTGGCGCTACTTTCAAACTTATGTCTTCAAGCACAGGCGTCGCACTCATCCCATAATGAACTGTCAACTGCTGTACATCTAATGACCCCGATCTCGGCCATCCCTCATCTCGCAATTGACAGCCGGATGCCATCTGATGCTCTTCCAGCGGAAGGTTGCTATATTCGTTCAGTCTATGATAGCTATTTAGATGCGTAATCAATTCATTGCTAGCTCGCACAAAGACTAATACGCATAGATTCAGTCCTACTGCACTGTTTAGAGAGAATCCAACCAATTCTGTAGGAATATTTTGTTTCCATATAGCAATCAATGCTGTAAGAAAACCAACCAACCCACTAATCCCATCGGTACGGATCGCCAGCCAGCGATTAATGGCATACGAAACAAACTGCGATTGAAGCATATGGTCAAGCACAGCCATGTTTTCTATTTCAAATGCCTCTTCCTTTCGGAATGCACGAATAATCGTTAACCCGGACAACGTTTCACCCAACAAGCTAAAAACAGGCGATATTTGAGAAGAAGAGCAAGCAGTAAGCTGTTTTTGCGCCTTTGAATACACATAAGCAAATCCATACACGACGATGCAAACCAAAACGGCTGGAGCAATAAATATAGGCATAATAATGGTAACGTTCCCAAGGCCCATTAACAAAGCCATTAGACAGCATAATATGTTTTCAATCGAAACCCATAACATATTGTCCACAGATGCAATATCCTTCGAAAATCTGTTTATAACTCTGCCTATTGCGGTTTTTTCAAACCAGTGCAATGGACTGCCAAAAACGCGTTCTGAGACCCGCTCATGAAGAGATCTACTGGCTCTACGGCCACCCGCAGAAAACAATCCTCCTCGCATTAAGTCGACACTAAAGTAAATGACCAAGAGAAACGCATAGCCCTGGAGAAAAGAAAATGAAAATGGAAGCTTTAACCCTTTATGAGATTGCCCGGACCAAACTGCCACCCAAAAGTTGATACTTGCTATCATCAGTTGAGTCAATAATACAAACGATCCACAAATGGTAAGGAAAAAGGACGATCCGAAATAACTCATATAGTGACTTGCTAAAGAAGCAAGGCTTGGCTTCACCGCACTGCAAACTCCTGTTGTTGCTTCCTCTTCTGCAGATACTACATTGTCTTCATACATATTTTCGTGAGGGTCAGTTGAAAGGTTGGTCTGCGCAGGTTCATGACTAGCGCCATTATGTTGAGCAGAAAGAAAAGAAGACTGTCCCTTAATTTCTTTCGAGGGCACAAATTTTGCCGTAGCATTTTCCAACAATATGACATTATCAGCCATTGATATAGAAAGATTGATATTATGAGTAAACAAAATGACTGTTTTACCTTTTAAGAGCCCGCTCTCAAAGCAGTTTTTGTAAACTTTCTTCGACGTTGCAATATCCAGCGCCGAAAATATGTCATCAAAAATATAAACATTTGAATTTAAGTACAATGCTCGAGCTAATGATATCCTTTGCTTTTGTCCCCCTGAAAGACTTGATCCGTTCGACTGGACAAAAGTTAAATCACCGGCATGGAGCCTTTCCAAATCCGCCTCTAAGCATGAAGCCTCAATGACTTTGCGATATCTATATTCGTCGAAAATCTCTCCAAACAGAATATTAGCACGGATTGTATCGTTCCTGAGCCAGGATGTTTGGGGAACATAACCAACACATTCCTCTCTCAAGGGAACATTCATTTTACCGCTAGTAAGATGCAGCTCGCCAAGGATAGCAGCAGCTAGCGTCGTTTTCCCAGAACCTGTAGCTCCTAAAACTAACGTAAATTGATCACGGGGAATCGTAAAGTTTAATTCTCTAAGCTGAAATTGAGCAGAAGAAGGGAAAGGGCACCAAGATAGAGAAGCATTCGTAAAGGATATTTCTTCATGGCTTACAGGTGTTTCATTTGGTTCGCTACCTTTAGCCAAGAACAAACTAACGCGATTAATAGAAACACGAAACTGAATCATTTGCCGAAGTATACCTGAGAGAGTTATGAATTGATTTCTAAGTACAGAGAAAAGAGAAATAGAGGTAAAAGCTATGGAAGGGGATAATTCCCTATCCATTACTTTTGTGAATGTAGCGAATGTTATAAACATACTTAAGAAGGGCGCGATTTTCATACAGCTTTTAAAAGTGATGTCGAGAATATTTAGCCTCCAGATATTTGCAATTTCAATATTGCGCTTTTCGCGAACTTTTTGTAGCATTGGCTTTTCCCAACCAAAAAACTTGGTAACTCTGATACTTCGCAAAATTTCCGTAGTAAATCGAATTCTATCATCACTAGAACGATTAGATATTGAAGTTAGCTCGGCTAATTTGGAAGAAATCAAAAGAGGGAGAAGGGCACTACTAATCGCCAAAAGAACACCAACATAAGCACTCCAGCCAAGTAAACGATGTAAGAAAAACATTGCTATCCCTACATCAATGGGACCTCGAACGAAAAAACTAATAAACTCTCTCATGTTGGCAATGTTGTCAACATCGGAAGCAAGCAAATTATATATATGGTCAATGTTAGCCTGTGAACCATCCATGGTAATTTGGGAAATTTTAGAATGAACGACTTTTTCATAAATTAACTGGGAGATGCCTGCCTTCGTACGTAGCATAAATCGCCTTGAGATATGCACGCTGTACTCCTTAATGACAGAAGCAACATATGGGCCGAACAATAACATCAAAAGCAAATGAATTGGACATCTCGAGGTATCACGCTGAGGAGTTTGAAGATATTGGAGTAAATTTTTTATAGCATACGGCGATATAAAAGTAGTCAAGCTGACTATTACAGAAAGCACGGCAAGGAAAAGAACGTTCGACTGTAGTGAGTATAAAATCATGGTTATAAGGCCCTTCTTTCCTTGTTTTTGGAAAGCAGAAAACCATATTAAAGTTTGATCTGTATTGGGCAACGCAGGCATATCTGCAAGCGAGACAGGGCTTTTCCAAGCCTTAAAGATAATATCATTAAGCCAACCATAGGTGAAAAATAACGAAAATAAGGAGCAGGTTTGTTCGGTAGAAGGAATATCAGACAGAACATTTGGTTGAACTGGATACCATACTCGAGGAGTGAACAAAGGAAAGAGATTTAGAAAAAATAATATCGCTATGTAAGAAACCTGAATACGGTTGTCGAAAGTACTCATTAGCTGTGATAATTGGAATTGTTCAGTTGCAAAACGAGATGAACAAACGACGCTTAGAACAGAAGATGTAAACAAACCGAAAGAGTAAAGTATGCTCAGATTGCAAAACAACGGTGCCTGTAAGTGGTCTCTTGATGTTATCACATAAAAGCAAACTAGTTCCAGATGAAGCAATATTTGAAGAGGATACCAGAAAGTCGTTGGCTGGATCCACAATGAAAGGATGCAAGCGACTGAAGATAACAAGATTTGAGAGAATTCTACAAACCTATATTTCGCAAAGTACCTTCTGATTTTGGATAGGGACTTTGGTTGAAATATTCTACGAATAAGAAAGAGGTTTGTGAATGTAAACAGACATAGAAAAAAGTGTAGTTCCCATTGTTGAAGTAAATGGGTAATAAAATGCTGAAACTTATTGTTTACAATAGAAAAATTAAAGAACATCGTCAAGCTCCTTTAGAAAAGGTCTCTATATTTGGTGAATCCAAAAGAAACGAAATACGGCGTACACAAAACAATTTATCCTAGAAAAATAATAAGGAATGAGTCAAGGATATACTTTTTATACAACACAACACGAGAAAGGTATAATCGTGCATTGACGTGAAATTCAAACTGAAATGAATTTACAAAAGGTGCAAGCAAAAATCAAACTCAGCAGAGATAACTAGGAATTCTAAGAGTTTTTCAGACGAACTTAATTTAAAAACACATGCTTTCAATCGAAAATTTCAAGGAATAGAAAAACTTTGGGTAACGGTACCTTCCGCTGACTAGGATGAACTCAAGAGAAAATGCCTGTGTAGATGAACGAATTTTCTACTCACTTGAAAAGAAGAAACCGTTACAATATTCGAACCAATATTACAAAGTTCGAAAGAAAAAAAAGTAAACGTCCCCAACTATGGCATACATTTACAATTTATAATATATTTAAAACCATGATGACCAAAAAGAAATAGGCTCATCAAATCATAAAAGAATTCATTTGTTTACTTCTTCTATACTCTAAAATCGTAACGTTATACGGCACCCATCCACTATAAGGCAAACAAATCACACATAAAGCATAAATTAGGCAAAGAGAAGAAGATAACAGAAAGAAGAAAAAGAAAGAAAATATGCCTGAGTGAATCACTGAAAAGGTCAAAAACTTTTAACTTTTATGCTTGCAAGGCAGTCCATTTAAAGTAATGTTTTCTATTTACTCCTTCTTTTCTTCTTCATCGGCTTCTTCCAATTCGGGCTCGCTGCTTTCTTCCTCGTCATTTTGACCGCCCATGTTAGCACCCATGTTACCGAGTTGACTCAAGTCCATGCCTTCCATGCCACCCATGCCACCCATGCCACCTAAGGCACTCAAGTCAGGCATGCCGCCGGCGCCAAAGGGGTTAGCAGGTTCAGCAGAGGCCTCAGGTTGAGTTTCTTGCTCATCCTCGTCAACCCAGCGTTCAAAATCAGTACGGAGCCAGTGAAGACGAAGCTTTTCTTTAGTCAAGCGAGGCCAGAATTCTTCTTGGAGCTCTTTCTTGTAGAGAACGAAGAAAATATTACGGCCGGTAAGAGAGTAATTGCTCTTTTCTGTATCGATTTCCTTGAAGAAATCGATTTGGACAGCATAATGAGCAGCAGCTCCAGATTTGCTGTCAATAACTACTTTTTCAGATGTCAAATTGATTTTAGGTTCAACAGCATCAGGAATAACAACAGTTAAATAAATAACATTCTTTTCAGGGTTCTCTGGGTGAGATCTTTGAGCCCATAAGACTATTGTACAGTTAGTAAGCCATTTCTTTCTCTTTACATAGTTGACATCGTAAATCCAGCCATTCGCGGTTCCAAAGCATCCGACTTTAACATCTTATAACCGCTTTGGACGCAAACAGTCAAACTTCAACTCTTCTTCGTGGAATTTGCACACATACCTTCAGGAATTTGAGTAGCGCTCATTTTTATAAAATATCAAATACTTTCGCAAGTTAAATAATAAAACTAAGTGAAATTAAGTGTTATTAATCCGATTCACTTTAGTTGCTAGTAATTGCTATAGTTGGGTACAGGGGTCCTTCTTGATATATATAGTGAGGGTTATGTCACCACCATAGGTTTTTTCTAGAAAACTAACTACAACACCTTCACGATTGTACTAGAAAAGTGATTGGTATTCTGAGTGTAAACCATCGTTCTTTTATTACATTTTTTTATCTTATTTCCATTATTTCGTTGTAGGAATTTCCATTGCCTTAAACGGCTGCTGCAACGACATTTCCGGTGCTAGTGCCGTTCAATAATCCCAACAGCGAGAGTGTGTGTTTGGAAATTCCATACAAATTTATTCTTTTGCATACAAGATCTTTTAAGAAGTGAGTGAACGTGAAAAGGACTGAAGTGTACCTATTAGGTTCACTATTGTTCGGGCTTT
This sequence comes from Schizosaccharomyces osmophilus, assembly GCF_027921745.1. NCBI lineage: Eukaryota > Fungi > Ascomycota > Schizosaccharomycetes > Schizosaccharomycetales > Schizosaccharomycetaceae > Schizosaccharomyces > Schizosaccharomyces osmophilus. Next base: position 766,177 of record NC_079239.1, on the reverse strand, counting down.
CAAACGATTGTTTCTGGAACGGCTAAATAGGTAGTTCTTTTGGACTTGGACATTGACACAATTTCGCTTTAAGTAAGCTTTTGTATTTGGGGATTGTGCTTTCTGATTGTGCATGTCTGTCAGAGTCGAACATACGCTTTCCCTTATCGCTTATAGCAACATGCAGACCGTACGCTCCTATTTATTTGGTCCTACACCCCAAGAGCAAAACCGAAAATGGCAAGCAACTCTTCGGAAGGAACAGCGAAACATTGACCGGCAGGTGGTGTACTTACAAAATGGTAAAAAGAAAGCCGAGACACAAATGAAAGCTCTTGCAAAGCAACAGGATATCTCAAATATGCGGGTCTTGGCTAAAGAATTGGCCCGAGCCAATCGACATCGCAAAAAGTTAGCAGAGTCGAAAGCCATGCTTGGAAGTCTTAGTATGCAGCTCAACGAGCAGATGGCCATGTACAAAATTGAAAAAGCTATGAAATCTAGTACTTCTATCATGCAAAGTGTCTCAGGCTTGGTTCGTCTTCCGGAGCTTTCCCAAACCATGCGTAGCTTATCGATGGAACTCACGAAAGCTGGCGTTATGGAAGAAATGCGTGACGATATGATATTTCCTGTCGAAGAGGAAGGATTTGAAGACCTTGAAGATGAAGACGAAGAAGTGAAAGAAATATTGTCACAATTTCAGCCGTCAGCTGTCAAACCGTCTGTACCTGTCTCCAATGAAACATTCCAACCTCAACCAAAACCTGTCGAGCCGCTGGAGCAGGAATTGCCTTCCGTATCTAAAAGTAATGCTACTCAAGATTACCAAGAAATTGATAGTGAACAGTTGCTGGACATTCGCGGAAAATTAGACGCTCTCAAATCCTGAGTTTCCATGTACGATATACTTATTGCTTTTTTCCTTATATGTTACATGCTTCGTAACGACTCTTACCTTAACAATTATCGAATGACGTTTTGAAAACTGCCTTGATAATGTTTCTACTCTTGATGCTTTGCATCCCTTCGTTTTCTGTTCAAATTATTAATATTACTTTAAATCCATTGTATAATATCTCTTTTTTGAATTAATATTGTATTACTTTTATGTATTTCTTATATTTGCTCATCGATCCTCAATTCTTAGTTAGCTCTGACATAAATTCTTTCTTCTACAAACGATCCTCAATTTGCTTACGACAATTACTTGAAAAATTTTGTAATTTTTTTGGCTTAATCAGTTTTAATTTATTGGATAAGAGTATGTTAGTTTTATTTGGTCAGCCAGAAAATTGGCACGAGCAGGACTTTCGTGCAGTCGATGATCGAGTCCGTGGAGGATCCTCTATTAGCCATTTAACAGTCGAGAAAGGTAATGATAGTGATTCTTATGCGAGATTTTGGGGTACTCTGGATACAAAAACTCTTGGGGGCGCTGGGTTTGCTAGTCAGGCAACGAACATTCCTAACCGTAAATGGAATTTGAGAGAGTTTGATGGTATAGAGATTAATATTGCGAAGAGCGACAATTTCAAATATACTTTTATTATCAAAGATGATCATCAAAAAAGGGGCGATCATGAACGCTCCACTTTATCCTATGAATATGACTTTAGCCCATCCTTTTCCAAAGAGGACCAAAGTATTTACATTCCATTTTCTGAGTTTCGACCTACCTATAGGGGTCGTCCAGTTGAGGGGGCTCCTCCCTTGGATACTAGCGAAATCGTCCAGTTTTCATTTATGAATCGAAGCTTTTTCAATTCACAAAATGGTGACTTTGAGTTACTTTTGACTAGCGTTCGTGCTAAACCAAAATATGCTTTTCAACAGGCTGATTTATCTGAAAAAGAACCATACGCCGTTGAAGAGGAATCTGAGAAAGGTTTGCTTTCGTACTGCTTATGTCAGTGAGTTTGTATGCTTGGTATGATAATGACTATTACAAGTGTTTAAATTATTTCTGTTATTAAAAATTTGACGAAAATATATAAGTATGTGGTTCAATGAATAACATTCCCTTCAGGGCTTGATTATGGTGTAACGAGATGAATTAGTCCAATTGCAGGTTGGAATCATTGAGATACGGCAACACAGACTGCCAAGCTGTCAAAAACTATTCCGTAATCACCAGCAAACATGAAAAACGCAAACGATTATAAACTTAATGCCGTCTAGTTCTAACTGATACCCAGATTCGACCTGTCGGTATAACTCAAATTTACTTGAGTTTAACATACTTTACTCTACTCATTTTAAAAAATATCGCTGAGGTGCCTTGATTTTGTTCAAAAGAAATTAGACTATGAAGGATGATAATCATTAGACTTCCCCGATACATAAAAATAAAAATAAAAAGATGTGACCTGTTTGTCTCTACAGTGCTGCAAATTTTACTACCATTCCTTTTCTTTGGAAAAGCCGTCAGTGTGACGGGATAACAACAACTTGATGAGCAAGAATGGTACCCTAGCTGGAGAATAATTAGGCGGCTCTTAGATACTTAATAAGTGATATTTATAAATGTCTCTTGTCTATACTTGGATTTATCTATGAAAACGGATATATATGTACAATTGGGGCAAGTGGTTTTTTTCAATCGATCTTTATTTCAAAAACGTAAACAAACAATAAACAACTGTTGACAAACTGAACTATAATAGAATAAACAAAAAGAATGGTGTATTTTAGAAAATAAAATGAAGGACTACGCTTCGGAAGAAATGGTTGCACGCTTTGGTCGGCGTAAGTTGGTACTTTTTGAGTGAGAAGGAGAATATGAGCCGAGAGTGTCAAAGCACGAGCTATATTTCGGAGGTCCTTGAGATAAAGTTTCTCTTGAAAAAACTTTGCCCTTGGTTTCTTCAAGGTAGTAAGGCTGTTTTTTATAGGGCATAATTTTTTGGCTGTGGTGATCATCAAAATAGTAATTAAGAACAGTTTGTTCAAAAGTTGGATGAGACTGCAAATGCTTCATTGCTTTTATTGCGGAGTAAATGCTGTTATAGGTAATAGTTCCTGCATTTTTGTGTTTCGAGAAATGGAAACTTTCTATAGGACCGTATATTTTAAAAACAGAACTCAGGTCACCGCGAGTTATATTTGGATGAATTTTTTCAAAGGAAATGCTTCTTGAGGCTCCATTGGCAACGGCGTTTAAGAGCTCGTCAGTAAAAGGGTTATTAAACTTAGCCCATTCCATTTTTAATGGGCGACCATGTAAGTAAGGTGATTCTTTTTTATGGGCGTTTAAGAAAAGTTTTGCATCATAAGACTCCAAAAAAGTGACAAAACATATTTTTTTCTTCGATAGGTAATGGATTTCCTCTAAAGGAAATTTTTTGAATAGATTGGCGATTTCAAACTGCTTTGTTGCTCTGTGAAAGCTGCTTAAGAAAAGAGTACGATTTTTGGAGCAAGGCTCAAGGTCAGGGATAAGTCGGCTATTGTTGGAAAGCTTTGATATAATGTCCATTTCAAAAAGTTCAGAGAGATCAGTAAAAGTTTTCGCAGGAGCTTCAAGTGGTGAATCAACAAGTGTAGGAGAGGTGAGAGCAGAAGAGCTTCTTGAAGAATAACTTTCGGTTGATAATTTAGCAAGACTTGTTAGATCGTTTACGGGATTATCACCAGTATATTCTTTGGGAAGAGAGGCAAGGGAATTGGAATCAAGGAGGGATTCAAATCTATCAGGTTCTTGTTCTTCAAGTATTGTATTCAGGGATGTATTTTTTTGTGTACCTATATCGGTTGAGGGAGATAAATCAGAGCGTAACGTTTCCATTGTAGCTGGCGAAGGCTCATGCTTCAACTCGTCATTCCAATTGGACGGATATAGGGAATTTGACATATCATTCAAGTGTTCTTGTAAGCTTTCGCCTTTATTCATAATATTGATGTCTTCAACATCATCAAAGGTGGCATCTGGTTTTGAATCAGAAGACAAGTCATCACACCATTGGCTTTTAGTATTGGTTCTTAAAACATTGGATTCATTTAATTTCGGGGAAATGGTAGGTTGATCTTGTGGGTATTCACTTTTGGAAGGTAGCTGAGGGGTAGAAGATACGTCTTTGTTAACAACTGGAGGAATCACTGACGAAGCATGCATTTTGGAGGATTGATTTGAGACTGAATTTGTTGGAGAAGAAACGGAGGAGGTATTGGTAACGTTTTGTAAGGCAGCAATCTTGGAATGGCATTCAAGAACGGAACTAGAAACGTTGGTTTTCGAGGAAGGAGAAGTAGTAGAGTTGTTTTGGGTTGCATTTTCAGATATAGACAAGGGTTCGGCACAAGACTTTTTGGGACTTGAATGCTTCTGTTTCTCAAAAGGTTTCTCAAAAGGAATCACTTCAGGATCCGATATACGAACAGCCTTTGTTCTTGTAATTTCTGCTGGCTTTAGATTCTTTTCTTCAACAGTTGCAAGGTTGTTGGACTCTTCTTTTTTTGTTATACCCTCAAAAGAACATTGAGAGTTACATTTCGTTGAGAATGGCTTTGGCTCTGACTTGATATCAAGCTTTTCGGCGGAAGGCTTCTTTTTAATTTCTTTCTTTTGAGTAACAGCTTCATTAGACTTGAGAGCGTTAACTTCGGCTTTGGGTTTCGAAAAAGTTATTCCCGGTTCTACTTTTTCGACTTGGTAATCAGTGGCATAGTAACGATCACATCGTTCATAGAAACAGAAGCAGCTTAAATAATTATAATAAGGGTTCGACAGAACAGAATCGATACAATGCAGAGCGTCTTCGATGCTCAAATAGTGGATGTAAATAGAGCGGGTTTCGGTACAAACTGAAATAAGCTCAGTTTTACCGAGAGAGCATACATACTGAATTAAAGTAGCTTCATTAAAGTCAGAAGGAAGTCCAGAAATTTGAACGTTTCTACTAACAAAACCACGATTGCAGGCGTCAATTATACGTGGATCCAAAGGCATAGGATCGATGGTCGTGACAATAAGACGTTGTTTCTTGAAAGTAAAATCAGTATAGCGGACAGTGTTATAAAAGTCAAGAGCATCAGCGGCAGAAAGAAATGCAAGAAAAAGTTGGTTTCTATCATACATGGGGACAACACGTTCTAGGGTTCCAAAACGGCCAAGGTGTAGAAATTCAGAAACATTGTAGAAAGAGGGCATGTTATGAATCAGGATAGCACGATAGTCCCAGTAACCATGTGGGAGAACCTGGAAATTGGCTAGTTCGTCGACTCTATTCTCATCAGTATCAGAGGTAGGTTGAGGATGAGGGGGTCGTTGAGACGTATCCATGCGAAAATTGGCTAGTATATTAGCTTGTTCATTTGAACCACTTTGGGCGAGAACAGTAAATGGTATCGGGAAAGGCAATTGAAAAAAATTTACACTCATTGGTTTCATGTGCGACTGCATAATCCCCATGGGAATGCTTGTAGGAACAGGAGGCATGTAGGGATTGGAATAAGTCATGGGAGAAAAGATGGGTCCATCGATGGGATGTTTAACCCGAATGTTCATGGGAAGAGAAACTGGGCGAGAAGATTGTTGCATGTTGAAAAAAAAAGCAAATTAAAAAAAGAACGTTGATTTCGGTGTTGATGATTATGATAGCACCTGAAAAGAGAATCGAAAATTGACAAAAGTGGTTAAAGTAACTGACGAGCAAATAAAAAAATCGTAGAGTTTGTGTTTTAGTAATATAAAAAAATAAAAATGTAAGTACACAAGAGTAAAGAGAATTGAAAAGTGAGTGAGTTGCACAATAAAAGAAGGAAGCTTGGTAAACAAAAGATAAGATCAACTGCTTGAAGATGGAAAAAAGGAGGGAAATCAGCTGGTATTTATGCTTGTCAAAACAGGAAGTGAGTCATTGTTTTGCAATCGAAATTTACCAAAACATCCCACTGTTTGTTTGTTTACTTGGTGTTTAGGCTTCGTTTAGTAGGGTAATGATGTAAGCCTTTTACCAAAACAAAGCAGCTGATTCGCCCAGCGGTATGGCATCTCCACGTTTTATGTCCTAAGGGGGTGTAAACAAAAACTAAAATAGAAAAAGAGCCTATGAATTGAAAGGAAAGCTTGGCAAGCCCCACTCTTTTGACCGACATATTTGTTTGTTTACAAACAAATATATATTCAATTCTGTCCTCGTGGCGCAAAAAAGCCAATGAATGAACGACTTTTGTTTGTTTTTCTTTCTTCCAAGATGAGCCTTAGCGGGCTAACGTTGGATGTACCATCCACCGAGGGAAGCCCATTACCATTCCAAGTAGGTGCTATGTAACTGGATCAGTCACCCCTGAAACGTGTCATTAAAAGACACAAGCGTAAATAATTCGCCTATCCCAAAATTTAAACTAAAAGCTGCATTAAGCTTATCACAAGTAGGTAAACAATGGACACAGTTCTGTAGGTATCCCAAGAATCCTCACTGAAAACTTTCCAAAAATGTCAACATATTTCCATCAATATCTGTAAGCTTTAGGTTTCAGAAAATCAACGATACATACTTAATTTCCTCAATTTAAAGAACATAGAAAATTGAATGGCGGGTGTGTCCTTTCGCTTTCGCCAAGCATGCCTTTTCCATGGGAGCTAAAAGTACGTCTTCGTTTAATATTCGAGAGTGAACAAAACGATATTACATTGGTAGAAAATTTTTTCGTGAAGTAATTTGGTTCTTGGTTATGACGTATGTCTGTTGTTTGTAAATATCTTTTCGCGTTTAATTAACAAACCAAGCCCTCCGAAAGCTGAAAATTCAGCATCTTTCTGTCCAAAGTATTGCCTTTTAAATTTTTCATCTCCAAGTTCTTCTGATTCTCTCCATCATATAGAAGCACGGCAGGCCAAAACTGAGCTTGTAGGTAAACTTGCTATTCGGTGTAGCAGTTGTCAGTATTTCCGAGAGAAAAAAATAAACGTTGCGTTCAACCGATTCATAAGTGAATGTAAGTGATTAAATTTGTATGACTAAGATAGTTTGTTTGCTTTGCGATTATTAGTAAGCGATTTACTCAATGAATGACATCGGCATGATTGAATGTGTTATAAATTTGAAGAATCAGTAGTTAAAAAGTAGATAGACCGGTCAGCCGTAAGCAGAGTTTAATTGAAGTGAAAACTTATTCATACAAATCAATAAAATATTCCAGATAAAAAGAGATGAGCTTTATTCAATACACACTTTATGGAGAAATCATTTGTTCTTTGAACGCTAGAAGGAAAGGAAATAAAGATGTAGACGAGTTAACAAAGGTTGAATCTCAAACATATATAACAAGAAAGTCTAAAGAGGATGATACAGGTCAAAAGGATATAATTGTTACGTGGGATGGAGAACACGATCGAGAGAACCCAAAGAATTGGCCGAGAGCAGTAAAGGGGTTAATTACGCTTCAAACCTGCTTTCTTACATTTTCCGTGTATGTTGGCTCAGCAATCTATACGCCTGGCGAAATTGAGATGATGGGTGTGATGCACGTCGGCGAGGTCCCCATCACTTTAGGCTTAACAATGTTTGTTATCGGTTATGCCGTAGGGCCATTGCTTTTTTCTCCTCTTTCAGAATTGCCAAAGATAGGTCGATTGAGGATTTATTTGGCAACACTCTTGGTTTTCATTTGTCTTCAAATTCCTACCGCTTTGGGAAACAGTCTAGGCGTATTGCTACCTATGCGATTCTTGGCTGGCTTCTTTGGGTCACCTGCTTTAGCTACCGGAGGTGCCACTTTGGCTGACATTTGGCAGCCATGGCTTCTTCCCTACTTTATTTGCTTGTGGTCAGTAGGAGCTGTCGCTGGTCCTGTCTTAGGTCCATTGCTCGGCGCCACAATGGTTGTAGCAAAAGATTGGAGATGGCAATTTTGGTTCTTGATGATGCTTTGTGCTTTCAGTTTTCTTTTTCTATTCTTTTTGATGCCAGAGACTTCGGAATCCTATTTGCTCTACAGACGCGCAAAAAGGTTGAGAGAAGTGGAGGATGATCCAAGATATACCACCGAAGCTGAAGTAGCGAATCGCGAAACAAAATTTTCCCGTTTGGCTCTTGAAACACTTTGGCGTCCTATCCAGCTCAGTATCGCTGAACCAATTGTTTTCTCGTTAAATATTTATATTGGCTTGATTTATGCCATTCTTTATCTATGGTTTGAGGCATTTCCAATCGTTTTCCAGCAAGTTTATCATTTTTCAATAATAGAAAGCGGACTCACATATATGGGTTTTATGGTGGGAGTTGCCATCGCGCTGGTGTACTACTATATCGCTCTTTACAAAGTTGCAATGCCAAAGTTCAAGGCCACCAACGGCAAGATACCCCCTGAAGAAATTTTAAAATTCGATTTTCCAGCAACTTTTTGCTTTCCTATATGTCTTTTCTGGTTTGGTTGGAGCAGTCGTGCATCTGTTCATTGGATGGCACCAATCGCCAGTACGGTATTCTATTCCATGGGTGCTTTTGTAATGTTTCAAAGTACTTTCCAGTATCTCGCCGCTTGTTACCCGAAATATGTTGCATCTATATTTGCCGGAAACGATTTGTTTCGGTCAGGTATGGCTGCTGCATTTCCTCTCTTTGCTCGAGCCATGTTTAACAATACAGGACCGTCTTATGCACCCGTCGCTTGGGGATGTACAATTTTGGGCGTCATTTCTTGTATAATGATTCCAATACCCTTTGTTTTGTACAAGATAGGTACCAAGTTAAGATCAAGATCGAAATTTGCGACTTCGGAATAAGGATGGAGTTGAAATTTTTGTTGGTTATGGGTTTTCATGATAAATAGACAGGCATATGTTTTTTTACCGTTAATTAATGAATACAGTTCTTTTTTAATACTGTAATGATTTTTTCGTTTTTAAACTATACACAAAAAAAGACAAAAGAAAAAAAGACCAACGAATTAAGCGGTAGGCATAAAATTGCCAAAGTAATGTGGAATTGATCTTTCACTTGAGTATTCTCTTGCAACAAACTTGGATATCTATAGTCTACTGAAAGCCAGTATGTTTTGTTCGACTAGATGACTGATCAAGAGTTTGGAAAACACAGTAGAACGGGAGCGACGATTTGAAATTTATTTTCTATAGTTTTGCAGAAACAAGTTCACTTTCTTCACTTTTGTTTGTTTTTGTCACTTGTTTTGAGTAACAGCCAATACAATACCTCTCTAGTATGATGCATTGTAAGTAAGAATCTCTGTAATGAGTTGATCTTGTGAGTAAATTACAAGATTACAAACATTTCAAGGGGACTTCAACGTTTGAATATAAAAAGGAAAAGAAAAAAGTGCTCCCGGCGAGGATCGAACTCGCGTTTTTCACGTAACACACCTCCACAGAGGAGTATCATATAAGCATGAGGCCTTAACCAGCTTGGCCACGGGAGCTACTTGTATAAAACCATGAAAGGTTAAGCAATATATTCTTATAGAAAATACCAAATCCTAACGAAACTTTATTTGGATATACGTTTACAGTACCGACTGAGTGCAGCTTTTACCTTGTACACATACATATTTGGCGGCTAGATAGAACTTAGGGAAGGACAATATCGATGTAAATGAACGAATCCGAGGAATACTTTCAGAATTTGAATGACGATATGCTAGTTGTAAACAAAAGACATAGCCCTGTACGAATTTCGCCGCAAAAAGCAAGAGCCCAAAGGGATGCATGGACGTGTTTTCGGGACAGGACGCGTACACAAAATGAAAACTTGCAAACTACGCGACGAGAGAGTAAATGGAATAAGCAAAGAGGTGGATACCTGGAAATGAATCGTTTTATAGATCAAAATATGCAGCAGGAGTATGAAAAGCAACTTGAGTTGGCGTCAGAAGAATATGTTTTGGATCCTGCCGATTTGGAGGCTGTACAAGAAGAGGATTCACAGGAAGTTCCTCTTGAATTTGGGTAAAAGACGGTTAATGAGCATCTCTCCCTCGCAGGGTCGTGGAAATGACAAAGATGCTGGTCATCAATGATTTCACCACCTTACCAAAAACACTGGTAGTTTTTTCTCGTTAATATTTATTTACATTGCATAAATGAATGGATTCCGGTATAATTTATTAACTTGCATTCTGTAATATACAAACGTAGTCTAGGACTCTAAGGAAAACAAAGGTAAGCATTCGCAAACACCCTTGAATGAGTATCACTTTAAAAGCTTTTTTGCAGCAGGTATATATGACTTCTCCTTGAGGGAAGACCAAATCTATTGCAAAGGACAGCCAGTCGCTGCAAATGAAGAGTCCATAAGCGAGGGTGGAAGTGGATCTTCTTGAATTTCCTCAACTAGCTTGGCAACCTCGGGAGAATCACGCTGTACTTGGTAATCCGAATTTTCAAAGATGGCGATACACCGCTGAATCTTCGAAAACTGCTTTTGATATGTTACATCCTTTGTATTTTTTTCATCTTTTAAAAAGCTCGTATACTTTCCTTCCAAGTCCTTGAGTGGCTCGTAAAGGATTTCTTTGCTCGTCACTTGAGACATGAGAGAATTGAGAGCATTTTCCAAAGCATCGTAATTGATATCTTCTGTATTGGAGGCATCTCCAGTTTCACGGGCGTTCCCGAAAATAGATTGGAAAAGATCATTGTCGTTATTTAAACCCATCGATGCCAAATTTTCTTTTTCAGATGCATCCGGATTCCCTGATCCATGAAACTTGTTCATCATGTCTTCAATCAAGACATCAAGGCTGCCTTCACTTTTCTTTGGTTCATTCATCTTGTCGTCACCGTGCGCATCCCCTTGCTTTCTTTGCTCATCTTTGTCGACTTTGGGAGGTAAGTCAAGCTCGTCTAAAATGTCTAGTAGTGTATGTTGTTAGTCTTCTCTACTTCCTTTTGGTACCTTTTATAATGCCAGTAGTACAGTTTGACTCCCAATGCAGACTTTTGAACAGTGAGTGAACTTTTGTACTTAATCCAACAACATACCATCTAGCTCGTTCATTTCTTCCTTTCCTTTCGGTACGTCCGAAGCCCCATGTCCGTTTTGATCGGAATTTGACATTCTCAAGAACCTGTTTCCTGTTTGCTTTTTCTTTAAATACCGTTCGTCTAGGTCGATTTCCTAGAGTGAAATAACCTCCTTTAAAGAATATAATCAATCGACAAATCTGCAGAAAACCAATCCTTTTTAATGTTTTCGGAATAGAATCTTTCTTTATCTTTTATAGACACATACGCGCTTTGTCTGAGGCAACGGTCTGTTGGCTTGGCTTGGTTGTTTTGTCATTTGAAACTGTTTCGTTTACCACAACATTACTCTGGATGCAAAGGTAAGAAGTCCTAGTTTCTAAAGGCAATGCTCTCTCAATAGAACCGGTTCACTTTTGGAAACTATTAGGTTGGAAAGAATGCAACAATTTTTATCAATCTATGAAGAAGCCCATTACTGAATGATCCAGAAATTCTCCCCGTAGAACCATAAAATTTACTTGTGAGGTCCTTTTGAACTTGAACTTTTTTTTTTTTATTTCTTGAATCTTCAGCTTGTTTGTTTACAGGGACTTTGTTCTTATTTATTTACATATTATGCTAGTTACGCTTTATTTATTGAAAATTTATTTACCAATTTGAACTGGAATTAGTGTGCTTCGCTAAATTTAGTCTATCGTATCGGCGAAATTCCTTATTCTTCTCCTACTTTGGGGCTACTTCAGTATAAACGACTTCTTCAATCTACCTTTTTCCATTACTTGGGTAATATATTGAAAACCGAAGAAAAGGTTGTTTGATTGCTCTTTTCTTCCATCATTATCTTGTAAGCAAGACATTTTCTTTCTTGCTTTTCGTTTCCTGGTGATCTCTTCAAAAATCTCTTTTGGCAAAGTTTGAAAGTTAGAGTCCAATTCATATCCGGCTTTTCCTTATATTTAGGGAAGCGTTTAGTGAGGTTTTTTACCTGTTTTCCTTTGATTCCTGTGATATTCCGCAAATTTCTTTCGGCCTATTCCTATTCAAGAGGACTCACTTGATTTTCAGGTCTTGTTCTTTATTCAATTTTAATTTATTCGTTGTCCCTTATAATCGTGTTGATTGTTTTTTCTCTTCTTATCGCATAATAAACTTTAATTTCTTTTCGATTCCTCCCCTCGTTGCATTTGAACTTTTTCCTTAACGCCGTTGTTATTGATTCTAAAAAAAAATGGAAACACTCTCTTATTCTTATATGAAGAAGCGCAAAGCGGATTCTGATGAACCTATAGTGAAAAAAGCTCGACAATTGCCTGTTGGAAATCAACTACCTCTACCTCGTTTGTTTCAGTATACAGAAAAACAACAGCTGGTATCCTTGCTGCTTCAATGTGTTGAGAAGCATCCAGATTTAGGACGCGATATTCGTGAAAAGTTACCCGTACCTTCCTTGGAAACATGCATCGGTACCATGCAAAAATTGTCCGAAACGTTGCACTCTTCTTTCCCCTACGGTGGGGATAAGAGAGGAGAGTATGCATTTAACCGAATTCGTGAAAAGTACATGGCTGTTTTACATGCTTTAAATGATTTAGTTCCATGTTATTTACCCCCTCATTCCACTTGTTTTGAATATAATTTTGCCTTCTTGGATGCTGCTACTAACGTCGTTCATCAGCTCCCGGAATTTCATAATCCTAATCATAATGTTTATAAAAGCCAAGCTTACTATGAGCTTACAGGAGCTTGGCTGGTGGTACTTAAACAATTGGAGGAGCGGCCGATTCTGCCGCTTTTGCCAATCGAAGAATTGGAGGAGCATAATCAAAAATCCCATAACCGGTTACAAGAGGCTGTTGTATATTTAAAGGAATTACGAGAAAACGAACCAATTTTACGAGATAGAAACGCTGCTATTCAACAACTACAGGCACCACAAAATCATTTACACTACTATGGAGCAACTAATGGAATGAACGTGGGAAACGAAAGCGGAATTGGATGGTTGAACACGCATCAATATATCTAGATTAGAATAGAAGGCCTACCAAGAAACAAATAACGGCCAATAAAACAGCAGTTTGTATAGTGACAGTATTGTGAATTTGAGGTACAACTTTGGCGCCACTCGTGGGTCGACCAAAGGTAGACGTAGATTTTGTAGCCGGTAAAAGTGTGTTTCCAAAATGAGTAGTCGTCGATGATTTTGGCTCAGTAGGCGACATAGCAACTGCCGATTGAAATCGGGGATTGATGGGATTGGATGCAGGTGCAGGTGCAGGAGCAGAAGTATTTGAATGCGTTGTATTTGTAGTTGCGGCAAACGGCTCACCTGTATAAGTTGGGGGTGCGGCCTTTGAAGCTGTCGTTGAGGGGCCAGGCGCATCAACCGAGGAACGAGGCGTTTGAGCAGGCTGTGTGACAATAGGGGGACCAGAATTTCCAGAAGGTTGTTGAGCTTGTCTGCCATAGGCAGGATTGGGACCCTGAGATACAAAAGCAGCACTACCTGCAGAGCTTGATAAAGAATTTTTGTGGCGGTGTAAAGCTTCTTCTTCCGAGGGGTCACCAAAAAAGCAGCGGATTTTACGCTCATGAATGTCTTCTCTTCTTACTTGATTCCACTAAAGAAAAAAGCTAGTTAGTATGTGCAAAGCCAAAAAAAAAAAAAGGGACTTACGATCTCAGTAATGTCAACTCCTTCAAGTTCCGGTCGAAGTTCTGCACTTTGAACGAGAAACTTGTCACGGCACTTGGCATTAGGTGCTGGCTCATGATCCAAAGGTTGCAAGATGACTAGATGCAGTGGTTAGTAGGATGTACAAAGACCAACGATTCCTTTCATCCGCGCTAACATAGAGAAGAAGAAAAGCAAATCAGCATACCTTGAATGGACGCAGATGAATGAGGGTCGATTCTGCCGCCATTGGGACGCACACAATACTGCTTTGGAGCAGTTGTTTTGACCTTGAAGCCGATAGGTACGGGGGACGGATTAAACAATTGAAAATCTCGCTTGACCAGTTGAGTAAGTGGCCTTGGGAAGAAAATTGAGCTCTTGCATTCAACTGACATATTGAAAGACGTTGATCGAATCGATCAATTCCAGGAAAGACTTAATGCTTCAAGGAAATTCTAAAAATAGAGTCTAAAAGTAACTAGCACAAGAAAGAGGCACGCAAAATTGAAAACTGTGTATAAAAAAGAGAGCGAGTTGTCCTTCCAACAAATCTACGATTTCAAAATAATGAGGATTTGAGGTAGGTTCTTCAAAATCGTCTATTGTTTTAAACAGGACTCAAAATAACAATTCGTGAGCAGTAGAAGTGAATAGAACAAGTAAATTGGGATGAATTCTCTGAAACTGCAGTGAACACTTGAATTGTAAAGGGAAGAGGCACTATTCGGTGGAGTGATATCATTTACGGAAGTCAAAGGAGAAATTAAAAAACATTAAGAAACGAAAAATGCCGTAATTCTTACATCAAAGAAAATGTAAATAAACAAAAGGAAATATAAACAAAGAAAACAAAAAGAAATATACGAAATTAAGAGGTAAATGAAAGTAAAAGTGAAGTTTTTTTTTTTAAAAAAAAAGAGTGAAATAAAATCCATTGAGCTTGCGGTACAATAAAAACAAAGAAAGGTTCTGAGATCTTCACATTGTAAACCAACCCAGAAGGGTTAGTTTACAATAATTCCATTAAAATGTCTATTATTATATATTTTTTAACTTTTTTCAAAATGTTTATTGCCTACGAATGCAATGAAAGGTGGTTTAGATAAAACCATGCTAAGCTGTCTACATCACTCTACAGCTAGTTTAGGATTTCTAGAAAGAACCAAACATAAGGCAAAACGCAAATCACTTCTCAATTCTATCCATCAAAGCGATATCTAGTTTTTGACTTTGTAGACTTAACAGGAAGACTGTGTTTTACGCTTCAACTGTCATAGAGTTCTACCTTGTTTCATCGTATCTCAAATCCTTACCTCCATACCTCCATTGTCTCTATCGAGGTGAAATAGAGAGAAATGACTTTGAAATGCTCTGATTGCGGTAAGCTGCTCTCGTCCATCGAGATGGCAGAGTTCCATGGCGTCAAGTCGGGTCATGAAAACTTTGAAGAAACAGAAGAAGAGGTATGTAATGTTCAGTGGAGCTGGCATAAAGAAAAGTGGATCTACCATATGATGTGTGTGGTATAGCTAACAGTGTGCATTGGAATAGGTTCAACAGCGTTCTCCTGAAGAAATCAAAGCAGCTATCGAGGCAATGAAAAAGAAGGCAGAAGAGAAGAAGAAGCAACAGAAAGCTCTGGAACAGGAGGAAAATAAAAAGAACTTTAGAATTCTTCAAAAGTCTAACGATGAAACCGCTGAAGCCAAGCGACAACTCCAAAATCAAACACGTCTCCGTGAGTTTCAAAAGATGCGCCAACAAAAACTTGAAGATCAAGAACAACGAAAAAAGATTTTGGCCGAAATTGAGGCGGATAAAAAGAAACGTGCTGCTGCTACTTCGTCAGCTACGAAAACCGCTTCCTCTACTGATGCCCCTGCTACGGAAAAGCCGTCAACTTCAGCTTCCCCTTCTACCTCTGCTACTACGAAAGCCGCTTCTCGTGGTCCTCCTTCTTCGGGTCGTTTCTCCATTCGCCATCAAGGGCAAGTGTGTAATCTTGTCATACCGGCAGAGCAGACTTTACAAGATGTCGCGCAACAAGTTTCTGAGAAACTTCACGTGCCTATACCTTCTGCATTTACGACAACATTTCCTCGCGCAACCTACAAAGCTGATGTTTTTGAACGTCCCATTTCCCAGTTAAAAGGTATGTTTGAATGGCTTTTGCAATTCGACTTACTCGAATTACCTTTGCAAAGCAATATATTCATGTTACCCTTAAAATACATGCTAATGAATCTTTTAGACATCTTTCCTTCTGCCGTACTACTACCAAGTTGGCAATAATGGATTAGAGATTCCATAGGTAATGTAATATTCTAGCAGTTTTCCGTATTTCTTTAGGATTCATTTAAAAATGTGAGTGATGACGGTAAAGCAGAAACTGGTAGAAAATGAATAGGTCTAAGAAAATGGTACTGAAAGCGCCAAATATCCATGGGATATTCGTCCTGAAGTAATTCATATAGTCCGATGCGGGATACACCAAGATACTCAACGTATAAGCTGTATTTCCTAGCATGGAAAGAATAAAGAAAATAATAGAAAGTCCTAGATTACGAGTTAGTAAAAAGCAACAAATATTAAAATATATGTTTCATCACATACCATCGGTGGATTTGGATTTGTAGTTCTTTATGATTTGAGGAAATCTCGCAAAGAAATATAAAATCGAGCTAATACAGCCAGCTATAAAAGGCCATTTATTTACTTGATCATCACTGTTATCGGAAGTGGCATTGTTTATTAAAACATTTCCAATAAATGTGGTTATGAGTACTACACAAGCCATGCACCCGAATTGTCCACGAAGGGAGAGACGATCCCACCATATCAAGTTTTCATCTAATGGTTCATGAAGACCTTCTTCTAGTGAACGGCTTTGCAGTAAGGGTTCATGCTCTTGTCTAGATTTGCGAAACGCTTTCCAGCGATAGTAATACACCTGCAAGAGCAAGACAAAATCGGCACCAATATAATAAACTGCAAGCACCAAAACTGTTGAAGAAACGTTCCCCCAGACAGAACCAATGATGTTGAATACATCACCCACTAACCACAGAATGAGGAATAATGGAGAGATGCTGTCACTCGATTGATTTTTGTAATTTTCCAGTAATTGGGGAATTAACAAAACAACCCAGCATCCCAACGACAGCGCACCTAGAAAAGAAGAAAAATCAACTAGGAACTTGAATATGGTTTCTGACAACTGAACTCCAAGCATCTTAAATAAGGAATAAATTAAAGACGGCAATTATAAGAACAACTATTGCAAAAGCCCAATCCCAATCAAGAAACGAGAAATAGATACAGGTCGTTTGTTTTGGCACACACAAATGGCAACAGAAACTACAACAAATATCTATAAATTTTTGGCAGGCAAGGTGAAGAAAAGTGGAAACACAAACAATCCAATACAAAGTACTTTCTCTATGTACAAAGGATTCTTTTATTAGTATTACACTAACAAAACGGATGTAGTAGTAGTTGGGTATGTAGTGAAGAGCATAGATATGTATATCAACACATGGATAAAGCGGTCCGAGATTGCTTTGTTTCAATCCATGTAAATCTCAAAAAAGATAATCAAAGGAAAAAGCTAATTAAACAAAGCCGTAAACTTAAGATTTAGATATTCTTTTCAGAGGTTTCCAACATATAGACAACACCCTTATACATGCGAAACCAATAGAAAAAAATAAATGAATGGTTCAATCAAATTTTAAATTAATTTCATAGAATTTGAGCCAGGTAGCTTGGACGATTTCTGTTACGTTTTCATGTGAGTAAAGAGGTCGCGTTCTTGTCCTGCAAGCTAAAAATCGACTTGTCAAGGAATGGAAATGGAGAGAGAGAGAGCATGTGTTTAAATGTTTCAAGCATCATGGAATCCTTTCACTCGTGTTTCATCACCACTCATCCCCGGTCCACTTATATAGTCTTGTTTCAATACAGTCAGTATTGGAGCTTACTGATCTCCATTCATGGAATAAAAACGAGGACGTCCATGATCCTATAACGCCTTCGTAAGGTTTATTCGTTCCGTGTTGCCTTTATTTCATTAAAAATACCATTGAAATCCACTGGAAGAGCTTTCAAAGCATGCTTTAACAGCTATTCATAAAGCAATCAACAAGCACAAAAAACTTTTGGGAGCTCGTAAAGGAGCATTTACCTCGTATTGCACCGGAAAGATGACTTTCCAGATTGCAATGCTATAGAAGCTTTAGTTTTCCAAATGAGCAAATTCAAACGCTACCTACTTTTTTGAAATTTAAAATTGCATTCATATTTCTTCCAGTAAGACTGTCCGTCCATTCTTCTGAATTTCCCTCTCGGGGGTAGAGTACCTCCTTTCAGACCCAGTACATACCAACAGCCCTTTTACCCGCAAGGAATACAAAAGGCAGCATCTACAAACTTTTCTTCCAAAAAGTCGTCAAAAGAATAAAATGGGAATTTTTGGTGGTAATAGTGGACCTACAGTGTCCCCAGAAGACAAGAAAAATGTTTTTATGAAACAGATCCGTCAAGAGCTTGCTGTTGCTCAAGCTGGTGAATTGATCAGCGTATGTGAAATTTTTTTTTTGAAAACTATTTTCGAGAAATGATTCTAACTTGCTTTGATAGAAAATCAACGAAAGCTGCTTTGACAAGTGCGTTACTCAACCAGGAAGCTCCTTCAGTGATAACGAAAAGGTACGTTAATCTGAGGCTAAATTAGAAGGTACCTGGACGAAGTATTAACTGTTTTTAAGGCTTGTGTTTCAAAGTGTATGGAACGTTACATGGACGCTTGGAACGTTGTTTCTCGAACTTACATTTCTCGTATGCAGAACGAACAAAAAAACATTCAGTAGTTTCACGGACATACGCTCAATGATATTTACTAGTCAATAAATGCTTTACATCTCTAATGGGCTGTAGTCTATCGACCTAAAGTATCTTAAATTTATAATATGTATACTGAAAAGAGGGGGTTAGTTAGATTTCTCTAAAACGTTATGCTTAAACATCAGCTGCGTTTCAATCTCCTATTATAGAGCATTAAGATCTACGTTGCTTCCGCTGGATTTCTTCAAGGAATGCTTTGGTATTGAGGTTGCATTCGATTTGCTTGCAAAGCTCTTTTCGGTTACCTTTGGAAACCTTTTGGAGAATCTCCAACCCACTGGAGCGTTCAACTACTTCTACGGGGACTGCAAAGTTTTTCAAAGGGAAGTTGTCGGCGATAGGCTTATTGGGAAGAACGAAGGCACCAACAACAGGCTTCATGCTGTCTTTACCCTTTTCTTTAGCAATAACGACTTTGAAAAAATGAGTAGGAACAGCTACATTTGGTGGGTTTCCTACCATCCGATAACGGACTTCCCATTGTCCTCTCTCGTTCTTCTGTGGAAGGTATAATGGTCCCGTCATGATGGTAACAGATTCGTACTTTTTGGTAAGGGATCTACACCAATCTTCGAGATATGCCCAGTCTAGTATATAGTTAGTATGAAGGGCTGCTACGAATTCGCCTGTAAGGCATGCCGAGCACGTAAATATTTACTTACAGTTTCTGTTGAATCCCTCACCAACTTGAGGACACATATTCGACAATAAAAATGTGTCATCCATAGCTTCCTGAGAGAATTTACAGTCTGCTGCAGGAGTTTGATGACCACGATCGTAACCGCTGCCTCTGTAATCTAACAGCTTAGCCTGAAACATTTCAGGAATATTCGAATCTTGACGGAACTCTGAGAATTTGCGGTTTCCATTTCTTTGCTCTAACAATTCTTCTGTAATCGTTTCGACAGTCTACAGTTTATGATAAATCATTAGAAACATGCTTAATCATAAACAACAGGAATCCTTCCCTCAACTACGGGGTTTCTACCGTTGTATGACTATTAAAACTTACATAATAAGGGTTGCGTGTTCTTCTATCAAACACAGACATATATCCATGAGCGACTCTTTGATCAGCTACGGGCCCAGGGTTTCCATACTGTAAAAACTTTGCGGGATCAAAGTCGTATTTCGTATCTTCTGGAAGTACCGAAGGATCTGTTCTCGATCTACGAGAAAGCTCAACAGCATTCGCGGGTTCTTGTGCAGTTTTAATGTACAAGCCTGCCAAAGAAACACCCGATATTGTACCTACCGCAAGCAGGCCGAGAGATTTTAAAACCTTGCTTGACATGATTCCATGAACAAGAAGATGTTAAAAGAAAGTTAGTTTGGAATTGTTCTAAGGATGTTTTGAAGGGTGGGTAACATGGAAACTTGGGTAACCGTTTGTTTACATCGGTTGCACTGAATCAGAAAAGACGCTATTTAATAATCTTTAAATTCATCTTTTGTTCTAATGTTTTTTGAAATGAATATTCTGAAGATCTAAGTCTCAGTAATATTTAACAACCAGTCTTTCTGCTGGAAGGTACAGTACATCAAGCAAGGAAATACCAAACTGTACTATCTGGCAAGCAGGTTCACTATTTCTGGTTTGTCTACTCTCTCGTTGACAGTATGTAAACAGGTGGATGCGTTTCAGTAGATTGACATGATTTAAATGTTTGAAAGTAAACTGGAAACTAATGTGAAGCATTCATGATAGTACTTATCGATTATCCATTTATAAAATAACAAATAACGAATGTAATAATATTGCTCTCCAAGCTTTCTATCATCTAGCGAAATTAAGGATATATCATTAAGGATCATCAAATTCAATAACCGAACCTTTTATACAATAGTTTTTTTTTGTTTACCAGAAAGAGCTATTTCAAATCAGTAAAATATAGCCAAGAGAGACTGATAAAAGCACAAAAAATTCCCCAAGCCGAATACGTACTTAAAAGCATTAATGGCAAGAACTCAAATCGCCCGCCAAATATGAAATTGTGAAGAAATGAGTTGTAAATAAACAAAGGAACAAACCCAGCCACATAAGCAAGATTAACTCTATTGAGCAAAAATACTCTTTTAACAGGGACGGGCGCATTTTTATCAAAATGCAAAAGAACAGCGACCCATGCGCCAGTAAAAAGATACTTGATGGGAGCTTCCTGAGAGGTAAATAACAAAGGAAGCAAAGAGATATATCCTGCAACGGCTAATGGACGGAAAGCTTCCAGGTAACGACGGTCTATTAAAGAAAGAATACTACAAATGTTAGTCATTATGATTCACGTGGGACGATTAATAAAAAGCTAGCATACCTGAAAGGAATGATGACAATAAGGATTGCCTTTTCATGAACATGCCAACCAAACAGAAAGCTAATCCAAGCGCACAAAGTGGTGGCTCCAACAAAAACGCGCCAAGTGGGACGGAGAAACAACTTTAAAAGTACGCAACCTTGCAAAGCCAGGCATAAATAAAAAGTAAAAGAGGGAGAAATATTTGGCAAGACCGAAAACATCGTGTCTCCAACCAGCCCACGTGTAGGAGCGTTCGTAAAAGGTACCTCAGGAAAAGAATATCCAAGGCGAGGTAAGAAAGCATAAGCTACTCTGTCGAAGAAAGAGTAAAGTGCCCAGAAATTAGGTGCCCAATAAGCATGGCAAAGACCTCTAGAAAATGGGAAAAGTCGAGTAAAGAGTTGTGGAATTTGTCCCATGTAAATCCAAGGGCCAAATGCTAAAAGGAAAATACTACTAACTGTGAGCCCCAACTTAATAGTGTTGAATATTTGCGGACGGAACCCGGATTCACTCAAGCAATACACTCGTAAAAGGTATATAAAGTAAGCCGGAGCAACGTATAAAAATATATGCTTGAAGCAGATGAGGGTCGTGAAGACTGCAGCTGACAGCAGCAATCGATTATGCTTGGCTAAAATTAGAGACCAAATCAGTAATCCAAAAAGAAAACCATTATACTGGAAATGAATGTGATCTATAATGAGAAATCCAGGTGATAAAAATGTGTCTATCGCAGTGAGTACAGCATTTCCCCTATTGATCTCAGGATATGAATACACATATTCGCGCAAGGCCCATAAAAGTACTAACTCTGAAACAATAACTGAGCTTCTTTGAAATATTACTACTGAAGGAGACGCATAATTCAAATTGTATGGGTTTAGCATTTCTGCGTCAAAACCGAGTAACTTCGCGATCCAGGAAAGAACAAATTCAAAATAAGCAAAAAAAGGAGGATAGTCCAATGTCCACTCCGAAATTGCTGAAGTGTACCATTGCGAAATGGGTAATGAATGAGTTATGGCTAGCCAGTTTCTGTGAACCTCAAAGTCGGTCGAGCGATAGCATGGAAAAAGCAAGATTTTCATAAAAGTACTTGCAATGGCTGCATTATACAGCATTGAAAGCCCGGCCATTCTCTAAAAAATCACTGAGACAGAAGATTCATAAGGGAAGAGTTGTTGAAATGGCAGTACTAATTTTACTAAACCTGTTAGTATAATAATATCATATTGAATAGTAACTGCTTTTTTTCGACCGTATCCTTGTTGAAGGGAACCTACTTGATAGGATACTTTAATTTTTATTTTTATTTCCATTAACATAAATTTAATAAACCTCTATCATATTTCCAGCGAAATTTCAGATTCTAAAAAATGACCATCTATACCAGTGACTTTAATTCTTCTTCAAATCGCGAGGACCAAATTAATTTTGTAATTACAAATTCATATATTATTTTCTAATCATTTCACCGTAGGGTCTCACATAACTAGTAACCGTAATAGCGACTTTATTTTTCTAACCCAAGACCTTTACAGCAACCATACTGTACAGCCAAACCCTTGCTATGAAATACAGTCGTATTGACTTGTAATTTTGAATTAGGCTATGTCAAAGGAAGAACTGTTGGATAAACTTAATGTGTATTTGAACGACAGACAACTTGCTATACAGACAAAAAATGGAGATGCAAACGGATTTCCAGTCCAAAAATCATTAGATTCCAGTTTGAAAAAAAACACTGCTTTTATGAAAAGATGCAGAACTTCTTTAACTGCTGATAATTATGACTTATTCATTAAAGAAATTAAGTCTCTTTCGCTGGGAAAGTTTGTGCCTGAAATCACTTTGTCCATAGCTGAAGGACTTTCGAAATGCAGGTCCGTCAAGGATATCCAAGCCGCTGTGAAGATTGTGTTTTTCCTTTATCAAAGGTTTTCGGTTTCATTTATAAGACCGCTATTGGCTAATCTGTATTCTATGCTGTATCCTTCGCCTGCAGACTCGATCTCAGGAAACCTTGTTAAGTCCGCGTCCGCTGTTGCGGTATCTGAAACAATTCCTAACAAGGGGAACAGTATTAATGCTGCAAAAACAAGGGCCCTTCTGAGAATTTTCGTTGAATTCTGGCTCCATGGACTTGTTCGTACCCCCGACGATTTTAAAGATCTCCTTCCTGCTGTATATACTTCTGGGAAAAAATTCCGTAAAGGTATGCTTGAGGAGAAAGCACCTCAAACTCCAATAGTTGTTCTCTTGCTTGAAGATGTACTTGCGGCCCCCTCAAATTTTTCTTTATTGCCAATCGTCTCCTCAGTAGTCAGGTCATACAGGTATGAACTGTTCTCTTCTTATGAGGCATTACCTGGTGAAAATGAAATAAATCAACGTATCAATAGCGTTTGTGATTCTCACTGGCGACTTCAACTTCGAATCCAACTTGACCGTTATTATCAAGATTTAATTGGTTACATTGAACTTCGCCAGCATGAATTTGAAGAATACCGGGATCGCCTCAGCGAGCAAGATTTTTTGGAGAACACATTGGAGGGTACTTCAAATAAGGCTGAGGATTTCTTGAAGTCTATTGAAGGCGATATTGCGAATGGTCTTTCTATATGCGAAGCTTTAAACCAATCGTTTCCTTCAAACATAAAGGAAATGCAAGACTCTTTCCATAAAAAGCGAGAGGAAGTAATGAGTATACAAAATAACATACTTAATGCAGAAGTTCTGGTTCAGACAGGTGCTGTCCAACTGTGGGATTCCGAAGAAGAACATCGATTTTATGAAACATTTCCTGAACTACCGAATTTAGAGTTTGTCAAGAAGAAAAGCTTTGAGACCAATGGGGATCAGGAAACAAAACCAGAAGCTTCTACAGAAGATTCTCAAAAGCTTACTAAACCATCCAAGTCTGTTAGCGTCAAGATTGATAATCTTTTGCAGACACTTCCGAATTTCATGTCAGCCGAGCAAGTCGATCAAGCTGCTTTGGAGTTTCTTTTTTTGAATACTAAGGCTTCCAGAAATCGCCTTATAAAGGCCTTTTGTAATATTCCCAGAACAAGTTCTTTTCTGGTCCCTTATTACATTCGTTTTGCTAGAATTGTGACTCCTCTCGCTCCAGAGATTGCATCTGCTCTCGTAGAGCATGCTCGTGGAGCATTCCGTCGCATGATGAATAGGAAAGCGAAACATGAGTATGATACTAGGACTTTAATAGTTCGCTACGTGTCAGAGCTTACAAAATTTCGTCTGATGCCCTTTTCTTATGTGTTTGACTGTTATAAAATGTGTCTGCTAGACTTTACTTCTTTTGATCTGGAAGTTTTGTCCTTGCTTTTAGAAAACTGTGGTCGGTTCCTTTTTAGATTTCCCAAGTCTTCTCTACAAATAACTTCATTGTTAGAAGCTGTTCAGAAAAAGAAGCTAGCTGCTGCTCTTCCCGCCCAAGAGCAGCTAATATTGGACAATGCTTTGTATTTTGTGAATCCACCAAAGACAAGCTCTGAAAGGGTCAGGAAACGTCCCTTAAAAGAAGAGTTTTTGAGATACATCTTACACATTCGTCTAAACGAAACAAATTTAACTGCTACTATAGCTTTACTTCGAAAATTCAACTGGAAAACCGATTTTGAAATACTATACTCGACATTTATGGAAGTATGGAATATGAAGTATGAGTGTTTAAATTCTTTTGCAAGCTTAGTTGCTTCTTTATATAAAACACATCCTGATTTTTGCATTTATGTCATTGATGACACGGTGGATTCACTTTTAACATCCATAGATTCTAGCAGTTTTGGCGATAGCCAGAAGCGATTGGCACAAGCAAAGTTTTTGGCTGAGCTTTATTGTGTGAGATTACTAGATGTAAGATCAATTATCGGAATTTTATTCTATCTGCTCCCCCCAGACAAGTTTAAGAATATTCTTCAGTTTTCTCCACCTGGTGCCATAAGTAAAGAAAATGAGTTGTTTCGACTTCGCATGATTGCACTTTTTCTGTCAACGTGTGGTTCTTCACTTGTACGATCAAAGACCAGGAAGACGATGCTGACATATTTATTGGCCTATCAATGCTATTTTCTAGCGCAACCAGAGGTTCCTTTAGATATGCAGTTCGAGTTTGATGATGTGGTTCCAAAAGTTCGCCCTAGTATGAAAGTGTATAAAAATTTCGATGAAGCATGGACTGCTTTGGCTGAAAGAATACAAAGTGGAATAGACGATCATGATCAAGATGATGAAGAGGGTTCTATTGTTCAATCAGAAAAGTCAAATGAAAGTGAAAATGAACTTGAAGCTAATGATTGGGAAGACAACGAAGAAAATGAAGATTCGTCGGATGACTCAGAGAGTGAAGAGGAAATCAGCATAGATATGGATGATCCTGAAATTTTTAACAGCGATGATGAAGAGTTAGACGAAGAGCGCATTCACACAGATGAAATAGATGAAGAATTAAATCGGATGATGAATGACAGTTTATCTTCGAGAGCTCATGAAAGGGGCATTGCTTTCGATGTTCCTCTTCCTTTAAGAAACACAAGTGGAGATGCTTCCTTTTCAGATCTAAATAACTTGTTAACGGAGAATGAAGAAAATGTAAAGTTTACACTCTTAACCAAGAAAGGCAACAAACAACGTTCTCAGGTGTTGGATGTTCCATACCATTCGGTGCTAGCTCAGTCTACCAAGTCAAGACAAGAAGAAGAATTGATGGAACGGAAACGCATGAAAGAGATGGTGCTAAACTACGACTAGTTTTGGGATTTATGGCTTTTATTATAGATTGTTAACAAAGCAACAATATTTCTCTTTTTAAAAGAGCGGCGTAACTGTGATGTTCTTTCCCAGTAAAGTATTAAATATATCAAACACAAAAAAGTAGCTAAACATACTAAACATGTATATGTTTATCGCTTTGTTTATTAAGGTACTGCAAGAAACTTCCGCATACGAATTCTGAAGTTCATACTAACTGCTTCGCATTTGACAGTTTGTTAAAACCTGTTTGAAAGGCTAATACTTTGATCATGGGACTTCTGTTTGGATTCGGAAATATACTTTACAGTAAGGAAAGTATCTTAAGGTTGAGAAGTTAACTCTGCCTAGTTATTTTGCTTTTGTTGAATGCAGTCGCCATTCTTTCTGAAGACCGCTTTTTAGGAAGACGTAAGTGGTTTAGGAAAAAGATTTTATTCTAACTATTGCTCTCAGTTGGATGGTCTCAGAACACCTCCTATGGATTCGGAGAACCCCAAGATACCATCAAAAGTAGAATTCTTCACCTAATTCGAGCAATTCGAACGGTCATGACATGTATGTAACGTTCTTTTCAATGAAAGATTTATCTAACAAGTTTTATAGTCCCATTAATTGCCATTAATACCGTCGTTATTATATACAACCTGATTTTGGGCTAAAACAAACTGGGTGTGAATTGCATATCCTCTCAATGAGAATCATATTTAGAGTATTTTATACGCTATGCAAGTTATATATTTGGACTCGATCTTTTCTGGTTGGATATTTCTGTGACCTTATGAATATCAATAATTTCTCCGACGGAATCAACACTAGGAAGGATTTTATTTGGCCATTGGTTTCATCTGGAGAGTTTCTAGACGCTATTTCCTCCTATTATGGCGAGTGCCGATTATACGATGCCTTTTCATGAATACTTCAGAAAATACTAGCACGAATGCAACATTACGGAAAGAACCTCATAATGAATTCCAAAATAAGATGCCGATAACTTACATTATTCATGTGACCCAAGCTAAACTCTTCCAAGAAGAAAATAACTCCTACAAGTAGCCGACGGCTCATTTGTTTACTAAAAAGCTTCGTCAAACCACACTATTCTACTTAGTAGAAGAATTTCCATCCAGTGCATTACCATATATTTATTTGTAATTAAGTTCCACACTCAAGTGCAGTATTTATTCATATACATGTGAATTTGCCAGTTTTAAAAAGTTGCCAAGCGCCAAGTGACTTGGAAATAAGGGTAAAAGTACTTTGGAATATCCATGCCCTTAAATGAATCCATAGATGTGAATTCAAATGATGTGATTGATTTAACAAGAACTTCTTCTCCCAGTAACGATCCGCCGCAATTATCTGGTCAAACAGTAATTGATGTTGACGCTATACCCGATGACCCATTCACGGCGACTCCAATGGAAGAGCGACCGCAAAGGGGACGTAGTCGGCGTCGAATTCGAAGACGTCGGAATTTGGCATCGGCATCCAACCCATTGTCTTACCTGGAAGACATGGTGTACTTAGGTCCACAAGTCGTTTCCCGGAGATCTTCCAGAGGTTCTCGCAGTCTACTTGAAATAATGACTCGCTCATTTCCCGAACTAGGGTCAGCAAATTCAATGTCTCCATCTTTATTTGAAATGCTTTTGGGTAGAATGAGGTACGATGGTTCTTATTTTGGTCAAGAAGCCAATGCTTCTGGTAGTAACGATTATTTCTCTGACTTTGTCCCTGAATCAGAAACTCAATCGCCTTCGATCGAAGAACGAAGGGCAACTTATGTTCCTCCGAAGCCTGCCACAGAGGGATATACGAGAAACTTTGGTTCTGAAACGACCATAGCATGCCCTCGCTGCCATGAAGAACTAGGAATTTCGAAAAGCATTGAAAAGTCAAGTGTCTGGGCTACCAAATGTGGTCATGTTTATTGTGGATCCTGCTCAAAAGTGCTAAAAACAAGTCGACGGCCGGAGGCCAAATGTACAGCATTAGGATGTAATCGTTATTTGAACACAAAAAATGCAATGTGGGAATTGTACTTTTAGGTTACGATTATAGAATGGTTTTATGTTAATATTTATTTAGTTTTCCTTCTTGTTTTGTATTGTATATATAGTTTTTTTTGGTTTTGCCTGTAGAGCGTTTGGAATGAAGAGAATGAACCAACGTTTTCGGAACCGTTAATTTAGGTCTGATTCTTGAAATCTCTCGTCCACTAGGGAATTAATGAACGATATTGCCTGCTTTTTCCTTTCCTGTATGTCTAAATCCGACCCTAAAACTGGTCAGCGTGTGCTCTTTGACTTTTCCGTACCTCGAAGCTGTTTCACTTGATTAACGAGAGCATTCAACTCTGAATCATCTAGTGACATAGAAGAATCTTTACCTGGCAACACAAAATCTTCCGAAACATTCTCATTAGAATCAAAGTCCCATTCGCAACAATCGAAAATTTCCAAAACACGTTCAAGTCCTAGTTTTTCTAACAATTGTTAGCATTTGTATGTTTGCGCTGTATTGTTTTCAATACATGCCTCCAAACTCATTTTTTCCTGTCTGAAAAAATGCTACATACTCCAGGTATGGGCTATCAGGAGGCACTACCATAGATGAAGTGTCCATGTGAAGTCCAACAATGGGGATAGGATTCTTTAAATTCTCACTAAAAGTGTTCCAAAGAGACCATTCTTGAGGTTCATAGGAGCGAAATGTGTAGATAATGGCACCGATAGCATTGATTACTTCCTTAGCGTCCTCAGAAGCATATGCCTCGAGTGTTTCTTCCAGATTTGTGTATTCGTCAATCCATAATCCGACCTCCTTTTGAAAGTACTTATTTTTCAATGTATATTCGTGCGATAAGCCAGCATGTGATGTTTCATTTGATGTCAGGTTTAGTCCACTGGGCAAAGTCCCCGTCAAAGCTACTGTTTAGCAATCTGCTTTCAATTCTCCTTCTTAAAGATTTTGTTCAGCTACCTTTCACAAACGTTACTTTACCAGATTTTGACTTCCCTATGACTAGGATTCGTTTTGAATCCATATTCAATCGTACAATATCACGCGCAATGTTTCAGGAACCTAAGGATTGAAAGTTAGTCTATTTTGAGCTTTTAGACAAGGTAAAAACTATGGTAAACAGAACGTACATAAAACCATTTTATGCCTACCAAAACGAAAGACTAATTAATGTCTAGACAGTTACTTTTCTAAATAAGCCAGGATAACGAATTTGTTTAAATCCTTTAAAATCTAAACGCTATCATACATAATTTGCCTTTATAGAAAATTTGTTTGATTACGCTAAACCATCCACTCAGACATTATATGTGGTGTAATAAACTACTATGCAGGAACAACCACGACGAATTAAAAGAAGAAATACTTAAAGTTTAGACGGTGTTTTAACCGGAATTTAATTATTTGTCCTTGTATTATTTATCTTAATTTTTTAAAATTGATGCGAGATGTCCTTTAAAAACGCTACATTTTCGCAAGTGCTCGATGATCTGTCTGCACGGTTCATATTAAATTTGCCGGCTGAAGAACAAAGCAGTGTCGAAAGGCTTTGCTTTCAGATTGAACAAGCACATTGGTTTTACGAAGATTTTATTCGAGCACAGAACGATCAACTACCATCTTTAGGATTACGCGTCTTCAGTGCCAGATTATTTGCCCATTGCCCTTTATTATGGAAATGGAGTAAAGTACATGAAGAAGCTTTTGATGATTTTTTACGCTATAAAACACGAATTCCCGTCCGAGGAGCAATTTTGCTCGATAAATCCTTACAGCGCTGTCTTCTCGTAAAAGGATGGAAAGCCTCTTCTGGCTGGGGGTTTCCTAAAGGAAAAATCGACAAAGATGAATCAGACGTTGATTGTGCTGTTCGTGAGGTTTATGAAGAAACTGGCTTTGACTTAACAGGCCACATTAATTCTAATGAATACATCGATATGACAATCCGTGGACAAAATGTCCGTTTGTACATTATCCCAGAGATGTCTTTAGACACGGTGTTTGAATCAAGAACACGCAAAGAAATTAGCAAAATTGAATGGCATATGTTGGCTGATTTGCCTACGTACAAAAAGTCCAAAACGGATACGGTAAAAAACAAGTTCTACATGGTCATTCCTTTTTTAACTCCTCTTAAAAAGTGGATTAAGAAGCGTAATGTCGCTACCAAGACTACGAAAGAACAAGGAATTTCCGTTGATGTTGACGCCGACGCTTCTTCCCAACTTCTCACTCTTTTGAAATCATCCACGGCTCCTACCGCTACACCCTTTCCTATTTCGCAACCAACGGAACAGCAGGCTGTTCCTCAACTTCCTCCAGTTGACATCAGACAAAAAATACTTACTCTCCTCAATGGAAATTTTGAACCCAAACAGCCCATTCCAATTTTACCTGTCTCGTCTCTTCCCCAGCAACCCCCTCGTCAAGTAGATCACCCTTGGGCAAACGGGCCTTCTCTTTATGGGTTTGACCCATTTGCCTATCTAGGTTTAGACCCCCAAAACCCTTCCGAATCTTTTCCAAGAGTCGCCGCTACAGGTCCACCTCCTCCCAACGTCGCTTCCAATTTGCAATTTCCAAATTCAGTTAATTATCCTCCCCCGCCTCCACCGTTTTCGGGGTACCATGGCCCTTATGTTCAAAACAGGGAAAACTTTAGTCCCGAAAGTCCCGAAGCAGTTATGCCTTCTCCTATGGATCTTCCTTCTCCCAAAACCGTTTATCATGAAGTTTTCCATCCACCCACGACTACGTCTATTCAGAGTTTTAAGCCTGATCAGATGCGTGAAGTCTACGATGACACTCATCCAAACTCAAACATACAGATCCCTCCTTATTCGAACCATGTGGTTGATCCCTTTCCTGCTGTACAACACCAGCAAAATCCTATAAACAATTTGCATGACGAACCTACTGTAAACCGATTACAAAACGAAGCTTCTTCTAGGAAACTTTTTGATATGATATCTACTCCTAAGCCGGTTCAGTCTCTGCCAGCTCCTCAAGATGGGTCTTCTCAGAAGTTAGTCAACATTTTGTTAGGTACATCTAAGTCTGACATGAATGCTAGTATCCAAGAGAAACCTGAAACGGTTAATAAGCCTACTGTGTCCACCCCTCCTGCTGAGCCATCGTCTCACTCTGAACATCTTCTTCAAGCATTGTTGAATCCAACAGCCTTACCGACACCTTCAAATTTGCCTTCATCAACCACTAAGAATAATGAACCTTCGGTAAATCAATCTTCGGAAGCGAAACCGTCACCAAAGCCAAAAAGCAGGATTCCTCGGTTAGATGCCAAGAACAAAGCTAAGAATAATGAAGCTACTAGAGCTAAAAATACGGAAGCTTTGAAAAGTGCTCTACTAGGAAATTCACTTCAGCCTGCGACCACTGCTTCAAAGGAGGCGGTTACCCATCATGAAAACAAAGCTGATCGTTCCACTGAAGGACTTACCACACCAGGCACTTTCCCTGGCTCTGTGAAGATTCTCAAGCGAGTTCCATCTGCAGAAGTGGATGATAAAAATTACCCAACCGTTGAGAAGTCGTCTGATGAATACTTCCTTTCTTATCTGCAAAACGTAGTGAGAAATCAAAGACAAGTTTAGTTTGGCTTATAAATATATAAAAAATATGTATATATATACAAAATTAGTGTAGCATATATGTATAAATTTGATTGAATGTGTGCTACGAATTAATTATACTTAATCGTGCTGATGACTTCTTAGCAGGAGGATGTATAGAGTAAGATAAAATCCTTTTACAACATTTGCTTCAATAATTCTATTCCTCTACTAAATTCAACAGCTGTATGTTATTCAATTGATCCTTCATTAACTAGTCTTTTAAAACGCAATATTATATATATTCGTTAAAATAATATAATAGTATATTTTTGGCGAAAGCCGTAAGTCGTTACATATAGTAAGCTTACTATTAGCAAAATCAAGGAATGCTGGAAAAATGACTGAAAAGTTACCATCGACGGTATTGGCATTGTTTGCTCCTAGACCTCCTTTAAGATATTTACCGCCTACAGATGCTCCGCCAGAGAAACGATCAACTCCTCACCTTTCTGGAGTCGCAAAATATTTACAACTAGCAAAGACATACAATGATAATTATCAGCCTACGGAAACTCTGGAGGAGAGTCGGGTTATCCGTAAGGAAGAAAGGAAATTAAAACAACGTGAAAAATTGCGGTCGATGACCCGACAATGGAATCCCGATGATGACCGACATGTTATCGGTGATCCCTATAAAACCATGTTTCTAGGGAGATTAAGTTATAATACAAGGGAAGGAGACATCGAAAAAGAACTTATACGTTACGGTCCAATTGAAAGAATTCGCGTCGTTAGAGATAAAGCTACTGGAAAGTCAAAGGGATATGCATTTGCAGTATTCGAAAGAGAACGTGATCTTAAGGCTGCTTATCGAGCTGCAGATGGATTGGTATTACAAGGAAGAAGGATTGTTATTGATGTTGAACGTGGTCGCACTGTGAAAGGTTGGTTGCCTCGAAAACTAGGAGGCGGTTTAGGTGGTAGACATTACACTAAAGAGCGCCCTCCTCGTGAACGGGGCTCAAGGTTTAGAGGAGACAGTGGTTTCCGTGGCGGTTATCGTGGTTTCCGCGGTGGTCCCCCTCCCACGGGCTCTTCGCTGTCTTCAAGGATGTCAGGATCCCGTTCTTCTCGCACAGCGGGTTTAGGTTATGAAAGACGTGACTCCTTTCCAAAGCGCAGAAGATATTAATAGAATTAGAATCGGCTGGGATATAAATTGATTAAGGCATAAGTGCGATTACCTATTTTTCCATTCCTGACATGATCCATAATGACTATATAACCTATAATGAATTTTTGGATACCTCCTTTTTAATCTGTTTTAGACTTTAGTTAGAATCAACTTACAATTGCGTCGATAGTGCTATTCATATAAAAATTCAAAAGGTTACCGTTTTTTTTCCTCTGCATTCATCAATTGCTTTAATTTTTGAAAAATGAGTACGGTTCTTTGTTTCTCATACTCTTCTTTTGAACAACTCTTGATTTCTATTTTTGATATTACCAGCTTCATCTACCCATACTTCCCACTTATTCTAAATATACAGGCTTAGGCGTTAGGACTAATATTTATCCTTTCTATTTTAGTTTAAGGATTTCTATGTCTTTGATAAACTCCGTAAAAAATTCTTTAACTGCTTCGGCTCTTTCATACTTCACAACGGGTGTTCTTGTAGGCACTTCATGTGGTTTCCTTTTAGGATGGAAAAGTGCTTATCAAAAATTTAGTGTTGGAGATGGAAAAATTATAACAGAAGAATGTACCTCGAATCGCGAAAAAGGTGATGCTTTACCAGGAAAGAAGGAAGACCATAGTGAGAGTGAAGAAAGTTTCACAGAAGAAGAAGATTCTGAAGCAGAATTAGCTGCAATATTAAAAGGAAAAAGCAGCCTTGCTGCTTTGGCCTTAGCCGAGGGTCAAACTAAAATGGTGCTTGTTGTCCGTACAGATTTGGGCATGACGAAGGGAAAGATAGCTGCTCAGTGTGCCCATGCAGCTTTAGCTTGCTATAAGCTTGCAGCAGCCACGGATCCAGAGATGTTACAACTATGGGAGGTTGCTGGCCAAGCGAAGATTACATTGCAGGCACAGTCAGAAGAGCAGCTTCAAATTTTGCAAGCTCAAGCTATGTCTTTGGGACTTTCGGCTAGAATCGTTCATGATGCTGGACGTACTCAAATTGTCTCTGGGTCCGCAACCGTTCTAGGAATTGGTCCAGGTCCGGTGAGCGTAGTTAATGAAGTTACAGGCAGTCTTAGGCTGTTCTAAAGTAAGGAAAGCAGAACAACACTTTTTTTATCTTATTCACTATTCTTATCGATGCTTTTACGTTGTCGAGAGTTATATATATGTTGGATACTTAGAGTGCATAAAAAATCTATTCATTATTTACTATGTACTTGAGACTTCGAAACGTCTCTGCAGTAGTGCAAGATATAGTATTTGGTAAAAAGGTTTTACATCGAGCTTGTGGGATTTCCTGAAAAATCCTAAGTACAGCTATAACTTGAATTCAGCTCGTTGTATATGTCACTCAAAGTCTGAAGGCTTTACAAAGTTTGTCAAGACGGCAATTAGCATGTGACATCTATGCCAATTTGGATTTCATTCAAAGTATATTGACATAAATCGTTTGCAGAAAAATTCATAGTTGTAACTTTTTGAGCTATTAGACATTCCTTTTAGCCAAGTAAATTGTAACTTTATGGCTTGAAGAGCAAAATAGTAAAATCGAAAAGTCCTTAACAATATGCTCACTAGCAATTAATAAAATTAAGAAGTCTTCCAAAGCTTGAGGTCATTCTCACTTCAAAGTTAGTAAGTATTTTCTTCCGTATTCAGATGCTAAAATCATTGTCAGAAAATTTAAATAATTGTTAACGTGTCTTAAAGATAGAAGAGGAAATGTTAGCTAACATTCATCGAATTTCATTAAAGATGAGTTAGGATCGCATGGTCCTTTGTTGAAACTATCTCTCCGCCAACACCTTTCAAATAGTGTGTAAATACGAACACCATGGCAGAACAATTGAGGAACACATTTCTACAAGCTAGAAAGGAGAACAAAAATGTTTTGGTTACATTTATTACTTGTGGATTCCCAAGTGTGGATGAAACAATTGATATCATGAAAGGACTCCAAGCTGGAGGAGCTGGAGTTATTGAGTTGGGTGTTCCTTTCTCTGATGCAGTTGCAGATGGTCCTACCATTTGCAAAGGTAATGAAGTGGCTCTAAAAAACAATGTTAGTTTGACCGTTGTCTTTGATACCGTAAAGCGTGCTCGCGAAGCTGGCGTTACCATTCCTATCCTTTTAATGGGTTATTACAATCCAGTTTACTCTTACGGTGATAAGAATACCATACAAAAGTCGAAGGAAGTTGGTGCTAACGGCTTCATTATTGTTGACTTGCCTCCTGAGGAAGCTGTTGGATTTCGAGCCGAATGCAGTAAAGAAGGGCTTAGTTTTATCCCTCTTGTAGCCCCCTCTACTACTGACAATCGTTTGAGGATTTTAGCTTCTATCGCCGACTCTTTCATCTACGTCGTCTCCCGCATGGGTAGCACTGGTTCTTCTGCTAGTGGTCAAATCAACAGTGCCTTACCGGAGTTTTGCGATCGTATTCGTAAATACGCTGGAAATACCCCGTTGGCTGTTGGATTTGGTGTCAACACCAATGAGCATTTTAGATATGTTGGTAGCGTCGCTGATGGTGTCGTCATTGGCAGTAAAATCATTGATGTGATTTTCAAGGCTGAACCCGGTAAGGCTGCTAATGATGTTAAGGAATACTGTCAATATTTGACCCAAAGTGATACTTCTGCTCCTCCTGCTAAACGTTTTGCATCTGATACCGCCGTGAATACCGCCCCTCCTGCCGCAATTATTGAACCTGCAAATGAAATGTACCTCCCCCAAACGTTCGGCTCTTTTGGAGGTATGTTTGTACCAGAAGCTTTAACCCAATGTTTGGTTGAGCTTGAAAGCGCCTTCTACAAAGCCATAAATGATGAGAAGTTTTGGGAAGAGTTCCGTTCTTACTATGACTATATGGGTCGCCCCAGTGCTCTCGATTATGCTAAGCGTCTTACAGAATATTGCGGCGGTGCTAACATTTGGCTGAAGCGTGAAGATTTGAACCATGGTGGTTCTCACAAGATCAATAATTCCATTGGTCAAATTTTAATTGCCAAGCGTCTCGGCAAAAACCGTGTAATCGCTGAAACAGGTGCAGGGCAACACGGTGTTGCTACTGCCATCGCCGCTGCTAAGTTAGGCATGAAGTGCACAATTTATATGGGAGCTGAAGATTGCCGCCGTCAATCTCTTAATGTTTTCCGTATTCGCTTATTAGGTGCAGATGTTATTCCTGTCACTTCTGGTACTAAAACTCTTCGTGATGCCGTAAATGAAGCTTTAAGAGCTTGGGTTGCGGAAATTGACACTACTCACTATTTGATTGGATCCGCTATTGGACCCCATCCCTTCCCTACTATTGTTAAAACATTCCAAAGTGTAATTGGTAAGGAGACAAAGGCTCAAATGCAGGAAAAGCGTGGCAAGCTCCCTGATGCCGTCGTGGCTTGTGTCGGTGGTGGATCCAACTCAATTGGTCTATTTTCCCCTTTCAAGGAAGACAAGTCTGTACAGCTCTTGGGTTGTGAGGCTGGTGGTTCTGGTATCGGAACTGACAAGCATAGTGCGACATTGTCCAGGGGCAAAATTGGTGTATTCCATGGTGTACGTACTTATGTTTTGCAACGCGAAGATGGACAAATTCAAGATACCCATTCTATTTCTGCTGGTTTGGACTATCCCGCCGTTGGTCCTGAATTGTCTGAGCTAAAAGAAACTCAGCGTGGCAATTTCATTGCAGTTACTGATGCTGAATGTCTTGAAGGCTTCCGTGCTCTATGTCATTACGAAGGTATTGTTCCCGCTTTGGAATCTTCTCATGCTATTTTTGGTGGTATGGAATTGGCAAAGACTCTTTCCAAAGACAAGGACATCGTAATTTGTGTTTCTGGTCGTGGTGACAAAGACGTTCAAAGCGTTGCTGAGCAATTGCCTATCTTGGGACCTCAAATTGGATGGGATCTTCGCTTTTAAGCATTCAGTCGTTTTTGTTTGATTGCTTGCAAAAATTCTGTTGTTATCAAAGCTAAAAGCTAAGAAAAAACAACCGATTCTAAGTTTTTACTAAGTAATAAATATTGATAATGTTGTGTAGTAGGAAATTCTTTCAAAAGAAAATAGAAAAAGAGAGTTTTAGTAAATTTAGAAAATAGAGCTAATGAATGAGTTTATATCTTCATAATGAAAAGCTAGCTTAAGTTGTGAATTCATATCATCTCTACCCTCCTCTAAGCAAGTTTGAAATGAAACCTGTATGTGGCAGCCCAAGTTAAATAATCAAGACTACAAAAATATTGTCGAAGGAAGAGCATACAACAAGTCATGAATGAAGACACATTACACCAATCCCTTGGAAGGTTGAAGTCATCTCGTCTTACGCATGAATAGGATTCTTTAGTATGTACCATTTCTTTGTATTTCCCTTATACTACGAAATGCTTATAAACGGTTTCATTCATTCAATATATAGAAAGCCGCATTTGCTTCTCACATTTTGTTTAATATTTCCAGATATAGCTCCTCTTTGTAGTAACTTTTATTACCAAACCGTTGAAATATTTGGCAACTTACTAGAACCCTTTATTATAATTTCTTGGTTTGATTAAGTCAAGGATTCAACAAATTACCTTCTTGAACCTCTTTGAAATAATTATCTGGCTTACTATAATTAATATTGCTTCATGAAGTTAGTGATCGTTTAGCAAACTTCCTGGGCGTCATATTCATGTCATTTAATGAAATCCGTATATTCTTATTGTGAGGATGATGTTTCAGTACAAAACCGTTAAGTTTCTAACTTCGTAGAAAAGGGTTCTCCATTGCATGCATTGTTAGAAATTTCAATTGCCTCATGAAACCCGTTAAACGGTCTCTATATTCCATTGGCATTGAAGTAGAGTTTGCTCTCGTTTCTATCATTGATTTGGCTAAGGTCATTTGGAATCCTTAATTTTCAGTGTATGCTAGCATTGTATATATATATATATATATATATATATATATCTATTTATATATTTAAAAAATCAGAGGAAATCTTGAAGCGAAGCCGGATTCAAATTCTGGTTAAGAGTACTGATCGTGAAATTGAGCTCGGAAACGAAAGCACATTGAATTGGCTGTTTCGAAAGGTGTCACAGGTGAGTTTAAACATCCAATTCCTCATCCTTTTTCTTTCTGGTGAAGCAATTTGTATTTATTTGCCATTTAGGTTATACAGTTTGGTTTAGCAAACTCGGTTTAGATTATAAAACGCCTTCTTCAAATCACACATCTTACAGTGGTTTGAACAGAAAAAAAAAGCAGATTCTATAAACCATTGAACTTTATGGCTTGTTTTCCTGCTCACACTGCATTCATTTATATTCAGCAACTTGACACCCCAAGAAGACGAAGGACATTTATTATCCATTACGATATAAGTACTTCTTCATTGCTTTTTCTTGTTGTTTAGTAATGCAACAATATCCTCAGCAATCTAGTCGACGTCAAATGCGAAAAGAAATGGAAGCTAATGCTGCCGGTAATTCTGTTCTTCCTATAGAGAGAGATCCAGATTCCTCCACACAGCAGTACGACGTCAATTCAATTTTTGCTCCTTCTTACAACACTTATGGGCCTCCCCCTAACAATTCTTCCATCACTGCTTTTTCCAATCAGGAGCTATTAACTTTTCCAAATGTACAAAAGTTACCAGAGGGATCAGTGCGTGAGCCAATTTCTAAAGAAATTTCAAATCAAGAAGCTTCAGCTGTTGGATTTAGCAGGGATGTCAATTCAAGCCTTGACAAACCCTCAGATTCATCCAAGTACTTCCCATTGTTTCCAGAAACAAGTCGTACAGAAGAATTTGGACCAAGGGTATCGGTTTCTAGTTCAACTGCTCCAGTAAAGGAAACCTCTTTTGAACAATCCTTCAACTCTCCCGCGCCGAAAGGCAAAAAGCAAAGACTGGTTCCTGAACAGTTGAACTACCTTTTACGTCAGTTTGCAAAGGATGCAAATCCCTCCCCTTCAGTCCGAGAAGATATTGCTAGAGAACTTAACCTCCCTGAGCGAAGTGTCACTATTTGGTTTCAGAACCGACGCGCGAAAGCAAAATTAATCTCCAGACGCCAAGAAGAAGAGCGTCAGAAATTTTTGACTGAACAACTGGAACTGGATAATCTAAACCAACAAGTGTCCCAGGCTTTTGCGCGTGAAATAGAGTCCAATTCCGAAAACAACCCCAAACCCGGCTTCAATTCAAGATACGGTCAGCCCTTACCATATATGAATACATTACTCCCAAAGCCAAGTAAAAGGTATAGGAATACGTATTCTTCACATCAATCCCCACTAAAACCTACCCCTTCTTCATTAGAGAATCCTGCGTTGGAACAACCCATGGTAAATCCGTCATATAAGCATGTCTTCCCGGGAAGTACTAATCCTCGTTTTCAACAAAGATATTCAATCTCCCATACTCCAAACAGTAATTTACCAATTCGTTCTGCAGCTGCTCCAAACAATTTCTCGAAATATCCTTCTTCTGGTACTTTCCCTTCTTTATCAGCAGTTTCAGCAAGCCTTCCCTCGGCTTACGGTAGTGGTAATTTTGAACAGAGCTTTCCACAGGAGAGTCAATATTACGACTCGAAAATGGCCAACAATATATCCCCTATGCCAGCAGCAAGAAGATATTCTTCCACTCGCTTAATTCCTTCTCTACAAGTTCAAGACAACTCAGGTTCTACTAAAAGTAGTTCTTCTGAATTCTACTATTTTGCCTGCGCTCTTCTGATCATTGGTCTATGGAAACGATTGCGGTTAACACCTCAGGACTTGATGTGTTTTTACTCGCCTCCAAAGAGATTGTTTGCATACCTGATACAGTACGAAGGAATTCAATATCGTATAGAGTACTCCTTTTTTGTAGTTGAATCCATACACGTAACCCGTGTCGATGATCCTTTATTAAGTGATCTGAATGTTGCGGCCCCACCTCGAGAAAGACCCGGTCCTAACGAATCTTGGCTTCAAGTCGATATCCAACTGACAATCCCTCCTGTGTTTCACATGATAACTTCTGAGGGACAAGAAAATTGTACAGACTTTACCGAAGGAAACCAAGCCTCAGAAGTATTGGGTCATTCTTTAATTGGACCTGCTAGCAGTATATTTCTGATGCTCAATCGTATCCGGGAAGCTTCACCAGAATTAGGATCTGTCATTAAGTTGCAAAAAAGCATACATCCGCCCTCAAGTTATCAAGAAGAAGAGTTTGTAACAGTAAAGGATGAGGCGAATGTAATTCCAAAGGAAAAGGAAAACGAAGAAAATCCGATTTCCGAACAAGAAAAGCAGGAATTGCATTTTTTGAGATCACCGGAAGCAGCAAATTTTGAGAGAAACCAAAAAAACATGCTTTTTAAGGAATCACCTCTTGCATCCGAGAACGCAGAAACAGCGATCGAGTATTCCAAACCTTATGAAGCAAGTAATACGAATGTATCATTTCCATTATCGGCACCGCCTGAACTACGTTCATTCCCCAGAGGAAGCTTTTCTCAGTTGAATCCCTTTATGTACATGAACCCCGATACAACGAATGAAACAGGAGGGAAGAACGAAGTAAACTCTAGTGATGCTTTCCATTTTCCTGAAGACCAACTTA
Organism: Schizosaccharomyces osmophilus; assembly: GCF_027921745.1. Taxonomy (NCBI): domain Eukaryota; kingdom Fungi; phylum Ascomycota; class Schizosaccharomycetes; order Schizosaccharomycetales; family Schizosaccharomycetaceae; genus Schizosaccharomyces; species Schizosaccharomyces osmophilus. The sequence goes on along the minus strand of NC_079239.1, from coordinate 726,232 downwards.
TGATGCAGCCCAGGTCGTCAGTGGATACGTTGCCTGCTGGTACAGGCGTGGAAAACACGGATTATAAAATGAAACCAGGTGTGGGAGAAAAAAAACATATATCAAAACCTTTTTCAAAATATCCCTTCAAAGATCAGAACATACAATCAGAGTACACCGGAAGAGTACCACAACTGCATTTGCAGACACCGAGGATACCTAGTGCTTCTGCAATATCTGAGAGAATTGGAATTAAAGATGAAGGAGAGCAAAACACGGTATTGTATCCACAGGCGATTCCTTCTGATTCTATTAAAAAAAGAGGAAGCAACATCTAGTATGCAAGGAAACGTTCCTTAATGGAATTTGGGACACTATTAGCATTTTCCTTTTCTTCCTTTTCTTCTTTTTTTTTTTTTTTTTTTTTGGTGTTGAGATCTGTTTAAACGGTCATGGAATGGTGATGCTCTAAAAAAAAAAAAAAAAAAAAAAAAAAAAAAAAAAAAAAGGGTACTATCAAATATCTGTCATGGATTCATTAAGAGGCCTAATACTCGCCTTTCCTGGAGAACAACATTTGTGCCTGTGTGTGTATTAAGATAGAAATCATCTTGTTTGTTTGCGTTTTTTATTCTTTTCCTGTATATATGATACATATATGGACTTATCATTGGTGTTGATGAAAAGCGTGCATGGTATACGATTTTTTTATGTCGCTGGACGATTTTATTTTCATTAATATTTTCTTATTTCTTGTTCAAAGCAACAATGGGACAATCGATAAATTCATATGAACTATGATAAGGTACGAGTTTCGTTGACGCGTACCAAAGACTCCTTTTTTTCTTTTCATCAAAACCGACAGTTGGAAGAGTTGATGGGGAAGAGAAAACGAAGAGTGCATAATATATTAAGAATACAAAGGAGAAGAAACTGGTTAAGACAACCTCCATTTCTACGCATTTTTCTTCGAATTTTTTACAAACTATGTTTCTTTAAAAGCGAAAGACCCCACAATGCATTTACCGAAAGGTTGTTTGACTCAATGTCACAAAGTGTATTGAAACGAGAGAATAAGTAACACTGATTTTCGACGTCATTTTCTTACAACACTGGATTCAAACAAGACATTTGTCGTTTTTGGTAATAGCGATGTCATGAAATCAACGTATGGAAGAGTTGTTTTAATATAATCGATATTAATAATTATAGGTATTCAGAAACGAAAAATTACATTGTAGGTCATGATCTATGTGAAAAGAACGTCATTTAATAATCACTGTGAGTCATAACTAACGTAACGAAAAACAAAGTACATAAACAGGAAAGGGTACCCATGTAGTATCTATTTCTACTGAAATATTACCAAGTGATTCAAAGTTCGGAAGCTCAGATACAAAACAAGCTCATAAAGTTTTAATAAAAGGCCTTTTGGTGGACCAAATCAGCAACGTTAACAAAAAATATAAAAGAATCAAGACCATTATTAGATCCAGAAACGAAAAGTTTGATTGAAATTGAGACGCCGATATTTTAAGACAAAACAAATATGTCGGTAGCGTATCCTACAAATGAAGGTGTGCAAGATGAGCATACGCACAAAGGGCTGCATCTATTTGCCATTTGGGAGGCATTATCGTCGGGCAAGATGCCAAATAATCAGCAATTAGGAGGTCTATTTTCGGCGATCTCAGAGGGTTCTCAATCGATTGCTCAAGACGTAAAACGAAACATGTCAAAAGATGCCCGAGACTTCTTCAGTCACTTTTCGGAAATAGTCGATGACTCCTATACATTGCTCAATAAAAAGAACCGTGGTGATCTTTTGCAAAATGCTGTCTATGAGTTGACGCAATCCAAAGCTTCAACGAACGCACCTGACGTTTGGAACGATGTAACTGAGAACGTGGATGGTCAAGGCTTGAATCGTGAAGATCTCAAACAGTTTTTTATTTTATTCTTCAACAACAGCCATTTGCGTGAAATTTTGCGAGATGTTCTTGCCCTGTTCGGCCGTCAAGGTTCGAAGCTAACACAGCAAAAATTCAACCAGCTCGATCCACAGCAAGGAAAAATTGGTCAGAAGGATTCTTCACGAACTCAGAAACATGATGGAGTCAACTCTTCCACGTTTTCTACTGGAAAACAAAGAGGAAAACAACTTGACGGCCAGCCATCAAAGACGAACCAGGCCTTCAATGATCCCCAAACACGACAAGTTAGAGAAGAAACTAGTTCCGAATTGCGTAAAATTATGGATCAATTGAAGCACCTCGTCGTGGACTTACAACAGGATAGGGCTTACCAGCATCCCCTGCAGAGCCTTCTGGGTTTGGTTGAAAGATTTGTCCATGAGCTTGGTGACAAGCAAGGCAAATTACAAGTTGAAACGAATGACCACACTGAACGCTCTTTGCGTTATCTTCGAGAGCTTGCTGAAAATGTTGTCAATCACTCCCTGCAACCTCTAAATAATATTTTCAAGAGGTTCTATCAAAGTGCTCAAGAAGACGGAGAATTTAAACAGTGGTTTCAAGACTGTTATGCTTATTTGAGAAAATTTGTTTTGAAAAAGGGTTACGCCGTTACTCAGGCTGCCACAGACGAGTATAATGAGCTTTACGACCGCGGACGCGGATTCATGAAAGGACGTTACAAACACCATTGGGATGAATTATGCTCTGAGTCTAAATCCATTACAGACAGTGCAGCTTCCGATAAAAGCTATCGCTATTTAGGAGATGATGGCAAGAGACTGTACAATACTTTGGTCGAACATAAGGGTGGAGAAACATCCTTGAAAAAGAATTTAATCTATGAAATTCTACAGTTAAGCATACCTGTCATTCTCACCCGAATTCAGTACTTCCCAATTCCTCGGCTTGAAATTGAGCAACCTGCTTTTGACATCGTCCTAGAGAACCTTAACCTTCAAACAATTAACATTCTACCAAAAATTGCGGAATTTCGAAACAATAACCTCATGAGATTTTCCCCCTACGGAAACGTCTCCTCTATTCAAGATCATTTAGTTCACCTTCATCTTGCCCATATCCAAACTGATCTCAAGAACGTCAATTATTATATTAGGCGTAAGCAAGGATTTCCTAAATTTGTCGATCAGGGAATCGTAGATCTTGCTATTCGTAAACAAGGCATGGTTGTTGATCTTGCCTTGTCGGCGACTCCTAAAACTCCTAATCGCGAACTTCCTGGTTCATTCTTTCGGCTAGACCATGTCAAAGTGGATGTTCACAACATCAAGCTCAAACTTAGAAAGTCAAGACACAAAGCTCTATTGAACTTCCTTAAGCCGTCAATGATGACTTACATCCGAAAAACTGTAGCAAGGTCTTTGGAACTCTCAATTCGACGAACTGTTGAGCAGTTAGACAGGCAGTGCTATGAGATACATAGAGAAGCTCAAAATGAATTGGAAAGACAATCCAGCAAGCCTACAAGAGAACAGGATTCGAGAACAAAGGTTTATGGCAAGACTGTATATAATAAGATGTCAGCAATGCAACAACGCTCTCAATCTTCTGGTTCGAACCAAAAAGTTCGTGTGGCTCTTCACGAACAGAACAGTGAGCTCAGCAACATTGTGCTTCCTTCTCACAACTTAGAGGAAGGTGAAAGTCTAAGACGATCGGCTCTTTCCGGGTCTACTTGGCATTCCCCTATTTATGATAGTTTAGGAGCCATGGGAGGTGCCAGTGCTGCTGGAGTATCACGTCGTTCACAACGTTCGAAAAAGTCAAAGCGTACCTCATCTAAGAACCGTCCACCAACCGCAAGAACTTTGAATGAAGAGCAGCAGCCTTCTGCGAATGACAGTTTAAACCAAACAATCCTGAGTGATCAAATGGCTCTCGGAAACGTAACTGAAATACCACTTCCTCCGAACGCAAACACTAAAAGACACAGTTTGACTGAACATTCTATAGGTAGTTTTGGAGACGAGCAGCGTTCTCCAGAAGTCCTGTTCCGTCATACTGATGCTCCCAACCGAAAGCATGATGCTTTCAAACACCAAACAGCAGTTACTTAATTTGTTAATTTAATACTGTTGGTGGTATATTGTCGTTCAAATTTTGTTGAACAATTATTTTTACGACTTTATGATCCAAATTTGAATACTTCGACCGTACTCAGGTTTGTTCATTATAATTATTTTATTCTTCTAAATTTAAAAGTGATAAAGTAGTATATTTATTAGGTAATAAATGTGAACGTTTTAGCAATAAATTTCTCCAAATTGTATAGATTAGACAAGACAAATAATTAACCCGTTAACTTCCATGGTACCTCAATATTAAGTATTAGATAGCATCGCATCACTTTAAAATTTCAAAAGTTTATGCACGTGTACTCATTGTACGATCGAGAGAAAAAGGGCTGCTTCTCGCTGAATTCGTGGCCTTTGTAAACATAGGTGACATCGTCTCAGTCGAGTCCCAATCCTTCAATGGTGGTCGAATATTCTTTTCAGTTTTGGCAGCTGATGACGCACCACGATGATTGCTAATAGACATCTTCTTTGCAAGCATGGTAGGCAAATTTTTTGGTTTATTATTCCTGTTTAAACCTGCAGGGATATTCTTCGGTTGACTTTTCGGTTGACTTTCAATTGATGAGAAAGTAGAACCCCCAGTAATCGAGGAGTTATCACTGGTTGCAGTCAACGATGAAGACATAAACTTGTTGATAGAAGCCGAAGAGGAAGCTTTTTCGTCATTAGACTGATGAGGGTTTATATTATTTGGGTATGTCAGTTTAATTGGTTCATCGTAAATGGACTGTCGCTTGTTTGCCCAGTTTAAGAGAGTATTCACATATCCCGTTGCTTCGGGATCCCAGTCTTCTTTATGCTCAGATATCAGATTTAATGGTTTAACCTCGTTTTTATAAGCATCAGCTGATGATAATTGGTTCATTTGATCGGCCAAATGAAGTAAAATAGCACGGTTACTTTCATATAACACGCTTTGGCAACTTCTTCTTGGTGAGTTAGTAAGCATAGATGTTTTTTTGTGAAACTTTCTCGGTTTTATGACGCGTTTAAAAGATGACCGTATTTTGTTTAATAATGTTGTTTTTGCTTGATAGTCATTTTGCTGGGTTAGTAAATTTGGAGTAGGAACGCTCTGTTCGAAAATTAATAGCTTATCCATTTTATCCAGCATCATAGTGCAATTCATGAAGGCGGTTCGCTTCGATTCTGGAATTTCGGGGCAGCGAGATTCGACCCAAAGCCACCAAAGGTTTTTTGAGGAACTAACGGGTGAAATACTTTCAAACGAACATTGGTTGGCGATGTTTTTATCTAAAGAAGAAACCTGGTCCAACGGAGCCACGTGGGGGAAATCAGAAGTAGAGATTTCCCCAGACAAAATAGAGCAAACCGTTTCTTGAGTTTTGGTAGGAGCAATTGGATGGTTGAATCCATTGTTAATAAAACTGGACCATGCAGATTCTTGGATAGAAAATACAGAATGATAGGATGTGCGCTTGCTAACTTGTTGCAGGGTGGACAAACATTTTGTTTGTACATCTTCAAAACGTCGGGGTAATGAGGAAGATATATTCCGTGGTACAGGCATTTGAAAAACCAGCTGGATGATCTCCAAAGGATCCTTTGAAAAATAAGAACTAAGTGAGAAGTTTACTAAAGAAGCTTTTTCATTCAAATAGTTGATAGTTCGAGGAGGATACTTGCATCGCTGAACCTGGGTTTGTAATGTATATGGCAAGCAGGAAAATCCGGATTGATCTTGCTTATCCATACTACGGATGTAACAAAGAAGAAGATGAAAACAAGCATTTGAGCATCTAAAACAGTTAGTAAACAGTACAAGGCTTCCAAATGACCTTAGAAATCAATTAAAACTTACTTATTCCAGTATTCAAGTGTATCTTGCAATGACATTTGAGGCCATTCAAAAGCCCAAATACTAGCAATTTGAGCTACCGACTCCAAGGAAGACCCTCTATGGACTTGTGTGCTAGTAGCCATTTTTGCAGAAAGACTCATCATTAGTTTTAGAAAATGTTTTAACACATTTAAATGGTGGGAATTTTTAGTCGCATGTTTCATGAATATGTTAAACCCAGAACTCGGGTAATTAGCTCTTAATTCTGCTTCTTGGAAAAGTTTATAAGTAGACCATGTAATTACACCTCCGGGGATACGATGCAGAATCCAACGAAGGCAAGAAATTAAGCTAGCTTCACTCAAAAGACGCACTTGGTTTCGGATTTCATCTGGTTCAACCTTCTGTTTTCTCTCTAAATTTTTGTAAAATTCGCGTACAAATGCTATCGACTCCCAGTACTTGTCTGGTTGGGATCCTACAGCAATCCGAAATAGAATGTTGCTAGAATCCATTTCTAGTATTGTATGTTAACTTCTATCAATTATCACTTTTAAGGACTGGTTCATAAGAGGAGTTTAAGATTGTTCAACCAATATATACCTAAATGTTCAAGGCGAGACGCCAATTCTTTAAATACTAACTCTACTTGAGCCAAATCAATACTTTCTTGATTCCAATAATCCATGCTGAATATTCTAAGTGTTCCGTTAAAATCACAATTTGGTGGAGCGACGCGTCCTTTATATATGTCAACAGCTCCGGAACAAAGAAAAGAAGGCGGATAGTCGAAAGATACCCCTTGCTGTAAAAATACAGAAATTACATAGAAAAACCATATATTCTTACTTTATAGAATACTTTTGTATGATTTATGTATTTTTTTTTTCATAGTCAGATATTTTTGTGTTTGAACTGGATGGCTAAAAATATCTAAACTTCCCACTGAATTCTGTAAAGAGCCATGTCTGACAAAGAACCCGTAATTGACCAGGTAAGTCAAATACGAGCCAAAAAAAAGGATTTTGAAATAGAAAGAAAACTTTTTATTGGATTAAATAATTCTTGGAACTAGGGAGTAGCTAACACATGTTATAGGTTGGTCTTAACGGCACTCTTCCTGAAAAAAAGAAAAAAACGAAAAAGTCGGTCGCCTTTGATGATGAAGTGAATTCTCCAGATCAAAGGGAATCTTCTCCCGCTGACGATTCCTCTGATGATAAACAGGAAGGCGATGGCGAAGATGCTAAAGGGTTGACTGAGCCTGTCGCTGAGGGCGAAGTTGATGAGTTAAAGGACATGTTTGCCAGTATGAAAAAGAAAAAGAAGTCAAAGAAGTCTTCTGGTGATACTGAAGGTGAAAAAGACGAGGAAGTTATCAATGATAATGGTGAATTAGACTTTTCATCGATGAAGAAGAAGAAGAAAAAGAAAAAAACCACTGATTTGTCCGCCTTCGAAAAGGAATTGGAAGCTTCTTCTACTGGAGATGGTGTCGATGCCAGTAAGCAAACTTTTGACTCTGAAAACATGGGCGAACATGCTTGGTTGAAGAGTGACCGTGATTACTATTATCCTGAGTTGTTGAACAGATTCTTCAATCTCCTTCGTACCAATAACCCTGAGCTTGCTGGTGAAAAGCGTAAATACACTATCGTGCCTCCTTCCGTTCATCGTGAAGGTAAAAAGACTATTTTCGCAAACATTAATGATATCGCTAAGCGCATGCATCGTTCTTTAGATCATGTGATTCAATTCTTGTTTGCGGAATTAGGTACCAGTGGTAGTATTGATGGTTCTTCTCGTTTAATCATTAAAGGTCGTTTCCAACAAAAGCAGATGGAAAACGTTCTTCGTCGTTATATTGTTGAATATGTAACTTGCAAGACCTGTAAATCTCCAGATACTATTCTTACAAAGGAAAACAGAATTTTCTTTATGACTTGCGAAGCTTGTGGATCTGTTCGTTCAGTGCAAGCCATTAAGACAGGTTACCAAGCCCAAATTGGAAGAAGAAAGCACGTTGGTTAGATTTTTTGAGATAAAAAATTTATATATATTCGTGTACTACTACGAAATGACAATTTCTCGGTTTATCGTGGCATTAAGGTTCATTGTATATGTATAAAATTAAATTAAATGTTCATTAAACAATAGTTCTTAATATATTTCACATTCATCATCGGGTTGGGTTTCATGAAAAGTTTCGTTGTTTTAGGTTAAATTGTTCACATCTACTGAATGGCATTTGTGTGCGTGTTTCCACCAAAATATTTCTGGAACTTTTACTTTGACATCTTTTCGACCTGCTGTTGTCAGTAATCTGTCTTGTCTAATGAATAAAACCAAACAAAGTAAAAAGATTAGTTAAGAGAAAAAACTCGACTGTGCAGCAAATTTTAGATAGCAAGTTCTTTTTTAGATACGTACCCTGGCAACGAACCCAACGGTTGCATTGATGACATTTTCCCTGTACTATTTGACGTCTATCTGGTAGCCCAATTATACTCTTAACCTTTCGAACGGGAATTGTGCGGAACTCAATGGGCGGATGATAAGGTCTGCCTTTACTATGAATGCCATGTAAAAAATTCATGTGATACCAGTATGCGCTGGTTTTCGTTCGAAGCCAAACGAAACTTTTATGTAAACAACAGATAGGGCAAAGGCCTTCTTTTTTCTTACCCTGGCCACGAGTATATCGGGGCAAGTAATAATCGTCAATGGGACAATATTTGATATACTTCACATCTTCTTCGAACGGATGTTTGGGTAGGGGAAAAAGAGCAAGCTTTGGTAATTCAGAATAAAACGAAGGAAACATTGGGTGGATTGGGGTGTGAGGTAAATAATGGCGGATACAGGCACTTCTTTGTTTCATATTGGTTAGATATGGTTCATCAGTAGCTGTTTTTTCAGGAAGAGTCGCTAGTAGAAAGCACCGATTTTCTTTGGCGACCGGGGTATCACTGGGATGCTGACGATATCCGATGTGACTTTCCATAGCGATTTTTGGATTCGGGAACGTATTCGGTAGAATGTTACAGATGGAATTGTTTGATTGAAGGGCTCTGTCCATCGGTGTTTCAGAATAGATATGTTGTTGGGGGGTACTGTGATTTGATAAGTTGCTGCTTCTTCTTCCAACTTCGGTTTCCAAACCGTCGTGAAAATGATCTTTTAAATATTCTCGAACATCCTGTAGAGGACTGTGGGAGTCGTGAGCATCCTCGATGCCGCCTACCTCAGTAGGAAGCCCAGTATGACTAACCCAGGCAGGATTATGCAAAGAGTAATAGTCTGATGGGTTTCCAAATGGAAAAGTGTTTGAATTTTTATGATTTTCAAAGCATAAAGAGTTGTTAAAAACAGTGTTTGGTTCAGGCAATTCAGATAGAAAGTTGTTGTTGAAGTATATTAATTTTTCTATATCGTTGTAAGTCATTTGGCGATCTTTATCAACTTGATACTGTTTCATTTAATTTGATATTGAACTCCTCTATCAGTATATGGGTACAACTAAAAGAAGGTAATGGATAAGGGACGAAACCTTCGAACATCCATTTCGCGCCCTAAAAGCAACGCGCGCCAGGTAACTTAACTTGAGCACCCACATGTAAATAAACAAAGAGGATATTTTTTCAAGTAATATAAAATAAAAAGAAATAAAATAAAATAAAATCTAAATCTAAATCGATAGATGTTGGTATCAAATTGACAAAGCCTACGGGGTTGTCCTTTTAATGTGACAGTATGTCGCTAAAAAGGGAGTTCAGGTGGTAAACGAACAACATGATTGCATTGTAGAGTCTTTGGAAACCTCTTGATGGTTCTGACATTGTCGGTACGTAAAGCCTTCCATTTCAGCTAAGAATAGTATTAAAATGAAATGGATCTCGTTACCTTCTTTGATGAATATCGCTGCACTTTGGGAATTGATTGAGGAATTTCGTCCTCGTAAACAACACAGTAATTTTTATTGTTGTATTCAACTCTATTTAATGAAAATACTTACGCAAAATCCAACGTAACAAAAATAAAAATAAAAAGAACTCCCACTGCGAGACTCGAACTCGCAACCTTCCGGTTAAAAGCCGGACGCTCTAATCCGATTGAGCTAAACGGGACTTGTTGATAACTTCACTTGTAAAATGCTATATAAGCCGCCAAATAATTTTTGGTCGTGAAAGAATCCAACAATAAACACTTCTCAGTGGTTTGTAACATAAAAATCAAACATTTGTGACTATATATTTTTTAATCCGTTTATGTACGACTATTAATGTAAGCCCTGAAAATTGTTTATCGAGGAAAAGCATTTTCCATTTTCATAATCGAACTTGTACAATACAAAGAATGTAAATGTTGGTAAGTAAAAACAGTTGGATCCGGTAGAGATTTTGCTTATGCAAGATTCAATGAGGGCAACTTTCATATGGTAGAAGCAAGCAGTAGGAATAGAGAAATGGGTCGTAAAAATCATCCAAGTATAGTCGCTTCTTTTAGTTTTGTCGTAGAGGAAGAGGTTTCCTTCTCTAACATTGTACTTCAAACTGAAAAATAACCCGTTGGTTTTGTAAAGTACTATCGTCGAGCAGAATGTAGTTGGTAATCACTGGCATCCATTCCTAAATAGTTCCCAAAAGTTGCTTCCAAATGGAAACTTACATTACAAAATCTCTAGCAATACTAAGAGACATTAGAAAAAAAAAAAACAATAAAAGTAGGAGAGCCTACAGCACCCCGGATTCCCATGTTGTCTCCAACCATAGTACTAACGAGGCCCTCAGACGCTTAACTGCAGTGATCGGACGGGAACTGGTGTTTTCGCCTAGGTATGGCCGTAGACAGTGTTTGTTGTGTTATATAACATTTAATGCAAATTAATCATTCTCTAAAATATACAGATGAAAGCATCTTGCATTCACTTGCTCTCAATGAATTGTTTCATGTGCTACTGTTCCTTCCTAGGTGACATAGAAAAAGTGCTTTCATGTTTGAACCTTTTTTCTGTTCAATTCTTTTTATTTTTAGTTTTTCATTGTTAGATGTTCCTTTATTTGTCATGAGAAGATGTTACAAGCTGTATATTTGCAAGGTAAAAATTGTCGAGACATCGTATTTCCCTTTGCTGGAACATTGGAGACTACGTGTCCATATAAAAGTCTAGCTGGTTTCGTCAATACAGCACTTATAAGGCGAGTGTGAGTATAAAGTTCTTTTATCAATGAGTTTGAGTTTGAGATTGAACATGAGGCTGAATTGGCTACACCTGTAATTGATGCTCACAATCGTCCTGATCTTTGGTTGTTGGCTTTCGCAAGGACCGTACGCTGGTTGCTTTACCACAGTACTGATTACTTTGTGATAGCTCTCTTTGGGTTTGGGGTTTCTCTGAACAGTCTTAGGCAAGTCAACCAATAACTACTTGTCACTTATGCCAGAGCAGGGCAGGTATTGTGAAGTGACACGAATATGATGAAGTTAGTAGATATATGTAAGTAAAACCTGTTTGATAGCTACATTAACAAAAAATAAACATTCAAACAAAAACAAAGGTTAAATGAAGGTGTAAAGGAACGAGGAACAATAGAATAAAAGTCGATGTTATTCGTACAGCAAAGAGCAAAGAGCACAGCAGGATCAGCCAGCTACTCGATTAAACTAATGGCAAGCCACTTAGGCTTATATCAATGAGCAAAGACTTGTTGAGCCAATATCCATGAAGCTCCAATTGTAGTCTCCTTCCTATCATCAACATCATCGTTACGTTTGAGTTGGCTGGTAATAATCAAACAGAGTTATCTGACATTATCTGGTCAATTCATTGTTTACAAGCAACAACAGATTTGCAAGCCTACTGACGAAAGTCCGAAAGCTGGTAAATGTGAAGTGCGGCTGACCGGTCTTTAATTCTATAAATAATCAGGATATCCTTATTTCTTTTCATTAATCGATTCCCAGATTCCTTCTTTCATCAGTTGTACAGATACTTGTCTTTTTGACATTTTTAAGTTGTATTAGCACAATTTCAGAGTCACCAAAGCAGAAAAAAGATGCGCTTGTTTTTGCTTAGCCTTTTCTTGATCTCTTTATTGGGAATTTCTTTTGCCTTCCCTTACGGCAGTGCGGCTCAAAGAAATGTTTCTTCCAATGCTCTTTACCAAGGATACAATACTACTTCAGAATTGAGTCAAACGAATAGCACTCATATTCAAGGAAAATTCGCTAATGCTACCAATAATTTTGGCGCTTCTAATATCACCTATTAAAGGGGGATATGCTGGGGAAATTCCTAAGGAGGCTGTCTAGAGTAAGAATACAAATTTCAGCTTGCCTATAAGCATCGAATTCTTCTATTCAGATTGCTCCAGGAAAGCTCTTGCTTTCTTTTTGGGTTATCTTTTCTTTTTTCTTTTCATGATTTTATGTTTTTCGATCAAGCCTTACGATTGTATTTGACATTTAGTTCAATTATTCCTTTCACTTTTGCAAGTGAAACCTTCGAGTTGTATTTTTGAGCATTGCATTGCATTTTTGTATTTTAGTTTAAGTTTACTATATAAATAAAACGCCAATTGATACTATAATTGCCACTGTAAGCAAGATTTTCGTGGATGTATAAATTAAAACTTTGTCACTAGTAGTATCTATTTTGAGTGTTGCTTGTTTAAAGGAAAGATGAGGTCCTAAGGTTATGGGACCAGAAAAAAAGTTAAATATTCCGATATATATGGAATCTTTAGTATGCCCATTTCAGCAACTGAGTTAACAACGTCCTTCTTATCATTCAACTCGGCAATATGATTCTAAATCAGCAGTTGCAGCAAAACCAAATCTATTCGCATTGAAGGTTTGACATTATACTCATGATCGAAGTCTACTCTGCATGAAATAAATACCTTGCATATCCGGGGCCATCAATGTTGCCGATTCTAAACCGATTTCAGAACCCATCGACTTCAGAATCCCATCGTACAGAATTCGGATACATATATATATACGGACAGATGTTAGTAGAAACGACAATGAATGCATGGCCATCTAAAGTCTCTTTTCAAAACTTCTGTTGTAAGCAAATCAGTCAAAAAATTATTACAGTGTCGAAATTGACAATGTTTTAGTGAAACGAACCCGTCAATTCGACTGTTCACCATTAAAGCTAATTTTCGGATGGTAGGATCTACACGAGGACTGTAAAGATAGAAATAAGTTACTGCATCATGCGAATGTTCTTTCTCAAATAAGCAAAATAGTTGTCAAGATAGCGACCCAATTCGTTTCCTTGTTCTGCTCTCCTCTTCTTGACTTACCTCTCATCAACGGGTTCTTTTGGTACTCCTGTTTAAAGGATTTTTAAAATAGCAAAGTGATGAAATACAATTGCTTGGAAAAAAGGTTATTCAGTTGTAAATGAAACGGCGTTTACATAACAGCCTAGATTTCGACTTCCTGGACTTGACTGCTAGCACTATCACCTATAGACAAAGATAGATAGACAATCCTTTTAGGTGGTAGTGGAGGGTTTTTAAAAGTCAACAGCCAAAACATGAAACAAACTGACTTAAATCATAGACGAATTATATCCCTTGAGAAAATAAGTCTGTTAGCTAACCTATATGAAGCATAGGAAAAAAGCTGAAAGGAATCTTATTGCTACTCCAAAGATAACATGTTACTTGGAACTAAGGGTAACAATAAAACAAAAACATAAATAAATCGATCGTATTAAAGTGCCTCGAATAATAAAAAACACCTAAAACAGAATGCGGGAATTTTATAAAAATAGAGGGGAAAAAAGGCAGGAGCCAAATAGAAATAATTATGAGCAGTAGGATTAGTAGATATGCTCTGCAACGCTTTTTCTTTGTCAGTTGTCAGTGAAGCAAGCAGTGCATCATACCTTCTTTGGTAATTTGGAAGTATAGGCGAATTCGTTCTTGCATATGAGCTCTTAAAGTCTAGCCCGAGGCAGCAAATAAATGTGAGTAATATCGTACCAACAATTAGTGTAACCAACACCCAAATACCACATATCAACGTTTCAGTGCAAATAGCGTCGAGCAATTGTAGTTTTCTTCTACACGCAAAACTCACAAATCACGATGAAATGCAAGTATAGAATTAAAAGAGACAAATTATAAGTCAATTCAATTACATGATTCCAGGCATAAACTCGAACACCGCCTAATTGGCAATAACTAAAGAAAAAGAAGATGGCCTTTTTGCATTTCTTACGCTGTATCGAGTCACAAGACCAAGTAACATATTTCCACTTGGCGTTTGTTTACAGAATGTAGACAAAGCTAGTTTTTCAGAAATAAGAAAATTCTCCCACTATATGATTTAAAGAAAAAAGAAAATTCAGCGTTTGATTGTCGAAAATGGTCTTAAACCGAAACTCGATTTCAATTTAGATTCCCTTCAAAACCGAGTAGCTGAGAAAAACCACTCTTAACTTGTGACAATGCAATAAGTCTGCAAAGTCCCATTTTACTTCTTTAAGCTTCTCTTGGATTTTCTCTCATCTCCTTTACATTCTTCCGACTGTTTACTTGGCATATACAAATTGAAAAGTCTCGAATCTAAGTTAGGTAGATGGCTCAGACCGAGCTTACTTTCTCTTTCAAACTTTTTTGAACAGAAAACAAATGGTGAAGCTTCCTTTGTTTGTTGTGAGTAGTTTGTTTCCAATCCCAAATGTCAACAAACAAACGTCTTGAGAAGATATAAATAGAGGTCGAACTCTCCCTTATTCAACCAAGCAAGCATATCAATCACAATGCATCCAAAAGCAATTCTTTCTCAAACTCGAGAGCTTTGTTTCTTGTAGATGAATTGCGAACACAGGATCTCGTTTCAGTCTATTGTTGACAAAACTCACGAAATGAGCGCTCCTTGGATGTATCACTGCTTTGCTTCGTTAAAAGAGGAATAAGCAGAAGGCGTTCCACTCGGTTGCTTTCCCATTGCTCCAATACCTTTTTACTCATATGTCTTAAAAAATTGTGATGAACGTTTTGATACTCTTCTTAAATTTCATCCTCTTAATCTTTTTTCAATTAATAACCTTTTCTCGTGAACCTTTATGACACAATTTTTGAGTATGATCCCTTTGATTCCCTCCTTTTCTAACATTTCAGCTTTCTCTTTGATTGATTCCCTTTTTTGATTTTAACTTCTTTCCCTTGTAAACTGGTTTTATCCCCCGTTCTTTTCCTTAAGACTCTTGCTTCTAGCATTTGTTTACATTTCAAAAAGCAAAGCAAAGCAACGCACGAGCAATTGCATTTAGTCTACTATTATTATTTATGTACGTGTTGAACAAGACAACTCAGCAGCGAGCATAAGATTTTAGTATTCGACTAAAGATTCGATTCTGGTGGTTGCTGGCGTTTGTTTACATTCCAAAATGTAATTTGCAGCATTCAAAAGGTCGAGTTCCAACTGCTCCTATTATTCATGTACGTGTTAAACCTTTTTAGCAACGAGCATGAGATAAGAGTATTTGAGAACAGACTCAACGAATGTTTGCGTTCCTGGCATAATCGTTTCTCTCAATAGTGATGTTGAATCAGTCGACCTTTCGAAGCATTGACTCTGGCCAAGTCAAGCTTTGGGGTTTATGTTCCAAAACCGAATTGAGTTGAAATTGATAAAATAGGACAGGAGCTGCATCTTGGCATGAAAACAATACGCTGATCTCTTAAACTAAGTTGATCCTTTTCTCAAACATCCAGCATTGATGATTTTTTCCGTAAGTAGAAGTCACAAATAATTCCAAAGGTTTCCTAGGACAAATCGAGTAACTCTTTGTCACTAGTCCGCTTTTCTGGTTGTGTCTGTTTGTTTACTGGAGGAAATCTCAATGCTACGTCCTTTGAGCAAAGGCAACTTGTTTCCTAACTCAAACTAAACACAAAATCCTTTTTCAATAAATTTCCCTTTCTTTCTCTATTTGTTTGACACTTACAGAGTAACTTTGTTGTAGCTTTACTGACTTATTAATCTTTATATTCACCCTTCACAACCTTCGACAGTCTAACGAGGTTGGCATCTTACGCTTCCGTTTTGAATGATGGTTGGTTCTTCTGACTACAGGTTTTGCTTGTACCTATACCAGCTTGCTGCTTAGAGAGATAACTCAACAATAAAGCTTTTGTTAGTGGAAAATTGTTTATGTTCCAAATTTAAGAACATGGTTATATATGTCTAATTGCCCTTAAAGTTCAATGACTGCTTTGGTGGTTTAGTGGTATAATGCTTCGTTGCCATCGAAGCGACCCGGGTTCGATTCCCGGCCGAAGCAAATCTTTTTACTTTTTATATGCATTAAAAAAAAAAGCATTCGAAATACGCCTGTTTTTCGAATTAAGAGCAACATGCACTTACAGTGGTTATCATCAAAGTTTTCTAACCCTTGATGTGTCTACACCCAAGTACCAAAGGAAATTACAATAAAACAAAGACAATACTTATAAACCAAAACCAAACCGCTAAAACATATATAAATGGTGGAATCTAAATCGATTCATACTTTAAATGATCCTTCCTAAAGCCACTAAAACATTATTTAATTTCGCCAAATGGGACAACAATTAGGATCTTATTTTTACTTGGTAACTTGCCAAACACGAATAACATTGTCGGTCCAGCCAGAGAACAAAGTTTGGCCATCAGGGGACCAGGTAAGGGAAACACACTCGGGCTCAGAGCTCTTCTTACCGACACCGACGAAGTCGACAGTAAGCTCATCAACCTTCTCTTGAGTTTCCAAATCGAAGATACGGATAGAAGAGCCAGTAGCAGCGCAAAGCCAGTAGCGGTTGGGAGAGAAAACAAGGGCATTAATGTTAGCCTTAGCTTCCAAAGAGTAGAGGTGAGTGGATTCGTTAAGATCCCAGAGCATCAAGGTACCGTCTCTACCACCGGAAGCGCAAAGAGAGCCATCAGGGGAGATAGTGACAGCAGAAACGTAGCCGGTATGACCGTAGTGAGAAGTACGGAGAGAGAAAGACTCCAAGTCCCAAACCTATGTATGGGTTAGTAAAGTGAATGATACAGCAAGTAAGCTATCGCAAAGTTGTAAAATCAACAAATGCTGTCGAATGGTATCAGCAACTAAGGTGAATGTTTTGTCTCATCGAGCCCGAAAGGACCTCCGAAGTAGCAAATATTGTAGAACCATCATCTACCCAAAACATTTGTAATATCCTAAACAGCAGGTGCGATGCAAACAAAAAACTTACCTTAACGGCCTTGTCCCAACCAGCAGAGACGAAGGTGAGGTTGTCAGGGTTAGGAGAGAAGCGAACGCAAGAAACCCAGTCAGAGTGACCACCGTCGGTGATGGTGTACTTGCAGTTACCGATGATGTTCCAGATCTTGATGGTCTTGTCACGAGAACCAGAAACAACCTGGCGGTTGTCAGGGGAGATGGAAACGGACAAGACATCACTGTTGTGACCAACGAATTGGTGGGTGCATTCACCCTTTTCAAGATCCCACAAACGGATGGTCTTATCCCAGGAGGCAGACAAGGCATAGTGACTGTCGAAGGAAAGAGCACAGTCGGAAACAAAGTGACTGTGGCCGGTCAAGCGTCTCTGGGCGATACCATAGTTCATATCATCACGGACCAAGTTCCACTATAATAAAGATGTTAGTAAAAGGCCGTATTGTATGAAAGTCGTGCAATACTGCTAAATATCTGTAAATTTCAGTAATGCAGAAAGATTACAGGCATTTTTTACGGCAGTCGAGGTCGACTGACACTATCGTACTTACCAAGATGATGGACTTGTCACGAGAACCGGAAAGAAGAATATCAGGGTTCTCAGGAGCAGTGGAAAGGGAAGTAACCCATCCAGAGTGACCTTCGAGAGTTGCACGGAGCACAAGTTGTTCTGGCATGTTGACTGGTCGTGATGTCTTGAAGGAAAAGTAAAATTAGTACAAAAATGTTCTATATGTGATGTGACTGTGTTTCTGTAAAAGTTAGGTTAGGGTTGTATGCTACACCAAAATTTTTAGCAGCGGTGCTCCAATATCAAGCTGCAGTTAGGTGTTATGGTGACTGAATTCCTTTGCTTGATGGGTTCGACGAAGATGCACTCTCGACGATCACCTTGAAGACCAAAACTTATTTGGTGTTTGACGAGATTTGTCCTATCGTCGAGATCCTTTCTGGTTGAGACAGAAAAAAATAAGTACTTAAATATCAATTAAAAATCTTTGCAATCGCTTCTTCACATCCTCCAGACATTGGGAAGGTAATGTTTCGAATTCTTTGCCAGTAGTAGGATCTCTTATGAAACGAATCATCACTATAGTAATGTATTTAGCTGGGCACCTATAATCCAGCTTGACGAAACAAAATGCATACTTGTCTACATTGTATTTCACTCGGTAATGAGTCTATTGAATGCATAAAGTATTTCTTTTTATCTCCACTGTTCTTTTAAATGTGAATTTGTTTCGTAAATTACTCAAGCTTACAAAATTACATGTTGTATTTCACACTTTTAGCCCAGCTTTTCAGTTATAACCAACAAATCGTGGTTATCTATTGGGCCTTCCCATGATCAAATCCATGCATACACGCCCTTAACTTGCTTCAAACGATGAGATTCATACCCTGTTTATACTTTATCTTTTCTTTTTACAAATGCTTTGTTTACCATATAAGCTACGAAAGCAAATATTACGTTCGAGGTTTACTAACTACGTTCCACTTCGTAATTTGCCCTGAAGAATGAATAACCCTTTCGCGAGACCTGCCTTCTCCAAAACAATTTTAAAGTAGCTATTCTTGGTATGCGAACTGTAAATTGTACCTATTCATAGGAATGTCTGGTCAAGAAAACTTATTATCTCATTTTAAACAAACCGCGCTAAGCGTTACGCAGCTGTATCAAGCATCCACCGCAGAGTCACTTCGTTCCCAAAAAGCTGGTTATGCACAGGCCTTGAAGGAAATCGCCGAACTAATCGAATGTAACGGTGTCTCTAGTGACTATATACTTCAATACTGTAAAGAAAAACTGGCCATATATGACCCCGAGTTCGTCGCAGACTCGTCTCACCAATCTTTTGGCGGGAATGGCGATTCTATTCACATGGATGATGTCCAGCAAGCTCCTGTAAACAATCCAAATCTTAACTTTTCTGCTTTACGCACAGCTCGTTCTGGTCGGCCCGTTCTGGATTCAGATGATGATGAAGCTCCTCATAAACGAAGGGTTTTTGACTTGAACGGCTCATGGACAAAACGGAATCGACGGTAAACGTAAGCTGTCAAAAGCTTTGTTTCTACGTGGTCTATATTCTCTTTGAGGATGAATTGGTTTTCCTGTATTATTTATTTATTTCTAAAAAGGTAATCTCCTCTTACCTGCCTGTCTATATTCGTTGGGTCACCTTGTTTTCATTCTCGTGTGTAATTTTATTTAATCTGTGTCTCATTTCAAGTTGATGATTGTTATATTATTCGTGTTTTCGTTTTAACTTAATGATCGAAATAAAAATCTTTCTTTTTTATTCACTTTTCTCAAAACTACTTTGATTTAACACTCACGCTATCCGTGGATGCGCAACTAAAAATTCTCAGATTGAATACACCTAGACAACGAAGCAAGGGGATTCGCCAATTATGAGAGTTTAAAGACTTAGCATCATTCACGCTTGTGATACAAAATATTGAAGAAGGACATGGCTATTCCACAGCCGTGTTGCAAACTGAACCGTCATGATAAATATATATAGCTTTTATTTAAATTCATTAATTTCCTGAACCCCTTGTATAGTACAACCTAAACCTTCACGCACGCTCATAAGCATTCCGGCTACAGCTGGAAGAATCCGAGTCGCTGTCGGATTCTGATGAGCTTTCATCAAACTTTTTAGCCTTGTGATAAATGCAGCACACTGCATTCGTTAGCCAAGTCATTCTATACGGACCGAGACCAAGGACAAGGGCATTAGCAAGATACTTGAATGTTAGTATAAGCGATCACTCTTGGAAAAGACGTTTCTTTGGTTTCGTTTTGATAACACCTTCCTATCGATCCATGCCCTTCATCTTGCAGCTTACCTTTTGATTTTTTCTTGTCCATATTCTCATTGTCGACAGTATTATTCGCCCACCTTACACGTCTGCCTCGAGACTCAGGCTCCAGCCGTAAAACATGTTCTTCCACTTGTCCTTCCTCAGGAACTTGGTACGGCACCTCGTTCGCAGTTATCGTGTGAGATCCAGAATAATCGGTGTTAAAAGGTAATTCCATCCTCAAAGAAGACTCATTCAGCGCAATGGGTTCACAAAAAAAACTCAATGTATACCTACAACTCTTCTTAATTCCAACTATCTCCCAAAAACGAGTTCGCTCGCTAATTGAGCAGTCTAAAAAGGATCAAAAATAACTAAAATACCGACAAATTACAAATAGAAACGCGGATTTTTTTATTTTTTATACAGTGGATTGAAGATTCCTTAGACACAACGTTTGTACTCTACGAATTATTTTCTTTTCTAGCTTCGTTATTATTCACTCCAATACCGTAAATGCTTTAACGAGGGTCAATTTCTTGATATAGATAAATACTTGTAGGTGTGTTTTTTCTTCTTCTGAAGGAAACGCTATAGCGTTCTAAGCTTCATTATTATTTGTTTTGAAAATAATACTTACTTTGCTATATGTTCTAATCACATCTTCAACGCTACGCTAAAAACCAAAGGTTAGGTCAAATATCGGCTTCATTAAAGATCACCCAAAAACTGGAAAAACAAATTACAAACGCAAAACTCTTTCAATTCCCTGATACAAGGAAAGCACTTGAGAGTTTTATTAGTTGCTCAATTTTCAAAACATAATCGTTCATACTTTTTTTGTAGCAGCAAGCAAAAGCCATGTCACATGAGAAAATCATAGAAAAAATCCGTAACAAGGATTGCAAATTAATCAAACGGTCTTTTTTATAATTATACAATCTTTCACATTCGAATTATACGTAAGCACTAGACTTTTCTCGATTTTACATAGACTGACTTAAACGGCCTACCAATTGAGGATATTTTTCTGTCAATGCAATTTGTGTGCGAGTTGCTTCAGCATAAGAGAAGGCATTCACCATTTCAGCTTCAGTACGAGCAAGCTGGGCCGATTGCTCAAAGTAAGAAAGGGCCTCTTGAGCCTTGCCTTGTTGCAACAAAAATTGAGCCATACTGGCAATTGCAATATCGCAGTCAGGATCAGCAGACAAGGCTTGACGACACAAGCTTTCAGCTTGTTTAATATCCTTCTTCCATTGAAACACAGCGAGAGCTTTGTTAATTAAGGGCATAGCACTCATAATTGTCAAACGTTCTCTCTTCTCAATGGAGATAGCACGATCAAAGTTTTCAACTGCTTCGGCGAACTTTTGTTGATCCAAAAGAATCTCACCAAAGTAGTTATATACTTCACTGCAGCCAGGGAATTTCTTCTTGCAGTCCTCAAAGGTCTTCATGGACTGGTTCAAGGCTTGAATCTTGTACTGGGCAACACCGAGCTGAATGTAACTATAAATGAACGAATCGTCCAAAGCAATTGATTTATTGTAATCAGCAATAGCTTCAGCAAATTCGCCAGAAACAAAGTGAACCTGAGCACGATGATAGTAAAGATCGGAATCCTTATCATTAACAGATTCAGCCTTCTGCATAATGTTCCACATGCTATCATGGTCGTTTTCGTCAAGATAGGCAGCAGAAAGACGAACATAAGGTTGAATGAAAGAAGAGTCGAGATTGATGGCTTCATTAAATTCTTCCATAGATCCTTTAGAATCACCAGAAACAAATTTAAAGGTACCGATCAAGTTGTAAGCACGGGCACTGATAGGTGCACTGGAGCAAGCGACGGTGGCAGCCTTTTTGGCTTGATCGTAAGCAAGCTGATAGTCGCCGTTATCGAGGGCGTCGTAAGCAGAGCTGAGAATACGATCGCCTTCATACTCTTCATTAAAGTCGGGCTTAGATTGAGGGCGAAAAGAGTCCAAGTAAGTTTGAATGAAACTAGCAGCAGGAAGTTTGGGAGGACGTCCAGCCATGAGAGCAACAGCCTTCTTTTCAGCAACCTTCTTCAACAAACGTTCAACGGTAGCGGTCATGCTTTCGTTTGCAAAACCATCGAAAACACAAGAAACAGTACTGTCCATCAAAGCATCGTCCAGCTTCTCGAGTTGCTCATAAGCAGAAGAGCGACGATTTAAAGCTTTGACATATGTAGGATCGAGTTTGAGAGCTTCGGTGGTATCCTTAACAACTTGTTCGAAATCTCCGATGGCAGAATAACAAGCAGCACGGTTCGAAAAGAAGATAGGGTCATGAGAACAAGTGATGGCTTGGGAATAAAAGTCAATAGCATTGGGATATTCCTTTTGTCCATAAGCCTTATTTCCAAGAGTCTTGAGTTCAGTGGCAAGCTTTGCACGTTCCTCCTTTGACATAGACTTCACAGATTCTTCAGTAGCAATTTTCTCGGCAGTCGAGTCACCGGACTTTTTATTTTTAAGCTTCTTCTTGTTTTTCTTCTTCTTCTTAGCAGCGGCGGCAGCAGCAGCAGCAGATCCTGCTGTTACATCGGAGCCTTTGCTAGAGTCTTCAACTCTTTCATCTTCCTGTTCGTCACCCTCTGTTTTACCAGATTCAGGCTCCTCTTCGGTCTTTTGCTTTTCAGATGTTTGCTTTTCAGATTTTCTGGAACTAATTCCTTTTCTGGCAGTCTTTTGCTGCTTCACATGGTAAATTCCTCCGGCTGTTGCAAAAACTGCAACAGCACCGATGGCATATGCGGCACCTCTATGTCTTCGTACAAATGTCGAAACCGAATGCCATAAACCAGCAGATGCGGCC
The DNA here is from genome assembly GCF_027921745.1 of Schizosaccharomyces osmophilus. NCBI lineage: Eukaryota > Fungi > Ascomycota > Schizosaccharomycetes > Schizosaccharomycetales > Schizosaccharomycetaceae > Schizosaccharomyces > Schizosaccharomyces osmophilus. The sequence continues at coordinate 703,486 of NC_079239.1, read as the reverse complement.
GGCGAGCCACTTCCAGGTTTGGGTATACCAGACATGGTATTGGTTATGTTTAGGAGGTGTAAATCTACTAGACGTTTCTTGAAGCAGTCGTCCAATACTATACAATTCTCCTTATAGATCCTTCTTCGATGTCGCTTTGCAGTGCGGTAAGCCAGAAATAGCTTTCCATAGATTCAAAGGATTCTGATTCTTGAATTGGGCCATGGAAAAGAATTGGAGACTAAAATTTTTATGCTTGTATTCTCATTGAACCAAACAGAGCCAATCCCAAGTTGACCGCCCTTCTTGGTACAACCGCGTCGCCTCTTCACCATTCTAGGTCTTTCTATGGCCGTATCAGATTTTTACATCAAGAATTTATCACGGTTCAGATCGTAAAATTTCTTTTCTTGAAACCAAAATACTATAAATATAAATTATAAAAAAATGTTTTGCTCCGGCAGTGACTCGAACACTGGGCCTCTTGCTTACTAGGCAAGCGCTCTACCACTGAGCTACAAGAGCTATTTGGTATACTTGAGAAACGAAACATATATATAATAGGATTAAACCCTTCATGAAACAGTTACATTGAGCTTGGCCTCATTATGAATCGAATGTTAATGAAAATATTGTAATGATATAGAACCATAAATCTTATTTCGCTTCAGAGTTCCTAATATATAATATCTTCAAGTACCATGATCCTTTGTAAACGTTTGAAAACATGTAACGAATCACAAAACCATAGAATTCCAAAAAGCATCGTCTTACCTTCGAGAACGGAAATTCTTTCCTTTTCCTCGATTGAGTTTGTAAGACGAATAGTTTTGGCTCACTTGCTTTCCAAGTAAAAGTCCATTTTTTAAACGTCGTTTGGATTCTTCCGACTTTGCATTTTTCGAAGAGGGTCTTTCAGTCGAACTGGCAACATTTCCTTCTTCTTCTTCTTCTTGATCTGGGGCATTCGCTGTGGCTTCTTCTTCCTCGTCAATCTCCGGCATACGATCCAGATGGCTCTTTTCTGCACTGACTGAAGGAGGTACTACAGATGTTAGCAAAAACGGAAGTCATAAAACCATAATACATACGTTTCACTAGTCGATTTTGTCTCTTAACACGTCGCTTAAATGGTCTCGTGGAATCTTGTGCAGGGTTTTCCTCCGGGTCTGAGGAGGACGAACTCTCATTTTCTTCCACCTCTGCTAGAATTCTCTCTTCATCGTTTCCGTAATCGTCTTCAATGTCTTTTAGTTCTTGTATCATTTCGCTCAAGCTTTTCCGACACCGTGAAGAGACTCGCAAAAAGTTTGGAGAAGACGGCACTTCTGTGCGATACGTAGTAGGTGTATCAAAAATGGCAGAAGAAGGTGATGATAAATCTACAGATGGACGTATCCGCTTGGATGGTGTCGTCGGTGTCATGGACTGCATAGAAGTTTCAGCGATGCTCATTACAGAAGTCTCTGCTGTCTGGGGGGTTTTCCCACTCGGGGATGGGTTTGGTGAAATATCTTCAAATATATTAATCACCCTTCGTGAAAGCTGTGGAGTGGGTCCCAGCAAGCTTTTGTCAGCGCTCTTGGGTGTCACCTCAAGTTGTTTTGACGTTGGCGTTTCCTGCTCAAATAAACGTTTCTCGATTTTTCGGACTTTTGTTGGCGTTCGAAATTCTGGTTGCTCCAGAGTTTCATCTTTTTTTCTTAGACTGGTTGTTTCGTCAGTACCGCTAGCAACCTTTTGCTTTAATTTATAGTATTCCTTGTAGAGTAGGGCTACTTAGTTAGCTGAACAAATCTGCTCTTATCCCCAAATGGCTATTCTTATATATTCTTACATATAGAAGGATTTGATTTCACATCTTGTTTCGACGGTTTCCGATTTTGATTATGCGAAAACTCGTGTTCCCAATTTTTCAACCGGATCTTGAGTTTTTGAAGCTGATGGTTCAATGGCTCATTAGACATAATTTTTCCTAGGAATTTCAAACTGCTATTTAAACAATCTATCAATGAAAGCCGTTTCCTTCAAGATCCCAGCAAACTATCAGGTCTTCTATTAATTCGTTTCAATGGATTTTCTTTATGTTTTCAAAAATTCTGATCAATTAACTACCATTCCTCATTCCGTTCCTCCAAATATACAGACGTAGTTCTTTCAACCTTTTTTGTTGACATTGAATTGTATTTAGCATTCAAAGTGGATTAGGTACTCTTCAAACCTTCGTTATTTTAATATACCAATACACAACGCAAGGTTTCTATTTATTATTCAGTATTTCAGTAAGCAACGCTATTTTCGTACAATTCATGAAAAACGTATTTTTCCTTCTTATACACTGGGTTGTTTACTTTGACAATAAAACCCAGAATGACCGTTGCTGTAGAGGATCTTGAAGACAAGGATCTGGATGAATTAATTGCAAATGGATCTTTGGATGCGGTGTAAGTTGCGAAATGTTTTGGCAAGTAAATGAATCCCTGCGCGTCTTTCTTCTATAACTTTTGCGTACATGATGAGCTTTGTCTATTCTTATTTTTGTTTTGTATCAGAGCAAGCTAACCATTCTTCTTTAGAAAGCAAGAAAGCGTTGACCCTGAGACCATGATTCAGTATTATCGCCATTTGTTTCCTTGGCGGTTACTGTTTCAATGGCTGAATCATGGTCCTGTTCCTCAAAAGGATTTTACAAATCGAGAATTTGCATTTACTTTACCAAATGATGCATACCTGCGATACCTGTCATTTCAATCCTGGGAAGAATTAAAAAAAGAAGCCATTGGCATGTGCCCAAGCAGATTTGAAATTGGACCGGTGTATAGTATGAATCCAAGGGATAGAAAAACTTTGAGGAAGGCCTCATTTCACCCGTTGCAAAAGGAATTGGTTTTCGATATTGATATGACTGACTACGACGATGTTCGTACATGTTGCTCCAAAACAAACATTTGTGAAAAGTGCTGGTCTTTCATTACAGTTGCTGTCCAAATTATAGATGTTGCTTTGCGTGAAGATTTTGGGTTTAATCATATTCTCTGGGTTTATTCTGGTCGACGTGGTATTCACGCTTGGATTTGTGACGAGACGGCTCGTTCCATGGATGATCGTTCCCGAAAAATGATCGCTGGATATCTACAAGTTGTTGCAGGAAATCCGCAAGGTGGTGTACGGATCCTCAATAACTTAAAACGCCCCCTGCATCCTCATCTGTCTCGTTCTCTTGACATTCTCAAGGCTGTTTTTGCTAAGGTCGTGTTGGAAGACCAAGATCCATGGGTTTCTCAAGAAGGTTTAGAAAGTCTTTTGAAACTGTTGCCTAGTGAACCATTAGCTTCTGCACTCCGAAAAAAATGGGAGGTGGATCCCGGACGCGCTAGCATAAAGAAATGGTCAGACATTGATGCAGCAATTGCATCCGGAAATTTTGACCTTTCTCCTAATGTTATTGCACATGCAAAACAAGACATCGTCCTGACATATCTATACCCAAGATTAGATGTCGAAGTCTCCAAGCACTTAAACCACCTCCTAAAGTCTCCCTTTTGCGTTCACCCAGGAACTGGACGGGTTTGTGTCCCTATTGATATTGATGGTATGAACAGCTTTAACCCTCTCCATGTTCCCACTGTACATACTTTGTTAAACCAGCTTGATCAACAATCCGCTACTCAATCGAATATTGTACAGGATCCTCCCTCTGCTCCATCCTCTGTTGAAGATTCAAACGCCGCCTCCTCTACGGCCTCTGTTTCCACAGATCTTGATCCTTATACAGCGTATTTCAGATCTTTCAGTAATAATCTCTTCAAATCCACTACACATAACAAACGAAAGGCTGACCCTCTAGATTTTTAATGCATGCGTCAATTTATTTTCATTTACCGGTTCTTTCAATTGTTTTAAATACTGTAAATTAATATCAATCTTTTTATAAAAGTACCTTTATTAGTCGCATTACTTTTTAGTTCTATTAATTATTTAACTTTCCAAAACGACAGAACAAAAATATAGAGCCCTAAATTTCCCCGTAGTAAAGAATTATTCCGTGGTCTTTATCCTCTTCTCGGCTGGCATCTCAATTCCATCCGCTGTGTTTGCTTCGTCTTCAGCTTCTTCAGTCTTTTCGGAAGTACTTTCCTCCTCAATACTTTGTTCTCTGCTACTGTCTTCATCTAAAGCAGAAAGTCCTTTTCTTTTAGGAATGATTTCCATGAAAGCCTTTTCCCAATCACGATGTTCTAACCATAAGGACAAAATCTCGAAAACGTGATTTACAGTCAAGACCTTTCTATCGGACATGCGAATATATTCACCAATTGGAAGTTTTGCAGTTCGAATTCCTTGGGTTTTTGCTTTGTCATCACAGATATTCTTGTATCTATTTTTATCGACGAGGGCTCCAATAATGTAAATTTCGTCTTCTTTCAATTCGTGCAAAGTCTCATCCGAATCTGCTGAGAGATACACCATTTTTTCCTTCTCATCAGCGAATTCTTCCATATAGCTTTTTGGTGTGGGATGGTAACGGCTCCAGTTCTTTTGTTGGCCCCGTAGGACATATTCCTGTCTGGCTTCCAGACGGCCACCAAAGTTTGTAGCATAGAATTCCGCCGGATGCAAAGCAGTTCTATTTGCAGAGTGACATCTGGTGAACTGTTGACACAAGGAAGCAATTTCTTTTTCATTCATCAACTCGTCAAACCCACAATCCAAAACGATACGCATGTCAGAAGGTATCACTTTTCCTTCCCTAATCTTTTTCTTTTGACTAGGAACCTTTTCGCCAGCACTGATTTTGCGCTTTCTCTCTTCCTTTTTCTGCTTCTTTTTCTCCCGGCGTATGTCAGCTCGCTTTCCACGGCCTGCCTCCCATTCCTGTTGACGACGAAGCTTTTTCATTGCGGATTTACTCATTTTCGGGGGTTCTTCTTCTCTTTGCTCTAAAACTGGCTCTTTGTCAGACTTTGTTGAAGACTCATCTAGCGCCTTTGCAGCGTTAGTAAGTCGCTCTAAAACCGACATTTTTTCTTTTATATTTGTTATTTATTAAAAAGTTTGGTAGGTATTGATACAAAGAATCTGAAGATTCCCAAAAATCCACAACGACCGTAGAGCTGGGTTTAGCGAGGACGAAAATAAAAGGATATCTTCCTAACCACCTCAAAAGTAAGCCAACCACACCATTTGAGATCTCCAGGTTTTCAACTAAATTTTAAAATATTAATAATCTCTAAGAAGAAAACAGAACCAAAAATGTCAGCAGAAGAAGGTGAACTTGCGAATTCAGTAGTCAACGGGATTGAGTCAAATACAAGTTCTGGATTCCAATTAGGGAGTCAAAGAGAATTAGAAAAGCCTTCTTTAGGTGAGTACATGGAGCAATTGACAACAGAGTTTGCGGAAGAGTTGGATACTCTGAGACAAAAAGAAATTTTCGATCAAAGAAAACTGCAAATGTTGATCGAAGGTTTGCGAGCTGGTCATAAAATTTATGAATAAACAATCAAAGCACGCCTTTAAAACTAGAAGGGTAATGTCGGTTTCTAAGAATGTTTAGAATGCCTCTTCATCGCTAGTTTCGGGGGCTGTGAAGAAGTCATCGTCAGACATCTCAATAAACGTGAAACTTTTTTCAAGATCTTCTGCGCTTTTAGAGGATATTTTATATGAAGGTCCCACCTTGTGAGGAGACGTCGGTGCTGCTTCAAGAGAAACCTCTGACGACTTAGAGGCAAGTTTGGCATCTTTTTCTAGTTTTTTTCTTGCTTTTCGACTGATTTGTTTGTGCCTTTTACTGTTCTCGTGATTCTTCAGCTGCTGTAGTGAGCGAAATTGTTTGTTACACATGGAGCAATTAGTATTGTCTACTGCTTCTGTGAGGTCAATAGACTCATTTCTATCCTCAACTTCATCTTCATCCTCGCTCCAGTTCAATTCTTGGTCCACAACTGTCCATGAAGCAATGGATTGTTCTTGCAAAGAAGCTTGGTATTTGCGACGATCGCGCTCGCTTTGTTGACGGGATGCAGCTTGCAAAGTTTCATAACGTTCAGGATCTGAAACTTTTTTTACATTCTGACGACGAGGATCTAGTTCACACATTGTTGCAATGAGTTCACGAACTGCTGCATCATACTGTAGGATACAATATTTAATACATTTTTGGTTTTCCTTTTTCATTAGTCGTTTCGTGCTAGGATCTGTTTCCTCTTCATCATTGTAAATAACTTCCCATTCAAAAGATTTTGCTGTAGAAAATCGCAGCCATCGCTGGTACAGTGGCTTTGTGTGTGTCCATAACCAGGTATAATCTCCCAAGCTTGGCCATTGAGCATTTGTACCTGCTGTTTGTTCATCTGATCTTATTCTGTTTATGAAGTTTACCCATACATCAAATTTGACTGTTGTTAGCATGGTTTGCATCTCATGAATTTCTTCGGTAAACACCGAGTATTGGTCCCTAGTGTAATCCTTTTCATGCCATCTTCGTTTATCCTCGTTTGACAATATGTTGTAGGCGCTACTGATAGTCGAAAATATCTCATCGTATCCTTCTTTATTGGGATTTCTATCAGGGTGATACTGCAAAGCTAGCTTTCTATACAAGAGAAAGGGGTCAGTACGTATAACCAGAAATTCAACCGAACTCCTCTCCCTAGTTCTAGTCTTTGAATAAATAATAAACGAGAGCACAATCTCACAATCATGTTCTTTTTCTTTCATACCTGTAACTTGTTTTGATTTCCTGTAAAGTAGAACCGCGATCCACTTGAAGGATCTCATAACAATCCTTATCCTCAAGAGATGTAGCCATCTTTTCGATCCTGTAAATTGCAAATGAAAAATAAATAGATAAACAAATTCAAAATCTAATAAGGGTCTATTTTCTTTGTGTTGACGTTTGAACGGTAATCAGGAAAATAGAAAGTAATTGCATAAGAGAAGCGAAGTGAAGTGTTAAAGAACGTTTAGTTACCAATTCTTGTCGCTTCGTTCAATGCCTGTGTCTAACAAACAAAATGAGTAGTCTCTATCGAAGGTGTAGTAGATAACCGTTATTGTGTAGACAGAAGAGATAAAAAAAGCGCTTTTGAAACAAAAAAAATAGCAATTCGCTCAATTCAAAAACATTAGTTGAGTGTTGGTTCAAGTCTATTGAGTTCGATATGATCGTAGGCTTTCATGGAGTTAAGGAACCATAAGTAAAGCTGTGGTAGTAGAATTGCCGAACTGAAAACGAAACGTTGATCTAATCTTTCAAACCAATAGTGATGCTCATGTTGAAAGCTCTTGTCTTCTTACTTTGCTAGGTTTCGTCTACGCTTGTAATGATTTCATACTGAATATCGTTGGATGCTTATGTGCTAACCAATTTGCAGTTTATTAAAGAATCCAAGAAAACTTATATTATATACTATGATTATACTGGAATAGAAGCAGCAAGGATACAGATCCATGGGTTTCTTTATAACAATGATTGAAACACTATAGCTTTTCGTCGAATGGACCAAAAGATGATACACTCAACCGAGTTTTTAGGGTCTCATATTCTTTTTCTATAAACAATCAATTTGATTAATCTCATTTTGTGTGAATCTGTGCTAGGATCTGTATCCTTGTTCGTCTTGTTTCGCATAGAGCTTTCGAAATCCATGTTGAAGCAATTGTTATTTGTAATTCAACGGTAAGGCATTACGAAAGAATGCGACAGTATGAGCAAAAGTGCCTTTCACAGAATCATTGTTGAACCGAAAACTAATAGTCATTCATTAGATATATATTTTTTTTTCTATTTACTGTTGCCAATTGGACTGCTTCCCAAATATTTTGATGGAATAGCTTTCTTATGTCACTTAGTTTTTTATTGACTTCTTTTATTTTGTGTCAAACGAGTTTTATCAAATGATACAAACAAATTAGACGATAGACATTCTCTAATATTCTTTTTGTTCGTAATATTTTGTGAAGGACACTGGATGCATGCTTTGGTACAACATGAAACTACATAAAAAAGGATAAAGTTGAAAGTTCGTTCGACGCCCCGGAAAAGCTTTTTGGCTAAACAACTGTAGTCATAAGAGACACCGCCTGGAAAGAAGAAAGGCCTTTCAGCTCAATTGTTATTCTTTGCATTACACTTGTTCTCTTTTTACACCTTTCCAAACGATTTTGTTTATTTACCATTTTGTTATATAAAAAAAAAAACAACTTGTCTACCAAGTAAGTCTCCGTATTAGCCAGTTTTCATTAGAGACCATCAGGCTAAATTCTTGTACTGGCCAATGTTTTAGCGGGTTCTGCTCATCAAAAACCTGCAAATGCAATTACCACTTCAAAAAAAAAATTCTATGATGTTTTCACTCTATTCACAGTTTATCCACGTTTGAACGACAATCCTTTTCGTTTACTGTGTTTTTCTATCGCGTAAACAATAAACAAAAGGAAAAACACGCCTAAATACAATACGCTAGTTGTGACCTAGGTAAATAATTTGCACAAAATAACGAAGTGCACTATTTACACCCAGCTCTATGTAACACAAGGTCGTTATTGTAACATAACAAATTGCCTTAGCTTTTGTCGGTAATCGTCACTTAGAGAAGAGATAGTTTCGTCCACTGTATATCAAAGATATACCTACGACGACACTAGTTGTCCTTTACCAAAAACTTTTTGTTCAGGGACTCATTATTTTTTCTTAATAACCATTGATTTTGCATCCGGAATTATTGTATGTTAAAAATTAATTATTTATGTAATTAAGAAAACCGGTTTTTGATCTCTTTTTACCGAGATATTGGTACAGTTCCTCTTTCTTCTTCTATATCAATTTCAAGTTCGTATAAGAGGAATCGGTTCCTTAATCTATTTGTTGTTAGGAAAGAATTGATATCGTTTCCGTTTCATAAACAAGTTTGCCTGTGTTTTATATTGCGGTTGTGCTTTTTCACTTTATAGTACAAATCGGTTGTGCTGTGCTTAGTGAAAAAGAAAAGCCTGTCTAACCATATTTTACTTCCATGAATCAAATTCGGAACGCGTTACTTTCTAATTTATTATATTCCAGAAGCTATCATTTTCACATTTCTCTTGTTCTTATATCATACTTTGGCGAATCCGTTTGATCTTTGCGTAAATACACTGATATATCTGGTTTCATAACCCCATCCTTTTTTTTGTTGGAGCTTTTTCATTTGTACCATTACCATGAAATTTGGTCATAACTTCCAACGTGCTTTGGAAAACGACATGCCTCCTGGCTGGAGCGATGCAGCCATTCAATACAAAGCCCTCAAGAAATGCATCAAACGGTTTGTTTACGAACTTTCGTCTTTGGGCTTAAGTTCTGAGACGATTCGTCGTCTCATCTCTTCGTCAGATGATGAACAGCAGCGAGCCATCACCATGACTTATTCTTTAGCTAAAGAGGGTCATGTTGTCGTTCCTAAAATTGTTGTGAATATCAACTTTGACAAGTTGAAGGACGATGATTTCGCAGCTTCAATGGTGAAGCAACTTTCTGCTTCTTCCAATATTGCGAATTCCTTCCATTCTCCAACTTCTCAAACCTTTCAAATTAACGAGCAAAATGGTAACCATATACTTAATAATAAGGTTGCTCAAGTTCATTCATATACGAAGGATTCTGAGGTTCACCAAATGGAACTCTTGTTGAATTTCGACCATGAGTTTTTTAAAAAGCTTACGACGGAATTGCAAAACGTTGAACATTTACAGCAGCAACAACGTAAAATTTTGCATAACGCTTTTGATAATCTTACTCATGATATTTCCTCGACCGCCTCTCCTGTCTCTAAAAAGCATTACAATTCATTGTATTGTTGGAGGACTATTTTTAAGCTATACTTGGACGCAGACATTTTTATGTCTAGTAAGGAAGTTGAAGGAAATCGTGAGAGGTCTCCAGAATTAGCTCAACGCCATTTGAACTGGTTTGATCAACAAGTTCGGAAGGCTCGGTGTCTTCCTTCCTCAACGAAGCATCATGACTGGATACTTTACAATCAATTTGTAGAGCTGAATCGAAATCTTCTCAAAATGACTTTTTTCCAGAGCATGAACAAGCTTGCTGTTACGAAAATTCTGAAAAAGTTTGATAAACGTACTTCACTTACTGCTCAGCCATTGTTTTTCAAAGTTATTGATTCGGATCCGCTGCTTGTTGCCGATGATGTCGCAAAAGCCATTTGCTTTAATTTAAATTCTAAGTTGTTTTCAATTATCCCACAATTACAAGATTTTGAATGTGCGATTTGTTCAAATATAGCCTACAAACCTGTGCGTCTTGGTTGCTCGCACGTTTTTTGCTTGCATTGCTTAATTATTTTGCAAAGACAGAAGGTGAATTTATGTCCTTTGTGTCGTGCTGAAGATGTTTTAGATGCTGATTCCCGCAACATTGACCAAGCATTATTAAATTTTATGAAGACGTTTTTTCCCCGGGAAATTAAACAGAAGTTGCTTGAGAACGAAGAAGATTTATATTCTGGCCCTTCTTCCACTTCCGTACGTGTGGTTTCTGACAAAAATGCATGTGTAATAATGTGAAGCATCAGCTTCATGCTTAAAATTTTTTTTATTTTATCTTAATTTATTTTTACTTTACAGGCAAGGTTGTTTCATACGCCTCTTATGTCAACAACAGTCATGTTGCAGCCTGCCATAATGTATGGAAAAAACATTTCTGTTTTTCAAAGTTGTAGTGTGCAGATTTGTTACAACGAATTTTTCCATATGTTATGAACGATCCCCATCCTTTTTGCACATCTTCATTGTTTCTTATGCCTTTTGTCTTTCTTTCCTGTTTTTGTTTTCGTTTATCATTTCTATTATGCTTTGCTTTATGCTAGTCCATGAGTTTTATGCCCAGCCATGGAGCTCTGTATACTAAAGAGGGTTTACCGGTTTAATTGCCTTTTACTTAACTATTGAATAATTTGCTCTTTTCATTTATTAATTAAACTAAACTAATCAATAAATTGCATGTGATTCTGCACAGTTCTTAAATGTAACCAGAGTTAGTTAGTAGTCAGTGGTGTACGAAGGAAGACAACCAGCTGAAGAGCAACTAGGTGTCTTTTCCCGAATTGGGCTGTTTCGTTTGTTTTTACATTATCATTTATAAAGTAACCGTTTTATTAGTCCATGAGCCTTTTATTTTTGGCTTTTCCTTTTTGCAAAGTCCGCTTACGATGCCATCATCTGGATTGAAGTCTTTAGGATTCATACGCGGTCTGAACCATCAAAACAGAAGCCTTTTCCATCACGGACTTATTCAAAAAATGTACTACGAAACGAATTCGATTCCCGATTGGAAAAAGCAAAAGCTCGCGTTGAAAAAAAAGGTACAGGGTGGTTGGAATCCAAAGAAAAAGTTACCACAGGAATCCATGGATGAAGTCCGGCAAATGAAGCAAGATGATCCTTCATTAACATGCTCCGTGTTGGGGAATCTATATGGCGTTTCTCCTGAAAGTATTCGTCGAATCCTGAAAGCTTCAAATCGTGTACCGACTGAACGAGAACTGAAGCGCAAACAACAAAGGTGAAAGCACCTTTGATCCAGAGAAATCAATGTGATAAAAAGCTGAAGTAGCCATGGTCGAATATCCTTGGTAACAAGGGAGACCTTGTGTGTAATGCAAGGAAACCAAAATGACATTCATATTTATTTTTTTGATTACACTTCGTTACTATTTTCGTCCATAAAACATTCGTTGGACGAAAAGTATAATCTTGTTTTGCAAATTTTCAATATAATCATTTCGTAAATTGGTCAAGGAAGAAAGTATGTGAATACCTGTTTCCATTGTGATGAGATATTTTACTCTTGATTCTGCACATAAAATTATCTATCTACTTTTTGTTCCTATCAGAACTTACTATGTTTAAGACCATTTCTACTCTTTAAATATTCAAAAAAGACTACAGTCATGAACGATAAATTACAAAAGGGGTTTATTATATTGGGATTAAAATAGGAACGAGCGTTCATTTCTCCTTTTTTCCTTTTTTTTATTTTTTTCTTTTTTGGAGAGAGAACAGATTTGTTCATTGGAAGCCCGCTCATGCTTTGAAGGAGAAGATGATAAAAACCAATAGAATAAAGGATTTTAATTAGATGCAAGTTCATATCAACGTATACTGATTCTCAAAGTCGTAAACATACTTTTTATCCAGTTTTTAGCTTGGTGAAAGCGAATTCGCAAATAAATTATATCAAGTCTGTACACTTTTAGTTTTCAACCACCAAACTTGTTAATTTGCCATATAAAAATAGTAGTTTTTTTTTATTCTGTATTTTTTTTGCTTTCCTACTTTGACGATTTGTCTTCTTTATTTGTTCCAACTGATACACGCTGTTGACTTCTTTTTACTGTACTACTAGTGTATGATTCGTCTTTTGGCATCTTCAAACTAAAAGGACCTTAAAATTTCAAGTCTTCATTTATTTTCAAAAGGAAGAACAACATGTCAACTAGAAGTCGGAGATCCGGGAGAGAGAAGCCTTCCAGGAGAACGACGTCTGATAATATCAATGCAGACTCAGACGCATTAAGCGTCTCTACAAAAGAGGAATTGGGAGATGATGCTCTTGCAGCGGAGGAGGGTGACTCTGTATTGAACGAGCAGGAACTGGAGGAAACCTTGGAAGGAAACGACGAAGAGGAAGAAGGTGAAGATGACGATTTTGAGGATGAAGACGAAGAAGTCGGGGAAGACGAAGAGGAGGCAGACAGCAATGTTAGTCCACCGGTGAGTTCCAGAAACAAAAGAGATAGGAATGCATCAAAACGAAAAGTGAACTATATCGAGTCCGATCAAGACGAAGAAGAACGAGAGAATGAGGACGATGAGGAAGATCTCGACGAAGAAGAACAATTAGAAGACGAAGAAGGAAATCTCACTGATATGAAGGATTTGGATTCCAATGCGATACCTTCAGGAGCAACAGATTCATCCAGAATGACAAAAAGACAACGAGCTCTTCAAGGCGTATTAGGAGAGGGCGAAGAAGATGACATGTTAGAACTTCCGCCAGAAACGTCTGGCCGCAAGAAGCTCACCGATGAAGAAATGGCTTTGCGAAGGGTGGAAAATGCAAGAAGAAGGAAGAACCAGAGCGAGAAAAAGTTAGAGGAAGAAAAAATGGAGACTATAAATCGTCTATTAAAGAGACAGTCTAATACAGACAAGCCTCGGCGTGGTCGTACACCAATGTTAGCCCAGGAGGATATAGGAGCACCTAAGAAAGTCATTAAAAAATCCAAGGTCTCCATGCACCAACCATTTCAGTATATTCGATGGATCAACAACGAAGAGGGCAGCCGGGCTATAATACCAGATTCCTTGTATCCATTCTATCAAAAATGAACTGTGAATCCCTGCTAGTCTTGTACGTGTTTTTACTCGATTTTTCATAAGTTTTTACATTTTAATGAGGATATTATTCATGATTTTTGCATCTATCCATCTCTAACTACTATACATCAAATATATCAAGTTGTCTTGCAAAACACAAGATTGCTAGTACACTAAGTACAAGAGAAAAAAGTACGAAATGAAAGCCAAGAAAAAAAAAAAAAAAAAAAATACAAAGTTGCTTTTCTTTCATTTTCTACAAAATCAAATTAAACACTGTTTTTCTTTAAGTATAAATTTTGTTTCATCGTCAGCATGGCCGCATTCGTAATTTTTTATCAAAATTTCGTTAGCTTATCTGATTGTCAACCGTTTATAAAAATTGGTTTCGCCATGAATATTCACATAGAAAACCTACGTGAACAATTTTATTGAACATTAGGTTCCATTTTTTAGGAAGAAAACCAGTTTTAAAAAGTTTTTCAAGGTGTTTCGACCTACAAAGATTCTCGCAATGACTACAAATACCATACTCCCATCTTTTCGGGTTGCTGGGAGTCGTCCAGACGTTTGGACTATGGTAAACCAGGCAACAGCAGAATGTAAAGTGCCTCCAGTTTCCCTGAGTCAAGGATTTTTTAACTATAATCCACCCAAGTTTGTCTTGGACGCTGCTAAGAAATGTATTGATGATGTATCTTGCAATCAATATTCCCACACTCGTGGCCGTATTAATCTTCGAAATGCCCTGTCAAAAGCTTATTCTCCCTTATTTAATCGTAAGCTAAATCCAGAGACGGAAATTGTTGTCACAGCTGGTGCAAACGAAGGATTTTACAGCGTTTTTGCAGCCTACTTAAATCCAGGTGATGAAGTGATTTTAATGGAACCTTTCTTTGACCAATATGTATCCAATGTTCAAATGAATGGCGGTGTTCCTGTATATGTACCCATGATTCCACCCAAGGAAGGAGCCGAGCGCCCTGTATCAGCCAAGGAATGGAAGCTCGACATGAATAGGTTGCGTGCTGCAATCACAGACAAGACAAAAATGATTGTCATCAATACTCCCCATAATCCTCTTGGAAAAGTCTTTTCTGAAGAAGAGCTGAACGAAATTGCAGACATTGTACTGGAACACAATTTGCTCGTTGTCTCAGATGAAGTCTATGATCGTCTTTTTTACACCCCTTTTGTCCGCCTTGCTACCCTTCGTCCAGAACTATTTCGCCATGTTATCACGGTTGGCTCTGGCGGTAAAACATTTGGATGCACTGGCTGGAGAGTTGGCTGGATCATTGGAGATGAGAGCATTATAAATCATTCTGCTGCTGCCCATACGCGGATCTGCTTTTGCGTCAACAGTCCATTACAAGAGGCCACAGCGATTGCCTTTGAGGAAGCTGACAAGGTGGGCTACTGGGATGATTACATTTCGTCGTATAAAAAGAGGTTCTCCATTTTGGCAAAGGCCTTTGATCAACTTGGCATTCCTTATACAATCCCTGATGGTAGCTATTATGTGATGGCCAACTTTGCCAATGTAAAGATGCCTGAAAACTATCCTTTCCCAGAACACATCCTGTCACGTCCTCGAGATTTTCGTTTATGCTTTTGGATGCTGAAAGAAATCGGTGTCGCAACCATCCCCCCTACCGAGTTTTACACAGATGAAGATGCCTCTATGGCCCAAGATTACCTTCGGTTTTCTTTTTGCAAAACTTACGAAACCCTAGAAGAAGGTGCTGAACGTTTACAGAAGCTAAATCATTTCATTTAGATATATGAACTTCCATCAATCAATGAAAGAACCTCCAGATGATTCTCGTTCAATTTCAAACTTTTTTTCATGCAAAATCAAATAAAAAAATACAAACTAACAACGTCTCGTATTCTCGTGAACAACCTCCTTAAATGAGTCGTACTTCCTTGCATGTTTAGAGCATGATGGGTTGCTCTTCAGGAACGTCGATTTTCGTCTCATACTTCATTTTTTCTGTAAAGAATGCATTGGAGTATTCCTGCAATGCTCTTACTTGGTGCTTCAAAGAGTCATAGAAGGTTTGCTTGTCTTCCTCCACCGTCAGGTCCTTGGAGCAAGAGTGCTGAGGATCAAGTTCGTTGGTATATTGAAGCGTCAAATCAGGCATGCTGTCTAGAAAGGCTTCAATGCTGTATAGTATGAATACGATCCAAAAAACAGAAATTCAGACGTAAATTGTACATCGAAATGATATTGCGAGCGTTAGTTCTCATCGGTATATGATTTAAAGAATTTATAACCACTGCTAAACAGTGCATTCTATGGAAACAAAACAAAGGATGAATTATTCAAAAGAAGCATTAAAAAATAAAATAAAATAACGCAAGCTTCAAAAAGATTCCATTCATGTCCAGTTAATAATGCTCGACCTCGATCAAAACTTTTCTTTTCTTCTAATGTCTTCAACTTTAGTCTAAAATAGACTTCTTGGTAGCGAAGGATGAAAATTAGCCGAGCTATTTAAGCTCGGGTTGCGGATTACGTAGAAAACACATAAAACATAACTCAGTTCAACAAAACAAATATGTACTGCCTTTTTATGCCCTGAATTTTACCAATTCGTCTGCATTTTGGTGCCATACATATTCTGTTTATTCTAAAAAGAAAGAAGGAACATGAAGTCTGTAAAAATTCGGAGGATTCGTATAGGTCCTCTTATCTTGGAATATTCAGACGGTTTCTCGATTAACATATTTATTCAAAAACGAAATAGAATCATCACTTCCAACCCTGAAAAGTCAAAAACCACAACTAAAAAAAGAAGAACCATCTCGAATGAATCGATCCTTTCCAAGGGATCGGTCAAGTCCATAACTCCAAGAAGAAGTAAAGCCGGTTTTCTCGTTCAACAATATAAGCAGTACATTCGGTGCAAGAAAAGTGACAACGATCCCCCTACTGTACTTTTAGCCTGGAAAGAATTAAACCTTGCCATGAGGCCTCTATTTCCTCAACATCGTACCAACACAAGCGATGCGGACAGTTGGAGAAAGCAAATTGTCGTAGAGGAATTGAATTTGCTTCTATTAAGGTGTATAAGTGCGTGTGAAGCAATTCGCGATTTTGATGATCTTATTGAAACAGCTCGTGTAAGTTTGACAGTGGATATTTCCTTGATGAATGGAATTAGGAAGCAATTGCATGGAACCATTGAACTTATAGAAGAGTGGAGAATGTTTTACTCGGAATCTCTCCCGTATATAGAAGCCACCTTTTTACCGATCACGTTTGAGAGAATTGAAATTGCACAGTTGTTCGAAGAGCCGATGAAGAGCTACTGGCTGAAAAAATCAGAACAAATTGATGTGAAAGTCCTTTGCTTGTGGGCTTTTCGAACATTTGTAGTTATTCCCAAATTGAAGAAAATAAGCAATGCTGCTACCGATTTCCCAAAACTAGAGAATTCTCAACGAGTATCACTTTTACAAATGATTTCAATCATTTTTCTGGTTAAACCAATTGAGGAATGCGATATTATTTTGTTGAATTGGCTTCGCTCTCTCGTCTTAAACCAAACAATTGAGGACCCTATATCATGTATATAATACTTACAGTATCAGTCAAACAAATAGAGGTGCATCTTTAGGAAATTGTCATTAGATGAAGCTAATTTATTATACAATGAAACTGACTATAAATGTATTTTACTGAATTCTTTCCTCTATGCTTGTTACTTGGTTTGTTACTTCAACTTTGAAATTTCACCGACAATGTTTCTAGCATTACTGAAGATTCCACCTATATCCCACTCTGGATAGGTTCCAGCAATTTACTCTCCTTTTATATTAAAAAAATTAAAGTAGGTTTTTTCCAAATGGGTTACTAGGATGAGTGATTTCTTACTTCTTGACCATGTATCAGATTCTCAAGGTTCAGGAAGTGAATGGTCAAGTACAATCTCGTCTTCGGTTTCTGTCGTAAAGACGAAAACCAGCATTTCTAAAAATAATCATGAATTTGGGAATTCTATAAGTAACGTCAAATCCGTGAACGGTCTTTCAGTGTCTTCCAACAGTTCCGTCGCTTCTTTACCCAATCCAATTAATGAGAGTCTTACGCGAAATACTTCTTTTAAACATATTGGAGCTGTCGAAAGTGGAAACGATGTACAAACGGTGAATAATGCTTCCCCAATAGCTTCTACTTCGAGACGTGAGTTTCGTCCGCGACGCCCTGAACAAACGATGCCTTATACTTACGACTTTTTGAGACATAAGCTAGAATTCAAAAAGATGGGCTTAGCGCCGATTTCTGTTCCACATGGCACTGAGCATGCAACAGAACAACGATCGGTAGCCCATAGGCCAGTTAATGTCATAGTAAGGGGAACCATAAAGGAGAAAGAATCTCCCATTGATGATAAAAGGGAAACGGAAACAAAAATTCATAGGACGAGGAAGCGACATGGTATAATTCTATCCGACAGTGATGATGAGCCTTCAAGTAGTCATAGTTCGCGGAATTTCAAGTCGAATGACACTATCGCGGATGAATATAAAGCTTCTCAAAAATCAGATTTAACTCTCTCGCATGTGTCTGACCAAGACGACGACGAAGATGCGGAATCGTCATCCTCTTTTTCTTCAACAGGTTCTAATACCAAGGTACCACCATCGCTTGATGTCTACAAAAAAAGACTAAAAGGAATTCTTCCCCCTTCTTTTTTAACATTACAGGGAAAAAGAAAGTTGGATAAAGAAAATCCAAGCTTCGAACTTCATGATGCTCATAATAGCAATCAAGATTCTATTGGTGTAAAAAAAAAAGGTATCGTGAGACGGAAGCTGAATCAAAATAGGACGAAAAGTTTATCTTTTGGAAAGCCTTTGGATGAACAAGACCACTATGAAAATAATACTCCTTCGTCGTCTCCCAAAGTCCCACATTTTGATAAGACAGCTTTTACGAACTCTCTCACTAAGGAAAGCCAAACGAAAAATCAAGATGAACAAGACCCTTCTTTGCTTGCAAATATTTCCAGCATCCCAACCTTCCGCTCTGCGAGCTTCCCTCAAAGTCAAAACGAAGACCCAGATGATTTTCCCAGAAAAAGAAGAAGAAAAAATAAGCGCAGTTTTGTTGACTTAGGCTTATTAGCAACGCATACTTATAACACAACAGGGAAACCGGCCCCAAAGTTTCTACGTATATTCTCTCGGGCTGCTTCAAAAGTACCGAAGAAAAAATCAAAATTAACACAAAGAAGCTCTAACAAGTATTTTTTGTTTGATTCGGTATCCGATCAGAAGGAAGTTGAACAAGTGATAGATAATTGGGATCAGGGTGAACATTTGTTAATTAAGGACACCTTCACCAAAATCCCAAAGGCTTCCCATAAAAGGGATGTTCGGCATAATAATGATTTGTCACGAAATAAGAGCTCTAAAATCAGCAGTAAAAAGGCACCTTCTGAGGACTTTATAAAATCCAATTCGTCGACGGGAAAGCAGAAGGAAATTTCACAGAAAAGAGAGAAGTTTTTAGCTTTGTTTTCTTACCCTAAAACTCAGAGACAGAAACAAAAGCAACCATATACTTTCCCTCAAAGTTCCATGGATAAGCTTTTCGTTGATAAACCTGAAGATTCGCTAAAGAGTGTTCATAGCTCTTTAGGGAATAAGGGTAGTCTGAACTCTAGTCATTTGCTTAATCCTAACCAGAACGACTCGAAAACGGTGCCGTCCATCTTTAGTAAATTACCGAGAAAACAGAAAGCAAACCGTATCCTTCGCGATGATTATGGTCAGCTAATTTTCTCTTCCAAAGGATCTAATAGTTCACCTAGCATCGAACATTTCTTTAAAGTTGGCTCTTTTTCTGTTACTTTTAATGTGGTTCCCTTTAAGTCTGGTATTAGTCTACCAGAGGGTAGCCTTCTTCGGAATGGATACTTAGAAAATATATTAAAGAGGGAATCAGCGAATCCTACGAAACGTATTTATGCTTTTTCTCGTCATTTTAGCGTCTCTGACGAGGTATCAAAGACAAACAGCCAGTTAGAAGAAGCTTTCGAATTAATAGTGGATCTACTCCCGGTGTTTAATAATAACTATGCTAAAGATGCTTATGATCTCTTCTCGTTTTGCTCTGGTTATTTGCTCAATCTGCAACTGTCTGATCAAACAAACATTGCCAGCCAAAGTTCCTCTTTTCTGGAAATGTTTACTAAGTTTTTTGATCGATGCATGTCAACTATTTCTTTAAAAGAGAGTCAGTTTTTCTTTAAACTGAACATTCTTTTTTTAACGTTTCAGTTTCTTTACTGTGCACAATACGAGATTATTAGCTCTTCGTCTAGAAATTCCATACGTTTGGCAAGAGAGTTGATAAGTAAGCTGCTGAGTTATGGACAGACTGATTTGTTAGAATGCTACCGTTGTCTTAGATCTTCGACTGAACCAACAAACCCCTTCTCAGTGATTTCTTTGGAGACATGGATCATTTTGAATAAACTTCTGATTCTTAGTACTGGAAAATACGGAAGTTTATGGGAGCAGGTCGATAATTATTTGAGTTTGGATGGCCCTGAGTTATCAATTTTAGAGATGGAAAAGATATGGTACATTATAATCACAGTATCTCCAGTGTTTCAGTTTAATGACCTCGGTGTCGCCGGAAGCCCTACCAGTCATAGTTATTGGCCTCTCGTTCTCAAAACGTGCCGAAGTACCTTTGAAAGACAAAAGAAGGGCATCGATCCTAAAGTCACAGAACGTTATTTACGAGTTTTATTGTTAAGAATTAATCTTTTGATATCTGAATGGTTTTGGTCAGAAGTAGCATCCGTTTTAACTGCTATCTTTGACTTCTTCAGTCATCGTAAATTTATTGATCTTTCTTATGAGTCATCCGAAGATGTTGCTTCAGAATTTCCAGATTTTATAAAATCACTGGACAGGTCTCCCGATTTGCACATAAGTGCGCTTGATACGTGTTTTGTCATTTTTCTCAAAACAGTGATTATTTCAATTCAAAGGCTAAAATGCGATTCTAAAAACACTTCGATAATACGTCGAATCGTTTCAAGACTTCAACCACTTCATGCCCGACAGTATAGAAGAGAGATTCCTTTCTCAATGAAAGACTATATGTCTCTCGAACATACACATACTCTATTAATATCATTGTTTTGGGTTGCTCCAGAGAACTGCAAACCAAACGTAAATGGAATACGAGACAATGTCATATTTGAAGGCTCGCATCTCAAAGCGCGATTAATTAGTTTAAAGGCTTGGCAATATTTGATGCGATATATACTACTGTATGGATCGGACGCTCAATTGGATGCCTGTATGAACTGGCTTGATTCGTTAATGGAAGTCACTTTGAACGAATACTTATCATTGGTATTCTCAGATCAGGGTCTCGATGAAATTGAACTTATTGCTTATTCCCAAGGCCAATTGGAAGACTTCCTATTAGTGGCCTTTTACTCGCTTCAAGCTTTAATACCAAATCCTTCAGTATACATTCGAAGAATAAACTGTTTGCTGACGTTTCACTGTAGTCAATTCATATTTCAGAATTCGTCAAGTTTGCCCTCAAAGGTTATACTTGAATGTACTTATTTTTTAAAAAAATTTCTCACTTATCACTCTGCCTGTCAATTACCTCGTGATAAAACAGTAACTAATGTCGTCTCTGCTGATAGTCAAGATGCTTATTTCGAAAATGACTACATTGATGATACTGAATTAATGATCGAGCAAGAAAAATTTGAACGAATTTGTGAACTAGCTAAACTGTTAAGGAAGCATGTTTCACCTTACCTATATCAGACTATATCTACATTAGTAGGAAGCGATGAAAGTGAATACAAATCATTTCGTCCTGTATTAATTCCTTTAATGGAATGCATGGCACTTTGCGCTAGCTCTGCAGTTGAAGCTAAAATTAACGATTGGAGTTACTATGTGGATTTTGGTTCTGAATCTTGGGAACGAATCCGCAATACACGACTGAAGCGATCACTAAGCAGCCAATTTTATTCTATTCTTATAGAAACTAATGTTTCGTTTTTAGTCGACCAGCGAGAAAAAGTCGTGACTGTTTGGTTTGAATCACTGGGTGCTTTACATGATTCGTACGCTGCCTCATTTACCTTACTTCTTTTGGAGAAAGATAATAATAACCCATTATTATTTAACCTACCAATTATACTAGACGATCATGAGGCATTCCACCGCCAATTCAAGTCAGTTCAACTAAGCTTAATTTCTTCTGTCCTTGGAAATATGGCAAAGATTTACGACGATGTAAAAAACAACTACATGGAAAGTCAGCAATACTATCAAATACTTTTTCTTCAGTATTTAAGCTCATTGTTAGCATCCATGCAAAGCAGTTATGAAAGTCTTGTTTATTCAGGTGATGAGCATTCCATATTCATTTCATCCGCGCAAAGGGTTGTGGGTGACATTCTTCAATATTGTAGTCCCTTTGCTAATGAAAGGAATTTGGCAGGACTCCGTTACTTTATGGACTCTGCAAGGTTTCCTCAACCACCGGAGCGTTTAGAATACGCCGCTTTTCGACTACGAAGTTATGCCCGTAAAAACTTAGCCTCAAACTCTTCTCGAAGCGCCTTATTCAGTTTTTTAAAGGCAAACTTCGATGTTGCCCTATTAGAGCAAAAGCAGAAAGATATAATGAATCTCTTAACTCTTGCTATGGGAAGTTACAGTCTAGATGCCAACGACCATTGGGATGTTGAAGTCTCTACATTACGAAAATTTTGCCTAAAAGACCTTTTGTTGAATTACTTAAGCGTCAAGTCTTTAGTGGCATCATTCTATTCTTCTTTGCTGCTTGACTGTCTAACTCAAGTTTATAGCAGCTTTCAGTACGTATATCTTAACGAAGAACATCAGATAAAGATTTGTGAAGAGGTTTATACATCTATTTCTGCGTTGGAGAATTTTGCCTTATTGTACTCATCTTCGAATCCTGTCATTGCTGGTAAAATATATCATCTTCTATCTGCTGTATCAAAATTTGCATTAGTAAAGACTGATAACCGTTTTGTCTTAGATCTTCAAAACTATTTGGGAAAATTAAGTCGGGAGTTTTTGTTAGAGCTTTGTTGGATTTTACAAAGTCAAGAGTACCCTCCACCTTTTTGTCAAGAGGTATGTCCACAGTCTAAACTCTTCAGCTCAATTGAGCAGCACTGTAAGGCTGACTGGTACGAAAATATTGATAATATTGTTCACAAAGTTAGAAAAACCAAGTTGCATTTGCCCTCCGTTGTCGAACAGGAATCTACGAAGTGGAATGCTTTAATAGAACTTTTTGTTCAATCATGGAAAAGGAAACCGGATATTTTGGAACCAGAATTAGAGACCTTTTATAGAAATGTGCGTTTACATCATAATTCTCTATCAGATTTACCCTTTCAGGTTAGTGATGTTCTAGCCAGAATAGACCGTCTTTGGATTATTGAGGGTATCAGTTTGCATGACATGTATATATAGATTAATTTATCGCTACGTTTAGAGTATTTGTTTTATAATTATTTATTAGACACAGGGTATCGTTTTTTTTTATTTACATTTAAAACAAAGAAATAAAAAACTGTTATTTATTTATCCTGACTAATCATATAATATAAACCCAAAAAATTTCAATTTTTAATGTTCACCATGTACCACGACCATAATTATTTTATTACACGTCTGCAGTGTGACCATCTGCAGCTTCCTCTTCCTCTTCGCCTTCACTAGCTTCAGATCCAGAATGCTCACTTGAAGGTTGATTTTTCTTTGACTTTTTATTCTTCTTATCCAGCTTACGCTGAACATTTTGTTCTTGTGCTCTCTTTCTCTTTTCTTTAAGAGAACGATTTTCATTGTGATACTTGTCAAGTTGACGAACTTCATCCTCAGACTTCTGTACATGACTGTGATAAAGGACCTTACCTCCCATTGCTTCTTCGGTAACTTTTGTGAGCTCCAAAGTCAAACGGGGACCAATTTCAATTAACTTAATCGCCTGCTGCTTGGGTTTTAGCAACTGAGATTCGCTAAGGAGTTTTTCTTCGATTTTTGTTGGTGTAGGTCGAGAGACTTCGACGGTAGCATCTTCTTCAGCCTCAGAATCACTGGGTACTCCGGACATCCCTTCTCCATGCAAAACGAAATCCGAGATATCACGAACTCCATTTAAATCCGGGAGATCAGAGGGATGCGTTTGGCCCTTTAAAAGACGATTGATTGGCCGCGAAACCCCTACAGGCTTGGTGGTAATTAAGTAATGACGAAGATCTATGTAGCCATCGTCACGTTTGTTGAGTAGAAGCACACGTTTTACTGAATTTATGTTGGTCGACTGAAGCGACAAGGGAGGAAACATGTTTTGGAAAGTTGTTGTCAGTAAAGCTTCATGGGGGGTTTCCTTAGAGGACTTTGTATTGAAATGGTTCATTACGAGAAGAGGAGGAGTCAAAAACTCTGCGTTTGGAGATTTTGGAGTCTTTTGAAGGTTTCGAACATCTTTGTTGAGCATATACTCATGGATACGAAAATGCAAAGCTGGGCCTCTTGGAGCACGAACAATTCGTAAATTTGCATTCGTATCGGAACGAGAAAGAACCATCAAATGAGAAACTCCCAAAGGACCAGTCATTGTTATGTAGTCCTTAAGTTTGTTTGCTTTACGTTCCTAAACAGAGTTAACAAATCTATGCCTAAAAGGTAGAAATACTTACCCTCAAGCGCACAGCTGTATGCGGTTCCATCATGTGTCGAAGATCACGAGTAAGAAGAGAAAGACTTTTGCCTATTTCAGATGCACCAACACGGATAACCATCTAGTTTGTGTTAATATTTACCCTTTCCCAGAGCTAAAGCTATCTGAGAGCAATACTTACCGATTTGGGAACCGAGGCCTCACTAGTAGGATCTTCTTTCAAATGAGTCCTTTTCTTCACCTAAAATATAAAAGTTAATAATCAAAGAATCCAAATAAAAGAAAAACATACGCGTTTCTTGCCAATTCCAGCCATTGCAAATTTTGGTGAAGAGATGATAATTTCTTGGTGGTGAAAATAGTTTACACCACCACCAAAAACACGTTGTATGTTTCCAGATGTGGCAGTTTTTGAAAAACTAATTTTTCAAATACGAATCATTGTTTAAACCATATTCTTTTACTTTTTACTTTTTTTTTTTAGAGAGAAGAACAAATATAAGAGTTAAAAAAATTTTAAATGAATCCATTTTATTTGCTTACGTTTCCTTGATTCCTTGATTCCTTTTCTTTTTTTCTTTTCAACACCTGAGTCGTATTTTAGAAAGTACCATAGGAATAGCATAAGAAAGCCATGATAATTCATGCTTTGTCGGTTTATGAGCAAATATTCATTTTGGAGACATTTTGAAGAGGGATTGCAAAATTTCACTCCTTGTCTAAACACTGCAGCGCTACGCTTGGTTGGATCCTTACCCTCTTAATCTCTTCGGACTCAAGTAATTTATGTAAGGAGGCAGTGACTGATTTCAAATGTTGAACCAATTTGTTTTATTTCTAAACCCCTTCAAACTTGAAGCATTTTAGAACTTTCTGAATTAATGTCTGTAGCAAGTTGTTTTTATGCCTTGAAACGAACCCCCGACACATCGAAATTCTGTACATTGATTCTTCATTTGGTATACCAATTCAAACGACAGAACTAGCTATAATCCACAAACCATCATTGTATTACTTATCTTGATGTTGTTTCTCGTTTCTATTCCAATTCTGTGTTGCTTTTCGTTCATTCTTGTTTCTTCCTTCTTCCTTTACAAAAAAATATTCATTGCAGTCTACTCTAGCATCACTTAAACTCAGAAAGAATCCAACATTTACACGGCCGACCTTCGAATTGAACTTTGTATTATACGTGTTCATTCTATTTTGAATATCTCGTTTCCTTTTTGTTTTTTTTTTCTTTTGGATTCAGTCAAGGATACTTTTCTCCTCTATGAATGTCGGGAGGGGACAATGATTGAAGATTAGAAAGAAGGTTGCAACCGATCATGGAACTCTTTTCGTTTACTAAGTAAATTCCCATTTGCTGGAGCAAGTCAATCATTCTGCGCCGTTCTCTACAAGGTCAGGAAATGCAACATTTGTTTGGGATCACAAGAAGGGTGAATTAAGCAATTAGTTATTGGAATTATTCATCCATAAATTGCAAAGAATCTTTTTCTTAATACTTCGTCTTTTACGTTCAAGAAACCAAGATTTCGTATTTATTTATTGAGGTAACACAGGTAACGTAAACAAATGAGTCTTCGTGGCCTTCATTGGTGCTTGTATAATTCATTGAATGTATATATCATTTTTACGTCTCTATAAAAGTTGAAATACTCATTATCCTATTTTCTTGTTATTGAACTGGCTAAAGCACAGTTTTCTGAAGTACGAATTGAGCCCTGGTAATTCTTCAAAAGGGTGAAAGTAGACTTGCAAAGCAACTGCTTTCAAAGGTTTTATAAGATATCTATTCTACTATTTCCACCGTTTCTACTCGTGGTAAACAAGCAATTCACTTTTACTCCCTCTCACTCACTAAATGGTAAACAATACCTAAAGGGGTTGACAGTGGGTTTTGCCAACTGCACGCATCTTCCATCCAACAACTAGCAAGAACCGATTTTTTGTCACAGTTGCTGTGGGGCTTTCATGGACAAGCAGATCCTTCAGGCTCTCTTATAATGACTGAAATTTTCGAAAAAATACAAGGGAGATCCGGTTCTGACAGTAAAAATCAATACTCATCATCTTCAGATCCTTCTTTTAAAATTTCTCTCTCTTCTACACCTTCCGTATCTGTTGAGACAGCCGAAGCAAAAGGAACGACTGAGTATGACAATCAGAACGTTTCGACTAGTTATGATCCCATTCTTTTACCGGACCGTTTAAAAAACGTGTATGAAGAAATAACTACTCAGGTGAAACAAATAGTAAGTTTAAGAGATAGAATTGCGTAGTAAAACCATTAACGAAAGCCGTTTTTTGGTGTAATATGGACCTATGCTTTGATGTTATTGTTTCTGCGTGGTTTCGTTCGATATCGCATCCCTATCCTGAATCACAACTGTTTATGGATTGATACTAACTCGCTGCTTTAGGAAAAAACAAAGGACTCAGAGGAACAGCCCGCCGACTCTAGAAAAAAATCAAATGAAGCTATTCCGTCTACGGATACTAAAACTGAAAATCTCAAAACTCTCGAGCCCCAAAATGATCCTTTAAAAACTCCTCCATCCAGCCATTCCCAACTGGACAACTCATTCTATAAAGCATCTGAACCGATGGCCTCTAATCAGATTATGGGACGTTTAGTTGTACGTCTTCGTCAGGCCCGTAATCTGCTAATCTCCAGTATGCATGTTGAACCATATGCAGTCATTAATTATGATAAAACCGAAGTTGTGACTCCTTCTTCAAAGAAAGATGCCGAAAATGGGATGGGAATTACCATCCCTTGCAAAACACGAACCGTGAACGAGAACTTTCCTATGTCTCCTTCCCTCATTCAATCTGAGTTGTTATTTGCTGAAGCTCGAGCACCTCGATGGGACTTTGAAACTGTTTTCGACGTTATAAATCCAGAGTCCGCCGTTTCTGTCAGTGTTTACGACCGTTTGAATAACGATTTCTTCCTAGGAAGCGTCAAGGTTGTGCCGGTTTTATTAAACGAGTATTTAAATGAAGGGTGGTATAAATTGGAACCTTTGGACTTATCACAGCCCTTCGAAGGTGAAGTCAATATTCAAAGTATATTTGAACAGTCAGAAATCACACGATTCGGACCAGAAGATTTTACGATTCTTCGACTGATCGGGAAAGGTATGTTGATTTTTTTTTTTTTTTTTTTTTTCGGAGAATATCAAAGTAGTAACTAGTGTTTAGGAACATTTGGCCACGTTTATCTTGTTCAAAAAAATGACACGGGTCGAATTTATGCTATGAAAAAGATTTCAAAAAAATTAATTGTTAGAAAAAGGGAAGTAACACATACTATTGGGGAGAGGAATATACTGGTTCGAACTTCACTTGATGAATCACCGTTTATCGTTGGACTGAAGTTTTCTTTTCAAACTGATTCTGACTTGTTCTTAATTACGGATTACATGAGTGGAGGTGAATTATTTTGGCATCTACAACATGAGGGGCGGTTTCGCGAAGATCGGGCTAAGTTTTATATAGCAGAACTTGTTTTGGCCTTAGAACATCTTCACAAGCATGACATTATTTATAGAGACCTGAAGCCCGAAAATATTCTTTTAGATATAAGCGGACATATTGCATTGTGTGATTTCGGATTGTCGAAAGCAAATCTTTCGTCCGAAGACACTACAAATACTTTTTGTGGAACTACGGAATACCTGGCACCCGAGGTTTTATTGGATGATAAGGGGTATACGAAGCAGGTAGATTTTTGGTCTCTCGGTGTTTTAGTTTTCGAAATGTGTTGTGGTTGGAGTCCCTTTTATGCACCGGATGTGCAACAGATGTACAGAAATATAGCTTTTGGGAAAGTTCGGTTTCCCAAAGGCGTGCTATCCCAAGAAGCTCGCAGCTTCGTTCGTGGATTGCTGAATCGGAATCCCAAACATCGACTGGGAGCAATTGCAGATGCGGAGGAACTAAAAGCGCATCCATTTTTTGATGATATCAACTGGAGTTTGCTGGCGAAGAAAAAGTTACCCCCTCCATTTAAGCCTCAAGTACAAAGTGATTTGGATGTCTCCAATTTTGATCAAGAATTTACGAACACTAATGTTCGCAATATAAACTTAAATGGTCCCCAGGATTCAGTTAATGGTTCTACACCTCTATCAAATACGATGCAAGACAGATTCAAAGGATTTACTTTGTAAGTTGGTTTTTAACCAAACAACCCTTTGTTGTAGAGCAATTTACTAACTTTTTGCAGTACCAATAAATCCTTAGAAGATCGGTTTGAAGGTTTTCACGTTGATGAATTTTCGGAAAGAGACCGGCTCAAAGACTCCGTTCGTAATGAAAAAAACGGTTTTGATAAAGATGACCCTGTAGCAGATTCTGTTTTTGGAGAAACATTTGAGGGTTAATTATTCTGTAAGGGGAAAAACAAGTGTTCTCAACGTTAGTACTGGCTCATGTTATACATGACGAAATGATCTTTTCTTGCATTTTTGTTTACGTCTTCTAGGTTTGTATCTTTACCGTTCCTTCATTGCATTTCTATCGTTATTATTGATTTATTCTTTTTATTTTCTTACGTTCTATTAATTAACAAGCATTTCTATGATTAATCGATGACCTTTTGCTAAGTAAGTATACTCTGTCCTTGAGGGAACTTAATCTCACTGTCGTTACTGTATTGTAGAAGGTAAGGGAACCTTTAAATAATTTTCAGTTTGTATAATGCATTATGTATCAAGCTTCTATACTATTAGACGAGGTATCCAAGGAATATTGACTTTTCCAATTTCGGATTTGCATTCATAAATCATTTTTGTAATAACCATGTCATTCGCATTGCAATATAATAACGAGTTCTGAAATTATCTATATTTGGAATAGTGCGACTCAAGTAATATCCTTATTAGCTGTTTGGGGTAAACGATGGTTTCACCTACAGCAGTTTTCTTTTACCACTATCCACCAGTATGGCTGGTAAGTTCATAAGTAAAAACCGAAAATGAAAGACTAACGAAAAACAGACTTCAACGCTCTGGCTACTCAGTTCACTCAATTTTATTATCAAACTTTCGACACCGATCGTTCTCAACTCTCATCTTTATACGTAAGTGACTCAGCGAAAGAGAAACCAAGTCAAGCTGAAGTTGAAAAAGAAAGTAACTAACAGTGTTTGTAAAGCGTGATGAGTCTATGTTGAGTTTTGAGGGCGCCCAACTCCAAGGTGCTAAGGATATTGTTGAGAAACTTATGGTACGTGAAGATCTCACCTGCTCATAACAAAACTAACGACGAATTACAGGGTCTCCCCTTCCAACGTGTCCAACACCGTATTTCTACTTTGGATGCACAACCTACCGGTGCTAACGGCTCCGTTGTTGTTATGGTTACTGGTGAACTTTTGGTAAGCTGAACAAGAAATATTGAGTCTACATATATATGTTTGAAGACTCTATGAGATAAAATATTTAATTCATTTGAATCCAACTAACATGCTTCATAGTTGGATGAGGAACAAATGGCACAACGCTACAGCCAAGTTTTCCATCTTGTGAATAATGGCGGTAACTACTTTGTTTTGAATGATCTTTTCCGTCTTAACTATGGTTAGATAAAAACAAGAAATTAAAGTTGGTTTTCCATGAATATACGTAGTATTTTTCTGGTTATGAATATGTCATTTCCCTTAGAAAAAACCTTATCGAATCTTAAAAGACGCATATAAAACCTTCCATTACTAATGGAAGACATCAAAAACAAAATTTTGGTTAAACAGATAGTTGTAATGTAAAAGTCTAAAAAATTTCATAAACCTGGAAAGACGAAATACTCAATCCATTTTGTATTTTTAGAGGAAGAAGTCACTTTAAACAGCGCGTTCCGGTTTTCTAGTTTCATGTTATTAGTATTTTTTCTAATCATGCTTGACAAAAGAATCACTTACCTTTCTAATGAAACTACCGAAATGCATTTGAAGAGATTAGCGTATGAAGCTTTCCATAGTCGAATACAACCGTCATCACCAGAAGTGCTTAAAATTGTACCGGTAACGTTAAACTGACACCTCCAAACCTGGCACTTGTGATTATCATATTCACCAATCAACTCTACCTTTATGGGTTCATGAGTGGTCTCCGCGGGAGACTCGTATTCAAAAGAGTTTGTTTGGTTTGGTTGTAAAGGAATAGAAACTTTGAAAATGCGTACATTTCCGTCCTTGCTGGCTGTGGCTAGTAAATGGTAGAGGCGTCCCATCGAAGGCGCCCATGCAATGTCACGGACGAGATCGGCATGTCCAGGCAAGGAAGCAATTTGCTTCCATTTTGCACTAGCGTTTTGAGTATATAAGTAAGCTTTGTCCATACACCCCACGGCAACGCATTGAGTGCGCCAACGAGAAGGGCACCAACTGACACAAAAGGAAGATTGTTCATTACGAGAAGGGGGAGAAGGGAGCAATTTAATCTCATCCATCAAAGTCCAAGAAGAAATATTTTCAGGCTCGAGAGCTTCATATATCCTCAAAGTAGCATCTGCTGAAATTGCAGCAAGTTTACAACCATGCTGGATAGGACAAAAGCTGATATCTAAAACTGCACTTCTGGCATCCATTAATTTTGCAACCTCGACCCATGCTTTCGTATGTAAACCTCCCTTTTGTTCCTGGTAAACTCGAACACCTCTGTCTAAGCTACAGACAGCTAAGACCTGACCAAATTCTGGGTGAGCCCATTCAATTCTCATAAGGCTCGCATCTCCAGCTCTCCACTCAGACGAGATTTTCCAATTCTCGCTCTCTTCATCAAAATCGTAGACTTTTACTCGTTGGTCCGCGGAACATGAAGCCATCCTACGACCGTAGAAATCTACATGTTCTGTTAGGTATGAAATTCCATTGCCAGAGATCTTTCACCTACCGTATGATACATCATTAATTAAGTCCTTATGATTAGTCTCAATTGTTGTCGATTCAACCTTGTCCATGATTGAATTTTACTTTGGGACTATAATATGGTAGTTGGAAGTGAATTGAGCTTACCCTTCTTAATCCTTAACAGCTACAAGGAGACGCACATTTTTAGCGATAAAACATAATTTGAATAAAAGGAAAAGGAATTTAATTCCCATGCATAAAAATAAGTAGAGACGAACATATTCTATCTGACTAGGGTAGCAATCCTAAATGCTGTTGTTGAGAACTTTGCTAATGCTGGTTCAAGGTTACTTCTTGCAATATTTATGAATTTCTACTTAGAGTCTGTTTAATATTTTCATTGAAGTCTCTACAAAGGTGGTATTCGCATGGTGGTAGGACTTAAACGTTTGTTTGACATGCGAGTAACAGTATGAACTGAAGTAACACTCATAAACAAGCTGATGATTTCAGTGCATCTAAGTGCTTGTCAACAACAAAACACAATGGATGAGGAATACGACGTAATTGTGCTGGGAACAGGACTTACAGAATGTATTTTGAGCGGTTTGCTCAGTATTGATGGGAAGAAAGTCTTGCACATTGATAGAAATGACTACTATGGAGCGTATGTAGATGCACTAGTGCATACTTTGGTTGACGAGGAAGGCAAGGAAACTAACAGGAAATGTACAGAGATTCGGCTAGTTTGAATTTAACTCAGCTGTATGGAATGTTTCGACAAGGTGAAGAACGCCCAGAAAACCTTGGTCGTGATCGAGATTGGTGTGTAGATTTAGTCCCCAAATTTCTGATGGCCAATGGAGATTTGACCAATATTTTGGTTTATACCGACGTTACTCGCTATATCGAGTTTAAGCAAATTTCTGGTAGTTATGTATACCGAGATGGGAGAATCGCAAAAGTACCAGGGAATGAGATGGAAGCTTTGAAGAGCCCTCTGATGAGTTTATTTGAGAAGCGCCGAGCTAAAAAGTTTTTGGAGTGGGTTAGCAACTACCGCGAAGAGGATCCCAGCACGCAGAAAGACATCAATTTGGATCGCGATTCCATGGAGACAGTATACAAAAAGTTTGGTCTTCAATCGGGTACACAAGATTTCATTGGACATGCCATGGCGCTTTATTTGGACGAGTCGTACATTAAGAAGCCTGCCCGTGAGACGCGAGACCGTATCTTGTTGTATGCCTCTTCGATGGCCAAATTTGGCAAATCCCCTTATATTTATCCCATGTATGGTCTTGGAGAGCTTCCTCAAGGATTTGCTCGTTTGAGTGCGATTTATGGCGGGACATACATGCTTGGCCAACCAGTGGATGCAATAGAGTATGATGGAAATGGCGTTGCCGTTGGAGTTCGTAGTGGAGAACAAGTAGCCAAGGCAAAGCAGGTTGTTGGTGACCCATCGTATTTCCGAGAAAAGGTACGCAGCATTGGCAGATTGGTCCGTGCCATTTGTATTTTAGATCACCCAATTCCTAATACGGACAATTTGGATTCCGTGCAAATTATAATTCCCCAAAACCAAGTCAAGAGAAAGCATGATATTTACATTGCATGCATTTCATCTGTACATAATGTATGCCCTAAAGGATACTATTTGGCGATAATTTCTACGATTGTAGAAACCGCCAATCCTTTATCTGAAATTGCACCAGGCTTGAAATTATTGGGTCCTGTTGTGGAGTCCTTTTCTCGGGTGCAAGAGTTATACGAGCCGATGGAAGATGGTACAAAGGACCAATGCTATATTACAAAGAGTGTTGATGCTACATCGCACTTTGAAACGATGGCTCGCGATGTCCGTAATATCTATAAGCGTATGACAGGCAACGATTTAGTTTTGAAGAAGAGAGAATCCGCCGAAATTTCTTGAAACAGTGATGATGCAAGGGAAGAAGAAGTTGAACAGACGACGACAAAGGACACTCTCATGACTGTGAAGTTTGAAACTAAACGATGATGATAGGGTTGAGTACAGAACTGTATTTACGATATAAGCAATTAATAAGTACAAGATTATATGATATGATATGTATTGATGATGTGTTTTCCTATAGAGTATATTCTGCTGTGGTTTCTATGTTTGGTAGATTGTTTAAAGAACACTTGAATTACCGTTACTTAATATACATATAGATACAGAAAGAAATTGAGTATGATGATACAATTTTTACTACTTTCCATTACAACTACACGTCGTTTCTTTGGACTTGACAGGACATAGCGACCTATCGTAACTTTTCCCTTTTCACTGTATACTACTAGCTACCAAGGAATGGTGTTAGTTAAAGAGCGATCCCAACTACCGAAACGACCACGGTGAAGCCCATTAGGAATGTGAGCACTCTTTAAGGGAACGGACAAAATGATTTGCTTTTGCAAAAATAAGAGAAATCAACAAGAAAAAGACAGAAGTTTTCGTGAGACAAAGAAATATCACTATAAGAATATTTCCAGGGTAGGGTCTTGGAGGTAGCAACGGGAGAAACAATGAATGCGCATGACCGACCTATTAGGGTTATCGTGCAAAAGTGAGCTCATGCAACTCAACCAGAACCAAATTGTATGCACGCATGATTGAAAATGGAATTAGCAAATAGTGGGATATATGACTTTGGAATAAACGAGAATTATGATGGAAGTGAAGGAGAGGATGAAGAGGATGAATTCCCAGGAGAATTGGAATTCTCATTGAGCTTTGGAAATTTGGCGACACCATTCATCGGTAAGGATGGTGAATTTGATAGTGGACTAGGACTTAATGACACGATCGCACTTGACGAAAATCAATTTGCAGTTCTGGATGGCATTAATGATGGAGTCGACTTTGGATCGGAGTTGAATGAAAAGAATTTTTTGGATGGCGAAAATAGCTTACATACGATTACGAAAGACTCTAAAAATCAATTAGAGGATGGAAAATTAGATTGGAAAACTAGTCATGGTCCTGAAAGTAATACGTTAACAAAATTTTTCTCTGAAAAGTTTGAGCCAAGCAGGACCGAGCCTCAATCCATAAAGAATAATGGATTTACGAGCCATGAAGAGTCCAATGCGCTTACGGAAAACCCTATGAGCTTAGAAGATTTGAAGTTTTTACACAAAAAAGACTTGTTAACAGAACGTCGAAAATCCGCGTCCCTTTTGAGCAATGCTAGGAAAGCATCTGAAATCTATCCAGAAAAAGACGCTGTTGTATCAGATGCTGCCGAAATTTTTGCAAGTTCGGATGATGAAGATGAGGTTGCTGAAGAAGACTTGGTCAGTGCATCCTGGGTCGATAACCTCGACATCGATATGGCATCGTTCAACAGTCATCGCAACGAGGCATATATTCCTGATCATGATAACTTGGACGAGCGCTCAGATGACGAGTTTTTGCTTGGTATTTTGAGTTCTGACTCGAGTGTTGAAAATTTAAACGATGATGAACGCGATGACGTTGATTTCATTGGATGGGAATGCTTTTTCGATGATTCTTCCGATGAATTGGATCCATTGACTCGCAGTTCCCGCAATGGTGCTTACCGTCGTCATTCCTTTTCTACAAGTCGTCCTCAAGAGGATGACGGCGACACTACGGATGAAGAAGTGCCTCAGCTTTGTGAACCCAAGCTTGGCAGATCTACCTCTTTGCAAGAAACCCCTTCTAATTCTTCTTCCGCCATGTTCGACCCTCTAGCTTCTGCTTTTTCTGACCCCCCCTTCTCTAAGGTTTCTTCCTTTCCTATTCCAGAAGATGCTGGATTGGAAACTTCGCAATCTAAACCTACTTCACCAATTAAAGATTCCTTTCATCCTGAAAATCATACTAACAACGATGGACCCGTTCTCGCTAGCTTTGTAGATACATCTCCCGTTATCACGTCTGATGCAAATGGCATTTCCTCGTTCGAATTGGATCCGAAATTGAATTATTCTCAACCTAAACCTCCCGTTTTAGGTACATGGAATAGAGAACCTGACCATTTGGTTGGCTTTATTGACGGAAAGCATTCCCACTCTCTTTATGAAGACAAGTTTAACGCATCTAAGAAAGGCGATGTGGAGACCCCTATCCCCACACAATCTTCAAACAAAACATCAAATACTGAAGAACCATCTTTGGATGATATCCTTGATACATCGCTTCTCCAAGCTGCTACGACTAATAATGATACGAAACCTGAGGAATCTGTAACCAGCCAAGAGGATAACCTTCTGAATCGCTGGGAGAAAATTCCTATTGGTACATTCAGACGGAATCAATACATTAAATCGATGGCTCGAAAAGACGAACTTATTCGAGACGAATGGTGCACCTTGGCTATCAAGTCTCGCGAAAAGCGAAGACATAAGCAACGATCTGCTACACTTAACAATGTTAGTTCGGTCGCTGCAAAGCCGAAGCATTCTCGTAAAGCTCGTCGTGCACTTAAAAAGAAAGCAAAGAAAATCACATATCGACAATTACACTCAGACTTCCAAAGCACTTTAGAAGATGATCGAACTGACGGCTCTTATTTTGATAACGATTATGAAACTGTTGGTTTAGGTCTTGGTCCTGAGTTGTCTCCTCTATTCGAAGTTCTGGAATCTACTGGGTATTAAATTTAATTTTGGGTTATTTTGGGTTATTTACTTAATACATATGTTCATTTTTACTATAGTAACTTTTATCTGTAAAAGTTGCTTTAGTAATGCAACTGCTGTCTTAACTTATAGGTTAACTTGACGTGCATCAATGCACACGTGAAAGAAGTACTACTCTTTCTGTTTTGCTCGATGTTGTGTTTACGACTTTTTTTTTTTTTTTTAAATGAAAAATGGAAGGAAAAACAACGAAGTTGTCTATTTGCAGCCTGAATTGTCTTATTTTTGTTGTTCGGTTTGTTATTTTTCTCTATTATTGTGGTCTGGCTGGTTTAACTATATTTAATGCTTATGAAAATATGCTTAGTTCTGTTTGTTTTTTTTATCATTCTTTAAGCTTAGTAAAAATGCATAAGCAGAGCTCATTTAAAGAGGTCCTTTAATTATCTATATATTATGTATAAATATTTATGTTTTTTTCGTGTTTATTCGTTCCTTAAACTTTTTACTTTAACTTCTATAATCGTGAATGGTAATTCAAATAGCTGCTTTTCGTCCTGGGTATAATCAATTGTTTGAAAGTCTTTGTCTTCTTGACCTTTAAACTGGAACACGTTTTCGTGAGCGCGCAAGTTAAACTGAGATGCGATTAGTGCTTTAACCGATAAAACCGTCCAGTTTTGATGGAATCGAAAGTAAAGAGATTCGTGACTTTCATCGTACGTAGCACACACAGGCCGTGATATATTGTCTTTAATTATACCTGGCTTCTTTTCGACTTTTCTGTCTTGATAAAAATCTAGTACTGGCAAACCATGTCTTTTCCAGATGTGTCGCCAAACGGGCTCTATTCTATCCAATACACCAGCAGAAGTGATTTCCTTCTCTGAAATGTACTTGCGTATATACGAGGAAAAATAAATTTCAGAATCCTCGCGTTCACTCTTGCTTATAGAAACATCATTAAGTTTCATTAGGACAGGTAGGCGAGCAATAACAAACATTCTACTCTCATCAGTCTTATCATGAAGTTTTGAAAGAGAGACACGAAGTTCTTTCAGATTTTTAAGTTTCTGTAAAAGAGTTATTTGATCCCATGAGCTAATGTTGTTTCCTGAAATATCTAGAAAAGATAAGTATTGCATCTTTTCTAAGGGTAAAGTATTTAAGTCGGAAACATTAGCAAAAGAAATATTAAGCCATTTTGTTCTGTAATCGTTAGTATAGCTTCGTTCATTGATTGTATTACCTTTCAAACACAGAAGAAGAAGAGATATCAATTGTCAATAACTGAGTGTTGTGTGACAAGCTAAGGATTCCGGTTGATATAAAACGAGTATACTGGCTTAAATTTATATCATTGTAATCCAGGTGAAGTTCGTTAAGGCAAGGAAATGTGATTTGTATCCAATTAAGTTCATATGATTGAATGTTACAATCTCTTAATGATAGGCTCGATACTTGGGGGATAGAGTATGTATGAGTTAATCCATCCAAAAATAGGTATTGGTTCTTGCTGGATCAGTTAGTTTACTGAAAAGTTCCTCGTCTCGTACTCCAAAATCAATTCGCTCAAATTTGCCAACTGACTGCATAGGAATAGCACATCATTCATAGAAGTGAGTAAGTTATTAGATAAATTAAGTTTTTGGATCCCTGTATTCAATTAGTAGAGGCAACGAGTAATTGTTCCTATACCTGGTAAAATGGATCCAAGATCTATACCACTATCAACTGAAGATATTTGCAAGTTTTCCAAAATTACTATCCTTAACCTCTGAAAGTCTGCTTGCAAGCTTTTGATGTCTTGAAACCCGCAAAACTCAATTTGTTTGCCATTATCCAAGTTTAATGACGATATTAATGGTGAAGAACTCCCATACTTTTCCTGCAAAGCATTTAAAAAAGATTTCTTTTTATCAAAAGGAAATTCTTTCGAGCAGTACAGGCTTCGATTTTTCACAATTCTGCAAGGTTAAACAGTCCTTCACGATTTCAAAACATACATTGGTAGTTTGTGACGCCAGCATCTTTTTACAAAAGTTTTTGGATCGATATCCTTGTCTAAAATAATCTTGAAATCACTATTTTCTTGATGTTCTGGTACAAGAACAATACGTGTACCCAAAATACTAGCGTATTCAGAAGCAAGAATATTCTTCATCTTTATTTAATTAATAAACAGTAAAAGGTATGACTTGTATACAATCCTCTCTACGTATTTTAAGTGCCCAAAAAGATGTTAAGAAGTTAGGCATGGTGGAAATGAATATTTGGTAGTTCAATATTGAAACCTTCATACAGGTTTTTTAACGAGCCTTGGGTGAATTGAGTTTACGGGTTTATAATATGTATATTGCAATAGAAGAAGTGCAAATTTTCTCGATGAACAACTATATCTAGTCCTTCCACGAAAGCAGAATAAACAGAAATTTAAGACATGGCTGAGAGTTCTTTACTCAATGCAAGTAGGTTGTTACAATGTAGAATACTTGTGAAATGACAATTAGTATTAAGAAGGAAACCAGATTTTAAAAAATATGGTGATTACATTTGACCAACAGTCTTACAGGTGTCTATATAATAACAGGTGTTCTTTTTTTTTCTTTTTCGCAGGATTGTTGAGAAAAAACTTCTTGAAACTTTAGCCATTGTACACTCTCGCTATTATTCTCAGTCTGAGCATGATGTAGAATCTCCTGTAATAAAATTGAAGGGTAAGGTCCATCGGCAGAACACGTTTTTAGAAAATCTATTGCTCGACTTGAGTCATATTTGGAACACATTGCTTTGAGTAACGTTTTTGAAGCATTCGAGCTCGTAATCATGCCATTTCGTAAGTCATCTTTGGAGTACTCAGCGATGTTTAAATATTTCCGAATCCATTCATGTCCTTTTTTCCTAAAGCAATAGCAGAAAAACAGGATTGAGTTGCTCGGCCTTAAAACATCTGGGAATTCTTGGTAAAGTACCCGAGAAAGGTGAGTATGACAACTCTCTAATAAGATGCTATTTACATAACGTTTTTGATTTTCATTCAAAACTGGATTTTTCCCCAGGAAGGCTTTAAATAGTTTGTAGAATTTTACGTCTTTCGGCATTTGGCCATAGCATTTCAAAAGTTCAATGTACAAATCTTCTGGAATTTCCCTTCCATAGTTAACAAGGGAATTGTCAAGCTCTTCAAAAAGGTCGAAATCTTTTTTGACAGTAATATAATCTAATACTGGAAATAAAACGCCATAATTTCGGTGTTCAATTAACGATTGGAAGTTAGGGGTAGTAGAGAGAACGATATGAAATTCATGCAATTTTTTAGCTCGAAGTAATCTCGATAACAAGGAAGCTTTGACCTCAAGAAACGAACCGGTATGGGTATCCTTTTTTACCAAAAACAAAAATAAGGAAAGGGTATCTCTCAGACTTATCATTTTAGGTTCTCCTTTTAAAAATAAACTAAGAATTTTTATATTTACGTCTGTACCCTCTTTAAAAGCTTTAGTAAGCCATTCACTTAAAGCTCGATAATTACCGCTGTAAAGACTAGAAAGCAAACGGGAATCTGAGAAGTTTTCAAGTGAGACGGATTGTGAAGAGGTAGAAATTCGCATTCCGAACAACTCTACCCTTGCTAGCTCTTCTTGTTTTATCCGCATGTTCTCTGGTAGGCATTGGTCAATAGAATTGACCAAAGGAATGAATCCTTTATGCAGGGCATAAGTCCTGAGAATAGAGTAAAAAAATAGCTCAATGCTTTTATAAAGACTAGGTTGCGGTTGATGAACAGAAGCTGCAGAGTCTCTCAACAAACCCAAGAATTGCTGAAACTGA
Source organism: Schizosaccharomyces osmophilus (assembly GCF_027921745.1). Classification (NCBI taxonomy): domain Eukaryota; kingdom Fungi; phylum Ascomycota; class Schizosaccharomycetes; order Schizosaccharomycetales; family Schizosaccharomycetaceae; genus Schizosaccharomyces; species Schizosaccharomyces osmophilus. The sequence continues at coordinate 664,070 of NC_079239.1, read as the reverse complement.
GATCCCTGCTGCCAATAGATAGTAGAAAAAGAACGATCGTAGGAGAGGAATAGAAGAGAGTTTATGCATGCATGTATAAAGTTCTTCGGATCTTCTTGATTTTTTTCTGTCAATAATTTACAACGTTCGAATAAATCATTCGATATGCTCTCGGTAATCCTGTAAGAACGAGAATAGACGGGATCTAAACAAATTACCCTTTGTAAATATTCAAAAATTATATTTGCCTCTTCTTCAAAATTTGATTGCAGGAGAATGATTGCTAATTGGTTTTCTGAGAAGGAATCGATTAAGCGTAAATATAAACTTGCATTAGGTTCGTACAAAGTATAAAAAGGACTTAAAGAGGAGACACAATCATTATATAGTCTTGAAACGGATAGCTCCAAATTCGCATAGCTTATACCATGATTCTCAAGAACATTTACAAACGACCTAAAAGCGACCCTATTTTTCGAGAAACGTTTGTGTAACAATAATTCAGTCGGAAACCATCGATAGTCATATATGGACCTGACATTTCCTCTTCGAAATCCTACAACATTCGATGCCCTTTGATGAACATTATTGCAAGCACGATTTGTTGAGATACAGTCAGAAACGAAGGATTTCGACGTCCTTAAAAAGTGGTAATTATTCCTGTTTACTATAATTGACACCATTAATACAATACATCCTTAATGAGAGGAAAGGACTATAGAAATACTAATCACTGCGATGTAGGCTGGGAGTAGCATTATTAAAACAATCAAGTGTAATGAGAATGGTATTTTAAAATAACATATTCTTAATATTTATTGAAACAAACTTTTTTATATAATAAAAGAACTTTTTTAAATTACAGCATTTAAGCTGATCCATCTCAAGGTAGAGTTCAAAAAAAGGGTCAGTAAAACTAGTAATTTGAATGTGAATTAAACAAAATACACATATAGTATTTCTTTAGTCTTAATTTTTAATATCCTATTCACCATTGAAGCTCAGAAAGCCGGTCATCAATAGTACCCTATAATAATCTTTTGTGTGAATACTGTTAGCCCAATTCCAGGCGCTAGTAAGGCGGCCATCAATACAACTGCCAGCCTATATATGGTTAGCATACAATCCAATCAGAATAATAATTATTGTTCAAAATAATATTCTGAACTCAAAAAGACGACATACATCAAACCAGTTGTCTGCACCAGAGCCATCGAAACCAAAGCGCATGAAATCGGTTAGCACCATTTTCTTCAAATATTCCTTTCCTCCGAATGCAGTTTCTATGTAGCGAAGCAAAGCCGGATCATGCAAAGAGTCAAGTTCTTCAAAGAATAAAACAAGTGGAGTAAGAATACGTGGTACCTGCATATATTTATCAATAAATAGTAAAGCATTTGGAACTGCCGTATCTCCCAAGTGGATTGTCGAATCGCCGATCCATGAGCCCGCTTGTCTTTGAGCTTTACTCAAGATACGCTCCATAGCAATTCGAATATTAGGACACGCCTGAATTCTATGAACACCTTGATTATTATCGACCAATTCATACTGGACATCTGGATTTGTCAACTCCAAGTCACTCAAAGCCCATAAAGAAAAGATTTCACCCATAATCAAAAGCCACAAATTGAGACTCTGAAGTACGTAGTGATACTGCTTGTAATGATTATGTTGTAAACGAGAGCCATTTGCAGCATCAATAGCTAAACTGAATTCATCATCCACGGTATCGGCGGAGAAGTTTTGTTTAACCATATCTATCAATTTAGCAACCGGATCCCGGTTAAATCGAAGGTAGCTGTTGCTGTCCGCCAGGGAATATAAGCACCAACGGATTTGGTCCTTCGTTATGGCTGAGCTCGCGTGTCTTTTTGCGATAGTCTCTACCGCACGCTCTTTCGTTTTGATATCTTTTTGGATGGCAGATCTTGATCGACCGCCTGCTACAATTTCCATAGTAGCAGCCGTAATATAAGGATCATCAAGAACCTTCAAGGCTTTTCGATCTTCTAGATATTCGTAAACAGTCAAAATTGGCTTGAATAGATTGAAGCCAAGATTTTCCTGAATTTCCTGACACATGGAATCTTGAACAAAGTACATTAGTTTACCATAAGTGCTACCTAGACGATTGGGATTCAAGACTTTGTACCGTCGGCCAATCTCAAATACATCTTGGAAAAAGCTGGCATACTTTTCAAAATCTTTGGTTTCCAATAGATCCTGTCCAGCTTTGTAGTCATACGCTACCATAATTCCCGCCAGTACGGAGGTAATACCTTTCAATTGCTGGGCAGTTCGTTTAGCTTTTGACGAAAATCGTAAGGTATCAACGGTATCTGTGTAATCGCATACGTCCAAACTGATTCATTAGTTAATCGACAAGAAAATTCATCAAATTTACGTACGCAGCAACCAGCAAATGAAGCAGTTTTCGCTCTTGGTACTCTAGCCGTACAGGTATCACTTTACTACGCTGTGACATGAAACAAGGAGCATCTTCAGTAGTTTTATGGTTATTATGTAAACTTTCAGGTAAAATAGATGACAAGTAAAGTTCTCGTAACTCCGCTTTATTCATATTCTAACAAAATGATTCTAATTCTTCACAAGACGGACATAAAAGCACAAAAGCACGTAGAGATGCTAAATCCAATCACTTCGAACTCTAATTTTCGTTATTGGTGTTGTATTAGAGGTTTAAAATGCGTTTCTAGGCACTTCACTCAATTGACGGTCAAGAAATTGTAGTGGTATACTGACGGATTGTACAAGAACCCATACCAAGGTATACTTAACTACTATGGAACTTACTACTTTAATTTTACGAGTGTTTTTTATAGTGATTACTTTACATGCTGAAAAATATATTTGAAATAGCATTGAAAATCTTAGGCAATGGAAGTTCAATCCAGCCATTAACGAGAATTCGTGAAAGAATGGAATGTATTAAATAAGAACGAAAGGAACCCGAAGTAAAGTACAAAAACGTAGAAAACATAACTCATGTCATCACAAAATATAGCCGAATTATTGTAAGAAATATGAGTAAAAAGAATGCAATGAAAAAAAAAGTACGTTCGCAAAACCATCATAAAATAACGCGGCATATTCAAGTAGTGATAATGAATAACTCAAAATCAAAATCAAAAATTCAAAATTCTATCTCTCTGCCAGCAATAAAGTGCCGGACTTTTGAGAGAAGGCATCGCGTAGATCATCCGCACTACACATGGGTAAGAATTCATCCTTGGAATCGTCCCTATAGACTAGCTTGTCCCAATCAAAACCTAATTTTGCTTTCAGTTTATCGATAAATGCTTCGTAAGAAATATCTGAGGCAATGCGCAAGGCAAATGTTTCATCGCCAGAACGAATTTTGACTTTCTGAATAGCGGGGTTATGGACATGGCCGTTTCCGGAAACAGGCTTGTTGGGAGCAGGAATGTCTTTCTGTTCTTGCAATTCTGCAAATATGAACGGACGTTCTACGACGCGTGGCATGGAACTGGTAGGATGGGAAGCATCAACGTCGCCATCCATAGGTAAAAAGAACTTCTTGATATAGTCACTTTCCAATAGATGAGAAGGAAGTCGGCAAATTTCTTTTACATAGACATCGAGATCCAACGCTCGTTGAGAAGAAACCAATTCATTCACATCGTCGACAGGGCCAGGCATGTAGGGAATTACACGGCGATTTTTTCCCCGCCCAGCTTCACTTGGAAACACATCCAGGAGTGTCAACTGAAGATAATAAAAGTCTTCATAGTAACGGCAAAGATTTCGATGTCGACCATCACTCATAACTGCACGTACTAAGTACCAGAATTGATCATTATGAACGAAGTAGGCCTCCACCATTGCAGCGATTACATGGGAAGCATTAGACAGAGGGAAATTATTTGATGAACCAGAGGGTATGCATTGTCCATCGTTATTCGCGCTTAATGAACTAAGCTTCGAAGAGCTTATCTGGGAAGTAGAAATGGAAGGAGGAGGTGAGCTCTTCACAGCATCGGTTAAAGTGCTCTTAGATTCAAATCCAGTTGAAGACGCGGTGTCTTCCGCTGGACAATGAAAGGTCCCTAAAGGAATGCTGCTTTTCTTGTAATCAGTAGCGGCCCGTTTCCAGTCTTCTACTCGTGGAATACAAGAGGTACGCAGAATGGCTTCGCTGATATGTTTGATCACGGCACCTGTCTTTAAATCTCGTAATTGAATAAACGTAAGAGGAATAAGACCTGGTCCACCCAACCTACCGATTGGTTTGGCAACCAACCATTCATGATTAGAGCGAGCAATAATAATGACTGTTTCACCAGCTTTGGCATCTAGTTCATCAGGTCTTTCGGCAACAAAATCAAACTGCACAACGCCAAATAGAGGCTGAGTAGAAGATTGTAAGTCGTTGAGAGAAACTCGTGGAGAATTAGTAGAGTTCGTCAAATCTATCAGGGTACTAGTGGATTCACTACCGCTGCTAAGTCTCATAGAATTGGCATTTTTTCCAATTTCTTCAAAGTGGGAAACGGGAACATACCCATGAGTACCTGCAGCCGGATTACAGACCTCATACCAGCGCTCGTCGTTTTCACGACCGATTACATGAAAAAAATCACCTTTGGTAAAAGAAATTTCAGAAGCTTTTCGCGCTGTGTAGTCATACAGAGCTCGTACAACCTTTCTGGGAGGTTCAATAGAGAACGGATTTTTATCCGAAACGCGACTATGGCTTTTCCAAGAACGTCGAATCTGGAATCAAGATTAGTAAGAGAGCTAAGGGGAAAAGCAAAAGAAAACAAAAAAATTGAATGTTCGGCATACCTTCACCATGAATAGACGAACGAAATAATTGTGTGTTTGCCTTCAATCCACAAAGGAATTAATGAATAGATATTACGATTAGCAAACCCACAAAAAGTCAGAGGTAATTAAAATGCAAGGATTTGTGGGAATAAAGATATTTGTGAAAGTTTGGTATTAACGGATTACAGGAGTACCTGATCAAACAAAGGAAAGATAGCAAAAAGAGTGACGAGGGGAAGATTCTTTGGAGTGAATGTTGGATGATATAGAAAAAGAAGAAAACAAAAAGTTTCAAAGGTAAGAAAAGATTATGAAAAGAACGTAAAACAGCCTAAAACCCTTCGGCTCTTCCCTTTAAAAGAGTGAACTTGCAAATGGTGGAAAAGAGAGATGAAAACACTGAAACGTGAATGCAACGAAAACCTGGTTTTTTTCACCTTACTTTTTCTTTTTTTTTCTTTTTATATATTATGGCTAAGATTTTAAAAATAGCTTCTTTTCTTGCTTTTGAAAGTAAAAAGGTAAACGAAAGAGTAATGAAATGCGACGCGTATTAGGGAAATAGACATTGTCCCTAAGAATAAGGGCGTACCTCTGTTCCCTCATGTTACTCTGCGTTGTTCTTTGTAGGTTGCGATCATTGTGTTTATAATATAACATAATCCTACGAAGCTTTAGAACAATGTAATTTCACCTACGGATTTGTGTACGAATGACCCAAAATTAAATTGGGGAAGGGAATCAACATCAATACTTTGTAGATAGGTATTTCGTTTTTTACAATCCTTTGATCCTTTGCTCTACCCATAATTTACTTCCCCTTGACTGTGTTTGCCAAATACAACTTTACGATCAAGTAACAATACGCCAGTCTGTCTCAGCGAATGCATTTGTTTACGCTCCAACATACAAAACCAGTAAAACAGACTGACTACTTGATTCAGCACTCAAGCCCCAAGATAGGGACGATTTCACTAGCACTGGCACCAATTTTAGTACAGTAGTGTGATCCCAGTGCCACAAGATCCATTCCACCTATGAATCACTGCCATTGATGTAGACCTCTCTCCCTCGCACCAGGTTTCCACTCTCATACTTTCAAGCATATAATTACCCAATTCTGGCGTTTCGGATTTTGAGCTTTCTGTTTTTGTGTTTCATATTTAACAGTACAATGTCACTTTATCGCATCAACTACCGATACAAAACAAATAGAAATAGTAGAATCGTATATCATTTATAGCATCACATACTCACCACGTGCTAGAAACGGAATGATGTTTCCTTGTGGTATGTTTACTCGTATAGAACATTCATTAAAGACATATCCATAACCGTTCGTTTCCCATATGACATATGTACGAGAACCCGAACGAAAAGTCGATCATTTATCATCACTTTCCGCATTTACAAGAGTCGCAAGCGCATTTGCTGTCCCCACTCTTGCAGCCACAACTGCCCTTACAGGATTCGCAGGAGCATTCCTTTTGGCAAGTGCAGGCTTGTCCGCTGCCGCATCCACAATCTTTCTTGTCCATGATTCAAATTATAAATATCTTCTAATAAATGATTAGTACTATTGATAACTCTTGAACAAAGAAATCGTACCTTGTTTACTTGGTAAAAGGTATTTGGTAGAAGGTAAGTGTGGATGCAGCGCTTCTTCTATAGGATTTCCTTTGTTGTTTATTTCATACAATTAGTTCATACATAAGGAGGTGGCGGTTAACATTCCATGATCCTAAAAACAAATAGATCTGCAAGTTGTCATGTAAAAGTGAAGATCCAACGCTTGGCACTATCATTTGCAGTTCTAGGACCTTTTCCGTCAGACCTTCTTTGGTAATTCTACTCCTGACATGAAGTCAATTCAAACTAATTCAATTAAGCCGACTTTTTCGTCGTCTTTCTGCAAACATGGGTTACTTATTCTTTTTCGACGCACGTCTCTCATAGGGATTGCATAAGGATCTGCAGATCACCAGCCCAAGCATAAACATTGCGTGGCGTAACGTGATGTCGTTCCAATTTCGCCACTTGATTTTAAATTAATTACCGAACTCGAGCATTCTGTATTCCTTTGCCTTTATGACTTTTGTACACTGTGTTAATGGTTGAATAGTGAAGTAGAATTTGCAGCTTGCTATTATTTTTTTCACTATTGTATTTTACGTTGCTAAAAATAGTATAACAGAGTATCCTAAAATGTGCAATAAAAGAAAAGGAGAGGTTTTCAGTCTCACTATTTCCTTTTTTATTCCTCGCAGCGTGTCTTGTCTGAAATTGTCTTGTGGTTTTCTTGTTTTCTTTTTTGTAGCGGTCTATGGCTGCGAAACGACTTAAAAAATGATGAAAAATATTGATATTCCTAAAGGGTGTGAATGGCGTTTTGAAGTTGAAGAACCAGGGATTCAAATCCGGGTATGTGTTAATCAATGGTCGTTTTCAAGAATTCATAATGGCGAGAAGAATGCTTTTCCTTTTGTGTTTTCCTGTTTTTTGAAGCGTCTCATGTTTCATTCCAAGTCATATCTCTGAACTAACTTTTGTCGTATAGCTTGCAACTGGAAATGCCGAGTATTTTGGTACAGAACTCGCTTTGGGCCCTCCCTACGATTTCGAACAAGTTAAAGGAGCAATCTTTACTTGGCAGGGTTGTACTCTAGAAGTGGAAGGAGAACCTTCTGTAGAGTATGTAGCTGAAGAAACTCCTATGTGTACATATTTAAATCTGTATTTTGCTTTGGAGAATTTACGGAAAAAGGCTGAGGGCAATGCTTCAATGGATCCTTCGATTTCAGGTCCTAGAGTGTGTCTTATCGGACCCAAAAGCTCTGGAAAAACGAGTGTTATGAAGATCCTAGAATCATACTCACTAAAACAATCTCGACACCCCATTTGTGTCAACCTGGACCCCAGTCAACCCATGGTTGCTCTCCCAGGCTCTATATCCGCTTTTCACAATGCCACCATCTTGGACATCCAAGAGGCAACTGGCTTTGGCACGAGTATGTCCACTGGCCCAACTCACATTCTTGCAAAGTCTCCTCTGGTTTACAATTATGGATTGGATAGCCCTTTTGATAACCCAAAACTTTACAAGTCTTGTTGTTCTCGTTTAGCACTTGCTGTAAATTCTCGAATGACTCAAAGCTTGGATGCATCTGTCTCTGGATGTCTCGTCGACACATGTTCCTTACAAGAAAACAATGAGCGCTACCAAGATACTCTTCACTCTATTATTACAGACTTTCGTATCAATATTGTCCTTGTATTGGGCTCGGAGCGATTGTACAGCACTATGAAGCGTAGTTACAGTGACGCCTCTTGGCTTTCTGTTGTCAAACTTCCGTCAAGTGGAGGATGTATTGAAAGAGAACCCGAATGGATTGCAAAATGGCAGTCTAGATGCTTAAAGCAATACTTTTACGGAGATGAACGAATGCCTCTTTCTCCGCTTTCCATTATCGTTGATTCCACCCAGTTAGTAGTCTATCGCGTGTTAGAAGCATCAGAAAGTGGGCCAAAGTCTTCGGTTCTTCCTATAGGTTTTGAAGAAGAATCTGGTCAATCAGACGACAAAGGCACTTACATGTCTTTAGCTCTTAGTGGGAAGGGTCAGTATTTAGAAAGGATTACAACTGAAGCAATGACGATTTTACAGAACTCGATTCTGGCGATTTCAAGCGTAAGTGAAGATGAAAATGAAACTGCAATTATTGATTCTTGTATACTCGGCTACGTCTTTGTCACCGATGTAGACGATGTGAAAAACCGAATGACCCTTCTTTCGCCTGTACCAGATCGACTTCCAAGTAATGCTTTAATTATGGGAACTTGTAAATGGCAGGAGTAAAATTGATTTTTTCCCTTGATTTACAAAGTACCGTATTTCGCTCTTTAGTTATGCCAACAGTTTTAGAGGTTAATTATTATATATGAATCAAAGTCATTTATTGACATGTATTATTAACTTTGACAATCAAAACAAACGAATATTAGTAGTAAAAGTAAAAGATTATTGATTCTTCAGTGAAAAGAAAGATAGTGTAGACGGGGATTTTTTTCAACATTGTAAGCGCTTCGAGGCAGAAAAAACACTACTTTACAATAAAAGGTAAATCTAAAGAAAATATTCCGTTGCCTTCGCGGTTGGTTCAACGTACGGGTTCTCTTGGTTAGGGGCTGCGTCGAAAACATTGAAAAACTTAGATTTGTCCGTATCAATTTGGAGAATGCTGGCTAAATTAGCACAACGATAGCAATAATTAGGAGCTGACCAAACAGTTGATAGCTTTTTCTCAAATAATATTTGATATCCCTCACTACATAGCTGATGAGCTCGTAAGATATGATCCATGTTGTTTTCATAAAGAAACTTGGAAACAATCACTTCTCCAAAGGAATATCCTGCACCTCTAGGAGATAAAGAAAATTCTTGGATACTTGGATCTGGATCGGACCATAGCAAATCAGCCATGGCTCCTTCGTGAGGGAACTCTCGGAAGCGATCAAGTACTACAATTTGATTAATGTGTTGGATACTGGGTGAAAGCCCTCCGTGAACACAAAAAATACTATCGTCGATAGTAGCTGCAAGAGTCAAAAAGTCAAATATGTCTGTGATTTGCTTCCAGACGTTTGCAGAACCATACTTTCTAAGGCATTCAGAGTAAAATCCGTAGGTTTGGGTAATTCCTCTAGATTCGTGGTTACCTCTAAGTAAGGTAATTCTTTTTGGGTATCTGAGTTTTAAACACAGAAGTAGAGTGATTGTTTCGACGCTATAGTAGCCACGATCAACATAGTCGCCTACAAATATTAGTAAAGAACATAAAGATAGGTTCCTTCCGAGTAACTCCATAAGAACGGTCAACTAAGGATATACATACCCAGGAATATATAGTTAGTGAACGGGCAAGGACCTCCAATACGAAAAATCTCTAATAAATCCTCAAACTGGCTTGGCCAGTGTTAGTAGTCATCTCTCATATGAGTATAGCTATACTGAATTTCGATTATCGGGAACCACTTACCCATGAATGTCGCCGACTACAGTTATCGGAGTGGAAAGACGCACAACGTTACTTTCTTGTATTAGTAACTCTTTCGCCAAGCTACAAAGGTATGCAATCACTGGTTCTGCAATAATTTGCTTATGGTAAAGCCTCTCTAGTATTTGGTCCAAATCAAGCATTTCAAATATAAAAGGCGTAAATTATGACCCATGAAATTTAGCATTAATAAAATGTGTGTGAAAAAACACGGTCGCGCACGATTTTCCGTCTATTCCGCAAAGAAGGCGGTTGAAGTCGATTATATCCGTAAAAATAAAAAATGATCAAGAAAACTTAAATAATACATGTATTGAATGTATATATTCGCATCAAATGCAAATATTTGAATTGTTTTAGCATGCGGAGGGAGGATGTATAAACAGGCGCCAAGTAACGACTGTAAAGTTTAATGTAATTGAAATAAAAACCTTCCTTTCACCATACATTTTAAATGAAGAAAATAATACTCATAAGAAAACCTATAGCCAAAGTAAAAAACGAATGGCTTGCCTCATCATTCATGTAAACAAAAGCCATATGTTACCTACAAGCAAGCCGTTACCCAGTAAGACTTTGAAGAAACGCGTTGATATTTCTACCAAATAAATAATCAAGCTACGATTCAGCTTGTGTTGTTCAGTTAGTTGATTGATACAGTTTGTTCGGTTTAACTAATATATTCAGGCTTTTTCTACTCGCGGTTCAAATATCTGGATAGCTTGGTTATAAATAGGTCGGCGCCTATTAAAATGGCAGAAAGCAATATTAAAAAAGCTCTTGAGCTCGCTCAATACCCTGAAACCAATGTTCGTTTACAGGCAGAACTTGAATTGAAGACTTTGGAAACTTTGCCTGGTATGAAATTCAGGGGAAAGAACTCCTTCAGTATAAACATAAATCAAAGTCTAATTGTTCTACACAGATTTCCCTCTGTACTTGACAAACATCGCAGCTTCTAGGGCTTCAATTCCCTTGCGATTGGTAAGTGGTTGTAGTACATTTGATGATAAGTGCTAACGAATATGAAGGGATCCTTGATTTATTTGCAGCGTTTTATCACTCATCACTGGTCTCCTTTGTTTGAACAGTTCCAAGAAGGACCTATACCTGATGAGAATATTAAGCGCACGGTGAAAGAGATCCTTCTTCGCCAATTGCTTTCTTTGGAAAACCACCAGCTTAATAAAGCAGTCGCTTATGCAGTATCTTTGATAGCAAATGTTGACTTCCCCGACGAGTGGCCTGAAGTTTTTCCTTGCCTTCTACAGTTACTCGAGTCAAACAACGAAAATTCTATTAATGCCGCTCTTGATGTGTTGTGTGAGTTAATTGATGAATCACTAGTGGAAGAACAATTCTTCATTATAACCCCACGCCTTTCTGAGACTTTGTATCAGCTGGTTTTGCCAACTCCTCCTAATGATTCTTTACGAAAATTGCAAGCCCGTGCAATAGGATTGTTTCGTTCGTGCCTGGAGTTACTGGAAATGTACAAAGAAACCCGTTCTGAGCCAGTCCGCGTCTTTGTTGATCGACTATTGCCTCCATGGATGGATTTGTTCACCCAAAAATTACAGTCTCCTCTTTTTCAGGGTAATGAACTCTTGGGTGACTCTACGGGTACATTTTGCATAATGGGAGAAATTTCATTGTCTTTATCGAAGCTTAGGGAATTGTTTCCATCAAAGTTATCGACCTATGTTGTAAGACTGGTAGATCTCATATGGGATATTCTCCAAAAGCTGCTCCCAATTTATCTCAGGGATGTAGTTTTTGGCAATCCTGTAAATGAGAACGTTTTTGGCATCGAATTTCCATTTCGTTACTTAATTGAACTCCTTCAGTTCGTTGGTGTGGCTCTACAAAACAAATCTGTTCAAGCTCTATTCTTGGCCACCAATGCTTCTTCATCTTCTCTTCCTCCTTGTATCTCCATTTTGGTGCAATATGCTCAGCTTTCTAAAGGCCAAGTTGAACTTTACGAAAACGACGTTAACGAGTATATAGTCAACGAAACAAACTATGACTCAATTGTTGATACAGTCCGCGGAGCTGCTGTCAATGTGCTTTCTTCTTTTGAACAGCACACAAATTTAGGGCTCCAGCAGCATATTCGGGAACTGGCCGCTACATACGTATTGCAAAATGACATAAATTGGGTTGATCAAGAAGCTTTATTATACGCATGCTGTTCAATCGATGCTACTTCAGATGATACTTACGACGATTTTTTGGAGCCCGTATACAAAGCCATATCTGTTCGAATGCAAACTTCAAATGTTCCGGAAATATTGATGGCTGGTTTCTTTAACTTCGTTGGCTACTTTTCAGAAAGTACTCCTTTAGCTATTGAATTTTTCCAAATATTTTTGAATTGCATTTCAAATGCTGCTCAATCGGATTTGGTCAAATATGCTGCCATTAAGGGAATTGAGAGGTTATGCTCAGTCAGTGAAATAAAACCATCAACTTCGGTACAACCTGCTGTTTTACAAGTCCTTAGAGAGTTTGTGCAAAACAGCTATGATGAATCACTCGTTCTTCTCGTTGAAGCAATTACAGCGTTAGCCCGATTAGACTGTGAAAAGGCTGCGGAACCGGATAGTTCGTTTATTCCTGTATTATTCAATCTTATAGCTAATAATCCTTCTGATCCTTATCTTTCTGGACTAATTGAAGATACATTTGAGGATCTTACTAGTGAGGCTGCTAGTTATGAAAGTGTCTGCGAAATAACTATGCCAGAACTTTTACAAGTTTTAAGCCATCCGGACCCCAACCTGGTAAATGTTGGTTGCACCCTTCTTTCTTCTTTAATTCGTGCAGGGCCTTCTCCTCTTCCTAATGGCTTTATCAACTACGTTTTGCCCCCTATTTACCAAATTACAGAAACACATAATGATGATCTGGAGTTGCTTCAACTTTCACAAGAAATTATAAGAGAGCTGTTGCGTAAAGACTGCCCTCAGGTATTAAGATCAGAAATATCAGGAGCAACCGGACTTCAGTATATTCTGTATATATTGCAGAAACTCTTATTGAGTAAGTCCGATGATTCCTCATGCTTCCTTGTGGGCACCATTCTCTTAGAACTTTTGGAGCATGCAAATCAAGCCTTAGATTTGCATCCTGTTTTGCTTTCTTGTTTGCAAAGAGCAGTTGTTGCTGAACAACCTCGCTTTATTCAGGTATGACGGTTTCCATTGAAGATTTCTAACAAATATAGAGCATCATTTACGTTTTTTCTAAAATGATTAACAAAAACGCTGAAGCTGTCTTGAATTTTTTGAGCGGCTGTACTTTAGATGATAGAGGAACATCTGCATTGGAAGCGTTGATGCAAGTTTGGTGTGATAATTATGTTTACTTCAGTAACTTCAAGAACTTATCTGTCATGTATGGATTCATCATCTACTATATTTGCTAACCGATAATCTTAGCTGTATCGCAATGACAAATATCTATAAAGCAGAGACAAGTCTTTTGGATGCAATTCAAGTGAAAGGTGATATTATATCACAATCTGATAGAATCGTTACCCGTTCACAGTCTCGTTTACGTATGATTTTCATTTCTGTGCGCATTTACTAACGATTTATCTAGATCCAAACCAGTATACTTCCATCAACGTACGAGAAAAATTGATAAAACTGTTACTGGATGAATATATTTCACTTTTTAGAGAATCTATTGTTGAAGAAGTTTCCAATGATGAGGGTGATGATTGGGACGATGGCCCATCGAATGTAGAAGAAGACTTTGGTTTATCTGCTGATGGTAAGATTTTTGTTTTTAGATGTATTAACAAAATTTAGAAATAAACGAACTTGCTAAAGATGAATTTCCATCTGTAAAAACGCCCGCTGAAGGAGAGGATGATACGGCAGACTTACAGGTAAGTGATGAGAGTGCATTAAAAGGACAAAGCCTAATTAACAATACAAAGTTCCATCTGCTTGATTTTTTCAAAAGTGCGATGGCAGCCAATCTTAATAACTTTAATGATTGTGCTTCAAGGCTTACTGTAGAGCAGCAAGCTGCTTTGGCAAACATTAAATAGGTTTTTGGGTTTAAAATAAAATGAAGGATATAAAACTATTTGTTTTCGAAAAGTACATATAAATAATTATTTCAACGTAGGTAATACTTGCTGTATTCATACGGTTTCTATAGATTACAATTGATGATACACACTATTCGTGTAGCAAAGTGGAACCATAAAAAAATATTGTTAGCAGATTTTATTGAAAAGTTTAGCAATTATTAATATACAACCGAAGAAGGATAAAACCTCCTTGCAAGAAAAGGAAAATAAAAGTTAATAGTGAATGACTTCATCAAAACAAAAGACATAAACAACACAAAGATAGAACAGAGAAACAATTATTGTACAAGAATAGAAAGCTCTCAAGATATTTTTACAATGTTCATAAACAGCGATGTTTTGTTAATGTGTTTGTGTTATAGTGATAGAAAAACAAAACATGAAGAAGAGCGGTACACTGACAGGTATACGCACTGTCGCATTAGCTGCATAAAAGAAAACTGATAAATACGAAGGTAATGCAATGAGTAAATTGTACAAAGAGCTGTAAAGAATAGAATCATCAAGAATGCAAGAATACAAAAGTGTTCTAAAAACTTCATTACCAGTACGGCTTCGAACGAGAATTTGCTGCAGATCCTGTCAAAATCGCAGGAGCACGAGTTACGGGATCGATGATTGGGATACTCGAAGACTTTTTCTGGCGGCTGCTTGGGTTGTGTTGAAATGATGAAGGGGCATATTGCATCCCGGCGTAGTTTCCATTCTGGATTGTCGGCATGGCATTAGGGTACATATTAGGAGTCATTGGAGACAAAGATGGAGAACTGTTCGTCGGAGAAAGCCCGGTTGTTTGGTATATGGCGGCCAACTACACAATGTATGTTAATACGTAAACCTTGTTTGGATTAAGCAGAACTAGGAAGCACACAAATAATTTCCCTGGAAGAGAAGAGTCCCGGCCAATTCCGGTTGTAAATGCTTAACCCATTACCGTTCCCGAATCAGCATACTTCTTCTTCAGATAAAGCAGGACAGAATTCTAAATCATCCTCAGCATCGAAAGTTCGTGCTTTTTCAAAAGAAGAACGAAATTCATGCACTAATAAGCATGTTCATTAGTATATCCCTCTGACAAAAAGCTCAAGTACTCGACATACATTGATAACCAGAAGAAGAATTCTGATAAAAGTTATAAGGCTTGTAGAAATAGGTCATAATGATACACTCTATAACAAAAGGCTAAATATATGCTTCAATGTGGGTTGTTGGTAGAGGGTCGCATCTTAGGGTTTTGCCATTCGTAAAGATGTATTTATTACAATATCATCTTACGGTGTCCATTGTAACCTCGTAGCTAGTACTGTTGGGATCTAGTGTGACCTTGATTATTTTTTTATTTTTTCAAAGACAAGAAAAACAAAAGGTCAAGCGAAGCAGGTTACAAAAGAATCGATTCTTTGTGGGAGAATATTTTCGTAAAGATATTTTCCTTTGAAGTTTCGAATGGAAATTCAAGGAAACTCTCCAACACTGTATTCATTGCTCTGTTTATTATTGTTTATTCATTTCGTAAAATCATGTAAATAAACATCTGAAATGTCCCGTAAAATACAAAAGAAAACATACAAATTAAAAAATTGAAGCGGAATTTATGAAATATAAGACGATAATATTCGTATTTACCAGAATCCGCAATTTCTGTAGTAATGTAACAACTTCATCCGTAGTTCTTATAGTGTTCGCACTTATGGAAAAATATTAGTCTTCAAATTAACCTGGCTTACCAAATAGTAAATCGAGACCTTTGACGCATCTACACCTAACCATATCACAAGATTGCCATTTATATTATAGGAAAAAGTTTCTACTACGGAAACACAAGACACGATTTTCACCAAATTCAAAACAGCTTGCATCCCAAATCGTCCAGCATCTTGACATTTCTTCTCTATTTTTTTGATTTCTTTTTGGGTGTTTACATAAATGTAAACAAGCAGGGTTTGCTAGCCAGCTGCTCTGCGCCTCACTATACCGCCTCTGATAATTAAGCAGAGAAACCTCACTTGTTTACATATCAACGCCATTGCATATCCCAGAATTATTTAGACAAAAACCCTTTAAAGGGAACATTTTCAATGAGAAAATGGTGTTTCGAAAAAATGCTATTCATGATGCTTACAAGAAGATTGAGCGAGAGGAGTCGCTAATCATGGGAGCGAAAGCAATGGTAGCATCGACAAAAAACCCAGAAGTAAAAAAACGATTAGAAACAAATATTGCTGTATCCGAAAACAATATCACTTATCTACAAGAAAGAATCCAAGCGCTAAAGATTGAGCAAAATGGGAAAGATGACGCCTCTGCAGAAGAAAGTGACTCTGTGCAAAACCATGCTTCAAAGCAACAAGATGGCGATTATCAAATTCTGCATGAAAGCAGAAGCGCTTTTGAATTACTCAGCTCGGAGAAGCCTTTGACTCCGCAGAAGATTTCCACTATGTTGCAGCATTTGCAAATGCGGTTGTCTGTAGAGCAACAGTGTGTTTCTGGAATTGATAAAATATTACGTTTATACTCCAAAGAGGGAAAAGATACCCGCGATGTCTCTGTCAAGTTACGAGAAGGTAAACAAAAGGTCAATCTTTTAAAGCGATCTATGAAGCGCTATAACGAATTACATATTCCCTTGGATCAACCTAGTTCTGGTCACGATGATCATCCGGCTCAGGTTGCTTTCCGTGGTCTAGCAAAGCCAGTTTCCGGTAGACTTCAAGTCACCATTCATTCCGTGCGCAACTTGGAACATACTTCTCTATTCCAACAAAACTTGTCTCCTACATATTCTTATACCGTATGTTATGTTGATGACACCCAAGTTGCTCGTTCAAGAAGCTCGCCTGCTGACGAATGGGACGAGTCCTTTACTTTCGACGTTCATCGCGCAAAAGAAGTACAGCTTCTTATTTATGATCAAAAAAAAGAGGTCGATGTTCCTATCGGATTCCTTCTTATTCCCGCTTCTTTAATCGCGGAAGAGTTGCGCCGAAAGAGAAACTTACATGAATTGTCCGAAGCTAACTGGAAGCCAAGCTTGGCTGATCAAAATGCCTATAATAATTCTTCAGCTCGTCCGGCTACTGCTGCATCCGCTACATCATATCGCAATTCTCTTTATGATCCTCTTGCTTCCTCACCTGCTTCCGCCCCTTCCTCTTACAGACTTTTATCACGTACGTGGCTTTCCCTTGAACCGGTAGGCCAAATCTGCGTTTCCATAACATTCTCAAAGAAACTAACTACACGACAATTTCTCGAAACTGGTTTAGGTCGTCAGGGTGCTATTCGCCAAAAGAAGGATGAAGTTGTTGCAGGACATCTAGGACACCAATTTATTCAAAAACAATTCTACCAAATTATGCGATGTGCTGTCTGTGGGGAGCTTTTCTCTTATTCTCCTGGTTTACAATGTGAGAATTGTAGTTTTGTTTGCCACAAAAAATGCTTACACAAGATTCTTGCAGGATGTATTGCATTATCAAACGCAGAAAAAGCTGATTTTGGGCGTCTCAAATATCAAATCCCTCACAGATTTGAACCGCTTTCATCCTTGGGAGCTCATTGGTGTGCTCATTGTGGTTTCTTTTTACCTTTGCGGCGCAAAGACTGTTTCAGGTGTGAAGAATGTAATCTTACATGTCATGGGCAATGTGCCCATTTAGTTCCAGATTATTGTGGCATGTCAATTGATCTGAAAAACCAGCTCTTGGCTGGGCTGGACGTCAACAATAAATCACCAAAGGGAAAGCAGGGGACTAACAAGCAAGATACAAGGTCTTCCGGTGAACAACTACCAACAGTTTCACAAGGCCTTATTGCAGCTACTAAACCAGTTACTAGTATTCTGAACGCTTCTCCTGTGTCTACACCTGAGGAATCTGTCAAGGAAAGAAAAAGTACAAGTGCTTCCCCTCCTCATCGTTTAACACCTACACCTCCGTCTAGCACTTCAGCTACAACGGAAAGTTCTGTAAAGCTTCCGCCAAGCCCCCGCCGTGATAAAAAGAAGCGGGCTACTTTAGAAGATTTTACTTTTATCGCCGTTCTCGGTAAAGGTAATTTTGGTAAAGTCATGCTTGCTGAATATAAACCAACAAAGAAACACTATGCCGTAAAAGTTTTGAAGAAGGAGTTCATTTTGAAAAATGAAGAATTAGAGAGTTTACGTACTGAAAAACATGTCTTTGACGCCGCAAATAAAGAAAATCACCCTTTTCTCTTGAATATGTTTGCTAGCTTTCAAACTAGTACTCGTGTTTACTTCGTAATGGAGTACATTCAAGGAGGTGATCTGATGGTCCACGTTCAGAGACAACAATTTAGTGTAAAACGAGCGAGGTTTTATGGTGCCGAGGTCTGTTTAGCATTGAAATATTTCCATGAAAACGGTATAGCATATCGTGACTTAAAGCTGGATAATATCCTTCTATGCCCCAACGGACATATCAAGATTGCTGACTATGGCTTGTGCAAAGAAAACATGTCTGCTGGTAATACTACTTCAACTTTTTGTGGTACACCTGAGTTTATGGCTCCCGAAATTCTCTTAGAACAGCAATATACGAAAAATGTGGATTGGTGGGCGTTTGGTGTGTTAATGTATCAAATGCTATTAGGTCAGTCCCCCTTTAAAGGAGAAGATGAAGAAGAAATCTTTGATGCAATTTTAACGGATGAGCCTTTGTTTCCTATTAACATGCCGGCAGATGCCGTTTCGTTATTGCGAGGGGTAAGAACACATAATACATTAACTTTTACTAACAATCTAGCTTTTAACTCGTGATCCCGAAAAGAGATTAGGAAGTGGGCCAACTGACGCCCTTGAAATTATGAACCATCCATTCTTCACTACTATTGTTTGGTCTGATCTTTATTACTTGCGGTATGATCCTGTTTATAAACCGGTGGCAAGCGATATTCATGATTTGAATAACTTTGATGAGGAATTTACCAGTGCAGTACCAAATCTTACACCGGTGAACACTGTGTTGACAAGGCAACAGCAGGAATGTTTTCGTGGATTTTCTAGTATGGCAGATTAGACCTTAGGTCTGGTTTCTTCTTTTTGTTACTATTGTTTTTTTTTTTTTTTTTTTTTTTTTTTTTTTAACATAGGATTTTGAGAAGGTTGATAGAGATACTATTGCTGCTTTTCTATCAACCTCTCTCCTGTGCCTTTCTTCACCATTCCATCAGTTAATAGACTTATTTAGCTTAATTATTCCTTTCTTATTTTTATTTTTTACTAGACGATCAATACGCTTTATATTTTAATGATGATATTTTTATGATATATATGAATTCTTAAGCCTTTATATACACAAAATAAACTTAATATTTCCTTTCTTTGGACCCTTTAGAAAATGGTTTCTAGAGTAATTTGCAATATAAAGAACGGAATACTTGTTATTTGATTTCAGCAGAAGCTCGTTTAATCTAGTTTGTCTTCTTTTTAATCATTTTTAATTCTATGTTTTCCTCTCATTGTAAGAAACACAAAAAAACAAGCTTTCCAAAGATTAAAGACTTCATCGAATGTTCGCACTTACCTACCATTATAAGCATGAAGGTTGAAAACAAGTATTCCTTTAAGTACAACTTCAATACACAAACCAGTCAATAAGGTCTTTTAAAACCGAAAATTTTTAGATAAATAGAAAGGCATAAAACTCTTCAATTACAATTTTGATGCTTCAATGCCAGCAGAGGTTGCTGTGTCTCCTACTGATACAAAAAGTCTGTTAGTCATTAAATTTGATGTCAAATCTGTATATTACGAAAATTACAAAAAACTTCTGTTGGACTTGGAATGCGAGAAAACATTTGTTGGTGTTTTAACTGAAGAAGAAGCAGACACATCCTTAACGGATTTGACACCGAATGATACCCAATTATTTGATAAAGCAAAGAGTGTTGTTTCCAGGACTAAAGACGTAGCACATGCTTTTTCTGATCCTGTTCTTTCAAGCCAACTGCATGCACCACCACCTCAGCCTACGTCGATTCGCAATGTTTACTTTGGTAATTACAGAGTAAAGCCATGGTATACTTCTCCCTATCCAGAAGAATATAGTTGCTCAAGGAACCTTTACTTATGCGAGTCTTGTCTCAAATATATGAACAGTGATTACGTTCTTCAACGGCACAGAATGAAATGTGCTTGGAGGCATCCACCTGGTGACGAGATTTATAGGGATCAGAATATCTCAGTCTTTGAAGTAGATGGACAACGACAACCTATTTACTGTCAAAATCTGTGTCTACTGGCAAAAATGTTTCTACAGTCTAAAATACTTTGTTACGATGTTGAGCCTTTTCTCTTTTATATAATGACTGAATACGACGGGGCTTCCTGTAAAATTTTAGGATATTTCAGTAAGGAAAAAAGATCAGCTTCAAATTACAATGTATCTTGCATTTTGACTTTACCGATATATCAGCGAAGGGGTTATGGTGCTTTTCTGATAGAATTCAGTTACTTATTAAGTAAGGCTGAACGAAAATTTGGGTCTCCTGAGAAGCCATTATCTGATTTGGGTCTACTCTCATACCGTAGTTATTGGAGAAAGCGCGTCGCTGAAACTTTGTTGAGTATGAGATCTTCGGTAAGCATTGAGAATATAGCTCAAGCAACTTCCATGGTTTGCGACGATGTTATTTCAGCCCTAGAAGCATTATCTGTTTTGAAATATGATATGAAAAAGAAAATTTACGTTCTTCATGTTGACAAAATGAAATTGTATCATGTTTGTAAAAAGTGGGATGAAAAGCATCCTCAAAGGGTGAAACCAACTTCCTTACGGTGGACTCCCTATATTGGTGAAGCTAAAATATCAGACTTACTACTACAGGAGGATATCCTACTTCCTTTAAGCAACCAAAATCATGTTTATGAAGGTCTATGCTCGAATTACTAACACGTTTGGCATTAATCTGATAATGCTCCATTATTCTAGGTCGTAAAATTCATTATTTGTGCTTTATCTGCTGATTATTATTCATAATATCGTTTAATGCCTCCGAAAGTTCGAGTGAAAACAAATTAATAGTCGAACTTAAAGAATCGCATCCCGCAACGCAGTTATCAATATTTTTCCTTATCTTCTCCATTTTTCCATCTTCCTCTACTAAATTTTGCACACTCTTTTTCATTGAAGTGTTAAATTGAGATTCCATAGAGTCATAATAATCCTTATAAGTTGCTTTGTTACTCCAGTTCAATTGAGACATTTCCTGTGTCACGTTTTTTGGTAGGCTATTTATACTGATTTTAGAATGTACATTGTAAGCTTCTTCAATAATGGAGCCTCGTAGAGTAGGCGTCAGCACATTTAGGGCAGGTGAAGTATCGCTTGAAACTTGATTGTTAGACATGGTACTCATCTTTGGACGAGTTGAAGCAGCGAATTCTTGAGATTCTAGAGATTGGAAGCTCAAAGATGATAAATTAATATCACTCGTGTTGGCCGTACTTAATGGTAAACCTTGGCGAGATGGATGTTTCGCTGGTATCTGAAGACCCGAAGACGGAGAATGATTTTTTTTTTTGGGAATAGAAACTGGGGTATTTCTCAAAGAACTTTTAGTTGAAATAGAGGGAGCGCGAATAGGTGATGATCCTTCCTTAGAAGGTAGTTGTTGGCTATAAGCTGAATCTAGACTTGATTGAAAGGGATTTTCATTAAATCCACTCGAATCGCTCAATATTAGGTTAGGCTCGTCAGATAACAGAACATTGTGTTCTTTCGAACGACTAACATATGACTTCTCATCCATCAATGACATTGGGTCTTGGGACAATAGATCTTTTGACGAAGACGAAGGTGTAGTTCTTCTTTTGCTTTGAAAAGCATCCTTTTTTGGGTCAGAAGTAAAATTTGTATCTCTGCGTCCTCCTTTACGCAGAGGGGATTTTGGAGGAAATAATTGAGCTTGTTCCTGTATAAAATTATCTTTGTACGAAGGCTTTTTTAGAGAATTTTTCTCAGATATAGGTTCGTCCTTTTGAGGAAAAGAAGAATCCGGAACGGATGAGGCAGACTTACCAGAAATAGAACTGCTAAGCGTTCTTGCTTGATGCTTCAACTTCGAATGAGACATGGGTTTTCTGTCTGAAGTCTGATCATCCTTAATACTTTTTGTATTAGTCGGTAGAGAACTTGAAAGTTCTTCATTTTCATTTGAAGGGAAGTCTGTTTCTAGATTCGTAACAATGGGTCCATCAGAAAAATTGCGCAAGTGACCATTTCTAGAAGACGATGAAGGGCTGGGTGCCGCCACAGTGCTTTCCGGTAGAGAATTTCTAGCTTTTGGTATACTCAAAGGCTTTGCTGTATCCTCCACAAACGAATTACGATAAGCCCAGTCTACTTTCCGACCGTCTGTGGTCAGAACACTTAGAGGCCTACCCATGTAGTACATATATTGTTTTGCAAGTGAGAATATAAACTTATTTCTCGCGACCGTATCATTGCTTCTGAGGAGATGGGGTTTGTTAATTGTGAATGTGACATCTCGATCGTCAATAACGGTAATTCCTTGTAATTCGAACAGAGGCCAACTTCTCACAACTTGCATTCCTCCTTTATCACTTGCTTTTAAGCGATGAATATTGAAAACATGAGTGTTTTCATCATATGAAAGAACAATATATCGAGGCTTCATTTTCGAACCAACGACAGTTACGCCCCGTTCTTCCTCAACGCCAAGGTAGGAGATAGCTTTCTCATTTCCTGTTTGCTTATCCACAGACTTGGAGAGGTTCACAGCCTGAATAATTTCTGCTGCGATAGCGTCTCCTGAAAGATCCTCCATCGTAACGTTCGTACGAATGAATGACTTAATGAATTCAGTTTAAGAAAATAAAGAAATAGAAAAGCTAGCAGATATGATGATGGTGATCTTGTAAGTCTCAAATCTAAGGATAGTCTTGACAAGAGCAATAGTAGAAGGAATCAGCTGAAAGAACTAAATATACGAGTCAATGACTTATTTTCCAATACTACTGATTAGTTCTTCTAGATCAAAAATATAAAAAGCTTCCGACAACGGAAAACGTTGCTCAATTAGGAAATTTGGTTAATCTGTGAATGAATTTGAGGGTCCTAGGTCAAAGAGACGGAGTAGTGTAAGTTTGTCTTGAAAGCCTGATGTATGATGGTTGAAGAGTTTGAATGAATGATATATTTGAATTATAATTTATATGTCTTTTTTGGTAAGCTTAGTCGTCCTTTGGTTGCACAAACTCAACGTATAGTTTCAGGAAGTCCAGGAAGTCCATAAGAACGAAAGGTAAAATAAATTTCTTAGTTTTTTGAGTCTGAAAGAAAAGATTGAGTAACAGTCAATACCATGATTTGCTATAGCGGTTACGATTTTGGAGTACTATACCTTGTAAACAATTGGATTGGGAATATCAACCCTTTGTTTCTTCTATGGCTAGACCTAAGCTAACTGCAGAAGTATGAAAACAAGTCAATCTACAAGTTACTAAAGCTTGATTGACATATTTTGTTTTTCTGGTATGTTGTTTGGACGGACTATAGCTTTTTAGGAAGCAGAATGTGATTCAATGTCACAGTTTACTGCTAAAGGTTTAGTATGAATTCATTGATATAAAATTCAAGATTCGAAAAAAAGAACGACTTATTCAATAAGCGACTTCTGGATAAAAGAGCATACTCTATTTACTAATGCAACTTAAGGTAACCAACGGAAAGGTAACGACGTTACTTTGTGGCTTCTAAATTCAGGACGGAGATCCAAAAGACAGCTACCATTAGCAAAGCATCTATAACTGATGAAGGATACGAGAAAACTGTTGTGGAAATTGTAGAGTTAACGTCTTTACTCAATTTTTGAAAGTCTCTGTGGTTCTTTACATCTCCTTTAGAAAAACCAGACTGCTGTGTGAATAAGAGCTAGACGTGCAGATTGTAAATACCGAAATTACGCTTTTGAAAAGTTATTACTACTTTTGCCAATTTTCTGTTACTATTTCTCTATCATCTTTAGAAAGGTGAATCGTTTTTGTTCCTCCATCATCTTTCAATTTGAGAGGCGAAAACAAAGTGTGCAAGAAGCTTCTAGCTTACGAGTGCTTTATTGTGAGTAAATTACTGATTATTTTTTCCTTTTTGAACAAGTCCTTTGTATTTGTGTACTATCTGGATTGCATCATTGTTTGCATATTTCAGTCACAGAAAAAAGACGAGGAATTTGTACGAGAATTATTACAGGACTTTTACCTGTAATTTGATCAATTTTGTGCCCCCTTTTTGCTATTTACGAAGCTTAATTTTGTGTGTGGATTTTTTCATATTTGATCAACAAACTAGACCCCGTTTTTCCTTTAATCGCCTTCCTATAGAAACCCCTTGAGTTCATTTTCACTGATTTTTAACTTTTGTGTTTGAGTTTGAACTTTTATTAATTGCCATCATAATCTGGACTTTGCGTTAGCATAGAATTCCGCCATGAACAAGCCAGCTCTCATTTTTTTCTCTATATTGTCCCTGATTATAGTCTTCACGCTCCATCTTTTCTGGGGACCCATCAAATTATTTTTTATAGACTATCGAACAGACATTTTGCAAGCAAGCGACTTGCCGGATGATTTCACTTATTCGCCCATTGATAACACAACCGAAAACATCCCCCGTGTTATCCATCAGACTTGGAAAACCGAGGATATTCCTGACAGATGGAAGGATGCCCAGCAAAGCTGCATTAATTTGCATCCCGACTTTGAATATAAACTCTGGACGGATGAGGCGATGCGAGAATTTATGAAAGAAAACTATTCCTGGTTTCTACCAAAGTACGATGCGTATCCCTTTAACATAGAACGCGCTGATGTCGTTCGCTACTTCATCCTGTACCATTACGGTGGTATTTATTTAGACTTAGATGTTGGTTGTAATCGTTCGATGAAACCTTTACTGGAGTATCCCGCGTTTGTTCGGAAAACAAGCCCCAGTGGTATTAGCAATAACGTTATCGGAATTAGGAAAAAACATCCTTTTCTGCTCCAAGTCATCCGTTCTCTACCGTCGTATGCCTTCAATTATCATTTCCCTTACTTAACGGTGATGTATTCGACGGGTCCCTTGTTCTTTTCTGTCGTTTGGAGAGCATGGCGAAGTCTCCCCATGGCTGAAAATTGGCACCACATTTGGGTCTTAAACTCTGATGTATATACCGGTTTTAACCACTCGTTTTTCAACATCTATGAAGGATCATCCTGGCATAATGACGATGCTGGGCTTGTATTTTATCTTCTCCGACATTGGTTATTATTGACTGTATTAGGATTTATACTATTTTTCTTTATCATTTTCTTGATCTTTGGATCATCCCTAAAGCCTGCTGCTAGAGTCTCTCGATCGAGCAGACGAGCTTTTGGTAGTCCATTTTCAAGCAAATCTTCCTCTCCTTGGAGAAAAATCAAGCAATACGTCTCCACCGATGAAAATAGTGATCAGCAAAATTCTGATGCTGTTCCCTTTATGGCCGAGTTCGACCTTGAATCTCAAACGAGGCCAAAGAGCCGGTGAGAGATTTGATTTTGCTGCCAATGTTGTTTCTGTTATCGTTCGAAAACACTGCATTTTTTTTTTATTTGTAAACCAACACATTCGTTTCTCATTCATTTTTAATCTAGCGATCGTTGATATATCTATTAATAATAATACTTAAATTGCAAAAAAGCAATTGAAATAACTACGAAAAGCTTTCAATCCGTCATTCTTTATGGAAAAGTAGAATTCTCATTAGCATGACCTAGAGACAAAACTACTCTTCTTTGGCAAGATGCTAACAATCTTTAAAACTCAAAGTCGATTATTGTTTTCAAGGAGATTTACTTATATCGTTTTTTCAATTCTATCAAAAGCGTTTAGCAATTCATTACTTATGATCTACAGACGACCAAGCATAAGAACCACCAAAGCCTTTGAATGCAATCGGATAGTGAGCTCCATCGATTTTCAACGATGAAATTTTATTAGTACAATTCGTTTCATGCTCTTTTCATTCAATACCTTTACAAGCTCTTTCTTCTTTCATTTCACTCTTAAACATTGGCTGTTTAAGAATATAAACAATTTGCAGCAGTTGTTGAATCGCTTTCTTTCTGTGATTCACACAGTTTATAAAGATTGAAGAAGGCGTGGTATTCGAGAGGCCATATTAATTTCTCAAAAGGACGTATTTACAAAATTAGGGAACTTTTGTCCTTTCTTTTATAAACAGCGTTGCGCTGATTGGCATTAAGGGCTGCTTTGTTTACACCACATTGGTTTTGTTGAATTAGAGCTTTGAAATCTACATTACAACACAAACAAAACCAATATCTTACATTTAGAAGAAGGCGATTTAGTTGGAGAAATCGTTGAAAATTAAGTGTAAAACACATTTATTTTATTTGCTTTTCTTCAAAGCATTCAAGGATTGAGATTTCTTTGCTCGTTCTTTGTGATCCGAAACTTTGACCATTCCGAGAATTAACTAGCTCGAAAGGGTTCCTTTTTCTTTTTTCTCCTAAATTGCTGTAAATTTGCATCTTCCGTACCCAAGACTTTAAGATTCCGGCATGACCAAGGCTGTGGAAGGTTGTCGGAAAGAAAATGAAGGATTCGCTGAATCTAGTGCCGAAAAAGAAGAATGCAAATTCTCTATTCGCCTTACCAACTTTGTAGGGCCAAATACGCACTCGTTTTCGTTCGATCCACTAGTTCGGTATTGGGATAAAAAAAGCGACTGTCTACCTATCTATATTGGAAGATACACCGAGAGATTTAACGGAGGTGATGTGTCTGCCATAGTTTTTCGCTCTAAGGTCGTGAGCCGTAAGCATGCTCAAATTTATCACGAGAATAATGCTTGGTATATCCAAGATATGGGTTCAAGTTCCGGAACATTTCTTAATCACGTTCGTTTGTCACCGCCCTCTAAGACTAGCAAGCCTTATCCCATTTCTAATAATGATATTCTCCAGCTCGGTGCCGACTATCGTGGCGGTTATGAAATGCATTATCGGTGTGTCCGTGCGCGAGTCGAACTCAATAATTCTTGGAAAATTAGAATTAATCCTTACAATTTAAATGAATTCCGCCGCGTTCAAGAACTAGCTGTATCTGGTTCAACGGATAATGGTCCTCCCGAGTGTTGCATATGTTTAATGCCTGTTTTACCTTGCCAAGCACTCTTCTTTGCTCCTTGTTCCCACACTTATCATTATAAATGCATACGTCCAACTCTGGCAGAAAGCCATCCATACTTTAGTTGTTTTATATGTCGGAAATACCACGATTTGGAAGCACCAGTCGAAGAGGCTGACGAATGTTTGAATGACCTCCTGTTACATACCACCGTTAAAGAGTAATAATTTTTTCTTTTTACTTTGAAGTTACCCAAAGCATAACTTATTTGAAGCATTCACTTTACATCCCTAATGATGACGACTAAACTATTCATGAACTGTAATGCAATTGTTTTTATTTTCGGCTTAATCTTCGTGCGCTTTGTTACCTTTTTGTCCATTATTTTATTTCTTCTAATCAACTTGTGTCTCAATCATTGATGAGGTTCTTAATTTTTAATCTACGTTCTTTAACAGACTGATTAAGCTAATCTTAAGTAAGACGCGGCTTCTTACTTTTTCCCGTGCCAAAATGATATTTGTTAAATAAGGTATCCCTCAACTAATGACAACGATGTTATCATCAAGTTCACGTATTGATTTGGTGACTTCTCAAAAAGTTCAGCACGCTTCTTCCACTAGCCCAACTTGGCCTGACTTTTTTCTGCTAATGTTTCTGCATATTGGCTATGTCAATGGGAATCCTATACAGCATTCATCATTACATCGGTCCCCAGTTTATAATAAATACATGAAAACATACTTCAAAATTTATGTAATTATAAAATAAAGAATCAACCATTGTAACTAGCTAGAAAAGGATTGTGTGTTATGTCGTATTATCGCTTCATCTTTAGGTTTCTTGATGTCCATCTGTTTCTTTGTAACACAATTGCTTTATTGCCTCTCGAACGTTTACTTTGAGTTCTTCTTGAGATAAAATATTGTTTTTTATATTCTCCATTGTGTTTTCATAAAGTGATGTCCTATTTTCAATTAATCATTTGACTCCAATCAAAGTATGTTCATACCGATCAACAGCGCCTGCTATTAAAGGAGCCGTTCGAAAATGATCCTTCATTTTTAAAGAAGGGTCTTTCTCAAGTTCTGTTTCAGCAATTGTTCGAAGTTGCTCAGCGAATCCCTCCGATTCCTGCAGACATTGTTAGACAATGCGATGACTTTTAAGCTCAAGGACTAAAAAAGATTCTTATCCAAGTTTCACTTATACTTTCTTGGTATCCTTAACAGCATATTTATGAGTTTTTGATTCAACATACCTTTTCCTTGAATGTTTCCAAGACAAGTTTTCGTAAGCGATCGAAATGACCTTCTCTTTTGAATCTTGTCACTAAATCCTCCACGTTTACCGTTTTATTCAATTCCATTCTTTCTTTCCTTTTCCTACAGAAGCATGGTTTTTTGCTGAAAGTCGGTTCTTGGTAAAGACCAACTTTCTCAAAGCTTTCGAGTAACGTATTTTGAATCCCTACAAAATGCCTATTTGAAATGAAAAAAGAAAGTTTGGATATAAGAATTTAGTCAGAAGTCCATGAATGCGTTAACAAGCAGCTTATCCGAGGCCCTTGACAACTCTCATTTAAGGTACATAATAAGCAAATACTATAAGTACTAGAATGATTGTTCTTTTGTGATATACTTACTTTTTAAATCACTTTGGAGAGTTTCCTATATAAAAAAATACTCACCTCAAGCAAACTACAAATTTTCGGTGCTAATACCAAAGGATTCAATTCATAGAATCTAACTGAACTAGGAAACAGTTCATGAAATGGATTTCATGAAATCTATTCTTTGAGTTTCTTGAAACTAGCATTTACAGCAATATGCTATGGCAAACTGACGATTCAAATTCAAGTGCTTTCAATCAAGACCCTCAAATAATGACAGAAAATATATGTAACGTACAAAATTAGATATAGACGAAGAGACATGCCTTGCTTCCTATGAGTATAATAATGACCAAGATCATCATAGATGGTCCAGTCAACTTTATTGTTTTCATTTTAACCTTATATGTAGAAGTTAATTATTGAAAAAATGGAATAAATACACATTCTGTTTGACCGTATTTTAACCTCATCTCCATAGATATGCTTCAGAAGCATTTACCAAGTGCCACACTATTACCATCATTTTTCTTTACCAAAAAACTGCGATTGAGTCGCCATATAGAGCTAGACATATATTGAGTATTCTTGATTACTACTGTTTACTCATCTGATATACTATACTTCGAAAATGAAACGATATTTGGGTTTGCTTTTACTGGCTACTATGAGTCTAGCAGCTATGGCTAAGGTAAGTAGCTTAATTTCTCAATTTCTTTACGAGTAAAAGATTATGCCAGGTAATTCAGAGAATTCTATATTTAGGCACGTTTCTGCTCATACAAGGTAGTATTGTGAGCTAGTAAATTTCTAGCTTCGTGTTTGGAATATTATTAGAAAAGGGTTTTTGAATTCCGCTGAACGTTAAACGCCTGTTCGTAGTCTTTATGCGCTTTGCTTGTTCATTCATTTAACCGCAACTTTAGGATACCTCGTCCAATCTTTTACCAGGCGGAGAAGCAATTGAGAATATGGATATCTCAGAGGCTTCTCCTCAGAGTAGTTTTACGAGAAGTTTGTTTTTTGCTATTTCCATGATCTTTGGTTGCGAACTTGGAGATAAGACGTTTATTGTGGCAGCCCTCCTTTCTTTCGAAAATTCAAGAGGCATGGTATTCCTTGGATCTTATAGTGCCTTATTTTGCATGACTTTACTCGGCGTCCTTTTAGGACATGCTGCGCCTATGCTTTTCCCTAAACAATATACGGATCTTTTAGGTGGATTGCTTTTTGTAATCTTTGGTGTCAAAATGATTCGTGAAGGCATCGAGGCCATGAACGCTCATGAATCAATTGATGAAGAGTTTAAGCGTGTGGAAGATGAAATTAAGACTGCTAAGCCAGTTGAAGAACTTATGGAAGAAGGTTCGATTCCCAAAAACCATGTTGAGAAATCAGAGAAAGATAGCGTTGATTTTATAAGTCCAACTTTAGACGGATTAAAGAATCTTTTCGGGTTCTTGTTGTCTCCCCTGTTTGTAAAAGCATTTGCATTGACATTTGTAAGTGAATGGGGTGATCGCTCGCAAATAGCAACCATTGCTATGGCTGCTAGTGACAATATGTTTGGTGTATTTCTAGGAGCCAATTTAGGACATGCTTTTTGCACGGGTTTGGCCGTACTTTCTGGAAAATACCTTGCTACCAAAATCCAAATGCACAAAGTGTTATTATCTGGGGGCTGCCTCTTCATAATATTTGGTTTGGTGTACTTTTATCAAGGATTCTCTTAGACTTTGGGCTTTTGCGATTTCATAGTTGCCGATACAATTTACGTAAATGGATGAATTGCTATGTTCCATGATACTTGCCATACTTTTTGTATGCTTATGGTTACGAAGATAGAAGGAGGATGCAATCACATAATTTTCCAACTCTAATATGCTAAAACGTATATCTGATACATTCTTCAACTTTCATACGAATTCCCCAATGAATGAATAAAAGACAATATATATTTCATAAAATTATCGCAGGCTAATAAGAAAATTTTTCTAAATATGTTCGCTTTCAATGGACAAACTATTCTATTGAAAGCCGGAGTCTAGGAAACTGGAAGCCTTTGGCTTTGTAATTCATTTAATTGCTGTTTGTATGTATCGGTCAGATTTTTTACATGTTGTAAAGCCAACTCCATCTTATCAGCTTCGTCCTGCTCTAATTGCTGAGAGAACGGATGATCTGGTTCTGACTCAACAGCTAAACCGTGACCATCTCCGATGGGATTTTCGGAAAAGAGTTTGTATGTGTATTCAAAAGGTTCGTTGAAAACGATTTCTTCGTATTGTACAGATTCTACTAAGCCGCCAGCGGCTTTTTCCTCTTCCATGCGAGGACCGTAAGGATGGAGTTTTAAACGATGATAGAAGGTGAGTGATTTTTCATGGGTCTCAGGCATAAAGAATATACGAATCATGATATCAAATTCTCCCCAACCCGTTTCAATGACTTCAAATGGCAAGGACTCTATACTCCGCGTAGAGTTGTTGTAGGTATCGTGCAGTTTGAAGACGACCTTTTTAATCCATTTCGAAATATCTTCTCCGTCAACACCTTCTACGAAAATTCTCCAAGTATGCGTGTGGTCCGTATGAGCATGTGCTCGTTCCTCTGGCGTCAATGGTTTTGCATCGTTTCCGATTAGAATGGGACGCGAGATCTGGCATTTACTGACACGGGTTCCTGGTGCCATTCTTTTTAAAAAGGGAACACAAATCAATGAATAAAGAGTATTTTGGTAAATAAAATAAGCAAATAACAAGTTTGAAATTGAAGTCGAGGTACCTTTTCCTTGATTGATTCAACACTGCCTTCAATTGTGATAGATATCAAATAGTTCCTTGAAAAATGAGAACAAAGAAAAAATATATATCAAATAAAGCCCAGACAATGCCAACGACGGTCAATTTCTTCAGGATTCCTGGTGTTGCACTTTGTATGTAGTTTCCATTTAACGAAGTCTCGCAAATAAAAGTTGGGCATTGCATTCCATATCACTATCTGGTAAACAAATGCCTTCAGAAAAATTGAGAAGGATATATAATAAAAAGACCAGGTGGTTAAGCAGAATCAAATTGCGCTTCTCTGTCTTTATCCTCATAAACGAGCGTATTTGCTGTGCAATTTACAGAAAACGATTCGCAAAACATTCAACTCGATTCCGTCGACGACTTCTTTCAGCGCATTTATTTTTAGCTTATCTAGCGACATAGGTTATTAAGTCTCTATGCTTGCTAGAAAGAATCCTGCACGTATATTCATCAAACACAGAGCAATTTTTTCTTTTTGATCGCTAAGCTTAAGCTTATAATTGAACGAACTAACGAAAGCCAATCATAAAGCATAGATTTCGGGTTTCACGATCACAGTGCCATCTACTCTGCATCTATTTTGCATCTTGCGATATATACTTTTGACCAGAACCATACTTTTCGGAGAAAAAACAACATTAAAGAGGGGAACCGGAAGATACGAGTTTCTTTTTATTATAATTGTTTCGTTTGAAGTCCACAGTTGGCTCCCGTAAGATTTTATTCTCCATTGTCTGAATTGTCGGCGGATATTCACCACTGATAAAACTTTTGGTCGTGTTTTTAGTAAACAGCTGCGAATATGATTTTGAACAAGTTGGTTCGCGCCCAGGCATCTGTGGCTGCTGCAAGACGTGCTGTTTTCAACACTCGTACCTTTAAAACCTCTGCTTCAGTTTTCGAAGAGCAAAAGCTTAACAAGTTTAGTGGAACGGTTACTGGGCCCAAGTCTCAAGGTGCTTCTCAAGCCATGTTATACGCTACCGGCCTGACCGAGACCGATATAGAAGATCCTCAGGTTGGTATTGCCAGCTGTTGGTACGAGGGTAACCCTTGTAATATGCATTTATTAGATCTTGGCCGCAGAGTTAAAGAAGGTGTCAAAAAGGCTGGCCTTACTGGCTTTCAATTTAATACTATTGGTGTAAGTGACGGTATTTCCATGGGTACCAGTGGTATGCGTTATAGTTTGCAATCTCGTGAAATTATCGCCGATTCTATTGAAACTGTCATGCAAGGTCAATGGTACGATGCCAACATTTCCATTCCAGGTTGTGACAAGAATATGCCTGGTTGCTTAATTGCCATGGGCCGTGTCAATCGCCCTAGTATCATGGTATACGGTGGTACCATTCTCCCTGGTCATTCTTCCTGCATGAACAATGCCCCCATCGATTTGGTTTCTGCTTTCCAATCTTATGGTCAGTTTATCTCGGGTCAAATCAACGAGGAAACTCGTCATGATATCATTCGTCACGCTTGCCCTGGAGGCGGTGCCTGTGGTGGTATGTACACTGCTAATACCATCGCAAGCTGTGCCGAAGTCATCGGTATGACTTTGCCCGGTTCTTCATCTTTCCCTGCTGGTACCCCTGAAAAGTTTGCTGAATGTGAAGCTGCTGGCGATGCCATCAAGCGCCTTATGGTTGAAGATATAAGACCGAGCGACATTATGACTCGAAAGGCATTTGAAAATGCCATCGTATTGACAATGGCTTTGGGAGGTTCTACTAACGTTGTTTTACATTTGATTGCCATTGCCAAGTCCGTAGGTATTACTTTGACTTTGGACGATTTCCAAGCTGTCAGCAACCGTACTCCTTTCATCGCTGACATGAAGCCTAGCGGTAAGTATGTTATGGCAGACTTGTTTAAGATTGGTGGTATCCCTGCCGTCCTTAAATACCTTCATGCTGAAGGTCTTATTGATGGTTCCACTATGACTGTTACCGGTAAGACACTCGCTGAAAACTTGCGCGAGGCCAAGCCTTTGCAAGAAGGTCAAAAAATTATCAAACCTTTAAGTGCTCCTATGAAGACTGAAGGTCACTTGCGAATTCTCCGTGGCAGTTTGGCACCCGAAGGATCCGTAGCAAAGATCACTGGAAAAGAGGGATTAGAATTCCGTGGTAAGGCTCGTGTGTTCGATGCCGAAGCTGATTTTATCAGCGCTTTGGAACGCGGTGAATTCAAGAAGGGTGAAAAGACTGTAATCGTTATTCGTTTTGAAGGTCCTAAGGGTGGCCCTGGTATGCCTGAAATGTTGAAGCCTTCTAGTGCTATCATGGGTGCCGGACTCGGTAAGGACGTTGCCCTTTTGACTGACGGACGTTTCAGCGGTGGTTCTCACGGATTTTTGATCGGTCACGTCGATCCCGAAGCTCAAGCTGGTGGCCCCATTGCTCTCGTAAAAGACGGTGACATTATCGAAATTAACGCCATAAAAAACACTTTGAACTTGGTGGTTGACGAGCAAGAAATGGCTTGTCGCCGTCAAGCTTGGAGAGCTCCTCCTTTCAAGTATCAACAAGGCACTCTTTTGAAGTACTCTCGCAATGTCAGTACTGCTTCCAAGGGTGCTATTACTGACTCTCTGGATTAAGCTTTGCACCCTCAAAAAACTGCCTATATGGGTGGTTGAATGGTTTTAGAAAGGAAAAAGGACTAATAATTTTTGTTTGGGATACTTAATATAATGTAAAATTCATTTAATCGAAAAGTCTATAGGTAAACATGATTAAGGGTACAAAGAAGGGAAACAAAGAAAGGAAGAATAGTGTAAGCATACAAAACCAACGTACAAGGTATAAAAGATCAATATATAAAACAATGAACGTATTTTCAACCAACAGGACTGGCTTCGGACTTCACCTGAGATAAACTAGACGGGGTAGAAATATCGACTCTGTGCTTGAAAATTTCAAGAAAGAGTTTAGGATCAATAGAATGTCTGGAATGGTAAAAATAGTTTTCATACACAGGGGGTGGTGCTGAAGCATTTTTGAAGAAGCAAATATCAAAAAACTCTTGGAGGATGGGCCGAGCAGTATCGACGTCGTCAGAACCATCATAAGTAACGTGGAAAACGATTCCTTTCCATGTTGACTTCTGAAGAACATTGGCAACAGCCACTGTGAAGTCTCCAACCTCATAAATCGCTCCCTCTATGTTAAACGTTTGGCGAAATGTCCACAATTTTGTACGTATGATAATGTCTTCCAATGCTGGCTCTGCTTCAACGGTGGTCATTTCATCGACACACGCATACATATAGGGATGGATGTTTTGCTTTAACAATTCCAAACTCTTTGGGGAAAGGACATTCCGATAGAGTTTATACTGAACGATCCATTTTTCTGCCGGACATTAGTTCGTTGTCGTGAATAAGTAACGTACTCATATATTGAGCCAAAAATGACTTTACAAGATAATCTTGTGCTGGTCCCAAGAAGGTAGCCATAGAAGGGGTTGTATAATAAACAAGTCTGAGTGATTAGCCAATTTAAAAGCGAAGAAAAGCGAAATGCCAAAAAGTTTCAAGGCAACTTTTGAAGCAGAAATCGCATGCAAACTGCGTACCCATGAACAGGCATACTGGAAGTTTCGTGTATGTTTGGTCAAACAGCGCCTAATGTAAAAAACAAGAAAAACAAATTAAAACAAATTAACAAAATTTAAACCATCTAGAAATCAATCGACATAATACCAACAGTATTGATAGATTCTGTTCTTGTGAAATCAACGTAGGTATTGTAATTTATGGCAGCTAGCCTCTTCTAAGATTATATTACAATGCTTTTTCGAGAATACTTTTGGTAAATGAAGTTTCGCTTCGTGTTTCACTGAAATCAAAGAAAGTTTTCTTCTACAGCATGGACAAATCATTTATTCTACGATTCCACGCTTGTATTAGTCCTAATTCCTGTCACATCTTCAAGGATCCACTGATATCCATAGTTGCGTTTACTACTTGCTACGCTGTTGATTCACATCAAAAACTGCATTCATATTTATATGGAACTTTCTCTTTTCATTTATTCTTATCTCAATTACATTTCAACAACACACATGAATCTCTATGGAAAACATATCTTCTGAATTACCATAGGTCTACGA
This sequence comes from Schizosaccharomyces osmophilus, assembly GCF_027921745.1. NCBI lineage: Eukaryota > Fungi > Ascomycota > Schizosaccharomycetes > Schizosaccharomycetales > Schizosaccharomycetaceae > Schizosaccharomyces > Schizosaccharomyces osmophilus. The sequence goes on along the minus strand of NC_079239.1, from coordinate 628,419 downwards.
GGGCAGAAAAGCAAGCTCATATACCTACAAGATATTCAGATCTTATTCTAAGACCACAGGTAGAGACGATTGTCTGTTAGCAATAAAAACAATCATCTACAATACTGGTCTATGGAGTACTGGTGAAGTTGAAAGTGCATGGTCAAACTTATATATGCTTTGTCCCAACAAAAAAGGTCGGATTTGAAAGAAATTAAAAGTTTCACACCTTGTATTTGTTTTTTTTCTTTGATTTTTATGTATTTAGTTATAGGAAGAGCTTACTTTTAGTACTACGTCTGTTATGCTCTACTGCTCTTCAAAGAGCCGTATTTTGTCAATTCCATTCAATCCCTTCATTAGTGCTTGAACCATGTCATTTCGAATGCAAGATGTAGACTCTGTTACAGAGCCTGTCCTCACAGAACAAGATTTGTTTGCTCCTCGCCAAGAATCTTCGGAACAGGTGCAAGCTGCGATTTCTCAGTTAGTTCCTCAAGCTCGATCGACGATTCAAGCGTAAGTCACAGCTTTAAAGCATTTTTCTTTACTTGCTAACAAAAATTGATACAGTGGAAATGCCATGGAAGGGTTACGAACCTTGTTGTCTTATGTACCCTATGGAGATGATGTTCAGGAAGCTAGAGTAAGTAAAGCTGATTTAACGATGAATGGAGATGAGAATGAAACATGGCATTTAGTTTTGTAGCTATTGACGACTCTATACAAAAATGTCTCTATGAAGCTATGTCATGGTCATGTATCCGAAATTCGTGGATTCAATGTTCATTTAGAATGGACTACTTTATGCTATATATTATTTCTACTTTGGTTCCTCGAACAGTTATTAACCTGACTTCAGCAACAATATTTATCCGCCTTTGTAGACTTGTTAAGCTACATCCGGTCCACGGATATTGTAGGATTTTTAAAACAATGCAGCACCGAGGATTCAGACAACATTATGAACTTTATTTATCGCGCACTAGCGAATCCTCAAGAGTACAATCCTTCTGTCTTGTTAAATTGGCACGAAAAGGTATGCTTTGTTCCACAACGTTTTAGTGGAATTGGAAATGAACACAAACTGACTGATATATTAGATTGTTCAAGTCAATGGGATTGGATGTATCACCCGTGTATTGAGCAGCAGACCGGACATGTAATGCAAATGAATCGAAGCCTCGTAAAGCGAACCTGGCACTTATCTGTTTCACCTTCATTTCAAAGTGACCATGGAGTTTCTATCGGGGCATCTTTTTTGATTATTCCTTATGACTGCTATGAATATTTGCTTACCCTCGGTAGCGGGCCAAAATTTTCTAAGTTCTGTGTTAGCAAAAGCATGCTTCCTTGCTAGTTTTCCTCTTTTAGATATGAACGTAATTCATTTGATAGAAGAATTATGAATGACTCTATTTTTTGCCGCATACCCGTTTGACATTTTGAATATGAACTGGCTGGACTTTCTTTTCGCCGGTTCGTTCTGCTTCAATGTTGGCTTCTTTTAAGAGCGATTGTAAAAAAAGACAATAATCTAGGTAAATCTAGAAAAAATCCTCAGTAGTTAGAAACCTATATCCTTTAAACTTTCAGACAAATCAGAGGAATTCACACTTGTTTCCAGTTCCACTTTTCGTTTCGTTTTAGTTCCTTACCAGATCTACAGCGGAATCATCAATGGGCCTTTCCGCATGTTGTCGAAGCATGCGCTTCATTCTTGGCTTTGGGTAACTCATCGCAATTGAAAGTAAAGATATTCTTCTATGTTTGTTAACAACTGTCTCGTTCGTAATGTTTGTAAAGATATAGAAAGGCGACGAAACCTACTTTATTGAATCCAGGACTTTCATGAAGAAAAAAATATATATACGTCTATCCGAATCAAACATTTACACTTACCGTTCAAAGGTGATTGAAATGAACACTCAAGGACTTAATATAGCAAGAGTTGGACCGAATTATCAAATGAATGAAGAATAGCTTTTACTGCTTACTAAAAGGTCCTTGATCTATGAATTTTTTCACTATGCAGATTCAACAGCTCCCGTAAGAACTGGTACGTGTGTTTGCTGGGTGCTTTGAAATAGAAAACGAAATTAGATATAGTATAAAGAAGTGGAATACGTTATGTTTTAATAATCAAATTAGAGCATTTATATTTTCATTTGTTTACACAACAGTCTTAGCTACAATAACAAGGTGTGTAGGAGCACAAGTAAGGCCTCATTTGGTACACTGTCAATAAAGCATAGCAAAGTTTCTAGAGTTTACTCCTGTTGGAAGTAAAATACTTTCAAAGGAAATCAAACTTCGGTTTTTGCATTGATCACTGTACTGAATACACAAAGAAATATGATCGATTGCGTTTCATCTTACAAAGCGAGTCAACAAAATCCGTAGATGTCGATATGAAGTTGTAGGAAAAGCTACAGGAATTGACTTCTAGAGAAATCGCAGAAATCCATAGCACTAGTCTGTAGATTTTCAATATTATAATTCTTTACAAGTTCGTCAGTAAAAGGCGGCTTTGACTTCGAACCAAAAATATACGACATTCTTTCGATCCCATTGCAACTTTATATGTTACTTTTTATTCTATTAGAAGTAGTTACATGGATAACAATTGTTTATATGCAGCTATTTCGCATATAAATAACCAAGAAAAGTTCCCTATGGGTAAACTCTTTACCAACCACACTTGCACCAAAAAAAATCCGATTTCCTTGTAGAATTTTCAAGTTTAAATTCTCTTTTATACTTCGCTTGGCAAAGTTTGGACCCAGAAAAAAAAGTTTTTATTCAATCTAGCAAATTTCCTTTGCTAGTCAAAATTTCGACAAATAAAGGAACTAGGTAATTGGTATCAAATCTCCCTATATCCTTTAGCTGCCTTTTCCGTTTATCGTTCTGTTATTAAAGTTCCTTTTGCCCTATTATTTTATAAAATCATTTATATTCTTCATGACTGAAGTCGAACCTGCGCGTGAGGAAGAAACAAAGCCTTCTGTTTCCTCCAACGCAGCAGAAGAATCTCCTACTAATGCTACCTCCACGGCAGCCGCTGCCGCAGCAGCTTCTTGGAAAAGTCGGTTTCCTGTCGCTCGTATAAAAAAGATTATGCAAGCTGACCAGGATGTTGGCAAGGTAGCTCAGGTTACCCCCGTCATTATGTCTAAAGCATTAGAAATGTTTATGCAAAGCATAATTAATGAATCTTGCCAACAAGCACGTTTACACCAAGCAAAGCGTGTAACCGTTTCCCATTTGAAACATGCGGTGAAAAGTGTTGAACAATTTGACTTTTTACAAGACATTGTGGAAAAGATTCCTGATGCTCCACCTATCAAAGCCGAACGAAAACCAAAACGCCCCCGTACTCGTCGTCCCCCCCAGAATTCTGAAAACACTGAAAATACTCGTCAAGCTTCAAAGAAATCAAAGACAAAGGAGTCGAAAAAGGCCGCCGAATCAGTCAAAGAAGAAGAGGAAGAGCAGGAGCAGGAGCAGGAGCAGGAGCAAGAGCCAGAGCCAGAGCCAGAGCCAGAAGAAACAGCAGTTGAATCAGAGGGCGGAAGTGAAATCATCAAAAAGGAAGAATCAGCTGAGGCAGATGCTATGTCTGAAAAAACCGCTAGCGAAAATTCAAATTCTTCAGGTGAAGCATAAGCATCAAATAGTTCTACAAAGCGGTTTGAGAACTGGATATTGTTGCATGGTAATTTATATGTTTTGGATCACTTCTTTCTCTAAAGAATCTGAAAGTAAGTCTGGCTTTACTCCTTTCTGTCATTATATGTTAGACTTTGCTATTTAATTTTGCGCCCAATACTCGGAGTCGGCTACAGGTTTTGTTTCTTATTCGCATTTCATAATGATAGGAAATCTCATTAAAAGGAGATTTTGGAATGGTAAAATTAGACGACGATTAATCATAATAGTTAAAATGATAGCACTATAATCCTCATGGAAAGATGATGACCGTCAGTTTAATAAAAGTTTTTTTTAAAAAAATCTCGAAGAACCACGAAGAAAAATTGTATAAGGAGCAACTTCACCCAATTATGTCTTAGCAAGTCCCGCCAAATTCATACAATCACTTTTTGCAGAAACTGTGTGTAAAGTTATGAAGAAAAAGCATTTGTGCAAAAAGTGATGAACGAACATCATAAAACGCATTACTGAACCAACTCACAAGGCATCAAGTTTGTCGACAATAAGCGTAAACAACTTCCAAAAAGCAGCAACATCAGCATTAAGAACAATGTGAACGTTTGGGAAAAACTGGGTCTGCTGCGACCAAATATCGCAAACTGTTCGACCAAGAGTCAGGTGGTCAAGGCTAATAGTGGCATGCATAAGCCTTGAGGTCATAATTTCGGGCCATAATGCATAAACAATTGCACAGGCGTCGTGTACAGGAACACCATTTTTGAATCCATAGACAGTTTCATAAGTGGCCTGAAAGACGGTCATAAGTTCAAGTATGGTTTCAGCAATGGGACTTGCATGCTGCTGTAATTTTGTCATGATCGAAGAATCCATCAAAACGTTATGCGTTACGTCCAGTGGAATCATATAAAGTTTCCCGACAAGTGAAGAAGTTTCAAGGACTAGCTTTGCAGCCTCTGGGTCAGCAAACATATTGAATTCAGCTTGTGAAGTGATGTTTCCAATTCCCGTACTTCCACCCATAAAAACAAGTCGTTCGATGTTTTCGGTCACTTTTGGGTAAGTGGCCAGCATTAAAGCGACGTTTGTCAAAGGGCCCGTCGCAACGAGTGTTACTGGAACAGGATTTTGAGAAATTGCTTGATGCATTGCTACCACCGCATCAGGAGCAGCTCGTTTCTTCGGTTGATCTGGTAAAAGAGCAATGTCTGCCAGTCCATTTACACCGTGGATGTGAGTAGCCAGCTTAGATGGCCTCATCAAAGGTTTTGCAGCGCCTGAATGAACGTCGACATTTTTTTTTAACAGCTCCATCACTGAAAGAGCATTGTGAGTTGCGTTTTCCACAGTCGTGTTGCCGTGCACGGTGCTCAATCCTAGAATGTTACAATGATCCGCAGATGCAGCAATCATCAAAGCAACGACATCGTCGTGCCCTGGGTCACAATCAATCCATACATCAACCGGTTTTCTTTTGCTGCCGTTCATCAGACCGTTACGAGGTACTGTCATTTCGTAAACAAATGCTACAATTGATGTCCTTTCAACTTTCTGTGCAAACGAAGCTTCTTCAATTCTATTTTAATTATTTTTTTTTCTAGTTATTCCTCATTTATATTCTATAGGTATGTAGCTCTCGTCAACGCAGAACTCCTTCTTGACGAGATACAAGAATGGTGGATATAGCGATGGATTACGCGATTTTGAATCCTCATAAAACAAGTATAAGGTCTTTATAGATATGACTTGTTGAATCATATAGCGGACCCTTGTGGAAGACAATAAATGAGCTAGAGACAATGGCCGAGCAACGCTAAATGAAAGACAGAGATCGTTTGTTTTTATTAGGAACCAAACACTTATCCTTACTTAGGACGAGGGATTTGTGATTTGTGCTCTTTCGCTTGCTGCTACATTGCGTTGTTTATGTTTAAATATTGATGTTTATTAGGCTCAGAGCTCACTCTTGTAAGTTGTCCAAGAATTTTTAATCTGCACAATGTCGAATACGTTCGCTACTCCAAAAGAACTTGTAGAAGAGCTTTGTAGATTACGTGATTTGAAAGTAGGAATTTTCGGTGAAAAAAAGCCTACCATACGCTCCGTCTCCTTTAATGTTCCAGGTACAAATTATGAATTGACATCCTGGAGGGTTTGGGAACAGGCTTACCGTATCAACGTATCCGATAGCAAGAAGACGTATGACGGTACGACCGGTGTAAAAAGACGTCTGCCAACATGCGCTCGTGGTTTGTTCACCTATAAGGATCCTAGCTCAAAGGAACAAAAGATTGCTATCCGGGGCTATGACAAGTTTTTCAATATTGATGAGATTCCTCTCACTACTTGGAAGTCTATGAGGGAACACACAAAGGGTCCTTATGAGCTGACAGTTAAGGAGAATGGCTGTATCATTTTTATCAGTGCTTTATCCAATGGCGAGCTCATCATTACCAGTAAGCACTCTTTTGGTGCTGTTGAAGGCCAAAGCGTCTCCCATGCGTTAGCCGGAGAGCGGTGGCTTGAAACTCATTTACGGAAGGTTGGTAAATCGAAGACTGAACTTGCCCAGGAACTTTTTAAGCGCCAAGTTACGGCTGTGGCAGAGTTATGTGATGACGATTTTGAAGAACACATTCTTCCATACCGAGCTGATCATCGTGGTTTGTACTTACATGGTCTAAACTTGAATGTTCCTGAATTTACCACGGCATCATCAGAAGACGTATCCACATTCGCGAAAGTCTGGGGTTTTTTGAAAACTGACTCCTTTTACATTCAAAAATTTGAAGACATGAAACAATTCTTGGAGGAAGCTGCAAAGACTGGAAAGTGGAACAGTCGCAGTGTCGAGGGATTTGTTGTGCGTTGTCATTCTACTGCACAAGCTGAAAAGCACAAGCCAACGAATGATTTCTTTTTCAAGTACAAGTTTGATGAGCCCTACGGCATGTTTCGACAATGGAGAGAGGTTACAAAAATGCTTATACACGACAAACCTCTAAATTACGTAAAGTACAAGAAAATTACTAATGAATATGTGAACTTTTGTAGGAGGAAGTTCCAAGAAAAGCCTGAATTAAAGGCTCTTTATCTTAACAACAAAGGTATAATATCTCTGCGTGAAGAGTTTTTACTTCTCTCTAAACTCGACGCTATGACTATTTCGATCGAGTCGAGTAGTGAAAAGCCTTACACATTACTAGTTCCAATTGCTACCATTGGTTGTGGGAAAACGACGGTCGCTAAGATCTTGGAGAAGCTATTTAACTGGCCGGTTGTTCAAAACGACAATATCCCTTCTGGTAAAGGAGGACCCAAGAGGTTTGCACGTGCAATTGTCAGCGAATTTCAAAATGGTCATTCTATTGTTTTCGCTGATCGAAACAATCATATTCCGAATATGAGGAGTGCTCTTCGAAATGATGTTTCAGCTGAATTAGATGGTGTCCGTTACGTAGCTTTGCCTTTTACGCAAAACTCCAGTACTCGTCCATTCGTACAAGAGCGAATTATAAACCGAGGTGATCGTCACCAAAGCATCAAAGTATCGGAGGGTGTGGAAAAGGTAAATGCTATTTTAGACATGTTTTACAAACAGTACAAACCGTTTGATCCAGAATTATTTTCTCATGATCAAGGTTATGATGATATTATAGAATTGGATCCGCATGCTGGATCCCTGGAAAATACTCGCTTGATAGTCGATTATATGCGCGAGCATATGCCCGACTTGATAACCCACAGTCCTCGTGAGGAGGAATACCAGCAAGCTTTGGAATATGCTGTTAATGATTATGTGCCTGCTTACACAAAAAAAATGGGAGGAGGCTCGTTGAAGAGAGAAGAAAACTCCAACGAACTTGAATATTTTGGGGTCTGCTTTCCTTCAGATAAAGTAAAAACTATTTTGGAGGAATTAATTAGGTCAAAGGGCATAAGCTGGGATGATAAGTTTTCTTCTTATACCCTTCAAGATTTTTTTCATGTTACAATGATTCACAGTTCACACATAACATTAGGTCCCGAAAAAGCTATTTTATGGCAGCAATATCTTAAGCAACTTGAGAATAAAAATGACGGTATCGATCAAGTGAACTTTACGCTTAGAAATCTCGTATGGGATGGAAGAATAATGTGTTTTGCTGTTGACATTGACTCGAAGAGTGTCTGGTGTGGAAAAACTGTCAATCCTCATCTACACATAACATTAGGTACTACTTCGCCTTCTATCAAAGCATTTGAATCCAATTTAATGCTAGAGAGGCTGAAAGCAGGGAAAGCATCACAGGAACCAGAAATTCATGTAATGGATGTCGAACCTGCAGTCAATATTACAGGAACTTTGCGCTCCCTCCCTAAGAAATAATGTATAGAGTTTAGTTTTTGTAATGAAATTTGGGATATGGTTTTTTGGGATATTTGGTTACGCAATTTATTTATAATTATAGCTGATTATAACCATTCTATTCACTAAGAATAATGTACACGATGTTCCCAATATCGTCCTATTTTCAAGTTATTTTCCAAGTCCAGCGTATATTTTGACTTTTTTGATTTAAGCAAAGCAAAGTTCGGTTGGCTTTGCCAGGAGCTGCTAAAGATTCAGGAATTGAGGAAAGATGTTCATTACGGAAGACACAGAAACCCCAATCCAAATCCCTATTTTTGTTAATTTTTAAATAGTAAAAATAAAAGGAAATCTTACCTTAGTAAATTATAGACACGCATGGAAACAGACGAGTCAAATAGACCTACTATTGAAATAGCCAAAATATCAGATGTACTATTAGAATTAGGTTTATAGGAGCATATATAAGGATCCGATGAGTAGTCCTTATGTATAACATCTGCATTTAAAAGCAACAAAGACATTTGTTCTAAAGTATCGACGGATTTTTCTATCGAGTCATCCGTGCTACCTATATTTTTTAGAGAACTGATGAGCGGAGGAATTATAACGGATGAATAGACACTTTTTTCAACACGTAAATGGTGCTGTATTAAAGGTACTGGAAACGATTTTTTTAAAGATTTCATAAAAGATTCGTCTATATGTTCTGGAGGAATTCCCATGTAAAATGTCCACTGATTATTAAAGCGACCAAGTGCACTCTTCAGTCTTTCAAAGCCCTTTCGGTGAGATTGTAAAAAAGTCGTTTTCAGGTCGTAAGAAGCATGCCATAAAGAGTTAGTCGTCTTTGAAGAAGCTGGGTGAGCATCCAGGCCTGTTTGAAGAAATGAGTCTTTACTCAGTGTGACATGTAGTTTTCCTATTCACTTTTGTTAGACTGACTTCAAGTTTAGTAAATCATTTACCATTAACTGTTGAGATTTGGTCATCAGAACCATAAGGCGCCTGAGAAATAAGGAACGCTTTTCCTACATAGGTTAGACACCAAAGCTTCGCATTTATTAGCTATAAATTAATACCTGAATGCAAGAGATTATTATACAAGTCGGGAAATAGGAGAATATCGGGGCTTCCGGTAAATTCGTAATACGAAAGGCTATCTACCATATCAACAATTTTGGTTGTGATGGCATCGCTCTCATTTTGCACAGGAAGCAGTAATTCAACCTACTAATGTTAGATTTTCACGAATACATGAGGTTTCATACGTACCGATGTTTGGTAGCGCTGTTGCTCAATTTGTTTCTCTAAGTAAGATATGTTGGTTATTTCATCTCCTGATTCTTCAGTAAATGTACAATCAGAAAAAGTTGTATTCATGTTGTCTATAATTCCGCAACCCTTGCACCTTCAAAAGCGCTCTATCCAAAAAAGTATAGAGCAAGTACGTTACTAGCCAGAGCAAGAAGAAAAGGAGTAAGGGCGGAATGTAACGGATTGAAGAGAGTTTTTCTTGTCAAGTTCAGGAAACAATTATGTTAAGCTTTCAATTTTATTTAAAATATATATATATTCAATATTTTCTCGAGTCTTGCACAGAACCCTGATTGTTGCATGCCCATAATCGAAATTACGAACTTACATTTTACCCAGGAGCTTTCAATTCTATACAAAAAATGCAAAGCTTTCAGTACGCAAAGACGTTTCACATTGTATTTATGTTGTTAAAGCAGGTTTGTGCCTGGAAGCAGCAAAGCATTTTATTGTACTCATCTTGATCGTTTCAAAATTTCTATATGTCCAGTCCTTCTTGCTTGCATGTGTCGATAAACTCTTGTCGAATGCTACGGTCCATGCAGACGTCTAAAGCTGTATGGCCTTCTTTGTCAGTGCGCAGAGTATCGGCACCCGACTTAATTAGGTCAATAGCAATGTCTGTATGACCTTCTGCTAAGGCAAAATGAAGGGCGGTAAATCCAAATGAATCGGAAGCGTTCAAGGGACATTTTTGAGAAAGAAGATACTTTACGACATTGGGGTGACCTACTGCAGCCGCTCGATGCAGCGATTGTTGCCCTTGGAGATCTCGTGTTCTGATTAAGCCGGGGCTACGTTCGCATAGCTTGCGAACAATAGGAAGTCGACCTTTTCCAGAGGCATAATGGAGACATGTTTGTCCTCCACGAGTCGTCATCTCTATATTGACATCAGAACGTTCCATAATGGTTTCAATCAATGAATCAGGAATGGCTTTGTTGCAGATAGCAACCATTAAAGGAGTCCAACCAGCTTCATCTTTCTCGTCGACTTTGATGTCTGGTTGTTTTAAGAGATATTCAACTACGTCCACTTTTCCCGTAGAACAAGCCCAATGAAGAGGCGTTCGTTTATCCTGCAATTAGCCAGGTTAGCAATCTGACATTACTTGGCCCCTATTTCAAGAGATAGAATAAATTCAATAAAATTCCCTTACCGCATCAGAAGCATTCAAAGTATTACGATCCTCTGTAATTGTTTTTTGAACATATTCAATTCCACAGTTTTCTTGAAGCGCTTGTCCTAGACTCGCATACATTTTATTTAGAATTAAGAAAAATCAAGAAGAAAATAAAATAATCGTTATCAACGTTATATATATATGTTCGCTGGATAAATCTGCTACGATGTGTTTCTTAAACATACATACTCGTACTTGACGTAGTAATTCCCTTTATATACATATATATGAGTATATCGCTTTGCACTAGTAATATCCTACACTATGTGAATATGTAAAAGGATAATTTCTTTTTTTTTATGTAAAAAGCGAAGAAAATACAAGAATGTTTTTATATCATATTGTATACGAAGCCTTAATTGAAAGTGTGAACAAAAGGACGTATCTGTCTGTGCTCTCAAAAATGATGGAAATATCCCATTATGGATTCAAGAATTAAGCGCGAAAGTAAATTCGATTAAATATGCCAATCGTTAAAATCTAAAGTAAACATTTGCTTTCGATTATTAACCTTAGCAGGGTATATTTGTTGAGGAAAATCATTTATTTGTCCACGAAGTAAAACAGTAGTACTTTCTTTTAGTTTATCATCGTGATTGCATTCATCGGAATATTCATTATTGAAGCAAGACTTAGTACTTTCACCAGGATGAAGAAAGCTATTTGAAGTTTTTGACAAGCTGTTTCGTAGTTTCGGATCTCGAATACGCTGGTTTTCTTTATCAATGGCCATTACCTTTTGATTTGGTTTCAAGGTTGATAAATGCATTTTGTGATGCCCGGAAGGGCTCAGAGATCCTTCAGCATGAATGCCTTTACCGTTAGATCTAGATACACGATTTGAGTTTCCATTGTCACTGTTTTCTAATGGGTTTTTCTTCTTTCTTGACTTTCTCGACACTTTATTCTTTTTGTCTTTTAAAGAAAGAAACGAAACAGACCTTGCTAGGCGAGCGTAATTAACGGTTTGTTCAAGTTTTGGTGATTTCTCGTATACCAATTTATTTATTTCTGGATTTTTCTTTCGAATTTCTCGCAATTGCTGTTTTTCTGCCATAATATCATTTGGATTCGTTCCTCGCTCATGCATCCTTTTTTGAGAAAGATCCAAATTCGACGATAGGTTTATAGAGTTTTCAGAAGAAAGAGACCTCCTGTCATCGAGCTCCTTTTTTGGTGTACTCCCATACACATACTCATTATTCTTCATGTCCTTTTTCGAGCTTGAGAGTGGATTAGGATCGTTGGATTTGAAAAAGGAAGAAAATTCTCTAGTATTATCTTTATTTTCTGTTTTCGAAAACAAGCACGCGTTTCCATTCGTCCTATCAAACTTTTGTTTTGGTGAATCGTTCAAGTGAAAGGAATTACTGGATTCAAATGGACGTTGAGGGATTCGATAGAAAGAACCGTTATCACGCGAAGGAAGCATCTCTTGGATAGGAGGCGTATCTGTTAGGTCTCCTTTATACGGGCTTACTTCTTGGCTACTGTATCTAACAGAAGAAGTCTCTTCATTGTCCTGTTGTTTGCAAGATCCAAAATCATGCATCTCACTGGTCCGTCCTCTTTGTGTTTTCAAGGACGAGTCTAGAGATTGTTCCTGAGGCAAATGATCAGAGTCATTAATAGCCATCCTATTGTCCGAAAAAGAAGTCGAAGACAAAAAATCCACTAGTTTATCCAAGACCTGTTCAATTCTATTTTTCGATAAACGGATATCACCTTTATAGGACTGAAAGTTTTTACTAGCATGATTATTCTCTTCAAGGATCAGGAGTTGAGTTTCGTACACAGCTTCCAGCTTTCGTTGCTGTGGATCAGCTACTGAGAAATACGCTTGGATGCTGTTTGCCAATTCTAAAAGCAACGACTCTTGTCCTTCACATCTTCTGTAGACTTGTATTAATTGCAGACTAGTTTGTTGTTGAACCAGAGAAAGTAACTTTTGGACTTCCTCAAATCCTACATTTAAAGAATTCGCCGACTTCTCCATTTTCGCACAAAACGTTAGAGCTTTTTTGACATAAATCAGTAAAGGAACGATTATTGAGTAGAAGGAATCACTTTGATCGGTATGATGTGTTTGTTAAGCGCCTTTAATTTGTGTTTATTTTACCCAAAAAAATCAACACTCACATACGATTTGTTTGTTTACATTCTTGCTCAACGTACCAAAACAAACGTTTATCGTCCAACAAACTCATAGATGTAAAAAAATAAATTGCAGTCTCAAAGAAAAGTTTGAGGCTGTTGTTTGCTTGAAATAGTTTACCATTCAGCTCATAACTTCCAATATTGGACATGACTTTAAGAACGTCAAAGAAAATGTTCGAAGGGAAAACAAAAAGAAAGCAACTCTGATATGTAGACCAATATTGCGGAATTAGTGCAGAATGTATGTCGTTTCTTCTAAGTCCATTCTGTCAGCAGGCCAACGAAAACAAAAAATAATCAATAGATATAGACGATATTTCTAGACATTTAAATGATATAACAGAAGAGGATTGTTTACTTCAAGTATCTGTTTGAATCGTAGTAGTAATGGTGTAGTATAATATTGCTGTGTTTCACCTGAACATATCCAATGCGAATATTTTGTTCTTAAAGAGAAATAAACATTCTAGGTGGACGTTGAGAGTTCTAACTCCTAACTATTAAAGTTAAATTACAGGAAAAAAGTAGCCATTATTGGAACGTCTAGTTAAGTCTTAACCGCCATATCCAATATGAAGCCGAGACTGAATGGCGTTCAATTGAGGATGAAGAGTTGGCTTCAGGATAAAGGCGAAAAGAATTCCATCATACCTTTGAGTGTTCTCTCCAATACGAGGGAAAGAAACCGCGGCTCATCTGCATCGCTAGGACAAGTACGACATTCCTACGGCCAGGAGGAAACGGACTCTTTGATTTCAATTCATGAGGGTTCCCAACAGGATATGGATACCAATTTTGAATCCGGCTTTCGGATGATAGAAGTAGGACGGCCTAATCCTCTCCACGGAAGTAACGCTGTAACAAATACCAAATATGATGCTTTTAGCTTTCTTCCCAAATGTTTATTTGAGCAGTTTCGCTATTTTTACAATATGTACTTTCTATTGGTGTCTTTATCCCAGCTTATTCCTCCCCTAAAAATTGGATACCTATCAACTTATATCGCTCCTTTGATTTTTGTGTTGATGATCACGCTGACAAAAGAAGCTATCGATGATTTAAAACGGAGAAGAAGGGATTCATTTGCCAATAATGAAATTTATATTGTTAATAACAATCCCTGTGCTGCTCAGAATATTCAAGTAGGCGATGTTGTGCTCATATCAAAGGATCAAAGAGTACCCGCAGACATGGTTCTGATGCACACATCTGTTGGAAATGAAGCTTTTGTTCGAACGGATCAGCTCGACGGAGAAACGGATTGGAAACTGCGGATACCTTGCTCAAATCAGTATTCACATGGAATCATTCATGCAGATTCCCCCATCAAATCTGTCCATCACTTTTATGGTACCTTTACTTTGAATGATAATAGAAGACCGCTTACTGTGGATAATACACTTTGGGCGAATACCGTCTTAGCCAGTGAGGCGGTTTATGGTGTTGTCATTTATACCGGTAAAGATACTCGTCAATCCTTAAATAGTTCAAAAGCGAAAACAAAAGTTGGCTTATTAGAGAAAGAAGTCAACTTCTACTCTAAAATTCTTTGCATGATCGTCCTTACACTTTCCGTAATACTTACATTCAGCCACGGAATACGAGAAAATTGGTACATTGCTATCTTCAGATACTTGATATTATTTTCGAGTATTATTCCAATTAATTTACGTGTGAATTTAGATATTGCTAAAATTGTTCATTCTAAACATACCGAGGCGGATCCTAATTTACCTGATGTCGTTGTCCGCAGCAGCAATATTCCAGAAGAACTAGGTAGAATTGAGTACCTGTTAACTGATAAAACTGGTACTTTAACACAAAATGAAATGGAAATGAAAAAACTGCATTTGGGAGCCATCGGGTTTTCCAATGAATCAATGGATGTTGTTCAGGCCTGTGTTAATGATTCTACGGCTCATATTCCGTTGAGTGATGATACAAAAGACATAGTCCGAACAACCGTTTTAGCCCTTTCCTTGTGCCATAATGTAACTCCGTCTGAAACTACTGATGGCTCTGTTAGTTTTCAAGCCGCAAGTCCTGATGAGGTCGCAATTGTTCGATGGACTAGCAGCATGGGCTTGGTTTTGACACATCGTAATCGAGCAAGTATTACTCTTAATACGTCGTCATATGAAATTTTACAACTTTTTCCGTTCAAATCCGAAACAAAGAGAATGGGCATCGTGGTCCGCTCACCAGAAGGACAAATTACGTTTTACCTCAAAGGTGCAGATTCGGTCATGCAGCAATTCATAAGTCCAAGCTTCTGGCTTGACGAAGAATGCGGAAACATGGCCAGGGAGGGGCTCCGAACCTTAGTAGTTGCAAAAAAAGACTTAACTAATGAAGAATATAATTCGTTTGCTACTTTATATGCAGAAGCAAACGTGTCTTTTTCTGGCTCAAGGGATAAGAGGATGGCAGGAGTTATTTCGAAGTATTTGGAGAATGACATGGACTTACTTGGACTCACTGGTGTTGAAGATAAACTTCAAAAGGATGTTAAAGTAACCTTAGAATTACTTAGAAACGCTGGTATACATGTTTGGATGCTTACAGGAGATAAAGTGGAAACTGCTAGATGTATCGCCATATCATCGAGGCTTGTTTCTCGAGGTCAGTACATTCACACCATTTCCAAACTTAATTCTCAAGAAGATGCGCAGAATCAGTTGATGATTTTAGCTGGAAAACCAGACTGCTGTCTCATAATAGACGGAGAATCCATGGAATTCTGTGTCGGATATTTGCAGGATGAATTTATAGAAGCAGTCTCTGACTTATCTTGCGTGGTAATTTGCAGGTGTACGCCTACCCAGAAAGCAAACATGACACGTTTGATCCAAAAGAAGAAATCTGCTTCCGTCTGCTGTATAGGTGATGGAGGTAATGATGTTGGAATGATTCAAGTTGCAAATATCGGTGTCGGTGTTGTCGGAAAAGAGGGTCAACAGGCCAGTCTTGCTGCTGACTATAGCATAAAAGAATTCAGCCACGTTGCTCGTTTACTCTTGTGGCATGGCCGTATAAGTTACAAGCAAACTTCGAAATTGGCAATGTTCGTTATTCACCGTGGTTTAATTATTTCCATTTGTCAGGTTGTATACAGTATAATTTCGAATTTTGAGCCCATTGCTTTGTTTCAAGGGTTACTGTTGGTGGGGTACTCGACGATGTATACAATGTTGCCCGTTTTCTCCATTGTTTATGATAGAGATGTGAGTGAAAAATTGGTTTTTCTGTTTCCAGAGCTTTACAAGGAGATGAGAGAAGACAAATGTTTTTCCATTAAATCATTTACGTCTTGTGTTTTAATCAGTATTTACCAAGGTATGTGACCTAAATAGGTATTTGGTACTAATTGTTTTAAGGCGTAATAATACAAGTGATTACTTACGTACTTGTCGGATTCGACGTTGAAGGTCAAATGCTAGCTGTTTGTTTCTCCTGTTTAATTTTAAATGAGCTCATTATGGTAGCCCTCCAGATTAACAGATGGTAAGACTGGGTTATTTTTGAAAATAAGTGATGTTAACATATATTTAGGGATCAAACAATTGTTATGTCAGAAATGCTAAGCCTAATGATTTACACTCTGAGCGTTCCTTTCTTAACTGATTATTTTGGTAAGAGCACTAATTTAAAGTTTATTGCTAACAAGTAGATTTGAAATTTTTCCTGGGGCTCAAGTTTTACTGGGTGTCAGCTCTTATATTATTTATCAGCCTCTTACCTGTTTGGAGTGGAAGAGCATTGAAGCAAAAACTGAAACCTTCAAGTTATGCAAAATTACAAAGATAATGTACTTTAATTTAATACTGTTCGCATAATATGTTTACGTTAGATATGTTATTGTGTAAATTGTATTCGTGTGACATCCTATATGTATATTATTATCATTTCCACTCGAGTTGAATTTATCTTTTTGTAAAAGTGTAAGTATCAAAGGCACAGTCTTAGTAAAATAAGTTGCTTAGGATAGCAGTTGGGCATATTTTGAAACCACGAAGCAATTTCACTGCGAACATTTTTTGGCAGACGATGAGGCTCTGCAAAAATGGTAAGGACGGTGTGTGCTCGTTGCCAGCATTTGTGGTAATAATTAACTTGTTCAAGCTCTTCTTGTAAAGGAATTAATGCTGTCGCCGTGGAACTCAAACTAATGGCTTGTTTCTGAAGTGTAGAAACTAGAAGGTTCAAATTATGAAGACCATTGCTTGATAGGGGTACACGAGCCATCGTAAATTGCAATGTTGTTTGAAAGTACAGAAGATCGTACAGTTGATCAACTAGTTCCAGGCCTTTTCTCAGAAAAATTTCCACCCTTTCGTACAATGTAATCGTAGAATAATACACCATTAAAAATGAATACATATCCTCGCAAGAAGAGTAAATATTTATCAAGGAGTAGTTTACCGCGATCATATTTAATTGCAGTAGGTCTATTTGTTCGAATGGCCTCAGTACGGAAAGAAGGGTTTTCTGCAATTGATTGACTCCATCCAAGTGGACTTGTCGGTTCAAAGTTAACTGTTGAGTAATTGCATCTGTAATTGTTCTTAACATGTTGTTTAATTCGCTACGCATCTGTTTGACAGTTTGAGTTGTATACTCTTCCACTGGTTTTTGTTTCAAAGTTCCAGGGTCACATTTAAGTTGAATCATGGGTCGTTTCATAGAATTTCGCCTCCTCAACAAACCTCGCAAATGACCTTCGTGTTCCAGTTTTACATTGACATGTGTAGCTTCACGAATCATGCTTATGGTTAAGTTATAAGAATTTATAAATTAAGTTATTCTTCAATGAATTCTGCTTTAAGTAATTTGTGGTGTTTTCGCGTCGATATTGGTAGATGTTGAAAATTAAACGCGGTGTGTGTCTATTTACGTAGGATACAGCGTAGACCATCCGTCCAAGCAAAATGCCAACAAATCGCATCCTACCTGCGTGTTTTTTTGTTAGTTTGCAAATTAGAATCTATAAAGTTGATTCACTCGTTCAAAGTAAGTTCTCAAATAAATTTGGAGTTTCGTATTGCCAATACCTCAGTTCAACGTTCATTGCACTACAGTCTCGATGGTAACCCTTGTTTGTTAAACACTTACTTCTAAAAATTACAAAGAAAACATTTCTAGTCCCATCTAATGGTTTCCTGCGTATTTTGAACTGTATAGCGTATTTCTTACTATGATATTTGTAACTTGTATACGATAAATGTTGCTTTAAAAAAACTCCTTTATACCACACAAATAAACAAATAGTTAGTTGAAATAACAGCTAATATTCTAAAGTCGTTATATTGAGAGAACGAAGCTGTTATATTTGATAGGTTCTTCAATCTTAAAGAATCAATCAAATAAAATAATATAGAATAAAGGCGAATTTCATAAAGACCACTCACACACAATGAACAGGGAAGTTAAAGGTGTATAAATTCATAGACTTGAAGAGGGATTCATAATATATTTGTTATGATTCTTTTGTACACAAGAGCTTTATTAAAATTAGATATGTATGCTATACACTATACTTATTGCTTTCTATATATTTGTTTGCGTCGCTGGCGAATTTAAGCCAATTTGTAAACCAGCAAGAAATCATTGAACGTTTTCACACAAATTTTTTGTCATTTGTATGTAGGATGAAACCCCTATTTGTGAATAATCACAAGACTCCTTGTCTCTATTCAGCCGAGTCATAAACTACACCATCCTTTTTTTGGTTTTTTAAAAGATCGTAACTTGTACGTAATTTGGCAAAATTCGAGGGAATCACGGTTTTATTTTTCAAGATTATTACCATGTAAACAAAACGAAGGAGAATGATATAACGAAGCGTGACTGTTGCTGCTGAAGTTGCATAAATACCAATGCGATTAGATATACTTCGACCAAAGGATCTATGCAACACGATTGAAAGTCCAAAGTTGGTCTTTTTTTAAGACTGAATTTGGCTTTGTGAATCCACGTGTAACTAAAATGAGCAGTTGCTTTGATTTTTGGTACGCTGCATAGATGTAGAAAAAAAAACACCAATTAAGCCGGGATAGAAACCGATATGAGATGGTTTTTGTCTGACTATGCGTGTCTAACATATCTATTGAATTTGAATATATTCGCTATATAATTTTGTTATGTAAATATATATGTAAAAAAAAGTATTTAAAAATCTTTGTTAATGTAATCACCTGTTTTTGAATTGTGCGTTCAACAAAGTAAAACATAATAATAACTTAGCACTAGTCATTGTCTAATCAAGGATTGATGGTATACAAAAGAAACCCGTATTTACCCATATCATCATTACTTAGCATTAACAAGCTTTTTTAAAGCTTCAGTAGAGAAGGACTTAGGGCGTTCAATGGGGAAACCAAGAGCGCGATCCCAGATCAATTGAGAAGCAACACCCAAGGTACGAGAAACACCAAACAAAACAGTGTAGAAGTTTTGCTCTTTCAAGCCGTAGTATTGAAGAAGAATACCAGAGTGAGAATCGACGTTAGGGAAGGGGTTCTTGGTCTTTCCGTGTTCGGTCAAGACAGCGGGAACGACTTCGTAAAGACGGCTCACAAGCTGGAACATGGGATCCTTGGGGAGATATTCTTGAGCAAACTCACGTTGAGCAGTGTAACGAGGATCGGTTTTGCGGAGAACAGCGTGTCCATAACCAGGGACAACACGACCGGACTTCAAAAGATCCCACAAGTAGCTCTTGATACGCTCATCAGACAAGTCATCACCAATTTCCTCCTTCATAGTGTTCAAGAAGCTCAAAACCTCTTGGTTGGCGAGGCCGTGGAGGGGACCGGCAAGACCGTTCAGAGAAGCAGCCATAGAGAGGAAAGGGGAAGAAAGGGCAGAACCGACGAGATGGCCAGAGTGAGCAGAGACATTACCACCCTCATGATCAGAATGGAGGGACAAGTAAAGACGCATGAGCTCAACGAATTCCTTGTTGTTAGCGAAGCCCAAGACATTGGCAAAGTTGTAAGAATGGTCCTTGTCAACTTGGATGGGGGCAACAATACCGTCACGGTAAATGTTGCGGTAGATACGGCCAGCAATGGGAACAGTCTTGGCGATAAGATCCATGCAGTCTTCATAGGTGTATTTCCAGTAGTCATGCTTGTTGAGACCATGCTCATAAGCCTTGGCAAAGGCAGAGTCATGCTCGAGAGCAGTGATGGCAAGGGAGAATTGAGCCATGGGATGAAGAGAAGGAGGGCAACGGTCGATGAGTTCCTCTACGAATTTAGGGAGCTGAGAGCGGGCAGCCCATTCAGCAGATAAAGATTGAACCTGGGTAAGGGTGGGGACCTCACCGGTGACGAGAAGCCAAAAAAGAGATTCAGGAAGGGGTTGCTTTCCGTTGGGAGAAGAGGGCAAAAGCTTTTGGCATTCGGGGATGCTGTATCCACGGAAACGAATACCTTCGCTAGGATCGAGGACGGAGCCTTCCCAAACCAAGGAGCGAATACCACGGGCACCACCGTACATTTGATCGACGGTGACGTTACCTACAACATCTCCGCCATGTTCAGAACGAAACTTTTTAATTTCTTCTTGCTTTTGGGGGATAAGCTCAGTGAGGCGGTCTTTGAGAGAACCTCCCTTGATGGTAGAGTAAGAGGCGGCAGCTGTGGCAGGAAGCTTAGAGCGTAAGGAGGCCTGCGAGAAAAGAGAAGAGGCAAGTCGACGAGTACTGGCCAACTTTGTATTGT
Source organism: Schizosaccharomyces osmophilus (assembly GCF_027921745.1). Taxonomy (NCBI): domain Eukaryota; kingdom Fungi; phylum Ascomycota; class Schizosaccharomycetes; order Schizosaccharomycetales; family Schizosaccharomycetaceae; genus Schizosaccharomyces; species Schizosaccharomyces osmophilus. Next base: position 608,033 of record NC_079239.1, on the reverse strand, counting down.
TCATAAATCGGGGGGCAGTTAAGATAAGCATCCTAGAAAATGGGTTAGTAGGAGGAAGGGCAGAGAAAGAAGGATGCCGCAGAAAATTGCAAGAAAATCAGAAAGGAATTACAAGAAACAGAAGAGCTTTTCAAGAAGTGTCTAAGATAGTAGTATGGTTGTATGGGAAACGCCGTAGTGAGGTGTAGAACAGTTAGTGAGAGTACTATGAGGATGAACACAAGTTCTCGTCATTCACCAAACACGATTGAAAGTAGGAAGGGGAACGCGGACTTTGTTGCACAAGCATGCACAGCAGAACAACATAAACTTGAAAATGTTGTAAAGAAGGCAAAACCTACAAGTAGAAAAACCAGCGAGTCAAAAAGACGGACGTGGATGGGCGTGTTTTGAGAACGAGCAAAGACGGAAAGAGGCTTATTGGGAAAAGGGCGTATTGAAATTCACCTGAAACTGATTTCTTGTATAATTTGCAGCATTTTGGAGAGCAAACTTACCTTTGAGAACGGTAGGCGAAAGGAAATGGTTTATGCAAAGGATAAAAGGAATATGCTTCCGTAAACGAAAGACGTCTTGGAGGCCGGGATTTATGAGGGTGTGGGGACGGAGGGAGCACACGTCACTGAACAAGCATCACGGCGAGCAAAGGCCAATCCAAGGTCATGGAATTTGGTAAACTTTGGTCGGCAGTTGTAGTTTGCGAATCATAAATCATCGCTTGCTTCCGCGGTAGAACCTACAGCTGATAACTTTAATATAGTTGGCTCTTGGACTTCCGTTTGCAACTATGCCAGGGATTTCGAGGTGGACTGCCGTCGTACGGGAAAGAGAGAGAGAGAGAGAGAGAAAAGGAAGCAATTGAATGGGAGGTGGTAGAAGCAAACAGTGTTTGTTGTTGGTTTGGAAAGATGGAGAGTTGAGAGATGGTATTTCATTGATTTTGGTAGTTGGTATTTGATTTTTGTTTCTGTTATTTTTTAGTGAGTCGTAGTGCAGTCCGGTAAAGGGGTAAGGGAATGCAACGAGGGTGAATCGAGAGAATGAGAGTGAGAAAGAAAAGGGCACATTCTTTGTGAGAAAAGGGTGCAAGGAAAGAATGTAACGTGCTTTCTTTTTTCTTTTTATGTTTTTTTTTTGTTTTTTAAACTCAAAGGGATTATGTTTGGTGGAGACATGTCACCTAAAAGCAAAATGTTACCTAGAACGATGGAAGGAAAAGAGAAACCAATGAAAGGGTAGGAAAGGAGCGAGGACGAGTAGAAAAGGAAAGAAGAGGAAGGGAAACGTTGAATTTGCCTTTTACCATTTACCATCTTGGAGAAACTTTGTGATTTATAAGAAGCAAAGATTGAAGGAGAATTTTGATTGATTTGAATAGAAAAAGAAACGTTTGGAAAAGATTTGGATTCATTGAATATGCCTCGTAGACGTACAGCAGCAGCCCCGGCCTCTAGTCAACGCCGCACGCCTGGTTCATCAAGACCAGCATCGACGATGGCGGCACCTCGTAGCATGGCATCTGCACCACCAGCACGTCCAGCAGCGGGACCTGGTCAACATGGAGGACAACAACCAGCAGCACCAGCGGCGGCTCCCCCTACGGCGGTGCCCTCATCGGGTGGCGGCACAGGCTTTTTCGGCAACATGATGAGTACAGCAGCTGGTGTGGGTATTGGTAGTGCGATTGGACATACGATGGGAAATATGCTTACAGGCGCGTTTGGTGGTGGCAGCAGTTCAGCACCAGCAGCTGAAGAAACCAATGCAGCATCAGCAGCACCTCAAGCCGAAACAGGATTTGGATCTACATCAGGATTTTCCGATGCCAATGCAGAAGAGTCGAAGCGTGCTTGTAATGGAGAAGCCAAGACGTTTGCAGAATGTATGAACCAACATGGATTTGATCACTGTTCTTATTATTTGGAGCAATTAAAGGCTTGTCAATCACTTTGGTCTCCTTCTGTATAAGCTAGTGCAAGCATTGCAGAAACGATATATGACGAGACCGACCGACCTCCTCTCTCTTTTGTAGGTGACATACACTACTACACATACATGCAGATGAAAAGAAAAGAAAAGAAAAGAAAACAAAATCAAACAAAACAAAAATTTAGTGTTAGAAAAAAATAAGAATGAATTGTGGCAGAGTTTTTCGCTATATCTATATGAATTCCTAGTTGTGTGTGTGTGTGTGTGTGTATATACTACTAAATAATGTATTGTATCTTGTTAGCTTAGGCTTCGTCAAGATCTGGCGAAACGCAGTTCGGAAACCCGGCTCCTTTTGGTGGGGACGAAATCAAGAATCTCGTTCCATGGCACCCACAGTAATAAACGTCACCTTTCTTTCTGTCTCTCGCTCGCTCGCCCCTATTCACCTCCACTGGTTTGCGACGTTTATCAATGTCCATCTAACTAAACGCGGAGAAAACAACAATCCAAGTAACCCAAGTATGTCGTCCAGCGACAAAGAAAACAAACAAACGAAAATTCTTTTTATTTTTTTTGTGATTTTTTTTAATAAGAAAATAGAAAAAAAAAAGCTTAGCTTGTTTTGTTTGTTTTCTGTCTAATTCGTGATTTCCATAGTTTATTTATTTATTTATTTTTTATAGTTCAAACATAACCCAAGTGTTATCTACAACCCCTCTTTTCTTTTCTTAGTCATCATCCCTTGGTCTTGGTCCAGGTCCAGAGACATTCAATAGCACCCAACACGTTAACACCTCGGTGGATGACAACTTTTGAGTGAAAATTGTGCAATGGGTTTGAAACGTTATGACAATTGATGGCTGGCAGAGAAAGAGAAAGAAAGAGAGAGAGAGAGAGTATCTGTTTTGAAAGATGGAATTGGTGGAAATGTGCGATTTGTTTGGATGAATGGTCTAGAAAGAATGATTTTTCATGATTTGTTTTTTTTGTTTTGATTTGTTTTGTTTTCTTTCGTTTCGTTTCAATCACTCTTTATGAACAAATGGTAGATATTGTAGGCATTGTCGACAATTTTTTATCTATATGAAACCATCGAATGATGAAACCACTGAATAACGAACACGAACACGAATAATGACTAATGACTTATGACTAATAAATAATGAATACGAAAATGAGTACGAAAATGAACATCGAAAATAGACCATTCTCTGCCTTTTCCCTTTTCCTCTTTACAAGGAATGTATTGATTTCTTTTTCCACATTCTCACACTATCAAACTCTCTTCCCTCTCCACCCTCCCCCCAACTTTATCATCATTGTGCCTTTTTCACTATATTCCCTTCGAATTTGTCTATCATTGATATCCAAACTCATCTGACTTCACCAAACCAAGTCTTGTAACTTGTGCTACCTGCCTAAAAATTATCTTGGCTCTCCTCTTTCATCTTTGGTTGGTTTGATGTTTTTGGGCTAGAATTTCTGCTTATCACTCCCCTGTTCTCTCTCCTCTTTTTTTTTTTTTTTTTTTCCCTCTCTCTCTTTCTCTTTCCATTTTTCTATATATATAGATTCGTCTCTACAATGCTTACCATTCCTCCTTTTTATCGTACATTATAATTTCTTGGGACTTTAAGCAATTCATCTCTTTTTCTTTTCTTTATTTTTATCTCTTCTTTTTTTTTTTAAAAAAAAAACGATTTTTTTGTTTGTTTTGAATTGTATTCTTGAAATTCAACTTTCGAGAAGGTGTTGTTGCTCTATAGCTACTTTTGTTAAAACCTAGTGGATTCATTCATTGTGCAATTGTTTTTCCATTGCTTTTATTGGATTTTGTGTAGAGTGTTTTTCTTTATTTATTTCTTTCCTTTTTTTTCCCTTTCACCAAAAAAAGGTACCCCAGGATTATCAATAAAAAAATCTATAATCTACAACATTCAATCTTTGTTTTTGATTCTTTTTGCTTTTTGCTTACAGTCTCTCTCTTCCTTTCATTTTTGGTTTTTCCCTTTCTATTTCCATCTATTTCCATCTAGAATCAATCTCTCTCTCTCTCTCTCTCTCTCTCTCTCTCTCTTTTCCTGCGTCTGTCTCTCTTTTGTCATTGTTTCTCTAGTTTCCGTTTTGCTTGCATTGACTCTTTTTCTTTCTTCTCTCGTTTGGCGTCTGCATTTCCCTTTATGTTTGTTTCCTTTTTGATTTCGTAAAACATAAAAAAAAAAGTCTATCCTTTCGACACCCAGGTTCTTCTGTTCTTTTTCCTTTTTGGCGTTTCGCTTCTTTCTCACTTTCCCTGTCCTTTGGTGTCCTCTCGTTTCGTTTTCTCTTGCCCTTTCCATAAACGTTAGACTCTTTATTATTTCGGACTTTTCCGATCTCTATCTTCTTTTTTTCCCCTCTCTGTCTCGCTCTCTTTTTCGACACCATGGATTCTTCTTCTTCTTCTCCTTCTCCTTCTCCTTCTCCTTCTCTCTCTCCCAAAGCAAACTCAAACTCGCCTGCCGTATCCCCACACAGTACGGAATCCACCACCGCCCATACCAACCTTCCAAACCAACGTGGGAAACCTATCGCTTGCTTGTTTGTCGGCAGCTTGAATTCTTCCCTCTCCGAGTCTCAACTCACCGTCTCTGTCAAAAATTACTTTCAAAAATGGGGTCCCTTGCTTCATGTCAAGGTCCTCAAAGATTGGCTTCAACGTTCCTACTCCTTTGTTCAATTCGCCAGCGTCGACGACGCTTCCACTGCCTTAAAAGAAGCTCAAAATGCTTTGCTCGATGATCGCCGAATCCGTATCGAACGCGCCAAAGTCAACCGTACCATCTACTTGGCCCACCCCTCCCATCTATCCAATTTTTCTTTCTCGGATATTCACCAGCTCCTCGAACCCTATGGCCTCATCGAAGAGCTCGTCAAAACAAAAGATTCCTCTGGTTACTTGGTTCGGTTTGTCTATCGAGACGATGCCATCTCGGCCTTTGTAAGCCTACGCAACTCTCCCTACAAAGTCGTTTGGGCCGAAAACGTCTCTACCAAATCTGTCTTTCGAAAAAAAATCCCCAATTCCTCCTTCCATAATCCTCCCCACGGCCGCCCTTCTAAATCTTCTTCTTCCCGTTCTAGCTCATTCGTTGCACAAAGTTCCCAAAGGAATCCTCTCACTCTCAAATCTTTCCACAACCACTCCGCTCCTCTCTCCTCCAATCTCCCTTCTTTGGCTCCTTCTACCCCCATCTCGCCTTCTCTCGCTACTCCTACCTCTGCCACTAAATACGACGATTCTAGCGACATGTCTACCCCAAATAAATCCATCAGCTCTTCCTACACCAGCCCTTACTCTCATTCCAAGTTTACAAACAAATCTCCAACTATTTCCAACCCCTCTCTTCCTTCCCCCAAGTTTCCTCCTTCCTATCTTCCCTCCACCCATCCATACTGCCAACCCCTCATGCCTTTTGTCGACCCATTCTCCATTTTCGTCGATCATTTGGACTCTAAAAGCTGTACTCAAAACTCTCTCGCCGAACTTTTCTCGGAGTATGGTAACGTTTTGGATTGCAAATTCATCCGTCAGTCCAATAAACCTGCCTTTGCTTTTTTGCAATTCGATTCCCAACAAGCTGCTTTCAACGCCGTTTACCATAAACCTCAACCCTTCTTCCAAAAGAAACCTCTGCGTGTCAAGTTTCGAGTTCTTCCCCGTTCTGCTTACCCTGTTTCTTCTTATCAGTATCCAATGGTTCCTCCTTCGTTTCTCCCTTCTTCAAATGCCATCTTTCCTACTGTAAACTCGGCGAATCATTCCTCTATGCCTTATCCTTGTCACCCATCCATGGCATCTCTAAGTCCTCCTACCACTTTCGGTTTCCAGCCGGACATAATGCAACCTATATACCCATTTTATCCTTATCCCGACTTCTGTTATACTCCTGGAAACCTATATTATTATGGAGCTTCTCCTCCTTCTCACACCGTTGGCTCTGATTAAGTCCGGCTTTCGATCAGTGTTCTTTTGGACGCTCGTACATGTGTCTACTGAGCATTCGCCTAGCAAAAAAAAAAAAAAAAAAAGGTATGGTTCAACTAGTTCCTTACTGTTATTTCTTCCCTTTAATCAAATGTTTAGGTTAAGTTTACTCAAATCCTTAGTTAATAGAAGAATGACATTTATTATTTTTCCCTTTCTATTCTCATTCAAAGGAATCTTTTTATTTCGTATCTAGTATCTAATATCTGAGACATTATGTAACTGCAAATATTTTTTTGCTGCTTTTCTTTTTATTTTTCATCTTTCTTTTCTTTCTAAAAAAAAAGAAGCAGCAAAAAAATAATATGATACTATTATAATGAATTCAAATTCGTGTTCTTTACGATAGCGACGATAGTAGATAATCCCACATATATCTTCTGTAGGAACGCAGGCTGTGCTTTACCGTTCACCATCTGGTTCTATGGTGTACTGATTTCACTAAAATCATTTCATTCTAAGCTTTTATTTAAATTTTTTAATTCTTTTAAAAGAAATCTTTTATAATTGGCGTTCTGCCGTTCATATATTTAACCGGATTTGTTGTACATAACGGTGGTTTATTTCCTGTGACATTTGCTTTTAGACATACAGATTTGTAGAATACGGTTTTCTTTTTTGGCTCTTTAAAAAGGTTTTTATTGTCTCTCTTTTCTCCTCTTGTACTCCTTCAACACAAGCTCGTTTTATATTCTTGGGTTTATCAATAATTTATGTTCATATAGAAATATCGTTGTAATTAACCTGATTCTTGCATTTTCCTGATTTAAAATCGCGTTGATAACAATTTCCAAACAATTGATTCCTTTCTACTTCTTTTATTTCTTTTTTTTGGGACAATAATCGAATAGCCTACCCAATACCTTGAATTTGTTACGAATAGTACCCAGTTGAACTGTTTGAGAGTACAAATCGTTCTGAGAACCATCACTTCAAGACATTCATCGATAGCCCTTTTGAACCTTCATCTATGCTCCACCTTGATTCCGTAAAAATGCCTGTTTTATCCGAAGAGGAAGATTATTGTTTTGATCATACATATGTCTCCGACAAATGCAAAAGCCTATTACACAGTGATGATCCCGATCCCGTTTTTCGACACAAGGTTTTACTGGCAATTCACAAGTTAGCTATTCCTACTTGGTCCCGAGTACCAGTAGCTTCCCACCCTACACTCATTATTAAAAGAATTTCTGGTGCGTTAACGAATGCCGTCTATTATATTGCCCCTCCTGAAGGCTTTAAAGCCATTAAGCTCTTGCTGCGTATTTACGGACCAAATGCCGAATTGTTTATCAATCGTTTGACTGAGCTTGAGAACCTGAAACGACTAGCCAGACATAGCATCGGTCCCCGTTTGCTTGGCGAATTCGGTAATGGGCGTTTTGAGCAATATATGGAGTCCACCACACTGACAGCCGAGACGATTCGGGATCCTATATGTTCTATTTACGTAGCACGCCGTATCTCTGAACTCCATTATGTTATACAGTTAACGCCCACAGAACAGTATGAAATGCCTAATGCATGGAAGTTTTCCTTTAGCTGGCTTCCTTTGGCCAGAAAAAACTTACAAAACCGAAGACATCCTTTGTCTATAACCGTAAACTTTTTGGACGCTATTGAAAGAGATTTCCATAATTATTTTCAATGGTTTACTAACTGGTCTAATGATAAAAAGCATTGGGCCTCCTTGCAGAATGTCTTTTCCCACAATGATACCCAATACGGAAATATCTTGCAGATGAAAACTAAGCGTCGTTCTTTCAAACCAGAAAATAAACATCACATACTTGTTCCTGTTGACTTTGAGTATGCTGGTCCTAATGTACGAGCGTATGATATTGCAAATTACTTTGCCGAATGGATGGCAAATTATCATCACCCTACTCAAAGCCATTTGATGGATCGTTCTCGATATCCCAATTTTGAAGCTCGCAAGCGGTTTTATCGTGCTTATATCGAACAAGGTGCAGTATTTCATAAGAAATTAGTGGTAGAAGATGCTTCAGAATTAACTTCCAACCTTCCCGAGCCTCTTGAATCCGAAATTAATACTCTAGTACACCAGCTCGAAGAAGCAGTTCGTGCTGTTTCGCCGGCGGTTAATGCTGTTTGGGCTCTATGGGGCGTTATGCAATGCGAAGAAACCGACGATGAATGGGAAGATCTTAGCGTAAGCAGTGAACAAGACAAACCCGATGGTTCCTCTCCGAAGGCTGACTCTATTAATGTTCCTCCAATTGGCTCAACCTCCTTTGATTATATCAACTATAGCATGGAAAAATTTAATTTATTTTACGAGACGAGTGCTGCTTTGGGTCTGAATGCTAACAACCGTTCGACCTTTCCTTATGATTAACTAAACTTAATTAATTGACTAATTGCAATAGTTTAGGGCTGACATTTATCTTATGAGAAAACTAATGTTTGAGATCTAATAAACTCATTATGAGTCTTATATACAAAATGTACCAATTAATTTTAATTTTTCAACGCTACGCTATGTAAATGATTAACAATATTAAGAAACACAAAATGAGTTACTACTTTGGTTTCATAAACAATAGCTCGTACTTATGCTTTGGGCTCGACAAAAGCAGTTTGTCCGTCCGGAAGTTTCTTTTTCAAAGCTTTTTCTGGTGTTGAGGAGACGAGACCCCAGAATTGCCAACGTGCTGGAGGGATCCATGAACATTGCTGAATAACAACATTTTCAATCTCTTCTTTTGAACGTGTCAATGAAGGAGATGCTTGATCAAGACTTACAGATTGAAGGGTATGTAATCGGACAACTGCTTGAATAAAACATTCGTTTCCTTGAATATCAGCTTGAGCACAGGTTATATTCAGTAACTTCGGAGGGCTCAAGTGTTTCTCAACTTTCCATTCACATTTAGGTAGTTGCTTTGATTGATTTCTTAAAAGTTGGGAAGCTCGAATGGTGCAGTTATTTTCTAACACTTGACTATCATGGCTAACAAGTAGATTAGTACTTAAATTGACCATTCAAAAATTAGGACAAATTAATATCCTTTCATAAATTCCAAAGAATTTATGTGCTTACCTAGCTAAAGCACTATTGACAGAAGAATGTAAACGAACGGCCTCTCCGATTATTGAATTCACACTAAAAGTACGGCCGGGAAAGTTTCGGCGTAGATAATAACGACTCTTATAAATATTTATATTTCTATAACGAAGAGATCTCCACCATTGGCGAAGTTTTTTGAAAGGATGTGTCATTACGGAGTAATTGTCTTTCGGTTCCACGTAGCATTCTAGATGACAAGCAGGTTAGAAAGAAGCATAATCTAAACTTTTTTCATACGCATAAACGGGATATCTAGCATTCTAATCGGTTGTTGACTCATAAATCGAGAAAATGTCAATGATCCCAATGATTTTGCATTCTTTACCATATTTGTATTAGCGGAATGCCATTTTGGAGAGATGAGTGACATTTTTATGCCATTCATTTTTGTAAGTATATATGAATATGAAACGTGTAACAAAAATCGAGAAAACCGCGAATATTTCCAAGTTTCCCAGTATGGAGTTAAAGCCCAGTGTTCCCCGGGCAAGCGAACTACCCTCGGTTAACCCACGGCAGTTCCCCGGGCGGAATAGAAGGGTGCTGATGAGCCTGGTGGAATTGTGAAAAAGAATGGAGATCGGCAACATTAGGGGTTGAAAACAATGAAGAATGAATTTGATTTGACTCTAATGGCGGTTCCAAGTGCACAGGAGGTTGCTGCACAGAGAACGGAAATGATTGAACAGACGATTGTGGTTCAGAAGGCAAGGAAGAAGGGTTCCCAGTAGGAAATAAAGCATCATAAGGCGGAAAAGAATGTAAAGCGTTAGCTGGAAATGTTTCGGGTAGTGCTTGGCTAAGTAAAAAGGATTCATTTGCATATTGAGGCTGTTGCCGATCAGCATTATAAAAGGAAGAATTCAAACTTTGGTTTGACCACTCTAGTAAATCATCGGAAGTGACGGGTACAGTAGAAGGATCTTGTGCAGAGTCCTTGCTAGAATTTTGGGATGGTGTTTCTTGCCGGTCGGCAGCCACAGCCGCAACTGCAGCAACGGCGGCGGCAGCAGCTTCTGTTGAAGAAGGATCATTCATTAAATAATTACTTTGGTCGTATTTTGCTCGCAACCCGGAATTGTTTTTCAGCTTAAACCCGGCAGCGGCATACCTTTCAGGAAAAGCGTTGCGAAACCGATCTCGTAAATCCGTGCTCCGCCGATTTTGCAAACCCAAACTTGCATCCTTACTGATTCGCGTCCAACAAGGACCATGTAAAAAGAATCCCTCCAGCAACCGTTCGTCTTCCTCGGGCGTGAACTGTTTTCGCTCTTTACGAGACGCCTTTGCCATTCCTGGCGTATGCGGGATCTTTTGGTTTTTCCCCATGTGTGTTTTCGCATTTGGATAAAACCTTTTGTAATCTTCTGGTAGAATAACTCGAAATCTGTTCACCCAAGTTAGTACATGCTATTAGAAGCTTCAAATTATTCATGGGCATAAAAACACATATAAAATAGTCTTGCAAAGATACTTACCTATCTTTCAAGTCATTAGGAGAGCGATTCACAAATTGAAATCTCTCGTCCATTAGAATCTTTTTCCAATTGCCCACGCCATACTAGTTTTTAGGTTAGCAATTGACTCACTGAAAAAAAAAATAAACACAAAAGAATTGTAGAATTGCATATACTTACGATCTGACACCCACGCAATAAGTCATTTGTTTCTTTTTCAGTCCATTTTACTCTTGGTTTTCGAGTTTTTGTAGCCTTCCGTACTCTTGGGACAGGAAATCCCTCTAAATCATCCTTTTTCCTCGAATCGTCCTCCGTCAAGACTGATCCATTCAACAAATCGACGCACTGGTTGTCTATCAACTCCGTCGGCATTTTCGACGTATTCAAAGACCCCATGGTCAATTCAACCTCCTTTAACGGTATATGTAACAAAATTCTATGGATACTTAAAGCTTAAAATTAGGAATGGCAAATAATCAAGGCAGATGCTAAGTTTCTAGGTATGCTACAATTCAACTATGGACCCCCATCATGGTGTACCATGTGGGGTCCATTTGCCTTTGGCTTTTTACTGTTTGTAGGTTGGAAGGAACGATTATTTGGTTTATGTTTTTTTTATTAGATTCAAATTAAATAAAGAAAGAGTAGCAAGATGGTAGTGGGAAACGTTTCTCTTATAAACAAACGAATGTAAACAAAGGGCCATTTCATGGTACGGTGAAGCCAGCAGAAAAACTAGTAGTAAGCTTCGATTCCTTTCTCTTAAACCATAGAAATAGGACCAGAAGACCTTTTTCACAGCGTCAACATAATCGTGTACATAGCATTGTTCAACGTGGTAAACAATGCTATGAAATGAAAAATCAAGAATGGTCTCCTTAACTTTTCAGGCTGAAACCCTTTTTTTTTTTTTTTTTTTTTTTTTTTTTACGTTCTAGTGTGAAGGATTTTGAGCTCGTCCCTAATCTACGCTTTACTTCCCTTTAGTTACTAAAGAGGGCATTGGAAAAGAAGACTCTTCTCAGTGACATCCTTGTTGTTCTTGCCAATTTATTTTGTTATAATTGTTTTATTTTTTTATATTATTTTCCTTGAAAAGGACTAGTGCTTGCAAAACGTTTCCATCGATAAATATTCAGTCCATGCTACAAGAAGCCAACGCAACGCCATAGTCATTTTTTCTTGTTCAGTTAGTAGTTAGAATTATTAGACTTGGGTTATCTTGTGAATGATTTCTTGATGTTTAGGATTTCTTTTTCTATTATAAGCAAAAGCTTTTTCTTTAGAAGGTGGGATTTCTAGAGAAATATGACCGGATATACTTTTGACGAGTATATCGCAAAATTATTAGTGCTAGAAGCTCAAAAGAAAAACAAGTTACATGAGAGTGGAGAATCAAGCTCTCAGACCTCGAATGTTCAGAAGCTACGGCCCAATACAAACTTTTTGAACAATATGATGCGCAATGTTCGATCTCACAACTCGAACGTGGAAAATAAAAGTGAAGATGCTAAAGAAAGATCCAGAAGAGCAGAAAAAGGAAAGCAACGACGACGTGAGCTTTCACCTTCTCCCAGCGGTAGACTGAATCGACGAAGCGACATATCACCTCCGCCCTCACGAAAGCGATCCAAGAGTTGTGAGGATGAAGAGAACCTTCCATGTTCCCAAGAAAGGAGACATTATGCACATGGGCAGCGTCATTCTCGTCATCGCATTTCGCGTAGACCCGACTAGGTGTACATAAAACGCTTGATTTTGTTTATGGCAGAATGGGTTGAACGAACTGGTTTTCATGAGATGTGTAAGTAAGTGAAGTGCTCGGGGCATTTCTGAATCTTCCTCTACAAATATAAATAGAGGAGGAAAGAAGAAGCTACATCCTAACGTCGCATTTACGTCTTTTGGTAATTCTAATGGCAATGACTAGAAACTGGCACTTTTAATACCTTGTTATTCTTCAATTTGATTAATTTATTGACAAGTGTAGTTCTCTATTTTAGGTTAATATTTCATAGGATCAGAATGAATATAAAGACTTTGGATGGTACACAGTCTCTTAGACCCTTAACTTCTACTAAACGACTATGGTAATTCTTTCAAGCCGAGTATTCTAAATTCAATGATTTCATTATTTTCTTTTTAGACCTTTCGATTTTACATGGTCAAACGCCTTTGGCAAAACTAGACCTGGCATTCATAGACAAGAAAGCCAAACAATCGAGTACTCATCATTGAAATGTAACTTTATTCCATATGTATTTCTTGATAATAACTCCCTCCTCTTTGCCTTGAATTACCATATTGCTTTTCTTCAAATTATTTACCGTAGTTTACTGTATATCCTTATTTGGAAATCAAGCTGAATACCAAAAATTCACGTTTAAAAAAAACCAACATTTGACTATCCTTGATGGAGCTTTTATTATCAGGCTACGCGGCAACTGAAAATGAATCGAGCAATGTAGTCGCTCATAACTTGCATACTGGGACTTCGTTTCGTACGTTTCGCCAAAGTACGCCATTTCCACAAGCGGCTTGCTCTACTAAAACACATTTGTTATCCTTTCAAAGACGTAGGCCACAATTAAATGTACATGGATTTGGAAAGGTAAGTTTTTGACCGTTTTGTTGGTGTTTTAGAGTGTTTTTTATTATTGTTCAGTAAAGGACTTCGTCCAGCTGTATAATCAGTGATCCGAAGACTAATCATGAAATTTATAGGAAAATTTGGATCAGACTATTATCCTCCCAGAAACGATTATCTCTTCTGCCGTCAGCCCATGCGACTCTTGGTTAGTAGGTGGTACTGAGAAAGGCAGCCTTTACATTTGGTCGGTGCTTTCCGGAGCTTTGATCCACGCTTTTCGTGCTCATTACCAACCTTTAACTCATGTTTCTATTTCTAACGATGGAATGTTGGTTTACACAGCTTCAAACGATGGAGACATTAATATATGGTTAATGTCTTCATTGGCGGATCGGTCAAATATGGCGGGTGTTACAGGAGGCTCTGCAATTAAACCTTTTCAGAGCCTTTCTGGACATAAGCGGGCTATTGTCTCTTTAATCAATGGACCTGGTCCTTCCATATCCAGCCGTCTTTACACAGCTAGTGAAGACAGCACAGTTCGTGTTTGGGATGTTAGTACCGGTAACCTTTTGACTACAGTCGCTCTCAATAGCATGCCTTCCTGTATGACGATTGATCCCGCAGAACGTATAATATATGTCGGTAACGAGAAGGGCCTTGTTTGGATTCCCTTATACACAAGTTCAACTGCTCTTTCTGAGAATAACTCTAATGTCTCGAAGAATACTACTATTCCATCCTCTGTTCCCTCGGCAATAGGTGGATTGGGCAGAGTAGTGGATGTTAATGAAAGTAAGGATGCCCATACAGTGACTAGTACTTCCCCCATTACAACAATTACTTTATCATTCGATGCTTCCTTAATTATCACTGGCGACAAAGATGGTGTTGTTTTAGTTTGGGATGTTGTATCCCGTCAAGTTTTGAGACGTCTAATTCAATATTCCTCTCCGGTTACATTCTTGAAGTGTTTGATTGATAAAGTAAATTATATTCCTACTGCTCAAAGCGTGTTTCCTGTCTTAAAACGCATGATCACGGACGACTACCTATATTCGGATGTGAATATGATGATCCATGATGATGGTATAGAAGAGTTAATGCAAGCACCTGATACACTATGTCTCAGTTCTGAATTAATGGTATGTATCGTATCGTGCAGTTTCACAAAGTACTAACAGCTTCTTTAGACTCATAATACAGAATCTGGGTGGCGCGCGAAAGCAGAATCTACGGAGATGGAACTCAAAGAAACCAGAAGGCTGTTTATAGAATTAAGAGGTGTACATCAGGCGTTATGGGAAAAGTATCTTCAGAAGTAATAATTAAGGCTCGGATATGGTTTATTACGCTAATATGGAAATTGGATTTGGAAAAAAATTTTGCTATAGATACTAACATTTGATCATAAAATTTGCATAGTCAAGAGTTTATAAAACAGTACATGGTTTTAGTAACTTGGCAGAGGTACGTACTATATCTGTACGAAGTATTCATGATTCAGTAATCATCCATTCTTTTAAGCAAAATGTTCGTAATTTCGTCATAAACAAGCTCAATAAATTCCCCTAAAGTATTAGAGTTGTTGCTTTCTTCTTGTTTTGATTACGTACCGCATGAATAAGTCTTCAAGCCTGTAGTTGCAGTCAGATCTTCAAGCAATTCCTGCTTTGGTTTATCCGATGGGTGGTAGTTACAAGAATCCTAGAAATATGTTAATGCTTCTCATATAGATTGGGAACGAAAAATTCACAAACCTCTGACAAGTAAGTTAAGAAATTTTGGTTGTTAAGCTCAAACTTGGAGGTAATGTTCTGCAGTAGGATGACAGATGCTGTTTTCGACGATAATGCCTCCCAATTTTGGTCTAAATACACATTTAGCAGTTGAGAACCATATTCGGCACCAATGTAATATATCTTTGAGGCCTGAGATTGCGAAAGGATATAATCCAATCCTTTAGCCACATAATCCTCTGGTGATCTGATGGCTATAAAAGTTAAAGACTGATCATAAAGTCTTGGCTCATATCACTTACAAGGGATATAATTTTGCTTCGTAATGTGTTCTCCTGTGCTGGTAAAAGAAGAAATTGTCTATTATCCATAGTTAACAAAAATTCAAAACCGATTCATTCGAACCCTTGGAACTTTTTTGTGTGCATCCCACAGTAAAGCAGAAGGTGTAAAGATAGCGACAGCATATCCCATATCTACACATTCAGAGACCATGTTTACAAAAGTTGCATCTCTCAAATCATGTTCTCTAACATTCCTGTTGGACCAAATTAAAGGATGCGACAAAGATTGAACAATTACTACCAAGCCTTTCGTATTTTCACTCCAGTTTTTTGTGGTATAAACGAATGCATAGGGTTCATCCCTCTTGTAAACCCTTGTAGAAATAGGAATGGCCTCAAGCATGCAAACAGTAAATGCCCAGTTGTAGATATGCTCTTTTATGTATGTTAATATAAGAAACAGTGAATTTCAATTACCTAAAACAGCTTGGTAATAATGTTCATTATACGCTTTGTCTTTGGATACAGAAAACTCATACAATTCACCTGGTGAGTGCTGTTTACGTAGTCGATAATCTGTAGTTATTTGGAGTCCCAAATCTTCTAATGAATTTCCCAAATTATAGACTTTTGGAATTGAAGTTGTCTTTTTCTTACGAAACATGACTATAGGGATTCTTTGTGTTTTGTTCTTGTCTGAGCCTGAGCCAAACTCAGAACTAAGAATACCTATAGAAAGGAGAAACTTGGAATTGGTTTTGAGAACCGTATGAGAAATGGAAAATACGATTATATGCGTCGTTTATTCATCTTTCATCATATATAGATCTAAACACCGCTTCTTTTCTTTATATTTTTATTGCTTCAATTCCCAGGGACTAAATGAGTTGGCAAAAAACAACATGAATAGATTCAAAAATTATGATATGCTACAAATTATATATGTCAGTAAAAAAAGAACAGTCTAAAGAAACAAAATAATTCCAAACTAAAACCATAAGTACGCCTACCAAAATTGGGTATATGAATAGTCTTTGGGATTTTTTTCTTAGTTGCTGGATCCTTCGTTCTTTCTTTTTTCAAGTTCTGCAAGGTACTGAGAAAATTTGCTTTGTGTATGCAACCCACATTCGGTTTTTTCTTTACCGCGCCAGCGTCCTGCGCGCTCGTCTTCACCCTCTTTCACAGGTTGGGTAGAATGGTAGTCACCAACAGACCGGTATCCTTTATCCAGTAACCCATTGTAGGGAACGTTATTCTCCTTGATGTAAGAATAGACTTGTTGAAAAGACCAATTGGCCAAAGGATTAATCTTGATGACAGGTCCATCAACTTGCACAACGTCCAAAGATCCACGTTCTCCTCCTTGGCTGCGACGACGACCTGTAAAAACAGCGAGTACATCTAAATCGGTATAAGCCCTGTTGGCAGGCTCAACCTTCACCAAAAAATCATATTTGTTTTCGTCTTTTTCCCAAAGCTTTTCACCAAATTTTTTTGCGAACTCTTCTTCAGATGCTGCTTTAGCACAATGATATACATGAACAGGAACCTCAGGGTATGTCTTTTTTACTTGGTCCAAAAGATCCATAGTTTCCTGGAAATGATGCAAGGTATCGACGAAGATCATTGGAACTTTGACTTCCATCTTTGACAGCATGTCTAAAATCACCAATCCGGAAAGTCCCAACGCAGACGTTTGAAACAATTGTGGAATTGTCCATCTACTCCAACGAAGAATATCATGAGGGCCCAATTGGGAGAGCTGTTTATTAATGAACTTTAAGTGTTCAGAATTGAATAAAGATTGTGAACTTAACTGGGTCGAATTCTGAGAAGAGTCCATTTTTCGTAAAGAAGAGAATATAAGACTACTGAAGAAATACTATTAATAAAAATGTTTCGGTTGACGGAAATGTGGAGACTTGCTAAACACAAATGGCGCTCGATATCTTGGCTTTTAGAATCAAACTAATTTTTATCTCAATCCTGGAGCAAAAAATAAACAAAATCAAAAACCAATGCACCTATGGTGTTTTATGGGTATATGCAAAGGTATATGAAGCAAATGGAAAGAGATCTGTGTACGCTGATTCATCTTAATATTGTCTTATTCTTTCTCTTTACTATATTATCATACTACTAAGAACTTTAAGTATGATAATTGCCCAAATAGTGCTATTTTATTGTTTACAATTCTTTTATAAGTTTCTGAATAATTATACTTAGCTTTTGCTAGATAGAATGAATGAATAGGAGCGTTAAGCTCAGGCAAGCGGCTGTGGATAGAAAAGAATTCAAAAGTGCCTCCTGTACTTTAACGAAGATAAATTATAACAATTGAAACCCGAGTTAAATTGAAATAAGAAAGAAAATGGGTTTCTGTGTAATTGAGTTGTTGTTACCCTTACCACATTTAAAGCTTGCCATGCATAGATATCATAAAACATGAAACACATAATATAGAGGAGTATCTAACATAGTCTAGAGAAACCTTTTATCTTTACCTTTTCTATCGTTGAATTGAATATGTTTTACTCCCTTTAAAACACGATGTAAAGAATACAAATAAACGAAGGGCCACTGTCATTCATGTTAGTTAAAAGCAGATACTGAAAGAAAGTTAAACATACGTAAAAATTCCAATCCAAAAGAACAGATTCCCAAGTAATTCATTATTTTTGAAGGCAGACATTTGAGATAAATCATACAGGGGCAACTGCAAGAGCTAGATAAGGTTAGTATGTTGGATCAGACGAAGTTATTTACATACTTGGAAAAAGAGAATATAGCAACGAAGCTTTTTAGTAACCAATAGCATTACAAATTCATGAACCAAAGCAGACAACAAAAAGGTGAAGACGACAGCCATTGACTTGTTCAATATCTGCCTAGAAGAATGATATACATGCCGCATCAAGAAAACATGGACGGGTTTATTCCACTGTCGAGCGAATTCATCCCAAGTGACGGTATTCCACCAGGGACCATAAAAGTCCCTGTCTGCGAATTTGGTGATTTCAGCAAAGGCGTTTAAGATGACGTCGAATGTAAGGTAGAACAGTAGCAAGTAAAGAATTACGGCAGGAAATAAAAGTCTACTCATTAAAAATGGAGCATGGTGAAGCTTTGTGACAAAATCCAAGCCTTGTACACTTTCAGCGGCAGGTAGAAAGTACCAGTCAACGAGGGCCAAGCAAGTAAACAAGACGCTGAACGTAGAAATGATTTTCACCGTCAAGTACTTTAAATTTATTTTGGATACGCGGGGAAATTCCAAACTATAGACAAGGGAGGGTATGAGTAAATAGTCTATGTAATTTAAAAGAGTTACGTTGGTTGGATAAACGACGTTTCCAATTTCACTCCATAGTGAATGGTCAAGGTATTTCATGGTCAGGGCAACAACCTCGTCGGCTTTGATGGCGTCAATTTGCTCCGTGCGATCAGGGTATTCCAACTCAAAAGAGATTGATTCAGCCTCATTTGAATCGTCTTTGAGACTGCTTCGAACAACCTTTAAGACATCGCCGTAAGCTTCATGCAAAGCACTAACTGTGCTTAGGTAGCCCAGATGGTGGGCGTATGAGTGTTGTTTCATAACGAGAACGGCGCAATGCAGAGTAAAAAAGAGTGATTGGATGACTGGGAATTTCCGATGTACGACCCAGTAAGCAGCTAGCGATGTGAAACATCCTTGCCATACGAGTTGAATGATATAGCCGGTGTTGGACCATGCAATGTATCGTTTTGCTATACACCATTGCAAGACAAAGGAAAACAAGGTCAGAAAAACCATGATAAAGTCAGAGCCAAACAAAACGAAGAACTGACGAAAGACGATTCTGGCAAGCGGTAATCCGAGAATGGTGTTCCGCAACCAGTAGCTTTTGGCATACAACTGGACAATCCAGACAAACATAGAAAGCCAAAAGAGAACGTAAAATCCACGAAATTCATTCTTCAAAAACGTTTGTGGAGTCGTGACGCGATCGAAAATGGATTTCCGCGGTCTAAATTGATAATCATGGTAAACTCTTCCAGAAAGGAGCAAATCTTTGAGATTTTTCAAGGGGAAGCTGGACTTGGCAGGTTTCTTTTTGGTGTTCTCTATTTCTTTCTCCTTTATCACCAAATTGCATTCTGGCAATGCCTTCAACAGGCTTACTGTAGGATGAATGCTTTCAACATTGATAATTGCGTTGGCGTCGCATACAGGCGAAGCAGATTGTGAACAACCAGAGTCTGTCATAATTTTTCAAGAAGTAAATTATCTAATCCTTATACAGGCGGTTTTACAACAGAAAGATGAACCGTCGACAAACAGCGTTGGTTCTGTATTCACTTTGAGAATGAATCAAAGAGACCTTTCCCTTAATTTTCAACAAAAAAGAAAAAAGAAAAAAATAAAGGCGCTTGGAGGAAGTTATTAAGTCATCATCCATAATTCTTTTCTCAGAACTGTGCGTGACGTACGTCGAAATCGTTCGAATTCATGATCATATATGGTATGGTATTATATGGTATAGGTACAAGTTTAATGAAACAACGGGACAAATCGAAATGGTTTTAAGAAAGAAGACCATCTTTAATGATCAAAACTGTCTTTTCGTTCAAACTATATAAGAAACGAAGCACCCTTTTCCCTACTTGGTTTGTCATGTCATTTATCATATTCCTCCCACGAAAATGACTCTTTGAAAAAAGTCGCTTCTGCTAACTTTTACTTGAATCCGGTTCGTCAAAACAGGCCTACGGTTTGTTCTTCGTTTATGTCTCATCTCTGTCATATAAATGCGAATTTTCACATATTTTCACGATCAGATTTTTAGTTGCATTTGTTTTCCTCAAAAGTAACACTGCCAATACTGTTTTCCATATGTAACATAGTCTACCTATTCTTTTGGTATCATTTGCCAACCCCAAATCGTCTATATTACACAGTGGGGTCCCTTGTGGGTAAAAGCCTGTATCATCTTGACGCTCCTTTGTTTATTTATTTACATTGACCGTCATAATATAAACAATGGTCGTGCTTGGCGAGGTTGTTGTTTATCAGTGGCTTAGATCAAACCTACCCTAAAATGCTATTAAGTAGTTTATTTACTCTCACCATCTACCCTCCTCCAACACCTTTCGGCGGCATATTTTACAGTTTTACTTCTTTAAAGTCGATCCTTTATTTTATTTTTTATTATTATTTCATTTGAACTAGTATTTGTTGCAGGATTTGCCAAGGATAATAGAGTAATCTAGTTTTGTATACTCGGGAACGCGGTTTTCATTGAACATTTATCTAATATTGTAATTTGTCGTGTTTTATATCCTACTGCTTTTGGTAATATATTCGGTTCTTTATTCATGAAAGTATAGATTCTCTTCGACCGTATTTTACTTAATTTGGAAGCTTATCTCTTCATTGCTCAATACGCATATTCTTGTTGATGGAAATTTATTGTGTCTTTAGATTCCCATCCCATAAAAAAAGGTACACTCTCTTTAGTCAAGAAAAAGCTTTCTTTTGATTTTTGACATCTCATCACTGCCCCTTCTTTCTATCCTCAATTACCGTACCTTAATTCTTTCATCATGGTTCGTGGTCTTCTCGCTTTTCTTACGATTCTTTTTCTTCTGATTTCTACTGCTTTATTACTTATTGGCAGTGTTTCTGTACCTGCTACCTCCAAATTATCCTCCAAGATGATGCTGGCAAAGGTGAACAAAGACTTGTTGGGTATTTTTGGTGTTTGCTCAGACAATGGCCGAATTTGCTCCCATACAAGCTTCGGCTACTCCGTCGATTCTTTGGTTCAAGAATTTTACTACAAGGGTGACAAGCGCTATGTCCTTTCCAAGGTTCTTATTACCCATATCATCGGCACTGGTATGTCTTTTCTTAGTGCCTGTCTCGTCTTTCTTTCCTTTTTCGTCGTAAAACAGGCTTTGAATATTTTCAACATTTTGTTTGTCTTTCTCACTGCCTTGGTTACTTGCTGTGCCCTGGGTGTTGAGCTTACCCTGTTTTTACCCCACAATACTTGGCAATCTTATGTTGTTGCCGGTGCAGTCGGAAGCGATTTGCTTGCAATTTTGAGCCTTTGCTTTCGTAGTGTTTCCATTTCTCGTATGCATACGCACAAGAAAAGTGAGGAAACTTCTAGTGACACCGTGGATAGCTTCTCTGCTTATAGAGAGAAGGATAATTATCCCCTTACAATGGATGACAAGCTTACTAACGTTCCCGCTACACTTCCGAAATTCAATGATGCTTTGACGTCGGCGTCCGAATTGGGCCCTCCTTCCGATTCCGATCAAGGTGACTTTCCATTCAAGGAACGTTTGTCTCCTAGTGTCCACGAGAATAACTTCTCCTCAAATACCCCCATTCGCACTCGCTCTGGTAACTCACTTCCTCATGATAATCTTTTGAAGACTTCTAGTCATGACGATAACCCTTACGCGAAGTTTGCATCCCCAAATTCTAATAATAACTTTGCAAGATCTCAAACCCATGAGCAAGGACACAGGAATTACTCTCCTCATAAAACTGGTAGAGCTCCCGGTTTCCCACCTGTAAACACAAATAAGCAAGACAACAATCCTCTTCTTAGTTCGGATCCATTCTCCAAGTCTGACTCTAGTCCCACCAGCAGTGATGACACGTATTCTTCGTTCTTTGATGTCAATCCTAATTTAAGATTAGCTGAATCCGAACCTACTCAAGGTCAGCCTTCTCCTCCGGTTAACGAACATCCCTTCTCTCAAAGAGTTACTCGGCCATTTGCCCCTCAGGTCAATAACAATCCAATTCCTGTTTCAGATACCAAGGATACCAAACTTCCTACAGAAGCGAAAGCGAAACAACAAACACACGTACCTGATTTTCCAATTGATAAACAGGATTCTCATCCTGGAAACAGGAATAATCGGAAACTCGCAACATCCGGAAATGTAACGAAATCTGTTAAGAATTTATCTAGAGAAAAGTTGACCACAAATCCACAATCTGAACCCATACAGCCAAATGCTCAGCGCAGCAGAAAACCTGCGTCCATGAATGGTTCGTTTAATGACTTGTCTAGCATTCCTTCTGCTAGCACTACCGGTGTCCCTCGTGCATTTGAGAAGCGATCTGTTCAGAAACCTGCTAGGAATACAATGGAGAGATCTCCGAATCTTTCACAAGTTAGTCTTGGGTCTGCGTTTTCTGGTCCATCAATGCATCCACATATGAGTAAAGCGGAGATGCGGAACCCTGCTAATTTGGCTCCAGTTTCGAGTACTCTAGATCAGTTATCCGGCAACGCTGATTTTGAACTTCCAGTTCGAGGTGGACGTAACAATCGCCGTAGTGATGGTGTGAGTCGTATGATTCGCTAAGTAATGTTTGAATGCCTAATAATAACCCTTCTCAGTAATTTGAAAAGTGTTTTCAAAGCTATAGCTGTTTCAAATAGAAGATTTTCTATTTGTTGTCTTTTTTTTTTGTGATACATTTTCATAATGGTCACCAATCGTTAGGAACGGCTGGTTCCCTTTATGTGTAACTTAATTTACTAGAGATACTTGTATAGATCATATAAAGGGTATATAGCCCTTCTTTGCTTAATGTATTTATTCCACAAAAAACATGAATTTGAAGAGTATTGTTTTAATTTAATGGTACATGTGAAATGTGCACTGGATGGAACAGTTCATAAATTTTATATATATAGTATAAATAACAACGGCGGAAACAAGTTGAACATAAAACAACTGAAAAATAGAAAAGAAAAAAAAGCTTATTGCGGAAGGATCTATTCCTCTTCCGGTTTATTTTGAAGCTTCTTTTTTTTTGGGTGATATTTTTTTGGGTACTGCTTTAGCACTTTCATCTGGTTTAGGTGTTGAATCTGTTGTACTCGTAGACGAGGCAACTTTTGTAGATTTTCTTGGTTTCGCCTTCTTTTTGCTCTTAGGTTTTGAGGGAACTGAGTCTTGCTTCACAGGCTCTTTTGCCTCCAAAGACTGCGAAGGATTCTGGCCCGTAGAATGATCTGAGGGAGTAGCTTGCTTTGAGGAAGAAGATGCTAGCTTACTTTTTTTAGACCTTTGCTTTTTTTCCTTCTTAGACTTACTGGGTTTCGGAGATGTACCAGTGGTCCCACGTTTTTCTGCTAAATAATGAAGCAACGGAGTCGAAGTATTTTGCGTATAATGAGAAGGCGAAGGAGGTGGAGGAGGTATCAAACTCTCATTCCACTTATCCACAAAAGTTTTAAAAACGGGATCATCTTCGATGGTTCCATTTAAAGAGTCGGGCTTCAATTTAACAGGTGGAACTTTTTGAAAAGGAGCAACTAGTAGCAAAGCACGATAGACATGTTCTGGTAAATTAATAAGAAGAACTAAAAATAATGTGTTTTTACCATCTTTGTCAACAAAAACATGTCCTTGATAGAAGCGAAAAAAGTCATGAACGTGAGATTCCGATCGGAATTTTAGATATGCGAAAGAAGGAATATTAGGTTGAGGTCTAGTAAAAAAAGAAAAACGATTAATTATACAAGAATTAAGGAAAAGACTGTGGAGTTCACTTACGGATTTTGTCTTTTTCCCTGATGATACCGGTGCCAGTTTATAAAAGGATGAAACGACGCTATGGACTTTAAGAAAATTTCTTCTGGAAGTGTATCTGGGAGATTATGAACGAGTAGCTTGCATGGTAATCGTGTTTTTGCAGATGTAGGAGGAACCATGTGAAATTAGAATTTGCGCTGTAAGTGAAGAGGATTGATGAAAGATAACTGAAAACAACCAAAGGAATACTAGCGCATTTCGTCCTATAGCAGCTGAAAATAACACCTAAAAGTATTTTTTTTCTATGAAAATGGGTGAAGCTTTTGTTTCAAAAAATGGTATGTTGGCAGCAACGATTTGAACAAGTGAACCTTTTGTCATTGTACTAGTACATAACAAATGTATTAGAGAAACAACTGGATCATGATATAAAAATGAATACGATTGAGGAGAATGCTTTTTATTGGTTTTACACTTATCAAACGTACTAGCAAAGGGCAAAAGGAATTTCGTACCTTGGGAATAGCAAACAATATTCTTCGAGACATATGGACTTATGGGAATAAAGAACGGAAGGAAAAGAGGGCGCCTTTAAGTTTCATGTGAGCTGTCTTACAGAGTTGGAATAGTCATTTGGAGCAAGAATCCACAAAGAACCTAATGTACCAAGGGTCAATAGATATATGCCAGTTGCTCAGTTACAATCATGCGCATTTCAAAAGAAATTAGAAAGCATCAAATTTCGTATCCTTTCAGTAAAGAAAATCGCAAAGGATAGGAGGTGAGTCATACTTTTTCGAGTTGCTGTATTGACATTCTACTACGACAACTGTCTCACCATATTTCGTTTCTTGTATTCAAACTCGAGAAATGGATGAACATCTGTATTTAAACCTATTCAATGCTTATTAATTCATGTCTTGCAACCAAACAAAACTATATACTGTCAATGGCTTCATTCGCATATTTTGCAAATCGTGACAATTCGCTAAAGGGTTCAAAAAGCAGAAACGTCATTCCATTTTATTGGGAAGGAAAAAGTAGAAAAACAAAAGCTTTTACAGTATATCAACAAACAGAAGAAAATGGGTGAAAGAATGCTTCATAAAATGCCTTGAGAGGGGGTAACTTGTTGCTTGTTTCGTTCTCTTTACCTTCCTTATTTCCATACATCATGATGAAAAGTTTCGTCATCTAGCTGTAAACAAAACCAAATTTATGGAAACAAAGGGAAAGTGCTTGGGAAGCATACAAGTTGTATTTTGAAATAGAAAGGAGGAATGTGTCATATGTATCACAAATTTCGTCTTTTCAATAAGGATCCTTGTTCAAAAATTCAAAACACGAGACAGAATCATCTCGCGATACATGAAAGAATACATTCTTCGTTTCAGTTCATCTGAACATACTTCGGGTTCTGTCTAACTTTGTTTTTTCTCTCATTTTCTATTTGTATTTTCTTTCTTGTTCTATTGTTTACATTTTAATGCTGTAGAAGGAACTGCCCAATTTGGTTCGCCTCCCACTCCTGCTAATGTCTAGTCTCTTCTCGAAGTCTCTAAAGGGCAAGGGTTGTGAACCTTCCAGAAGCGAAAGATACTCTATAAATACACTGTGTGTCATTTTACAAGCAACCATTGTCTTAAACTAGAATTGGAGTTTTACAAAATCTACGAGCCAATTTTGAACATTACCTGAATTATACAAATTCCATCGCTTCCTGCGTCTGAATTTATTTGTCACATTGTTAATTTGATATAATATCAATCCTATACTCGCATTTTTTTGTTTTAACGATCGCTTTTTACGAATTGTCATTATATTTAACGACCATTATTTACGAATATGAGCAAATCTATCGGAATTGATTTGGGTACTACCTATTCTTGTGTTGGACACTTCTCCAACAATCGTGTCGAAATCATTGCCAATGACCAAGGTAACCGTACCACTCCTTCTTATGTTGCCTTCACAGATACTGAACGATTAATTGGTGATGCTGCCAAGAATCAAGTCGCCATGAATCCCCACAACACCGTCTTCGACGCTAAGCGATTGATCGGTCGTCGCTTTGCTGATGCAGACGTTCAATCAGATATGAAACATTGGCCTTTCAAGGTCGTCGACAAGGACGGCAAGCCATTGCTCCAAGTGGAGTTCAAAGGAGAAACCAAGACTTTTACTCCTGAAGAAATCTCTTCTATGGTACTACTAAAGATGCGTGAAGTTGCTGAAGCTTTCATGGGAAGTAAAATCACAGATGCTGTCGTAACTGTCCCTGCTTACTTCAACGATTCTCAACGTCAAGCTACTAAAGACGCTGGTACCATTGCTGGTATGAATGTTTTGCGTATCATCAACGAACCAACGGCTGCCGCTATTGCTTACGGTTTAGACCGCAACACTCAAAAGGAAACAAACGTTTTGATTTTCGATCTTGGTGGTGGTACCTTCGATGTCTCCCTGTTGACCATTGAAGAAGGTATTTTCGAAGTCAAGTCTACTGCTGGTGATACTCACTTGGGTGGTGAAGATTTTGACTCTCGCTTAGTCAACCACTTCATCCAAGAATTTAAACGTAAGAACAAGAAGGATATTAGTGGTAATGCTCGTTCTGTCCGTCGTCTCCGTACTGCCTGTGAGCGCGCTAAGCGTACTCTTTCTTCTTCTTCACAAGCTAGCATTGAGATTGACTCCATGTATGAGGGTATTGACTTTTACACTTCCATCACTCGTGCTCGCTTTGAAGAATTATGCTCTG
The DNA here is from genome assembly GCF_027921745.1 of Schizosaccharomyces osmophilus. Taxonomy (NCBI): domain Eukaryota; kingdom Fungi; phylum Ascomycota; class Schizosaccharomycetes; order Schizosaccharomycetales; family Schizosaccharomycetaceae; genus Schizosaccharomyces; species Schizosaccharomyces osmophilus. The sequence continues at coordinate 581,587 of NC_079239.1, read as the reverse complement.
ACCTCTTCCGCAATACCATGGAACCTGTCGAGAGGGTCCTACGTGATGCAAAGGTCGACAAGTCCTCTGTTGACGAAATTGTATTGGTTGGTGGTTCTACTCGTATCCCCCGTATCCAAAAGCTTGTTTCTGACTTCTTCAACGGTAAGGAGCCTTGCAAGTCTATCAACCCTGATGAGGCTGTTGCCTATGGTGCCGCCGTCCAAGCTGCCATCTTAACTGGTGACACTTCCGAAAAGACCCAAGATTTATTATTGCTGGATGTTGCCCCTCTTTCTATGGGTATCGAAACTGCTGGTGGTGTCATGACTGCTCTTATCAAGCGTAACACTACCATTCCTACCAAGAAGTCCGAAGTCTTCTCTACTTACTCAGACAACCAACCCGGTGTCTTGATTCAAGTCTACGAAGGTGAGCGTGCTCGTACCAAGGATTGCAACTTGCTCGGTAAGTTTGAGCTCTCTGGTATTCCACCCGCTCCTCGTGGTGTTCCTCAAATTGAAGTCACCTTCGATGTTGACGCCAACGGTATCTTGAACGTGTCCGCCCTCGAGAAGGGTACTGGTAAGACTCAAAAGATTACCATCACCAACGACAAGGGTCGTCTCTCCAAGGAAGAAATCGACCGCATGGTTGCTGATGCCGAAAAGTACAAGGCTGAAGATGAAGCCGAAACTTCTCGAATTCAAGCCAAGAACCACTTGGAATCCTATGCCTACTCTTTGCGTAACTCCATGGATGACCCCAACTTGAAGGACAAGGTTGAGGCCTCTGACAAGGAATCCATTGATAAGGCTGTCAAGGAGACCATTGAGTGGCTCGACAGCAACACTACTGCTGCCAAGGACGAATACGAGTCCAAGCAAAAGGAATTGGAAGGTGTTGCCAACCCCATTATGGCCAAGGTTTATCAAGCTGGTGGTGCCCCCGGTGGCGCTCCAGGTGCTGCACCTGGTGGCCCCCCTGGCGGTGAGCAAGGTCCCGAAGTCGAAGAGGTTGACTAAAGTCAGGAGGATGCATGAGAAATGAAGGGTTTTGAGCCGTTTCCTAATAGAAAATGGAGACTCTGCATAATGAATTTGCATGTTTTTTTTTACGGTTTAACAGTCTAATTTGGTGTTTGAAAAATATATTTATAATGCAACAAAGTACTTGAATGTTTTCTTAGTTAATGAATAATTAATCAATATAATATTGTTTTAGAAAAACTTTTTAGTTTAACGTTGAAAGGATTCGTCTGTATTGTTGTAACTGATCAACAGCAAGTGCAAGCAAGTAATTTTTATTGATTAAATTGGATGATATAGAGTAATAGTTTTCAGGTTATTGTAAATCGCATAGGTAAGTGTCACGGCGAAATACTCTGTATATTTTGACTTCCGATATTCCAGCAAAAAGTTCATTGCTTTTGTGTTTATGTTTGTATAACAATTTACTGAGTAATACAATATTACAAAAAACAGTACTTTAATACTTGAAGGTTCCTCTGACGCAAGCCGAGTAAAGGCTTTGGCATAAACACTTCAAACCCAGTCTTATTATTTGAGGAGCCTTCCATTTGTCTTTCATTAGTAGCAAATTCAATTCACTCAAAAACCATATAGTCTGTGCTGGAAAAAGGTTTGTTTTATATAAAACTGATGGAAACACAAGATATATTAACAATAAAGTATCAATATTTTCAATTTGCATTGAGACAGCTATTATCGTAATTGGCATTTCTTTTCTTACTTTCTACTTGAAACACTTCCGTTCGTTTATCGAGTATTATTCTATTTACCTACTATACACAAATCTTTGTTGGAGGAAACTATGGAACCCTGTCGTACTCGACCCGAATGGTCTAAAACAATCCCCAAATTGGACAAGCGTCTTTGGCGGTTAAATATTGGGCCAGATGCGGGTGAAAGTTGGGAATATCTCAGTAACGAAGAGGAAGCCAAAGCGCGTCCTCTAAGCTTTGCAGAGAAGTATTTTCTTGGTCTGGATTTGGAAGACGCCCCGAAATTCCAGCCAGCAAAGACCCCTTTGGAAAGTGCTGTTCATGGGTATGAATTTTTTCGACGTCTGCAACTGAATGACGGGCACTGGGCTAGCCCTTATGAAGGGCCGATGTTTCTACTTCCGGGTATTGTCTTTTCGTTTTACATTACACAAACTCCTTTTCCAAGGGGATGGCCAGAAGAAATAACTCAGTACTTAGTAAATCATACAAACGATGACGGAGGTTGGGGAATTCATACGGAGGGTGCATCTACAGTATTTGGTACATCCTTAAATTATACCGTACTTCGTATTCTAGGCATGAAGCGGGATCATCCCATTGCTGTCAGAGCTCGGGCTTGTTTACATAAACTTGGGGGTGCTATTGCTAATCCGCATTGGGGGAAGTTTTGGTTAGCTACGCTCAACTGTTACGACTGGAAAGGTATGAACCCAATTCCGCCTGAACTATGGCTTTTACCGGATTGGGTTCCAATTCACCCAGGAAAATGGTGGTGCCACGTTCGACAAGTTTATTTACCAATGGGTTATTTATATGGAGAGCAATTATCTTGTCCTATCAACACCCTTATTCGTGAACTTCGTGAAGAACTATATGTGGATGATTATAAGTCAATCGATTTTTCCAAGCATAGAAACACTGTTTGTGAAAGTGATTTGTATCATCCACATACGACGATTTTGAATTCTTTGAACTGGCTAATGGATAAGTATTTTACGTTTCTTCGCCCACAATGGATGAGAAAGCTAGGCACAAAGAAAGCATACCAATTAATCCAAATTGAAAACGAAAATACAGATTATGCTTGTTTGGGTCCTGTGAATGCGGCGATGAATACTTTATGCGTTTACTATCAGGAAGGACCAAGTAGCAAAGCATTTCAAAAAATTATTCGGCGCTTGCATGAATTTATGTGGGTTCAACCAGAGGGAATGCTAATGCGGGGGACTAACGGACTTCAAGTATGGGAGGCATCCTTTACATTGAGTGCGCTAGCTGATTCCAGGTTGTATGAATCAAAGATATATCGAAAAGATATGATTAATGCTTTAAAATTTTTGGATAGACAACAGGTATGTAATTTCCGAACACTTTTTTGTCTGACCTTTTAGATACGAAATGAGTATGCAGGAAAAGGGTACAGGCACAATAGCAAAGGTGCATGGCCTTTTAGCAACATCACACAGGGTTACACAGTTTCAGACACAACTTCAGAGGCTTTGCGCGCTGTATTGACCGTACAGTCTCTCCCTGAATTTGAGAAACCAGTAAGCCTTTCTCGATTAAAGGAAGCAGTTGATGTTTTATTGCTTATGCAAAATAAAAACTTTGGGTTTGCTTCTTATGAACCGGTAAGAGCAGGTGAATGGTTGGAACATTTGAATCCTGCTGAGGTTTTTGGCAAGATCATGGTTGAATACTCCTACCCTGAATGTACAACTTCTGTGGTCCTTGCTTTGCGAGAGTTTACTCGTTATGATGATTCTTACCGTCGTGAAGAAATTGAGCAAACAATTCAAGATGCATTATCATTTGTAATTAACTCTCAACAACCTGATGGCAGCTGGTATGGCAGTTGGGCTATTTGTTTTACTTATGCAGCAATGTTTGCAACCGATTCTTTAGCTACGGTTGGTAGATGCTTTGAAAATTGTGATATACAAAGGAAGGCTTGTGAGTTTCTTTTATCTAAACAGAGGTCCGATGGAGGCTGGAGTGAAAGCTACATGGTAAGCAGGGCAGTAATGCTTTATGACTGGTATTAACAATATTAGGCATGTGTCACTGGATATTACACCGAAACAGATTCTAGTCTGGTAACGCAAACCAGTTGGGCTTTGTTAGCTTTAATGCATGCCAAGTACCCACACAGAAAACCAATTGAAAGAGGGATCCAATTCATCATGAAATCACAAGCTGGCGATGGAAGCTGGAAACAAAAATCAATTGAAGGAATTTTTAACAAGTCTGTAGCTATTGCTTACCCGAACTACAAATTTTATTTTTCTATTCACGCTCTAGGGTTGTTTGCACGACAGTATGGAAATTACATTTCCGAATATTAATACGCTCGTTCTTTATTCGATTGAATGTGAAGGCTTTAGAAACCGATATGATCAGACAAGATTTATATGATTTTCGTTGTTTCATTTCTAGTTGTATTGATGATCTTTAGGCAATTGATGATCAGTACAAGGGATCCGAAATTTCAATAAAACTACTTCCATTCGTTCTCATGGAATTATGTGTGCATTGTGAATATGTCAGGTATCGGGAGCCGATATCTCATGTTAAAGCAAGTGATAGAGTTGCTTGAGACATATGGGCATTTCCTTAATCGTAAAATTAGACGAGTCGCATTGTGATGTTCTTTTAAAATATCATTAATAAACTAGCTTCGAAGTTGCGCTCTCAACTTTTGGTCAAGTTTGTGTCAGGCTTCATGGGAAACTTGCTAGATTCTCATTAAAAAGCAAGATTATCTCTCATACTAATTATCATTCTACACTAACTACCTTGTGATTTACTTATTAAGAGGGAGTATACTCTTTCAACCCACATAACAAGAGAAAATAGGACAAACGGGATTAATAAAGTAATGTGAATGCATATGCGATACGCTTTGCAAATACTTCATTGCTTTGAATGATTCATATAGTCCTAAAAAGTTTCATACATGCGTTTATTGGGGGGGGGGGGAAGCATGACTTAGGATTCGTGTAAGACATTTGCAAGGAAAATCTGATGAACAAATAGATAGGATATTGCCAGCTGTTGAATATAAAATATTCGTTACTACGCTGTCCTACGATACTCTTATCATTGACTATAGTGGTGACAGTAGAATGCTTAAGCCTTCCTCTGTTCATGTTAAACGCAGCTGTACCTTCGCCAACTGATCCTATGAAATATATTTAATAACTTTGATATCCAGCATCGATTTTTTCGTCTATGTCACATATTATTGTCAGGTACAATTTTTTATCCTACGTGCTGATAGCTTGGGACAAGCAGTTATGTTCTTGAATCCGAACTGATTTAAATTAGAGGATAAAATAAAGAATAAAGATATATATGCATATTTCTGAACTTATTGATTGTAGTATAGTAACGCGCCTGGTTTTTTAAAATCAAGCGAACGCCATATAAACATTTCATCAACCATGTCTGTTTGATTCATATATTTCCATTAAAGAAAAAAAGTATTATAAAAAGTTTGCTGGTTTTGAGTGAAATCGATGAATCGTACAGCATTAAAGAACACAATCATCAAAAAAATTTGACAGGAAGATAACTTCCGATTATCTTGATACTGAAATAAAACTTATTGACAATTAATTTTCTGAAAGGTTCTCATTCACTAAATTGTAATTTTCTGCTCTCAAAGAACGTAAACGTCTCAGTTATTGGAATAATAACTTATTTTTCGATTTGCAACAACCATACCATCTTGGGCTATTGCTGCGATGACAGAAGGAGCATTTTCACAGTCGGTAAGTACTGAATATTGAAAAAAATAAATAAATAAGTGAAGCTAGGTGAATTGCTACTCAGTTGACGATCTAGAATTTTTTTCTTAAAGTTCACAAAAACGTGGGTTTCTTGTACTAACGACAATATTTAGGCAAAAGACTTCTTTGCTGGCGCAAGTGGAGGTGTAGCACAGGTTTTAGTCGGTCAGCCTTTTGATTGTGTAAAAGTTCGTCTTCAGTCTCAGAGCATCAGTTCTCCATTGTACAACAATGCTTTAGATTGTGTCAAAAAAATATCCAAAAATGAGGGTATTGGAGCCCTTTACAAAGGTAGTGTTACACCCCTCTTAGGAATTGGATTTTGTGTCTCTGTCCAATTTGCTACATATGAGTATATCAAACGGTTTTTTGGTCGTAATGGGAATCACATGTCTGTGCCTCAATATTACATTGCAGGTGCGATTTCTGGGTTGGCCAGCTCATTCTTAGTAGGCCCTGTCGAGCATATTCGTATTCGTCTTCAAATTCAGACGGACGCCAATAAGTTGTACAGTGGGCCATTGGATTGTATCAAGAAAATATCTTCCCAATATGGAATGAAAGGAATTATGAAAGGGTTTAATCCCACTGCCCTTCGTGAGGCTCATGGTTCGGGTGTGTATTTTCTGACTTATGAAACGTTGATAAAGAGTAGCATGGAAAAGCATCAACTGAAGGACCGTTCTAAAATCCCAGGTTGGAAATTATGCGTTTTTGGTGCAGCATGTGGATACTCAATGTGGATATTTGCCTATCCTTTCGACATTGTCAAGTCTAAAATACAGACTGACGGCTTCCTATCAAAAGCTATCTATAAAAGTGCCTGGCAATGTGCTAAAGGAATCTATTCCACCTCCGGTATGATGGGATTCTATAGAGGTTTTATTCCGGTTTTAATACGTGCAGCTCCAGTAAATGGTGCCACATTTTATGTCTATGAAACCGTATCTCAAAGTGTCCGTCATCTTTAAGGAAATCCCATATTTAACTATTTTAATATTTTTTCCCTCCTCTCCTTTTTTGTAGAATAGGATAATAAGTTTTTTCATTGATTAGAATATGCTGTTGATACAATTTGTTTTCTTGACTTTTAGGTCAAGATCTAAAATAAAACACGAAGTCATTCTCAAGAGTAGCTAAAAAAAATTGTTGCCATGAGCATAAACATGGGAGAAAGGAAAAAAAATAAGAGACAGTGGTTACAGGAACGCTGCGATTAATCAAAAAATTATGCATAAAGGAAACAGAAGAATAAAAAAGCATTAAGAGGGGGGAGAAGCAGGTGCAGGCAACGACAACTCAGAAGAAGAGGATGGAGCAGTAGGCGGCGAAGACGTATGTAAGGGAAGTCTTGAAGTCGAAGAAGAGGGTGAAGAATCAGACTTTAGGCTTTGATCACGAATGATTAAAAATCGTGATATACGGTCGTCCTTGCTCAAGTCAGACATTCCGGTACTGTAAGCACCAAAATCGCCTTCTGATTGTTCAATTGCAGCAGCACGAGCTTCACGAGCTTCTCGGTAATATTTTGAATTTCTGTAGTTTGAGTACACTGAAAAGATTATTAAAAAAGAAAGGATAGCCGCAAAAACTATCATTCCCTCATCATCCTCTTTTCTGTAATCACCCTTTGCTTTATGATTTTGTTCATAATCAAAAGAGTTGTAGTAATATTCTTCCCAACTTCCCATTCCAGAAGAACGACGGTAACGAGAATACATAGGGTACCGAGGATTCGCAGATGGTTTGGCAGAAGGTTGTGAGCCAGAAGATTGATTCCAATGAAATCCGAAGCGATCATACTCAAGGCGCCGTTGATGATCGGTTAGCAAAGACTTTGCAGCCACCAATAGACGAAAGTATTCTTGCCGATTCTTTTCATCAAGTGCTTTCAGAGCAGCATCCTCGGAGGATCCACTTTTACTCTTGTCTGGGTGACGCAGCTTAACCAGTTCTATGTATTTTCTCTTGATGTCAGCTGGAGTACATGTTCTTGGAAGTTCCATTATTTCGTAAGGAGTCAAAGACTTTAGATTTTTTGGCGTAAATGTAGTAGCACTTCTTTGAAACCAGCTCAGTTTCCCACATGCGGCAAATTGAGAAATAAAGCACTTCATGACTGCAACATTGGCTTATTATACGAAGCTGGTAAGGGAAAGAAGTGAATTAAAAGAATTATTAGCTATAGAACTGAAAGTTATTAAAGATAAGCTCTTTGTAGTCTCCTTGGCATCTAGACAATGACGGTATTTACTTCGGTGCCAGAATTGTGAAAATCACTGCTAGATATAACTTATCTAGGAAAGAAGCAAAACCAGTTGTTCATAACTTTTAACAATGCCACAGAGTTTCGACGTATTCGCAGAAGCAGACGGTTTTCGTGGTTAATAGGAAAGCGCTTTTACTACTTAGCATAGCCCACAGTGAGCAATGAAGCAATGCTTGACTTCAAAACATTCAGACGAGGAGGACGATAATATAAGTAATAGGCTTCATTTTTTTAAAATTTTTGCAAGTTTTGTTTAGGGGAATGCTTGTTAATTTCTCATTTGAAACCATTTAAGGAAATAAATTAATAAAACACATAAATATAGACCAAAAGCAGAATGAATTTTCATTGAATTTATATTTCATTAATTATAATATCCTCTTTCTGATTGTTTTTCTTGTTTTTTCAGTTTACATAAAAAACGCTGGTTTGTTTACGTGTTCTACTGTTTACGCGCATCCTTCTTTTAAGTATATAACAGCGTTAACGATCTACAACGTTATACTTTATAATACGCATCACTGCATCCCAACGAGGGTTTAACTAGAGAATGCATGGTCTTGGGAGTTTATACAGAGACAACGCGCAAGGAGAGGAAGCTAAAGGTGAGTCTTCCAGTTAAACGTTTGGCAATTTGTTTGCAACAATAATTTTGAATTCGTAAAAATAAAGTTAAGGGAAGTATTTGTTCCGCCGAAGAAAGGTTGCAAACTAAAACATCTTGTTTGGGATTCATCCATTTTATGAGTTGATTTGCTTGAATTAACACAATCATAAAAGTTTTTTTGTCTTATAATCTGCATCCATTTGTTTTGTATGGATAAATAGCGACTTAAAATGACGAATCATATATTACATTTTTTTCGGGCAAACGTGCGATTGAACTATCGTTTCGGACGCTCTTCCTTCCATACGAGTGGATTGCTTAGAAACATTTCTTCAAAAGACGCATCTCCTTCAGAAAATTCGGAAGCTGCTGCCAAAGAATCGTCGAATACTGACACTTCTGCTGGACCTGACGATTCAAATGCCGCTTCGCAACCGTCAGGTGCATCTGATTTTAAATCTGCTGACCGTGCATCCTCTCCAGTAGCTCCTGAAATTGTTTCCAAAGAAATTTGGGATACGAAGAGTCCTTGGGAAGAGATGGTCAAAAAATTTCAGCAAGATGCTTCTTTACAAGAAGATTACATTAAAAACCACCCCCTTTCTAAGCAGGCATTAGAAAATGCCAAGGGTTTACGCCAAACCAACTTACATTTGCAATATTTTTCTCCATTTGACAAGTATGTTCGTCCCTTGGATGAAATCTCCAGTCTTCAAAATTTTGACGAATATAACGCGTTTAATGAAGAAAAATTCAAAAATTATACTCCTCCGGTGGATGCTTTACGCGCCGAACCTCCCTTTAGTCACGTTCCTTTCAGTTATGGAGGAACAAATCAGGGCGCTACCATGACTGATTTTTTGGTGGAAACTACTGGTGTCCCAAAAAGTTATCTACAATCATTTGTTTTTGTTCCTTTGGTTATTCGCCGTGTCGTTAATCAAACCCGCAAGGGTAAAATTCCTAGTATCTATGTTTTGACTGTCGTTGGTAATCGTAATGGAGTCATAGGTTATGGTGAAGGAAAGGCTGCCAACTATTCATTATCTTATAAACAATCTTGTGCTCGTGCAGTCAAGAGCATGAAATGTATTCCACGATACGAAGACCGCACTGTGTATGGCAACTTGCATAAAAAGTTCCACGCTGTCCGCCTTACTTTACGATCACGTCCTGCCGGTAAGTATTAACATCATTGAGTGTCAATTTAATTTCATTTTACAACAGGAGCAATCACTAACCCTTCTTTAGGTTTCGGCTTGCGTTGCAATGCTATTTTGTTTGAAATTTGCCGGTGTGCAGGTATTAAGGACTTAAGCGGTGAGATTATGGGCTCAAAAAATGGTATGAATGTTGTTAAAGCAGTCTTTGAAACCTTACATGAGCAAGCTCTTCCAGAAGATATTGCTTTACAACGCGGTCATAAGATTGTTGATGTTCAACGTGAGTATTATAAGGGTTCCCGCTAAGTTCTATAAGTATGACCAAATCCTTTTTTACCATGTGTCATATTTGAGTCTCTGTTATTCTAATTTTATCTTCTCATCTTCCCCTTTCCTTTCATATATTTTGTTGCTTACATGTTTTGCAATTCTTAAAAAAATACTCGTTATAATTAATTTACGATCGCTTTATTATTTGATTCCATAATACTAATAGGATTTTTTTACACAATGCATTGAGTTGCCCAAAAAATGTATACCCTACCCTACATATGAAGTACAGTCACAGGAAACTCGAAACGGAAATTATCTACTGGAAAAAGGGAACGACACCACCAACACTACTTTGCAGGATGGGACGTGATATTTACAAGGACGAGACTCTACCAATCCCTAAGGGTGTTACCGTTGACATTAAGGCCCGTAATGTCACCGTTACCGGTCCCCGTGGCTCTCTTAGCAAGAGCTTGCGCCATATTGACTTGGAAATGAAGAAGCAAGGCAATGTTATCAAATTCATTGTCTGGCACGGTGCTCGTTTGCACAACGCTTGCCTTCGTACCGTATACTCTATCATTAACAACATGATGATTGGTGTTACTCAAGGTTTCCGCTACAAGATGCGTCTTGTCTATGCACACTTTCCCATCAACATCAACTTGTCCGAAAACGGTTCCGTTGTTGAGATCCGCAACTTCTTGGGTGAGCGTATCACTCGTGTCATCAAGTGCTTGCCCGGTGTCACCGTTTCCATGTCCGCTAACGTCAAGGATGAATTGATCATCGAGGGCAACTCTTTGGAAAACGTCTCTCAATCCGCCGCCAACATTAAGCAAGCTTGCAATGTCCGCAACAAGGATATTCGTAAGTTTTTGGACGGTATCTACGTTTCTGAGCGTGGTAACATTTCCGAACTTGAGTAGACTTAATACATACGACTTGTTTGGCTAAAGTGTCTTGTTAAAAAGATATTATTATTTGTGCATATAGAAATTCAACGGTAGTATCAAGTTACAAATCTTTTAGTAGGTTATTGTTTGTAAAGTATTGGGTCACTAATATTTGCGTATACCGACATGTATATTCTAATCGGAAACGTCAAGTAAAATTGAAAGAATGTGTGTAAAACATTGTATGATTAAGTACTAGTCTGAGCAGAGACCGATTGTTGGATTCGAGCTTGCTTTTTTAGGGCACGCTTGCGAATGTCAAGATGCATTGCAGCAACTTGGTTTACTACAAAGTATTTAACATTCCCAAGTAGTTCCTCCAAAGACCAGCTCATTATAGCATGAGTAGGATAAGGTTGGCTGATGTAGGGAGTGCTTCCACCGCGTTGGACATTGATGCTGCCCAAAGCTTCACGTACAAATGCTTTGGGAGTAGGAGTAGTCATGTTGGGGCGGCGGATTTTTGACATGGATGAAACAACAAGATAAGAGTTATAACACCAGACGTCAATACCTTCGGATTTCACTTCTTCAGCCATGGATGCAGACCAATTGGATAAGAAAGCCTTGGAACCGGCATATGTACTTAAGTAAGGGGAAGGAATAAGACCAGCGAATGAGCCCATGGTTAAGATCAAACAACGAGGGCCCTTCTTGTCTTTGCGACGTTGTTCCATCATGATAGGAAGGACGGCTTTTGTAGTATGAAGAGTTCCGAAGCAATTGATATGCATGATATTGTCCATCTCCATCTCAGTTGTTTCTTCAAAGCTGGTTGGCATAACGTGGGATTGGCCGACATTATTAATTAATATCGTGATAGGCAAATCCTTTAATTGTTCAGCTATTTTTTCAAAAGAATCCTTGTTTGCTTTGGTATAATCTAAAGCAATGGTACGGGTTTGGATTTTAGCAACTGTTTCGAGTTCCTGAGCCAAGGCACTTAACTTCTCTTGAGTACGGCTAATCAAAACAATATTGAATCCCGAAGTGGCCAGCTGAGTAGCATATTCCTTTCCAATGCCATCGGTAGCGCCAGTAACGACTGCCCAAGAACCATGCTTGGCACCATAAACAGTAAGCTAATGAGATCAGTTAGTGATACGAACAATAGCTGATAGATTTGTTCAATGAATTACCTTTGTTCCTTTAGCAAGATAATTGTTGTAGAGGAATTGAGCAACTGATTTTGCTTTCAATAAGGTATATACAATTCCGAAAATGGAGAAAACGGTTACTGCCGTAGAGCAACCGGAAGATGAAGCAACGTCTAAAAGCGGATTAGTATTTGCTTTGCTATATTTAGGCTTTCAAAAGACCTACTTTCAACATTCATATTGCAGTTTTGTTATTGGCATTCTCAGAGTTCACTCGTTTAGTTTAGCTAGTCTGTATACAGATCTATAGCGTGATCGCTAAATTCGTTTTGGGTAAGTTAAGAAGTAGTTTGGTACAAAACAACAGTTTTAAATGAATAGTAAAGACAGATGAAGGTAAATATGCAAGGGTGAAAATATTTCATTTTCCAAAGGTAATAAACAGTAGAGTATGATGTTCACTCGGGTAACCATAAACTGACATAACATGGGAAGACTGTGAAAAGCAATTTTGCATATTAATGTAGAAAAGCATTTGAAATAAGGATGTAGAAAAGAAAGAAGGAAGCTTCAACAGTCAACGAAAGTCTTACGCTTGAATGTAAAGGTTCGCGAAATGATGATTCTTTTATGAAGGTAGCGTCGACTGTGAAGCCATAGACAGAAACATTGAAAGAACGAAGAAGATTAAGGGGTGCATCTTTATCCTTAAAGGAATATAAGCTCAGGTCCGGAACAGGAAAGAAAATACGGGTACGACGTTTTTGTTGGTATTAGGGAGTCTCCATTGATTGTATGATCCCGTTTTGAAAACATGAACGAAGAATGTAAAGATATCTCAGCATTAAGTATGGTAAATGATTATCATAAGCTTCGCCTCATAACTTCGTAGAAATTTTTGAGACATTAACTTAGACTAGAAGAACTGTTTTTCAAACTCAGATATGTCATCCAGACCATAGCCATTGCATTCACAAATATAACTTGAAAAACAAAAGGGATAAAGTTAAAGTTAATAAACTGTGCGGCTGGCCATAAAATGTAGTTTGCCTAGGGTAGTTAGTATTTTCATAAAAATTCTTCTAAAAGCTGTTTTCAACAACACCTTACCTTTAAAGTGGGATAATAGTTTCTTTTAAAAAATGTCTTAATTTTCTCTGTCGACTTGCATTCGGTAATGCCCTATGGCAAATGATTAGAAACCTATTCATTTGATGGCTTTCCAGAGTGGAATAGGATAGAAAAAAGAAGAAAAGCATACCATAAATAGAAAGAAAGACCCAAGACCAATCGGGGCAAATACCAGCTGATCAATAGCTACTCGGAACAGATTGCAGAAAAATTCATTTTCTCCTCGTACCACGTTCTTCAAACTTGCAAACCAATAATACTAACGTTCCAGTACTGTCAGCAAAGAGAAGTAACCAAAGTATTTTTCTTAACCTACCTGGACTGGTGTAAGACACAAACCTACAGAAATATTAGCTTGACTCGACTCCCATACAACCAAAGCTCTTAGCTTTATATTAGCACTTACCATAGAAAGCATAACGGACTGTCCGGTAGGCGTCTAGTTTAGCCGTTTTCGCAGGTAAAAGGATTGAGTTTCCGTATTTTTCCAACGTTATGTCACGTTTCTTTTGGAACTCTATTGACTTGTAAGAGTCTACGGCCTGCGCTACCAAATCCGATATAGATCCCAAAGTCGCATTCAACAATCCCAAAGTAAGGACGGGATGAAGTACATATTTAGCGTTGAAATGGTACACAAAGAATAACAGCAAACATGTACACGCAGCTAACCCATAGAAACTATACCCATTAGTATATTGGAATTCAACAAAACAATAAAAGAAATGCTTACATAGACTTTTCCATCAACATTTTCAATATTCCTACAGCAATTGATGAACAAGAATAGTGGTACTTTGTAAGTAATTTGATGGAAGGTTCATTACGTAGCGCTAGTAAACACGAAATGTTGATTTTCGTGAAACAAAAGACGCAAAGACGTTTACTTCTATATCTCAACTGATAAACAGTGCTTTTCTGTTTTCTTTTTTCCTTTTTTTTTTATATTTTTTTTTGTACCCGTTGTCAGTTATAATAGAAGCTTGGAGCAATCTACAGCAGCTTTTTAGAAGTGGTAGTTTCCAAATAAAAGAATTTCTTTTGAAAATTACAATTAAAAGTTTTTGGAATTTTATACATTCCATTTTATTTCGTTTTCATCTTGTTTTTCTGCATTTCATTCTATGTCTAATTGCAGGGATTTGTTTACGGTTTACGGTAATTCACTATAGTATTGTGTCGTCTTTTGTGAAGCTCGACGCCACACGCAAATCTGAACGTAAGTACAAACCCTACGAAACGAGCAGCCAAATTGTGTCTTTTATTCCGCTGGTATTTCTGCTTAAAGTTCTTCTTTTAGAAATCTTATTACTTATTTTGAATAGAAAACTATTAGCTGTTCTTGCTGCAGCTTCTGTGACGACGTGAAAAATCGTACATTAACGCACTTTGCCTCGATGGATTACCTTTTTAAAAGCCCGGTTGATGTTGATATTCATTTGGATAATGAAGAAGAACGCTCTTTTGTAGATATTGAATTCGAGCAAGGACGAAAGGACAAGGCTCCGGTCTATGGCAGCGATGAATCTGTAAAAGGCGCGGTACGTATCATAAGCAGAGGGCTTTGTGAACTTGAAGGGCTTTTTGCATTTGTTTTGGTCGATTGCTAATGAATGCTTATTGAATAGGTTATGATTCGGTTGAAGGATGGAAGAAAGTTAGATCACAATGGAATCAAGATTGAGTTTGTAGGATGTATAGAAAACATGTATGACAAAGGAAACATCCACGAGTTTACCAGAAGTGTGCAAGAGCTTGCTTCTCCTGGAGAAATGCGACAGGCTCAAATGTACGAGTTTGAATTCAAACACGTGGAAAAGCCATACGAATCGTACTTTGGAAAAAATGTCAAATTGCGTTACTTTTGCAGAGTTACTGTGACACGAAAAATGGCCGATGTAATACGGGAAAAAGATTTATGGGTGTACCGGTATGAGAATGAGCCCGAGACGAGTAATCTCATCAAGATGGACGTTGGTATTGATGATTGTCTGCACATTGAGTTTGAATATACGAAAAACAAGTATCATTTACGCGATGTGATTATAGGAAAGATTTATTTCATACTTGTTCGAATCAAAGTTCAGCGCATGGAAGTGAATATAATACGACGAGAGACGATTGGAACTCCACCGAATCAGTACAGCAATAGTGAAACGGTAACACGATTCCAAGTGATGGATGGCAATCCAAATCGTGGAGAGACGATTCCTTTGCGCATGTTTTTGAATGGGTACTCGTTAACGCCCACTTTTCGCGATGTCAACAAAAAGTTCAACGTGCGCTACTATTTGAGTTTAATTCTCATTGATGAAGACCAACGACGCTACTTTAAACAATCGGAAATCACATTGTGGAGGCGGAAAGATGAACAAGGAATCGTTGCATAAAATTTGTATCTTGAGCAATCGAAGCACTGCACGATGACAAGACGAAAAAAAAAAAAAAAAAAAGAATATATAGGAAAAGCGACGACGACGAAAGCAATAATTAGATGTCCTTCTTCTTTTTTTCTTTTTCTCTTGAAACCATACCATCTATGAAAGCACGACTACAATCTTTTTTACGATCATGATTCCTGATAATACTAATGAATATGTTGTTTCATATTTTACGAAATGAGAAAAATTGGAAAAAAAAATTAGCCAACATGTTCAGTAGTAAAAACTACGTACAGAAAAAAGCTAACAAGTAAGCAAGTAATAAGTTAAAAATAAGTAAATAGCCATAGAGAATGGAAATATAAAACGTGAAGCTATGGAATGATCTTTAGTTTTTGTGCTTGATGTCCTCGTCTTTATCCTTCATGATTTTCTCAACCAAATCATATGCACACTTTTGAGAAACTTCAGGAGAATTTTCTATGTTTAGGGTATAGGCGTCCTTTTCATCGTCCTTGGGAGTTTGCATATCGCGTAATTGGCTATCTACCATATCGGATTTCATGTAGTGATTCTTTCTGGCCTTGGTTCTCTCAACCAACACCTCTTTAGAGGCCATCAAGTAGAAGAAATGGACACTTCCGGGACGGTGCTTTAAAGATTCACGGAGGACATCTCTGTAGGCCTTCTTCAAAGCCGAGCAAGTCATAACGATTCCTTTCACGTTTGGGCTATCCAACTGCAAAGCGCACGCGCCTCCACAGTTATAAAGCCAACCCCAACGGTCTTCATCGTTTAACGGGTGGCCTGCACCCATTTTCTCGACGTTTGCCTTGGGATGCAAATCATCGCCCTCGATGTAATCGTAGTCAAGCTTTTCCGCCAAAAACTTGGCCATTGTAGTTTTCCCTGAACCAGAAGGACCGATGATGAAGAAAACGGCTTTCTTGTCTAAATGTTGAGGATTCAGCGACATTCTATTAGAAGAAATCTAGGTTTCCAAGAAGAGTACAATATAAATATTTCAATAAAAAGGCACTTGCTTACAAGTTGAAGAGTTGAGAGTAGAAGAAAACGAAATCAAGAAAAACCAACGTTTATAAAGGATCCCAAGAGGTGTTTGGAAAGGAGAAAAATTGCTGTTCTATTGCGTCGACAAAAAGCAACAGCTGCGTATTTGACTTGTAAAAGGGAAACTTAAAGGAATAGCAATGGAAAACGGAACCAACCGCTTGACGTCTGAGCAACCCTGCGACAATGTCATAGGTAAGACTACGTCGTTTTTGCGGAGAAGCATGCAATGTAAACAAAGCCTATGGAGAATAAGGTTGGGATCCCGCTTCGGCTGTCATTGGGATCTGATCTTGATAAGATAGTGAGAGTGGGTGAGAAATAGGCAAAGGGACTGTATAGGTGTGTGTGTGTGTGTGACAAAGAGAAAGAAAGAGAGCGTGTGAATAGATCATGGAGGAGTCGATTGTATTTCTTGTGAAATAGATGTGGAAAGAATGTACAATGATGAAATTGAAGTTGAAATGGAATCCTTACACCTACCGTTACCATCTATCGCCTACAGCGGTTGCTAAAAAATTTCATATATAAATACTCTTTGATTCAACAGTCCAAGAAAGACAACGTGGCCGAGTGGTTTTAAGGCGTTCGCCTGCTATCAAGTAGCCCAGCGGATTCCCTCTGGGAGCGCAGGTTCGAATCCTGCCGTTGTCGTCAATAATTTTTAATTTTTTTTCAACTTTTCTATCAAGTTGGAAAGAGAAAATAGAAAGGAAGTGAGGTTTTGTATTTTTCTCTGCAGTTTTACTGCCCTCTTTTAATTTTTCTCTCTCTCTCTTTCTCTCTTTCTTCTTCACTCCAGTCTGCAAACCCTATATACGACGTTCTAAGCCATCCCAACACAAGTAGGAAAGGATCGAAAATAATGAAACTATTCAAAAGATACATAAAACCTCAAAAGAAAATAATTCATTGAATTTTATAATTTTTTTTAATAAAATTTTATACTTGTTTCCTTCTTGTATGCTTCTCTCAATTTGGGATTTATTTACGCAACCTTGTTGCAATGTTTCTTGACATTTCCCATTCAAGGAAAACACTCAACAAACCATGTTTATCAAACCTGCTTTTCGTTTGTTTTCAACAAGCACTGTTTCTTTTTCCGATTCAGAAATTCTGCGCACTCTGCAACCTCCTCGCGTAAAGACTATATGGAACTTGTTGATGCATAGGACCAAAGGTCAACGCGGTGTCACCGATCGCTGGGATCAAATTCGCGACGTGTACTCCAAGCTGGCCCCTGAAGAGGTGAATAAATTCAAGCAAGAGTTCGAAAGCGAGTACGCTGCGAAAAAGAAAGAGTATAACGATCACCTTCGTCAGTTCTCTCTTGCTCAAATTCGAGAGGAAAACCGTCGTCGTATGAAAGAGTTGAAGCCCTTGGGTGTCAACTTGCAAAAGCTTCGTCATCCCGACCTTCCCAAGCGTCCTGCCGGTGCCTTCAACCTCTTTTTGTTGGAAATTATGAACAACGAATCTCTCCGTAAAGAGATGGGTGTCCCTGCCCTCAGTCCTTACTTGACCGAAAACAGCCGTATGGTTAGTGAAGCTTGGAAAAAGCTTACTGAACAGAAAAAACAACAATACGTCGCAAAGGCCAAGGATGCCCTCAACGAATACCACGAAGCTATAAAGGCTAGTGGCATTCGTGTCAAGTAAAGCTTCTTAGAACACATGACATCTAGGCAACCGTTGGTATCCTGTTTTTTTTCTTCTGTTTCACAGTGGACTTGACTTAACTTACTTCTTCAATCTACTTTCCCCACCCCAATAATTACAAGTATTATATTTACGAATTGATTACGATAATTGCTTTGCTATTGTATGAGCTTGTTTTTCGACGAAGTGTAATGGTGAACAGCTCCTGGTTCTGTAGTTACTTTGTGTACTTTCTTTTCTCTAGAAAACTGTGTCTCTTTATTTCCATATAAATGTAGAAACTAAAATCGTGACGATGATATTTATAAATTGTACATTTTCTTCCCGTTGTTCCACACATCCATCCATGAAAAATTAAGGGTAATATAAGCAGTTCTTATGACGAAACGAGAAAAAAGTTGGATCCAAATTGAAAAGTAGACAACGTTTAAATTTTACCACGATTGACGATCAAAGCTTCTAAGGCAGCGATGGTTGTCCATTTTCGGTTTTCAGCTTCTTGAAACACCAAGCTATTTGGTCCGTAAAACACACCATCCGAGACTTCCTCGGGGTGACGGGGCAAGCAATGCATAAACTTACAGTGAGGTTTTGCTAGCTGCATAATCTTCTCCGTAACCTGGAAACCAGCAAACTGTTTGAGACGAGCTTGGCGTTCAGCCTCTTGACCCATGGAAATCCAAGTGTCTGTAACCACAATGTCTGCATTGTGAGCTGCTGCTGCAGGGTCACTACCGATAGCGTACGTTGCATTTGATTCTTTGGAGCTTTCACGGACCATATCAAGAATGTCGCTACGGATCTCGACGTTCTTTGGATTGGCAATGCTTGTGTCGATACCAACCTTGGCACAAGCAATCATCAAGTCATGTAAGACGTTGTTAGCGTCACCAATCCAGGCGAGCTTCAAGTTTTTAAAACTGCCAAAGGCCTCTTGAATGGTGAGCAGGTCGGCCAATGCTTGTAAAGGATGGAAGGTGTCGCAGAGACCATTGATGACGGGACAAGAGGCATGTTGGGCCAAGTTGGCTACATCGGAATACTTACTGACACGGGCAACGATGCCTGCAACCATACTGGAAATCACCTTGGATGTATCATAAAAGGACTCATTGACACCCAGCTGGATGTCGTCTTTTCCCAAAAACATGGGGTTTCCGCTCAGAGTACCGACAGCGGTTTCGACAGAGACACGAGTGCGTGTACTGCGTTTGTTGAATATCATGGCGATATTTTGACCCTCGAGTCCACTCAGCTGGCAGTTTTCCCGATTGGCAAATTTTCTTTTGGATTCATGCTTGATTTCAGCTGAACGAGTAATAAGCTTCAAGAGCTCTTGACGACTCAAATCGCGAATGGATAATAAATGACGGGGAAACTTTTGAAACGACATGACAGGAACTGATTTGTCTTTTGTCTTTTGCTAAACGATAGTCAACCAGAATAGATCAAAAATAGAAACGCTTAAGAGATGAAAAAGCCAAAAAAATATAAATATAAATATAAATATAAATAAAGCAGAGCTATTGATTTCAAATGTTAAAAACAAGAAAATCCAAAATGCGAAAGCAACGTCAACGAGATGTGAGTTCCACTGAATGTGATAGGTGAAATGAATCCAGCAAGTCACTACTGCAACACTTTTCGTCTTCGCTTATAGCATACCTTGATTTTTCGTTTTGATTGAATTTGCTAAAAAAACAAGTAGAAAAAGAAGAGATATAATGAATTCTGTATATATAGAAGTAAAAATAAATAATTTCCCGGATCAAGTCCGTCCAAGTAATCAATATAGCATCAGTGATTAGAGGATTCGGGAAATTTTTTCAGCTTCCTTTCTCATTTGCTTTCTTGTAACGACAAACGATCAGGTTCTTGTCTTGGAGATAAGATGCGAGATTTGATAATTTCAGGTTTTGTTTACAAACATTGAGATTTTTTTTTCGTAGATACGTGAATTCGTAGAAAATGGAACAGAACCTATTGTAGAATATAATTGCTTCTGTTTTTGTCTATTTATTTGTTCTCCTTTTTTATTTTTTTTATTTTTTTTATTTTTTTTTTACTCTTTCAACGTTGTATCCTTGCTCTGCTCTTGCTAGCCCTTGTTGATCAATGATAATTACCTACAACACAGCAGGAAATTTGACAAAACAAAATTACTTCTTTTTTTTGTGTATAGAACAGTTTCGAAATTCCTTTTCTCTTTTTCTTTTCCTCTTGCAAAGTGCCACCTCTGTTTATCATCATAGAAATCTTATAATATGATCACCGTCATTTCATCTCTGCCATATTGTTACAAAATAAAAAGCATCTAACACCCAATTCTGCAAACCACCACCACCCAAAGACATATTACGGCAATGCTTGTTCAACTACAACAAGCTGCCAAGTCACCTGCTGTCAAGGGCTTGATGAAGCGTGAAATTTTAAAGGGAAGTGCACATTTGCGTCCTGCTGTGCTTTCTCGCCGTCATCAAAGCAATTTGGCAACTGGTCAATCGCAGCCGTTTGTCCCTACACCAAAGTACATTCAACAAGATCGGGATGCTATTGTTCGTATTTTGTCTTCTATCGGTAACCGTCGGGAGGTTGAGCAGTACTTGAGATACTTCACCTCGTTCGAAGCCCAGCGCTTCGCCATTATTAAGGTCGGTGGTGCCATTATTACTGATGAATTGGACACGCTCGCACAAAGTCTTGCCTTTTTGAACCACGTCGGTCTCTATCCCATCGTTGTTCACGGCGCAGGCCCTCAATTAAATAAAATTCTCGCTAGCCGCGGTATTGAAGCCGAATACAGTGACGGAATTCGTATCACTGACGAGGAAACGTTGGCTGTTGCTCGCAAAGTCTTTTTGGAAGAAAACGCCAAGCTTGTGGAAGCTTTGGAGCGTTTGGGCACCCGGGCCCGCCCCATCGTGGGTGGTGTTTTCCAAGCCGAGTACCTGGACAAGGAAAAATACAAGTATGTTGGTAAAATCGTCAATGTCAACAAGGCCCCTATCGAACACAGTATTCGAGCTGGAACTTTGCCTATTTTGACTTCTATGGCTGAAACAGCTTCTGGACAAAGCTTGAATGTGAACGCTGATATCACGGCTGGTGAGTTAGCTCGCGCTTTGAAACCCCTGAAGGTTGTTTATTTGAACGAAAAGGGCGGTTTAATCCATGGTGTCACAAAGAAAAAGATCAGCAGCGTTTATTTGGACCGCGAGTATGACGATCTCATGAAAGAACCTTGGGTCAAATACGGTACCAAACTTAAAATCAGAGAAATCAAAGAGCTACTTGATACCCTTCCTCGTACTTCTTCCGTAGCTATCATTAGCACCAAGGACCTCCAAAAAGAACTCTTTACGGAATCCGGTGCTGGTACAATGATTAGCCGTGGTTTCAAGATTGATCAAACGGACTCTTTGGATTCCCTCCCTGCCAAGGCTCTGGAAGATTTGGTTTTACATCACAACGCCCTTCCTTCTTGCTATACTAATATCCAAGAATTCAGGGATTCTCTTGCCAACGCTAAACTACGCGTCTACAGTGATTCCTACAATGAATCCATCGCTGTCGTTGATGTCTCCAATCCTGAATTGCCCGTCTTAACTGCCTTTGGCGCTTATGACCGTAATTGGCTCAACAACGTCGTTGATAGTTTACTTTCTAGTTTGCGTACAGATTTTAGTTCTTTGGTTTGGCGACTTCATCCATCTACCAAGAATTTGGAATGGTTTTTTGACAAGAGTGAAGGTACCCTTTTTGCCAATAATCTTTATTACTTTTGGTATGGAAAAAACGATCTAAATATTATCTCTAAATTTATCAAATCTGATCAGCCTTTTGCTTCTGCCTGCTTGTCATCAAACCCTGCCGTGGCCGACCCTAAAGTAGCCTCCAACTCTTCCACACCTCCCAATTCCCTCAACACAGGTCAAAAACGTTCTTTTTCTACGTTTTCCCGTTGGAACTCTAACAAAATGATTCGTCCTTTTATTTCTAACGTTGCTAAGCGCTTTTATTCTGCAGACGCTCAGCAATTCCAAAAGCCTTTGAAGGCCGTCTCTAATAAGCCGTCTAAGGTTGTTCTTTTGGGTGCTCGTGGTCATACTGGAAAAAATTTAATTAGTTTGATTAATACGCACCCTCATATTGAGCTTTCTTATGTTTCTTCTCGTGAGCTCAAGGGTACCAAATTGCCTGGTTACAACAAGAAGGAAATTAACTATGTAAATCTCTCTGTTGATGATGTTAAAAGATTGGAAGAAGAAGGTGATGTTGACGCTTGGGTTATGGCCTTGCCCAATGGCGTTTGCAAACCCTATGTTGATGCCTTAAGCTCCGCTAATGGCAAGAGCGTGATTGTTGATCTTAGTGCTGATTACCGATTCGAAAATAGCTGGAATTACGGTCTTCCAGAACTAAACGATCGCATTGCTTTACGTAACTCCAAGCGCATCTCCAACCCTGGATGTTATGCTACCGGTTCCCAAGTTGGTTTATCCCCCATCTTGTCTCTTATCGAAGGACAACCTTCCATTTTCGGTGTCTCTGGTTATTCCGGTGCTGGCACCAAGCCTTCTCCGAAAAACGACCTCAACGTTTTGACTAATAACTTAATTCCTTATTCCTTGACTGATCACATTCACGAACGCGAAATTTCTCATCAGTTAAAGCACTCCGTCGCTTTCGTCCCTCACGTTGCTCAGTGGTTCCAAGGCATTACTCTTACTATCAATATTCCCCTTAGAAAATCTATTACTTCTCGTGAATTGCGTAACCTTTACCAAGAACGCTATGCCGACGAACCATTGATTAACGTTCAGGGTGATGTTCCTCTCGTGAAAGATAACTCTCAGAAAAATCATGTTTCAGTCGGTGGCTTTGGTGTTCATTCTGGAGGCAAGAGAGCTGTTATCGTAGTCACCATTGACAATTTGCTTAAGGGTGCTGCTACTCAAGCCCTCCAAAACCTTAACTTGGCTTGTGGTTATGATGAATATGCGGGTATTCAATTGGACTAAATAGCCTAGCTATAAACGATCACATTTGATTCCCCTCCCTTATTAGATTCAGAATTGGTTTGTAAATTAGGATTTTGATTAGCAACCCCATTAATGCTGAAATCTAATAATCCGCTTTCAAGAAACTCTTGTCAGTTTACAATTTATTTCCTTTGTTTTGATTTCAACTATTTTAGACCTTTGTTTTTTGATATTTGAGTGTTATTGTTCTTTTATAAAAGAATATATAAATAAAATGACTCAATACTGCCCCTTTTTATGCAACTGAGCTATATGTACTATGTTTTATTGAGTTTTAATCACTGTGGTATAAAGAATATATCACTACATTTATAAAGTATAAACAAAATTCACACCATTTTTTAGGAAAGATAAAACACAATAATATTAATTCTGTAAGTCTTGTTTCCTCTAAATGTTGACTTTGTAAACCCTTGTGATTTTACTTCTAGACGAAGCAGTCTTGCCATCCACCATTACTAATAACAAGAATTCAATGGGGTTGAAATCGTCGCAGGAGCCTGGAAAAAAGGATTCAAAATCACATACGGGACCGATTGAAGGCGATAAAAGTTTTTCTGCTCTTCTAGAGCCCGTTTATAAAGGGAAAAAACTTACAGATCCTGTACCTACAATTGAAGATAAATGGCATCTTTTACCAGCATTTTTGAAGATTAAAGGTCTTGTAAAGCAACATTTGGACTCTTTTAATTACTTTGTCGATGTTGATTTGAAAAAAATTGTCCAAGCAAATCAGAAAGTTACTTCAGATGTCGAACCATGGTTTTATTTAAAATACCTCGATATTCGGGTTGGAGCTCCTGTACGTACCGATGCCGATGCCATTCAAGCCTCTATTAGTCCCCACGAATGCCGTCTTCGAGATTTGACTTATGGTGCGAACATTTACGTTGACGTTGAATATACCAGAGGCAAACAGGTTGTTCGTAGAAGAAACGTTCCCATCGGAAGAATGCCTATTATGCTACGAAGCAATAAATGTGTTTTACACGGAAAAACAGAATCGGAAATGGCCACCTTGAACGAATGCCCCTTGGATCCGGGTGGTTATTTTGTCGTTAAAGGTACTGAAAAGGTTATTTTAGTACAAGAACAGTTATCCAAAAATCGTATTATTGTGGAAGCTGAACCTAAAAAGGGAATGTTCCAGGCCTCAGTAACTTCTTCTACGCACGAACGAAAGTCTAAAACTTACCTTGTTCATAAAAATGGAAAGTTATACCTGAAGCACAACAGTATTGCTGATGATATTCCCATCGTTGCTGTTTTAAAAGCGATGGGCTTGCAATCTGACCAGGAAATTTTTGAGTTGGTCGCTGGTAATGAAGCATCGTACCAAGATTTGTTTGCTCCTAGTGTTGAAGAGTGCGCCAAACTGAATATTTTCACCACTCAACAAGCTTTGGAATACATTGGAGCACGTGTTAAGGTGAACCGACGTGCTGGTGCAGCTCGATTACCCTCTCACGAAGAAGCTTTGGAGGTCCTTGCTGCTGTGGTTCTTGCCCATATTAATGTTTCCAACTTGGATTTTCGCCCTAAGGCTGTATATATTGCTGTTATGACTCGTCGTGTTTTGATTTCTATGGTTGACCCTTCTTTGGTTGATGATCGTGATTATGTGGGAAATAAACGTCTCGAATTGGCAGGTCAATTACTTGCTTTGCTTTTCGAAGATCTCTTCAAAAAGTTCAATAGTGACATGAAGCTAAATATAGACAAAGTTTTGAAAAAACCTCACAGAACGCAAGAGTTCGATGCTTATAACCAACTATCTGTTCATGGCGATCAAATTACACAAGGCATGGTTCGTGCGTTATCTACAGGAAATTGGTCCCTTAAGCGTTTTAAAATGGAACGTGCTGGCGTTACGCACGTTTTATCACGTCTTAGTTTCATTAGTGCTTTGGGTATGATGACACGGATAACCAGTCAGTTTGAAAAAACAAGAAAAGTGTCAGGGCCCCGTTCTTTGCAGCCTTCCCAGTATGGTATGCTTTGTACCTCAGATACACCTGAAGGTGAAGCTTGTGGCTTAGTGAAAAACTTAGCTCTTATGACTCATATTACCACAGACGAGGAAGAAGAACCCATTATTCGTTTGGCTTATGCTTTCGGTGTTGAAGATATTCACGTTGTTACCGGACGCGAATTACATAGTAGCGGTACATACCTTGTTTATTTGAATGGTATGATTCTAGGTATTTCAAAATATCCAACGCTGTTTGTATCATCTTTTCGACGTCTGCGTCGTTCTGGAAAAATCTCACCTTTTGTTGGCGTCTTTATTAATACGCATCAACGAGCCGTTTTCATTTCTACTGATGGTGGTCGGATTTGCCGTCCGCTTATTATTGTTCAAAATGGATACCCTAAGGTCACCTCAGATCACATCAAAATTTTGAAGGAAGGGAAGTGGTCATTTGAAGATTTTTTGAAGGAAGGCCTAGTTGAATATGTTGATGTGAATGAAGAAAACGACAGCTTAATTTGTGTATATGAGAGAGACGTCACACCGGAAACGACTCACCTGGAAATTGAACCATTTACTGTACTTGGTGCTGTTGCTGGGCTTATTCCTTATCCTCATCACAACCAATCTCCTCGTAATACTTATCAATGCGCAATGGGTAAACAAGCTATTGGTGCTATTGGTTATAATCAGTTACAGCGTATTGATACATTATTGTATTTGATGGTCTATCCTCAACAACCAATGGTAAAAACAAAGACAATCGAATTAATTGGATATGACAAGTTACCTGCTGGTCAAAACGCTACTGTTGCCATCATGAGTTATTCGGGATATGATATTGAGGATGCTTTGGTAATGAACAAAGCTTCCATGGATCGTGGTTTTGGTCGCTGTCAAGTTCTTCACAAGCATTCCGTTCTTATTCGTAAGTATCCAAACGGTACCCATGATCGTATTGGTGATCCGTTGAGAGATCCGGAAACTGGAGAGGTTATTTGGAAGCACAAAATTGTTGAAGACGATGGGCTTGCCGCTGTTGGCTGTCCAGTTCAAAATGGTCAAGTGTATGTTAATAAGCAGACTCCCACCAACGCTTTGGATAACTCCATTGCTTTAGGACAGTCTCAAACGGTGGAATCCGGATTTAAACCCACTCCGATGACTTACAAAGCTCCTGAACCATCCTACGTCGATAAAGTTATGCTTACTACTACGGACTCTGATCAGACATTAATTAAAGTGTTAATGCGACAAACTCGACGACCAGAACTTGGTGACAAATTTTCCTCTCGTCACGGCCAAAAGGGTGTTTGTGGCATTATTGTTCAACAAGAGGACATGCCTTTCAATGATCAGGGTGTCTGTCCTGATATTATTATGAATCCACATGGTTTTCCTTCACGAATGACTGTCGGTAAAATGATTGAATTACTGGCAGGAAAAGCGGGTGTAATGCGTGGTAGTTTGGAATACGGAACTTGTTTTGGCGGAACAAAGGTTGAAGAAGCTAGTCGCGTTTTAGTAGAGCGCGGATTTAACTACTCAGGTAAAGACATGTTAACTTCAGGAATTACCGGAGAACCTTTAGAAGCGTATATTTTCTTTGGGCCTATTTATTATCAAAAACTAAAACACATGGTTTTGGATAAAATGCACGCACGAGCGCGTGGCCCGCGGGCGGTGCTGACGCGACAACCAACTGAAGGACGTTCTCGTGATGGTGGTTTACGTTTGGGTGAAATGGAACGTGATTGTTTAATTGCCTACGGTGCCTCTCAGCTTCTTTTGGAGAGATTGATGCTTTCCTCGGATGCTTGCGACGTTGATGTTTGTGGTGAATGTGGACTTTTGGGCTATAGAGGTTGGTGCAACAGTTGTCAAAGCACCAAAAACGTTGTTAAAATGACTATACCTTACGCAGCTAAGTTGCTATTCCAAGAGCTTCTTAGTATGAACATCGTTCCAAGGTTAGCTTTGGAAGATGAATTTAAATATTAGAATGGTATGAACGGTATTTTGTAATTTTTGGGGGTTTCTTTTACAAGCATAGATTAATAAAAATAGTTGTAACATATTCTGATTGAATAGTAAGTTGTATTTGAATATTCCATAAGATTATCGTTATTTATGTAACAAGGCAAGTATAAGCTTATAGTGTCTCCGTGACTGCTAAACTAAGCTATAATTTTGTCCCATCCCGACTATTAAATTCTTTACACAACTAAAATCAAATGATGAATGAGTGTTTGAGACTAAGGTTTGAGCACCCTAATCAGGTGCTCTCTCTCGCTCTGTTTACATTTTTTATATAGAAATGTATATGGATGTGTAGGACCTTGATGAAATGGCCTCCCTCTATCACCACCATATTGAGGCCATACGCGATTCTGAGATTTAAAGGTTGTGTGCGAAATTAGTAGGTAATTTTAAACTAGATTGAATCTAGTCCACTCTTGTGTATGAGTGGTATTGTACGTACTAAATAAATAAGAATTTTTTAAGAAATTTATTTTCAATGCTGTTGGAATATCAACCTTTGACAAGGTCGGCATTGGAGTCAAAAATAGGAATTAATAGAACAGATATAAGATTTTATGCTTGGTGATCTGAAGGACAGTGCGTTTTAGTTGTTTTTCATGTGGAGAGTATGCAAAGGGCCGTTATTGATTGTAACAGTAATGAAAGAAGTTATGCTTTCTATAAATCAAAAGAAAGGAAAGGACAATTATTCTCGGTTTAAGGTGAGTGAGGTAGTTTGTTTAGTGAATAACGACTCTTGTTATAAGCAGTGGTGTCAAATAACCCTTTTGGGCAATGCTGCTACTGTAAGAAGTTAGACGACGAGTTTGGGATTTAGGAAGACGGGGCTGCATCTGTTTTGTGATTTTTTGAGGGTCAAGTTCGCTTGGAGTTTCTTTCGTTTCATCGACAGCCTTTCCTTGGTCGTAAAATTGAATCCCCTTACTTCGATGTTTGGATGCATCAATGATGCGAGCTAAACTGGAATTATGCAGAGCCTGAGAATAGGTGTCACAATCCGTTAGTTCTTTCAAAAGTTGTCGTTGTATAGGCCTGAACTCGTCGATGGTTTCTTTGTCTTCGAAGAAAAGCAGGTCTTCGTCGGAAAATAAAAAGTCCGTTATTGACGCTTTACGTTCTAAAATCCGTGTTTTCGTGTTGATGTACATGTGCAGCGGGAAACGAGACCCATTGGATCCGGCACAGATGAGCAGAGACAGCCAAGCCATGCAGTCTGAACTGGTTGCATAAGAAAGAAGCTCCGAGATCCTCTTATTGCTGACTGGAATACTTCCTAAACATAAAGGTTTTCTCGCTTGAATATAAGAAATGAACCCTCGTGTGGCGATGGTAATCCATTCCTTTGAATTTGAAAATTTGTATATATCTCGAGGATAAACAAAATACAGTCGAATGTCACCTAGTTTGCGTTTAGCTGCCTCTACTTGGATTCTGCAGTAACGCTCCTCCATGCAGTGAGTGTCCAAGTATACTTCGACAGCTTTCCATAAAACATCCTTCATAAAAGTGGGATAGTAATGATAGAGCATGACATGATGGACTAAAACATTGAGTGGTGCACGTCCGCTCAGCAAGAAGTCAGCGAGTTCTCGATAATAATTTTCAAAGGCATTGAACAATTTGGAACAATTAAACTTTACAAGCGACTTGTATGGCATAAACTCCATAATCATTGGTGAAGTAGACATGCCCAGGTTCTTTTCACAATAGCAGGACTCTAATAATATTCTGCCATCATTGTGAGGGATGGTGTATACCATTCCATTAGAAAAAGGATTCATGACTGTGCAATAAGTTTTCTTCCAGTTGACTTGTACACCAGCATTTTTGGAAAGTTGATGAATCCAGCCTTGGTAACTAAGGGGACCCAGGTAGCCATCATGTGGAACGTTCAGCTGAAAGTAGGGAATTTCGTGGACAGGGAGGGATGGAAATTTGACATTTTCTGTTGAAATTGGTTCGTGGCCTTTAAAGACAGCAGATTCGTCCACAAACTCATCCCATCCCTCCTCATCGTATGGAGCTGAAAGACAACAGCCTACGGTAATGAATATTGATTTAACCATTCCGAAAAGGCTAAAGCCATTTGTTACTGGCTTGAAGTTTTCAGCTTGTGCAGGACAAGAAGAGTCGTTACATTGAAATCCTCTAAAATAACCGGGATTTTCCTTATTGAATCTATGAAAGGACATATTCTCTATTTTTGGATATACACCATATTCTGATAACTGAGCAAATTGCCTGTCTTTCTCTTTACCCTTAGAGGGATGAAAAGGAAGTTTGCTTTTGCTTTCAAACATGTTGTCAGTTTACAACTGTTCCTTCAGGTTTGTCCTTTCGATTGCGCCTATGAATTTTGAAAATGACCAGATGCAAAATCCTTGCTTTATTTTCGTCGAAAGCGAGAGATTCGTAAATAGGAAATTGATAGCTTTTTTTTAGTGGAATAAGGTCGGATTGTTATTTTTAAAGGAAAACCTACATATACTGTTTATTATTTATATGACGGTGTCATTACTTTCATTGTCACACGATTTAAACAAGCCTCTTGGAAAAAATAAACAAACGGAAGAAGTAAGGAATCTCGAAACCAAAATATCTACATATATATCTCAAATCCTTACCATAGGATCCTGTTTTTTTTTTTTTTTTGAAAGCGATAGGTTTTGTTTACTAACGATATTTACTCAGAATAGTCTGGTATAGAATAGCGATTCTTAACGAATGCATTAATACAATGCATGTTGGTATTTATGCTCAATTGAAGAGTATATTCATTTAGAGAAGAAAAGAAAAGGCCTCGTTTAGCTTGGACGTAGGGTCGATACGCCTGCGGACATGTCACATCTTATGGATTGTTTGTTTACACCTTCTAGAAAAGATGACAAGTCATGAACAATGCGTGTCGTGCATTCTCTACTTGCTTTTACAAAATACTCAACACACGTTTGATTATGCAGCTTGCTTTTCCTGCTCGGTTTCATAAGCAATAGGGACAAGCGAATGCTTGGAACTTGAATCAGTGGTAAGATCACGCTTTTGAGATGAACTACAAATGATGATATTACACGAAAGAATTCCTACTTGGGTTGCTTGACTTGGTGAGTCGAGTTTTCCGTTGAAAAAGACCCGATATTGGTTACAAGTGTTAAACAAGAATAAGGAATGAAAGCATGTACGGGTATCTCACGGAATAATAATTTAGTTATTTTTATGATAATATAAAGAAAAACAAATACAAAAGTCTTTCACAACATTCACTTTTCTATAGTTTTATCTTCCCTACCGTAGTATTATTACTTCCTTCCAAACACACTACACCTACACGCGTATACGAAAATGCCAGAAAATAGCGAAAAAGCTGATATGTAAGCGCAGAAGTCTTCGATAATTTTATTTACAAAATATAGTAAAGGGAAGGGAAGAGTCACAGAAGACTTTATTCCAGATATCGAAGATGTTGAAGACGAAGGTGATTTTGAAGAATTGAGTTCGTCAGACGAGGATCCTTCTGAAGCGTCAATGGATGAAGATGAAGAAGGAGTTGCAGATGGTAAGCTTTCATTCAGGGCAAGAACAATGTCCTCTAGTGGGTCAATGAGTTTCTTTGCTAACTTAAAAATCATAGAACCAGAGGATTTGACAGCTATCGATCCCACCAACATTACCTGTTCCTCTAGAACACGGAATAAAAGGATAGATTTTTCCAAGGCTCTCCAAGAGGACGATGGTTTAGAGAATGAAGAAGAAGACGAAGATTATGTCCCCCCTCAAGAAGGCAAGGTTTAAAATTCCCATTCTTTTGATATTCAAACAAACTGGATACCCCGGTCGACAAATAAGCGTAAAAAATCTAAACAGATTAGTCTTCGTCGGAGAAGTATTCAGAATTCTGTTTGTTTTCAGTAATCATGTGTTACGAAACCAATCTTTTATGTCTTTGTCTTTTCCACCAAGAGAGCAATCTTTTGCCCATGCTTATATCCTCGAAGAGATACCATATGCTTTCTGAGAAGCTCTGCTAGTAATCGCTTTTGAAACGGTGTAGCAGCATGTAACAAATGCTGGACAATATAGTTTCCATATTGGCTAGATGCAATATCCATCAACAAGATCCTTCCCCATTTATCTTGCGGTTCTGTGATTAGGGCAACGTAATCATTAAAAAAGGTTCTATTGTTCACTCGTAACGCTCGTTCAACCACTTTCGATGCATATTGATTTGTACTGTAAAATTCAACGTTCCGAAGAATATCCAAAAACACTGTCTCTTGGTCATCTTTACTTCCATGCTCAATGATGTGTTGAATCACCCAGTTTCCCCATTGCCCACTAATTATGGAATGAGTATTTTCAATAATTTCATCAAGACAAGGTCGCTGCAATTGTTAATATTTGATCATACATCAATTTGGTCATACCTTTTCCTGTTCTTTACAGTTTTCAAAAATTGTTTGCACAACTAAACTACCCATTTCGCTCATTGCGATTTGAGTCCAGTTACCCGTCAGTTTTTCATTGAATGTATCCATTGTCCCTATTGCACATGACTTTCTCCTAGTCTCCAAAAACTTCTGCCATACGTGGCATGAGTGCCTCTGCAATAAAGTCTCTGGCAATTGCTCCATTAATTGATCGATTAAAGAGGTTGCAAATCTTTCTGGATAGATTTCAAAAGACTTTTGAACAACGTGAGAGCCAAACGCATTTGTTGAAAGCTCGGTGATATGGGCTTTCAGCTGTTGAGCGAATTCCCCCAGCTGTCGTTCATCACACTGCTCAAGGCACTTTTGTATTAAAAAATTACCAAACTTATTTGTCATAAGAGTGTATGACAAAGGAAGTATGCATTGAATAAGGGCATGCTTCATATTTTGGTCATCCGATTTCAGTTTTTGCTGCAAGTATAGGGATGCCGACTGGTCGTTTCTGAAGACGATTTGTTCAATGATAGACTAATATTGTTAAAAATCTCGATCATAGGCTGTAAGAACTTACCTTCCATTTGTAATTTTGAGAGCTAACTTCTGGCATCTCTATCTCTTTACGACTGTCGTTGTTTTGAAGTTTGTTACTGCAAATATTATCCGACGGGCGTGCTGGATTTTCCGGACCCTTCTTAAAAGACTGACTGCCATAAAATGCCTGTGAAGAGGCCGTAAAGGGTTGCAAGAAAGGAGGACCAAGACTAAAAGGGTCGACTGAGTGGTCGGGTACCAAAGCAGATGATGAACTCTGTGAGTTCAGTCGTAGGTTTGCTTTATATTTGTTGAGAGCAAGTGGTAATCTGGGAGGGTTGTCAAACGATTGGTCCATTCCAGCGATCAAGTGCTTGCGTTGGAATTTGGAGTCAGAATAACTTCCATCTTTTTGAGACTTTTCAGATGGAAATGAAGATGCTGATTCAAAATCTCCCGACTCACAACCTTTCGGCACCACCCCTTCGATTTCAGCTGACAAGCTTTTTGGCAAAAGATGTTCAGGAGAGTAAATGCTTGACGAAGAAAAAATATTTTTCTCTAAAGTTAATTTCTTTTGTAAATCTCGCACTTGATCACCCTTTTTTTGAACTTCGATTGCTGAAGAAGCAATTTGTTTTTGCTGTTCCTTTACTAAATATTCGAGGTACTCAATCTGGGATGCAAGCTGGCTCATATCCTTTTCTTTTCCTCGAGAGTTAGATAGATGATAACCAAGTCCTTCAAACTCGCTGGTATCCTCCTTTCCCTGCGGCATTCTTGGCTAGTCAGTAATATATTGTGTGCTTTATTTTGTCTTTATAGAACAAACGAAAACAAAATTCCTTTCCCTTTCTTAGGTTCTAAATGACAAAATATAAAACACTCAACCAAGGAAGCATGTGGGAGAATCATGGTTGTTAATACCCATTTGTTTATATGGTACGTAAACAAAAACATTGAAAGGCGAGCGCCGTCTCTTCCCAGGGTCCTTTTGGCAAAATCATATATCACAAGAATAAACCATAAATATATTGCTTCCCCGATTTTAATAATAAGTTCCGCGAAAGTTTATAAACGTTTCAGCCTAAAGACCTTGACTCTTCTTTACCGAAAAGAATAAGCAGTGATCCTCATAGAAGACCAGTCCTTTCAAGTAAGTAAAATAAAATCCTGTGAGTACTGAACTTGCTATCTCCTTCATCGTAAGCCTTCCTTCATCCGAATCCCATTTTTCCAATAATTCATGCTTTATATTACATACCTTCATTTTGTTCCTAGATTTGTGTACTTTTATTTAGTCATCAGTAAATTATTTAGGGAGGTATAAGCGCATTTCCTTACATATGAGTATATATATTTTTTTGCGTGCTACCAACATCTTATACTTCACATATTCTTTCACTTGTTTTGCATTTGAAAAAGGGTTTGGCGCTGTGCAATTGAGGATTCCTCCAAACTTTTCGCCCGTTTACGTTGTAATCTAGTTCTCATTTGTTGCTTTTCTTGCATTTTGCTTAATCGTGTAGCCAGTGTTCTTAAATTTAATAGTTTATTCCTCTTCCAATATTGCTTTTTTTTGTATTAAAAAAGAAAAAAAAACAGAGTTTTAACTTATTATAAAGTATACAAATAATAAATTATCACTCTTGTTAGATAGTGATTGCTTATTACCCAGATCTAAAAAAAGAACAAACATATTTTATTTGGAAAAATGGATTTGATTGAATTGGATTATTTGAGTGCTTTAGAAGATTTGACATTTAATAGTAAGCCTATAATCCATACGTTGACCTATGTTGCTCAAGAAAATGAAGCTTATGCCTTGAGCGTCGTGAATGCACTCGAAAAACACATACAAAAAGTGAGCTTTTTAAAACGATGATTTTCTCTTTGAGTCTGATATGCTAACTCTGGAACTTAGTGCCCTCCCTCATCCAAATTGCCAGCTTTGTATCTTTTGGACTCTATTTCGAAAAATATTGGTTACCCGTACACATTATTTTTTGGCCGTCATCTTTTTACCACATTCATGAATGCCTACACGGTTGTTGAGCCTTCTTTACGGTTAAAGTTGGATCAATTACTAGGTACTTGGAAACAGCGTTCCCCCAATTCAAGTTCTCCGGATTCTGTATTCCCTCCAACTGTAACTGGAAAGATTGAAAATGCCCTCTTAAAATATAAATCTTCATTCCTGCGTCACCAAACTCCCCTTTTATCTGCCACAACGAACCCTACATATCCTAATACTAATGTTCGAAATTCTTATGGTTCTACGTATTCAGGTTCCACGCCTGCTGACATATCGGGTTCAGGAATTCCTACTCCTGTCAACCAGGTATTAACTCTTGAAAACCTACTTGCCGACGTTGCTCGCATGATTATTACCGAACAGGCCAGATGTATGCGGAATCCTTTCGATAGTCTAGCGAAAAAGCGCGTCGAAATACTCTCTCAATTGCAGCAGGTTTTGTCTACTTCCAGTCTCCCTTATGACCAACTGTTGGTAATCAAAAAACAGCTGACAAGCTTGGAAACTCCCAAGCCTTCTCCTCAACCTCTTGCTTCGCCATTTATAAACCCACAACCTATTAGCACTTTCCCTGCTACTCAGACGCCCCCACTATTATCTCATGCCTCCCACAATCTAGCACCTACCAGCTATACTTCTACACCTATCCTTCCACCCCAGTCAGCATACCCATATCGTGCTCCGGTTCCAAACGCTTCTGTTTCTCCTCCTCCTCCTGCTTCTTCTGTGTTCGGTCCTGGTAATCCAGCGAGTAATCTAACCAGAGAAGAGTCCGAGAGCATCAATTCTTTGTTTGCAAATTTGCAGGCAGCCGGCTTAGTATCACCAAAAGGTTCACCTCCTCCCACCGTCAACGCTCCGTCCAGTTTCACATCTCCTATTTCCGAAATTGACTTATCGAAAGCCTCTTTATCTACCCCTCATCCTGAACTAGCTACTCTGTTATATAATTCTTTTCCCAATCAATGTGCAAATTGCGGTCGCAGATATGCCAATGATCCTGAAAGCAGAAAAGAACTGGATCAGCATTTCGATTGGCATTTTAGAATCAACAAAAGAATCCGTGAAAGTAGTCTGCACGGCATTAACAGGTGCTGGTTTATTACTGAGGAAGAATGGATTCAGAATGATGAAAAAGAGGATTTGGTAACAGAAACTGCTGCCGAACTGGAAGAGCAAAAACAAAAGCAACTTGAGTCTATACTTTCACAATATGTGTTGACACCACTCGACCCTATAATTGCTTCTCAACCTTGTCCAGTTTGCCAAGAAAAATTCCGTAGTGTCTGGCACGAAGAGGCCGAGATGTGGGTATTTATGAACGCTGTCGAAAAGGATGGTCGAATATGTCATGCCACATGCTTGCAAGAATTGGAGCAATCAAAGGATGCAAAAATTTCATCCAATTCAGCAGCTACTTCGCATATGCAGCCATCATCTCAAAAACCAGTGAAACAGACCGCAAATGGAGCCCCTCCGCAAGCGGATGTTCAAAGTCTTTTACAAGGTATAGATGTTCAAGGAATCCTCCAAGCTATCGGCAAACGAAAGGAGAGAGACGAATCAGTTGACACGACACCTCCCAAAGCGGTAAAGCAGGAAACGGAATGATCTTTTAGATGACTCTTACTTTTACAATTTTGATAATAGCCTAATAAATTTTAATATTTGTTTTATGGCTTATAGCTACGTTCTATTAAGTTGTATTGTAAAACCAAAAGAAGTTGTATTGGGAGAATACGTCTATGCAGTAATTCACTTCATAAAGGCTCTAACAATGTCTCTTTAAAGTAAACTGAAATTCTAAGTATTGAACCTGACTCAAAGGAGGTGCTTGAGAAAACTATACGCTTAAGAAGACTTTTCAAGGACTTCAAGAATTTGTTGCCAGACTTCTTCGGGTTTTTGAGCAGCTTCAATACGGTGCCACTTGTTCTCCTTTTTGAAGTAGTCAACAACAGGGGTGGTTTGACTGTGGTAAGTAACCAAACGCTTGCGCAAAGCATCAGCATTGTCATCGGAACGTTGAACCAAAGGCTCGCCAGTAACATCATCCTTCATGGGAACCTTAGGGGGATTGAATTCAGTGTGGTAGCTACGGCCAGAAGCAGGATGGACGAGACGACCGGTGATACGACGGACCAACAATTCATCATCGACTTGCAATTCAAGAACAGCGTTCAATTCGAGCTTCAAATCCTTAAGCAATTCATCGAGCTTTTCAGCTTGAACAACGGTACGAGGGAAACCGTCGAGGATAAATCCGTTCTTACAGGCGGTGTTGTTCAAGAACTCATCGCGAATCATGCCAGCAACGATATCATCGCTGACGAGACCACCTTGATCCATGATTTGCTTAGCTTCCTTACCAAGATCAGTGCCGCGAGCAACTTGGGAGCGCAACATGTCGCCAGTAGCAAGGTGAGCAATGCCATACTTCATTTGAATGTTGGGAGCTTGAGTACCCTTACCAGCACCGGGGGGACCAACGAGGATGATTCTCATACCAGTCATAATGAACTACAAGAAAAGCCGAAATATATATATATTTCTGCGAAACCGAGTGTTTGGTTAACTGCAAGCCGTACTTCGCGGATGTAGTATTGGTATATTCAACGAAGCAAAGCGTGTCGTTAAAATGTAAACAAACGAAAGCAAATTTGAATGGAATTTATTTTTGGTAGAATAGAAGTACAGTAGGGAGTAGCTTAAATAACAAAAGAAAGAGAAGGGAAAAAACTAAACACGGTAGAAATTTTGAAGGAAGGGTATATAAACAATTGTAAGTGAAAAGTTAGAATGCGAAGTCTGTCCCAAACCACGAACGGCTTTTTGCACTTGGTTTACGAGGTGTAAAATTAAGGGGAGCAGACTTTTCTTCGTGCCAGTCAACATGAATAAAAGAAGGAGATGATGTTTTCGAAGAAGCCACTTCCAGAATATCACGAGCGGTTTGCCAGGAGTACCTCACAATGTCTCCTTTCCATCCAAATACGGGGTGAACTGAGGAGCGTAGCCATTTTGTTGTTTTGGCGTCGGATGAATAGCCAGAACCCCAATCTTGAGTTTGCAAAAGATATCGGACTAGGTCAAGTTGAACATCTCGAGTAACCTTGGCACAAATAGAAGCCAAAGAAACGATAGGAAACAATGAATCTGCTTTCTTAGTTACCTTCACTTTAGCTTGAGGAAAGCGTGCTTGAAGTTTCTGTTGATATGTGTCTGGAGGACCCACCGTGTCCACGTAGATCTCCGTTATCCGGATACCTGAATCGTAAACTTTTTGTATTAAATTCATGGTGGTGTCATGTGCCTGAGAATTAAGATTGTATTTGTTGTACTGACGCAGCATTCCAGCACCTAGCTCTTTGGCAGAAATGCTTTGAACCGACCAACCCACATGACGCCCAAGCTCAGTCTCTTTGTTGCAAATATCCTCCAAAAGCTGGGAGCGTTTCACAGCAGTCAACGTCTTACTATCTGCAAACCCAAAGTTTGTCAGATCAAAATCGACCGGACAATACGCAACGGCATAAACCATAGGGCCCAAAACTGGACCACGACCTGCTTCATCTACCCCTAGGCGAAATGGCTGATCTTTTGGGACGTCAGGAGCAATGGTTGTATGGAAGTACTTGCTTTTTTCGGGCGTTGCAGTATCGATAGAAGGAGGGATGAAAGCGGCGTTGGATCCTTTTTCTTTGGCAAATTCATCCTTGCTGGGCGAATCTACACCATTGGTTTCTTCGCTTATTTTCATTTTGCACGAGAATGCTTGGAGAAATAGAATGAGAAGTATTCAGTAGTCTGATGGATCTGAAAAGTTTAAACTTATATTAAAAATGAAGTGGATAGCCAAAATATAAGCATTAAAAGAGAAATATCAAATTTAAGGATCCTAGCAACATGTGCATGCTAGAAGTAAGTTTCCTACAGGAATTATAAAACTTTGGATAGATAAACTTTTGACATTCGTATACTATTTTACCTAGTTAACTAATAAATACATAAAAAGATTACGGAAACAAGTTTTCAAATTTTAAAATAACTTACTGGGAATTGGTCTTGGAGTGGAATAGTAGGGGCATTGATATGATTGCCTTAATAATGTTTTATTTCATCATGAAATTCGTTCAATATCTAGTAAATTATTATGCCAACTCCAAAGTTTCTATTATAGATCTGCTAGAATATCTTCTTCAGGAAAGTCACCAACCTCTACGTCTGTAGGTTTCAAAAAGGACCCATGCTTATTTCTCGTCGTAAAATAACGTTGCCCTTGAACAGTACCATCATTTTTTCCCACAGGCTCGTCAAATTCGACACCTATCCACAGTGAATTCTTGGAAATTTCAGGGACGAACCCAATGTAACGGATTGTGCCGTAACGTTCGCCACTGGCACAGCAGCGAGAGTTAATGTTTACCTGTAAATCCTTTAGTTCTCTCTCTAGTGACTCTTGCTTTGAGTTGACTGATTCCTCGTGGGTTGGATTAAACCGACCAAGATGATTGCGCTTCTTCCATGCCAAGACAGAATCATCGCGACGCTCGTACTCTTCTTGAGACATTTCATACTTTTCTACCTCAGAAAGATCCTCATAGTTGGGCCTCATATGAGGAGGGCGTGTGTCTTCGATTATAATCGTACTTAGCTCTTCAATATTATGAAGAGACAACATGCTATTTTCTTCTTCGCTTGAAAACGTATGTGTTTGAGAAGCAGCAGAAGCAGGCTCATATTTCACTTTTTGATATACCTCTGGAATCCCTATAATAGGAACCAGCTTTGTCTTTAATTGACTCAAGGTCCATTGGCGGTTGATTTTTCGATCGGACCTTATCCCAGAGGAACGTACATTTACATAAATATCATTCATTTCTTCTTATAGATTGTCTGATTTTCAGATGTAGTTTCTTACTTGACCCAAAATACCTGGTCAGGATATGTACAGGGTTTAACAACGGACGAAATGAAACTCCAACGAAACAGCTCACAATATCGAACTTCAGGTGTCGGTTGTATAAAGCTTCAGAAATTTTCTTCATGGGTTAGAAATATAAATTATTAATTCAAAGGTATCGTTTAGGTTATAGTATACCCAACTTTTGGAGAACTTTGCTTGCTTGACGAATTTTATTTTATTTCATCAATTGTGTCTTCTAAACATTATCGGAAGAAAACAAACATCTCTTGTTTCATCTTATTTCGTATCTGTGAGCTTAAAAGGAATAGAATGGCTGCTGAACGTCCTTCTACAGAAATGGATGCTTCTGAGCAAGCATCAGAAGGTGCATCTGCACCGAAAGGCTTCAACAAATTTGCTCTTTGGTCAAAAGCTATGGATGAAAAAAATTCAACAGATTCAGGTTTATTCTCCATCAATGAAAGTGAAGAATTTCGAGAATTGTGCGAGGCTTGCCGCCGAGGAGATTTAGAAGTTGTTCGAAGGTATGTTGAATGAAATCTAAAGATGAATTCTTCAAAAGCAGATGGCCAATTTGGCTTTTATTATCTTTATAAACATATGCTGACGATACCTTTAGTATGATTGAAAACTACAATGTCCCAATTAATCAAGTTGATATCTTTGACTACTCACCACTCGTTCTTGCAAGTTTGTGTGGTCATGAAGAGGGTATGTAGCTATCAAAGACGATGGTTGATTTTTTTTTAAACAAAAACTAACTGGCAGTTGTGAAATATTTATTAGAGAATGGTGCAATCTGCGAGCGCGATACCTTTCAAGGAGAGCGTTGTCTTTATGGTGCATTGAATGATCGCATCCGTAAGATGCTGTTGTCTTACAACATCACAAAGTCAGTAGATGAGTCTCAACCATATGCTAGTCATATTACCTCTTTGCTCTCCAACTCCACTTTTCATTTCACCTCTGACGTTACTTTTACTGGTAACAGTATATCTTTACCTGGACATAAGTTTTATTTAGCCTCGAGAAGTCCTTATTTTAAAGGGAAATTCTTGAAATTGAGCGACGAGGGAGAGGTTCCTATTAAGAAAAATGAAAAAGAATTGGAGACTGTTTTGCGGTTTTTGTACTTGGATTATCATCCTTTGTTTGCCAAGCAAGATGCAACAGCATTGGTTTCGATTGCCAAAAAATTTTCCTTGATGGACTTTGTCGATTGTTTTGAAAACAATCCAGAACAAATGCGTTCACCAGATTGGAGAAAGAGCCAATTAGTACAGACGCAGAATGATATGGGCCGTTTTATGAGAGAAGTAATTCAAAACTACAAGCAAAAGCTATCGGAACCTACAGAAAACTTGTCGCGTCAGTGCGCTTTTCATGACGCTTATTTACAGTCAGAAACACATCGCTATCCCGTTCATCGCGCAATTCTATGTAGGTCTGAGTATTTTATGGATATGTTCACGGGTCCTTTTTTAGAAGGTAAACAAAGTTTACCAACTGTTTCCCTCCCATTTTCAAGCGATATTGTTGAAATCGTTCTTGAATTTTTATATTCAGACAAAGCCGATATCCCAGCCTTTCTTGCTTTGGACGTCATTTATGTTGCAGACATGCTTTCACTCGATAAAGAGCGAAGTTTGAAGTCTTTGGCTTCTATTGCCATTACTAAACAAAAAGAACCAAAAGATAGTATTTACGATATACTGCGAACAGCATGGGATACCTCAACTATAAGATTGGAGCAATATGCTTCAGAATACATGGCTAATCATTTGGAAAAAATTATTGATGATCCAGAGTTTCATGAACTTGTCAACGAAAGTGCCGATCGTATTCTTCATCGTCAGGAAACTGATACCATTGAACTTATTGATGATATTCGCTATTTCCTGTCAAAACGCTATGGTATTTATCACGAAGATTTGTGCGTGGATGGTTATGTGGATACGTTGACACCATATGAAAAAGATTATAATCAAAGGATGGATATGATTGAAGATTTGTTGATGAAGCTCAATTTAGGGGCTTGAGCATTCAGGAATTTCGTTTATTTATGTTGATGTCTTGGCTATATAAAGCTTTTCGTAAAAGTTATGATAGAATGGAGTAAGTAATTTTGAAATACATTGTGGTTTTTGATAGTTAATCTGATTTGATCGTATATGTATGTGCTTGAGTTCTGTGAACATTTCAGATCCGAAAATTAAATATATAAAGTTGGTAAATGTATTTTTTTCTAAATATCCAATTTCATTTTATGATAGAAATGCGACATCCATATTTCAATAAAGCTACCAAAAGTCAGCAACGAACGAAAACTTGACTTTTCCAAATATTCAAGCATACTTCAGTACAAGGAGTGGGCGGTATTATTGCATAAAAATCTAATCGACTATGAACGAAAAACCCGATTTAGACTACGAAAATGAGCATGTTCACAAAGTGTATGACAAAATCGCTACTCACTTTTCAGACACTCGCTACAAGGTAAGTAAATATGCAAAGAAAGGTATAGCTTAAATTCGTTAACAAAGAAAAGCCTTGGCCAGTTGTAGAGCGTTTCTTAAATTCTTTACCTGTAGGCGCTGTCGGTTTGGACATTGGATGTGGAAATGGGAAGTATCAAAAGGTGAATCCGAACATTTTTTTGATAGGAAGCGATCGTTGTGAAAAATTGGTTCAAATTGGGAGCCAATTGGGACCTATGATTGTGGCAGATGGCTTACATGTTCCTCATCCAGCAGATCGAACTGACTTTGCATTGAGCATTGCGGTCATTCATCATTTCAGCAACGAAGAACGGCGTCTGCAGGCTGTTCAAGAAGTTTTGAGGGTGATTCGTAAAGGAGGGAAAGCATTATTCTTTGTTTGGGCGCTCGAACAAAGGAATTCTCGTCGTGGATTTTCTGAAAATGGACCTCAAGATGTCCATGTTCCTTGGGTTTTAAAACGGCAGTACGAGTATCCTACTGCAAAACCAGGAGAGCTAAAGGGACACCATCCAGACGAAAATGTTGCATATCAACGATACTATCATTTGTTTAAAAAAGGAGAGCTTAGTGAGCTCGTGCAAAAAGCTGGAGGAAAGCTCGTAGAAGATGGTTATGATCGCGATAATTGGTGGGCAATTGTCGAAAAGCTTTAGGAGTTCGTTTGGTTATTGAAAAATGGACATGGTATATTTCGAAAAAAAATAAAACAGAACATATTTACTTGAAGTATTTTCCCGCAGATGGAAAGCAAATTTAAGTTGAATAAATATCTTGCATTTCTCTACTTTCGCTCATTACCGCTTTTCATGATAAGCTTCGATCGTAAGCTTGTGTTTACAGTCATTTGTAAACACATATGTAAGAACACATAAGGGTGCATTTCGTAAATTTTTCAGAGTATAAATGAACAATAATAGTTCTCCTTTATCGATATTCATTCTTTCAAATTTAAAATTAATTTATATTTCTTTATTATCTTTAATAACACTTTATTATCATTTGACAGCGAACTGCTTTGGTGGTTTAGTGGTATAATGCTTCGTTGCCATCGAAGCGACCCGGGTTCGATT
Source organism: Schizosaccharomyces osmophilus (assembly GCF_027921745.1). Lineage (NCBI taxonomy): Eukaryota > Fungi > Ascomycota > Schizosaccharomycetes > Schizosaccharomycetales > Schizosaccharomycetaceae > Schizosaccharomyces > Schizosaccharomyces osmophilus. The sequence continues at coordinate 538,915 of NC_079239.1, read as the reverse complement.
CCCGGCCGAAGCAAAAAGTTTTTATAATTTTAAAGTCTATTGCATGCATATATGAAAGCAAATAGTGCGTTTGTAGGAAACCCAGTAAACAAAGTCTTCCTGTGTTTAATCTCTTAATTCTCTTGTAATTTTTTGGTTCAGCATGTTTTTATCGTCTACGTATGATTTTCGCATTCCAATTTGAGCAGTATTGTATTCATCCGAAAATAGAGTATATATACTTTGATGCGCTTCTTTCAGATTTGTAATAAACTGTGCAATACCGGAAAAGGGAGAAACATTGTCATTCACTGTTCCTTTATGAATGCTGCTACATATCGTAAGTCCCCGCGACATATAACGTACACCAGAAGTTTTTTTTTTTATATATTGATAAGAGACTTACAAATAATAGCATGGTAAATCCAATTCTACGTAGGAACATGAACTAAAGCTGTATTCCTAAAGCTTTTATTTACTATTGTTTATGAACGTACTTCGTTCGACTACAGTAGTAAACAAATAAAAAAATAGAAGAAACAACACCCTTTTGTCGATTATATATACGCTCAAAATATATCATAAACAAGAAAAAGAAACATTGCTTCGGCCGGGAATCGAACCCGGGTCGCTTCGATGGCAACGAAGCATTATACCACTAAACCACCAAAGCAGCATACTAAACGATTGTTTTAAGACATATATAAGAGTAATATTTCCTGGAAATGAGGATATCAAGTTGTAAAAACCTTTCTAGGTATATATACCTAGAAATAAACATGAAGGTTCATTTGAAAGATGACCATTTATTAGGCAATCATAGGGAAGGTTTTTTTTTGCGAGTATAGGTTGAGGAAGTAAGTAGAGAGACAGTTTGTAATGAAACAGTTTCTTAAATTAAGCCGCTGATCACACTATTACGAGTTGATGGATAAAGGAATAGAACTGCGTTAGTTTTCAGGAATCAATATAGCTAACAAATGAACTTTTCTTATCTCTTCAAGGATAATAAGATTTTTTCTTTTCGATCACAGCTCTAGATATTGGGTACCAAAAAAGAAACGGATGCTACAGTATGGTTCGTCTTCAGAGATGGAAACATAATTTTTCAAAAGCCACAAAACAGGTTTTACGAGTCAGTATAAAGTATTGTACTCATGGTTATGGTCAAGTTTGAGCTGAATCATCCCTTGCCGTACAAGAACGAGGTCCTATTAGTCTGATTGAAAACAATGAAGAGGTCCCAGTATTTTATATCTTTAATTACCTTTTCGTGTTTTCTCGATCAAAATTTCATGCATCAAGTATCTTCCCGTGGAATTGTTTACTCAGTTTACTGTCTTGTAAAATGTTCCTCAGCAAGTAACGATAAACACACTCAGCAAACCAGATAGAAATGAAACGGAAACCGTGGAAAGTATTGAAGTGGCAGTAAACAGTTCGCTCTTCATTGATAGGTATAAAGTGTTGACCGGTGCGTTCGGCTGAAAAACAGAAATGACTTTATTAAAATCTCGAAAAAAAGCATCATTGACGATGTTAAACGAAAACCTCGGAAGCTTATTATGCTAGTTAATAGTAACTGCTGCACTGTTCGAATAGCAATTTGTATTACATATGTTGGAGAAAAGGAAAGTCATAACTGAACATGTATATCTAAAGTAACAGCACACTTTCTAATTCTTTTCCGTCTGCAAAGGAATCAACAATGAAAATGTTACCGTATAATTACGTCGGAAATTTATCGAACCTTTCATTTGTTTTTAGAAATTTAGAAAACTTTTTTCCAGAGAAAAGTCATAGCTTTTTTTGAACAGCAGTTCCATGAGATTTGAGTATTAAAGAGACTAACAGCATTCTATATTTTCGAGTATGTTTACACCTTCAATCGACAAAAGATATCCCCCTTGGAACCGAAGCACTTTTTATGGATTTATAGCTGCCAAAACTTCAGCATTCTTAACAGTTGAATGGCATTCACATGCTAAAAATTGCTTTTCTATCACCATGCCCAAAAGAGTCTTTGAAAAATAACAAACGACTTAGAAGGAATGCGGGATACTTTATCTTTGTTCTCTTCCGGAACCCAGAAGTCCTGTTACGACCACAAAAGCTTGTAAACTTCAGTTTTATTGCAAATAAACTCTGCTAAAGTAGAATGCTATCACGATCTTTATTTGCTATCCTATAAAGAGTTCAATCTATAATTGCTTTGGTGGTTTAGTGGTATAATGCTTCGTTGCCATCGAAGCGACCCGGGTTCGATTCCCGGCCGAAGCAAGTCTTTTTGTATTCACTGTACCCGATGCCAATCACTGCACAATTAAATTCTTGAAAATTACGGTTAACTAAACGGCAATAGTCATATTGCTTGCGAGAACCGCTAGGCGAAAACCAGTTTGTACTGCAACTTGCTATCAAGTGTGATTAATCGAAAAGAATCACATAAAAGGTTTTTTGTTATTTCCGAAATCAGAAGAAAAGCCAATCTCTCGGGTTCTTTTGTTTATTTATTTATGAAACTCGCCGCATTGTTACCCTTTTCAGGTACCATGTTGCTTCGTAAGAACAGTCACAAGGATGTATATTTTTTACGGGCAAATTTTTACGAGAAAATACCCAAAGTTATAATACAACCCCGAACATAGAAAAAAATGGAAATGGAGTCGCAAGCCGCCCCTTCTTATCCCCGTGCTGGATTCCGCTGTTACAATTGCGGTGAAAACGGACATCAAGCTCGTGATTGCACGAAGGGTGCCATCTGCTACAACTGCAATCAAACCGGACACAAGGCCAGTGATTGCACTGAACCCCAGCAAGAGAAAACCTGTTACGCTTGTGGCACCGGTGGCCATCTCGTTCGTGAATGCCCATCCAACCCCAATCCCAACCCTACTCCCCGTCAAGGTGCTGAATGCTACAAATGTGGACGTGTTGGTCACATCGCTAGAGACTGCCGTACCAATGGTCGTGTTGGCGCCCGTCCCATGAACTGCTACGCTTGTGGTTCCGTTGGTCACCAAGCCCGTGACTGTACCATGGGTGTCAAGTGCTACTCTTGTGGTAAAATTGGTCACCGTAGCTTTGAATGCCAACAATCCACTGATGGTCAGTTATGCTACAAGTGCAACCAACCTGGCCATATTGCTATCAACTGTACTATTCCTTCCGTTGAGGCTTAAATGAATGGTCCTTCATCGACGCCGTTGACCTAGGATGTGCTCTAGTAAATACTTATCTATTACTTCTTTCGAGACTATTCGTATAGAAAAAATAATTGGGGCTTCCTTTTCTTGAATGTTTTTACTATCCACACCATCCAAATGATAAGTCCCATCTTTTGCCCAAAATAATTTTAGAAGGGCTTTGATTTTTATGCTACTCGCAACCTCTAACTTGTAATGTGTTGTCCTAAATGATATGGTCATTGCGAAACTTTTTTAAGGGACGAAGGTGCATCCTTTTTCAATGTTTGCTTTTCTTAAAAAGAAAAGCTCTATTAATCGGGTATAAAGCTCATGATCGGTAGACTTCTTACTTGCCGTATCCTCTTACCACATTCTTCCTTTTCCGATTCACCTATACAGGATATTATATTTTTAACTTCATCGTTGGTTACGGTACTTGTATTAATATTGACAAAAGGGTTTTGGTCATTTCTCATAGTAATTTTATCTTTATTATTCGTTCATTAATGTTCATTAAAGTAATTATGATAGTTAGGTATTCTGATTCTTTCTTCTGGAGAATTTTTTGCGAGATTGCTGCTGACGACTATATTCTCAATAATAATACAATCTCAACATTGAGACTGAAATAGCTTATACAACCTACTCGCAAATTCGATCTGCGAGGAAGAAATGTATTTATATGCTCTCTCTTCGTCTCTGGCAAACTGGACATGTTCTGAAAGCCAAGAAGGATATCGTTGGCCTGGTCTAGAAATATAACCAACACCAATTTGGTATATCATCACATTAAAATTATACCGACTTACTGGTTCATAAAAGTCTATGATTGCCTCTAAGCATTGATCACAAACATTAGTTGCAATGGACGCTCTGTAAAACGACCTTATGCATTCTCGACCTCTCGTACGCTTAGGAAGCAATCTGCAAACACTACAACGACCAACAACGCTGCAAGCAAATTCAATATAAGAAGATTCTCCACTAGGGCTTTCCAAAGGAAGGCTATTTTGTGTATGAATTGGCGAGGGTGACGAAACCAAGCTGGATGAAGGTGAGCTATTTGAATATGTTTGGATACTTGGATCCAACAAAACAGGAAGAACATTTGGTATTTGAACTTTAGGAGATGAAAGAGTATGAGTTGACGAAGTCACAGAATGTTTGTGTAAATCTAAGGCGCGTCTCCAAAACCCATCATTCGTAGGACTTAGGATTTTACGAAAGCGGGTACAAGTATATGGCACATCATCAAGTATAGTGTGTTTTTCCCTTCGATAGGTAAAAGCGAATGGAAAGCTTTCTTTGTATGTAGCATTAAAGCACTTTATAAATATCAATATAAGAATTTCATCTGGGCAGTCTAGAATACCTATTGTTTTCTTTTTTGGTGTAATTGATTCGCTTGAAACTGTGGCACACGAATTTCTGGATCTCATAAGAATTGATTGCGTGGAATACTCGGCGTAGTCATTAATCAACTCCAGCATATTTCCTTGAGTGAACGATGAATTCATCAATTGAGACGCATCTGTATAATTTGCAAGGGGACATGATGCTGCCTGCGCTGGTTGAGTTATTTGGTCTGATTGTGATGTATATTCTCCTTCCAAGTTAGAACAAAACGAGTTTAGTCGTTTCATAGCTCGAACATGGGCCAATGCATGAATGAATTCCTCTAGGGTTTGAGGATTTAAGTACTGACTTCGTAGTCTTTTCCTTATACCTGTTAGAGTTTTTATGAACTTATCATCGCGATCAAGATGCTGCTTCACTTCTTCCAACATTTGGAAAGTAAATTCCCAGCAAGTGTTTTCTTTCTTATTTTTTCGAAATTAGCTTAAATCATTGAAATAAAATTCTGGATTGTGATCTACAGTAAAGGTAGCTAGATATTTGGATAGGATACGTACTAAGCAAGACCAACCACAAATTAAGATGATTAACACATAGTTTTCCAGCGTTGTCTCATTTTTAACAAAAGAAAAAAAAAAGAATTGTTTAAATTTTTTTTAAATCCTTTCCAAATGTTTGTGCAACCATGATCTGTTTCTTTTTTTTTTTTTTTTTTTTTTTTTTAAAAAAAAAAAACAAATTGATTGAATGTCTATAACCGTTATTTCTACTTGTTTACGTATTTGCAAAGAGGATAATTTTTGAGCAAATCGTGATATCTCGTAAGTAAATGCTTTCGAAAAATCAGCAAATTAGTTTTCGTATTTAAATGTGATAAGAAAAAAACAGATTATAAAAGATAAATGAGTCTTGGCAAGAAAATTCAGGCGATGGGGTATATGGCAATAACAGTTTCTCAAAGAAGGACAACCATAGGTTTTATTAATATTTTGCAAACATGAAGAAATAAAGCCCATAAAAGACGATGATAAATTAGAAAACATCACATATTTAAACAACGATCGATACTAAAAGATAAGTGTTTTTTGAAACAAAACGGAAGAAAGACAAGGAGAATGAGTAAGAAAGATATCTAAATAGGTTAAGGAAATAACTGAAAGAGCGAAATATAAAATCACCTAAAAAGTAAGATTTTCATCATCATCGTCGACTTCCAGACTTTGTAAACGAGCGCGAACAAAGTCAGGAGCACCGGGATTCGAAGGCATGTCGACAGGCTTGGCTTCGTCCATATGAGGTTCATCAACGACGTTGCTCATGTTATGGTCAACAAGTGGATATGCATCCATCGGTCTCTCAGTTTCCGGAGGAAGCTCGAAACCATCTTCAGTAGAATATAAAATTGCTTGTATTCTTTCCAGCATAGTTTCATGTGACATTGGCTCTGCACTCAGATGTGTTTGGACTAGGATTTCTACTTCGCGTAATTTATTGAAATAAAAGTCCCTTTCGCGCTCTAATGCAAACATGGTTTCATTGGCCTCTGTAAGTTGGCCCTCCAAGTTGGTGATCTGTTGTTGTGCTTGCTTGGCACGAAGTACAGCGGCGGTGTTGTTGTTGGGAGCATTTGTTGCATTTAAGCTAGAGCGAGGGGCTGGATTTACAGTACTTCCAGATGAGACTTGTCTTCTTCTAGGAGCATTAGGAGACGCACCATGTTGTACCAGGCCGCGTCCACCACGACGAGCCAAAGCATCATAATCACCACCAGGGTAATATTGGTCCCAAAAACGCTTTGCCCATTGAACAAACTCTAAATTATCTTGCATTTTACAGCGCGAAAGACGTTCTGGGTCGACCACTTTATCAATTCCTTTCCTTAAAAATACTTGTTGAAGAACTTTCCAGTTGTTTATGTACTGATAATCATTATTGCAATCAAAGTTGACCTTTTTTAAAGGGACATCTTGATAAATAGAATCAATAATTACAAGCATAGTGTAGCCTTTTCCACAATCCTCAATCCTTGAAAGACCAAGTTTTGTGACCTACGAAACAAATATGTTAGAAACTCTTATTTTGAATTTTTACATTCTACACTTACTTCGTTGAGCCATGCCAACAACTCTTGTCGAGATTCAGACATTGTAAAGATTGTGGTTCTTGGAAAGAGAAAGACGCGTCGGTCTTCTTATGAGGATATCGTATTGGTTATAAAACGCGTCGTAAAAAGTACTAAATAGTATGTGAACCGGTTTTTTAAAAAGAATATATTAATCTATGAACATGAATCATCATCGTAAAAAGAATAAAATTACATCTGGATTGTTTTCCGACCATTGTTTACCACGGTTGTTTTCACCAACGTTTCAGTATATTCCGTTTTACAATTATTTTTTCTTGGTATGATGGAAATTGAGAGCGATATTTTCATGCCGATATATGTAGTTATTTACATGTTGAGGTATTTGTTTACCATCGCATAAGCCAGCAAAATCGATGAAAAAACCTATAAATTTTGATTGATACAAATTGAATTTGAAGTTTATACATTTTAATACAAGGATTAATTGGATTTAGCATAAGAGTTGGCAAAGCCTTCCTGATCGAGTTTTATATTTATTTACATTCTGGTTGCACTTGACTTGCGATACGAAACAACCATAACAAACCAAAGCAGGATGGATAGGTAAAAATAAAACAAAATAAAAAATACATTCTGGCTTACTATTACAAATAATAAACTTGAAGCCTACAGAAAACAAAGCTACCCATGAACCTTTAATGTTTACGTCTTCCTATTATTTCATCTATTATGTAAACATTCAGATTTTGGAAACGCTACTTGCTTCAATGTCTCAATCAAAACCCAGGTTAAAAGAGAATACAATTTAGAAACTAGAGAAATTCTACCAACTATGCTGACCTTCAATAAGCACAATTTGGGTGCTTTTTTGCTGCGTCTTCTTTCCTGTTTGTAGCAATAGCACCTTGATCTATAAATTACTAAAAGCGAGTTACCGTCCACAAAAGCAACTCGCAAACTAACATTTTCCACGTAGTATGTTTGTGTTGGAAATTGTGACTGTTTTATTGATAGACAAACGCTGTCTTGAATTGGAAAGCCCAGGAGAGATGGAAAAAATGGATCTGATTCGGAATCTGCAATTTCAAATTTGATATTATAGTATCAATTCTTCAAAAAGTTAAAAGTCTGCAGAATTTTCATTCCCATAATGCCGCTTTCACCCAAGTAACAATACCGATATCAATGGCCAGTGTTACCCAAGTCGAAATGAGCAGTCACAAGAAAGAATATGGGAGGGTCGAAACATTTTCTTTTCTACACAACAGCAATGTCTGCTATCAACAAGATTGTCAAGCGTTCGAGCTCCCAGCCCAGTGAAACCGACCTCCTTGTTGCACAATGTCTCTATGATTTAGAGAACTCTTCTAAGGACATGGCCAAGGAGCTCCGCCCTCTCCAAATTACTTCTGCTCGCGAAGTCGAAGTTGGAGCTGGTAAGAAGGCAATCGTTGTTTTCGTCCCCCAACCTCTTCTCGCCGCTTTCCACAAGTGCCAAGCTCGTTTGACCCGCGAGCTCGAGAAGAAGTTTGCTGACCGTCATGTCATTTTCATCGCTCAACGTCGTATTTTGCCCAAGCCTGGCCGCAAGTCCCGTGTTGGTCAAAAGCGCCCTCGCTCTCGTACTTTGACCTCTGTTCACGGTGCTATCCTCGAAGACATTGTTTTCCCTACCACCATCATTGGTAAGCGTACTCGTCAAGGCACTGACGGCCACAAGACCATGAAGGTCTTCCTTGACAACAGAGATGCCAACACTGTTGACTACAAGTTGTCCTCTTTCTCCAACGTCTACCACAAGCTCACCGGTAAGACTGTCAACTTCGAGTTCCCCGTCACCATTGGTGAAGGCTTGTAAGCAATAAAATTTACGTTTTGCGTTTGCATCGGTTCGGGTTGGATTCGATAGCTTCAAAATTTGCGTTAGATTACCAGACTTGAAATGTAATCTTCCCTTGTGTCTATGTATAAGGCTTATTCACGTTGAAAACAAAAGTGCTCTTGCGAGTTATTGTAGGGAAAGGAAGTTGTTCAAGAGTTGAAGTTTAGGTAGTCGTTTCTCTTGCTGCAAAGTATTTTAATTGATGCTATCTATGTTTTATATAAAACAAATCTTTGCCCAAGTTGAGAAAAGGATTCAAAGTAAGTTTTTTGTAGTTATCGGGCGTAATACCTTTAAATCATAAGGTGTAGAATTGTTGACTTATTGCTGAATTAAGAAGTATTGCATCGAGTTTTTATAGCTGAAGAAGCTCAAGCGGAAAGCTTGAAATGTCACTGAATCTGCGAAATAGAAACCTTTACTCTTTTTCTCTTTGTCTAATAATAACAGATATACAGTCTAGCTGGTTCATAGCTGTCTAACATTTATGAAGACATCTCTAAATCCTTCCATGGAACGATATGCTCTAAATTTGCCTGATGCATTTGTTCGGGATCTTTAGGAAGTTGACTAGCACCAGAAATAATATCATATGGAGAAGTAGTGAAGCTTTCTGGATTCCATGTAGAACGCAAGTCTTGTCCAACTAGCTGAATCTTTGCATCTTCTTTCAAGTAACGGGCCAAAACTCCTGCCATCGGGACAGAGTATTCTTCAAGCAATAGCTGAAGCTTCCAATACGGAGGGCCCTCATTCCATTCCCAAATCGCATTGCAAAGATCCGCAACCGTACCAGTATTATCAACCAAGCCAAAACTTACTGTGTGGATCCATTGCCGGATGGGAAATTCTTCGCAAAATACCCTAAGCTTCATAAGTCAAACAATCAAAAAAAGAAAGAAAGAAATGGGACAAATGAAGAGTAAAGTGCTGAAAGGAAAATTTGGGTAAACTTCAGGACTTGGAAAGACAATTGATCTCGCTTACAAACGGCCTCGAATTAATAGTCTAAAAGCTAAACATTCCAACGTTTCGTTTGTGTTTTCTTACTCAACTATAGAGAAATGACGATGAAGTTACTAAAGAAAAGTAAAGTTGGGTGGTTCCAGACAGGATCGAAACCTCAGCCCATTTTCTCATCTTGTGGTCATAATATATTCGAAGAAACTACTCAGACCTCTTTCTGATACTGCAGACGACGATATATACAAAAATCAGTAAAATTCTTGATAATATAAATTATTTATTTATTTTTACACTCTTTTTGGAAAACAACCTTCTTTGCTCTCCTACAATTCTTTTCCAGACGTTTTCGAAAGATTCTAAGCGGTAATTTATAATTTATTAAAAAATTATAGAAATCGTTACAAGACCAACCCGACCAGGTTGTTTTCATCATGGCATTCTACTTTCAATCCTTACAGAAAGACATAATCAATGATATTGACGTCGGATTGCAGCCAAACCCTTTACCTTCTCCAATAGTAGATGCCCCTGTATTTGGACGAGATACACAATTCTCACCTCACTTGGCGATTGTCATGGCAGACAATGGGTTCGACGTTGAACAGGTTTGCCTTCCTTGGCGCTACTTTACCGATCGTGGGTTTCTAGTTGAATTTGTGTTCCCAAGGCCACTCGATCCCCCAAGGGTAGCTAAACCAGACCCTTCTTACACGACTGGTTGGAAAGGAATCATCATGGGACCTTCCAAAGATGCTATGGATATTTACAGCATTTTATGTACACTCGACGAATTTATTCAACCAAAGTATTATACAGATGATAATTTTTCTTTTCTTGACTTTGACGTGGTACTTATTACTGGAGGTAGAAATGAACCCATGCGCCAGATGCTTACGGATCCCTTATTACACTCAAAACTGAAGCCCTATTTAAGACTATGTAAACGAATAGATCGTCGAAAGGATGACCCGAATGTTGCTCCGTCAAAGATCTTGGGGACCATTGCCCAAGGTGCTTTACCTATTTACATAAATAATCCCGAAACGACACTGCGCTCAACGACAATCCCGGTATGGATGGAGAGAACAAATTCCTGGATTTCTCCTCCTCCGAATAACTCCTCTTATTCTTATGCAGCATCCTTAATGCCTACTGACAAATACTTTGCTGGACCTAATTATCGAACTGTTTTTACAATGGAGGACATGCATCATTACTATATATCTGGAAGATGCAACACAGACATAATCCCTTTAAGCACGGGGCTTTATGATCTTTATAGACAAATGCTTCGAGACCAAAAGTCAGGCATGCGTCCACAGAGGAAGAATTTGACCAGCTCCAACGACGTCCCTCAAAAATGAATGAGTTTTTTACGAATATAGATTATCCTCTCATTGTCCTGGGCTTCTGTCTATTCAGGATAGATTGTTTGCCCTAGACATTTAGTTTTATTTTATTTTTATTTTTATTCCTGTTCTTGTTTACAGTTATTAAATAACGAACTGCAGCATATTCCACTGTACGAAATATTCCCTACTTCGGATTACAGAGTTTGTCTTCCACCAACTACAAACTTAATATATAGGGATTGCTGGTAAATTAGGGGATTCTGCATAAAATTGGTTTAATTTAATTTAATTTATTAATATTTCACTGTTTCCAAGCTACTTTTTACGGTCAATTGTGGAGTTTTTACGACAGGTCTCACAACTTTGTTGCATTGGAAAATTTTTATACTTTAGAGGATTTTGTGTACATTGGACTTTTCTTGAAATTACAAAGTAAGTGGAGGTGCACAAATGGTGTTTTTGCTGGGAAATTTGCTTTTAAGCTGGACTGCTCATTTCTATAAACATTGACTTGAGAAGCAATTTACTCTAATGTAAAAATATTCCATGACAAACAAAGGAGGTCTGTCTTTCTTATGCTAACATCTGTTTTGTTAGAATTTATTACTCTTTATAGCCCCTAAATAGAAAAGTGAATTTTGGACAATCGGGTTATTTAGTTTTTTTTTTTTTTTTACAAAACATTGACTAGTTTATTTTTTTTGAGGATGCCGTCAGTTATTCCAGCTTCAACCTTAATAAATTCTTCTATTTCGAATGGCATGATGAACCCGCCTACGAATTTACCTCCTACCGATTCTAGCGTTCCTTCCTATGAGGGTATCGCATCCAAGCATGACTCTCAATTAATGCAGCACATGTTTCGCGCATTTGTTGGTAAAGCACTGGATGATAAGTCGTCGGGAAATGTAGCTGCATACGAAGATATGAGGAGACAGTTCTCTATAAGGCCTGATGCCAAAGATGCTCCCTCATCCATTCAGATACAAAATTTATTGTCTGCCCTCACGTGCAACGTATCTCGGCTTGACAGCTCTTGCTCTTCTCTGATTATGAGCATACTGGGTTCGGTGTGGGTATCGAGAGATGAATCTTTTGTCCGCTGCTACACAAAGTTCCTGGGACATTTGCTTTCTGCTCAATCGACCTATTTGCCATTAGTCATGACCATGCTTATCCAGCACATGTGCTACCAGAGTAATAGTTTAGCAATCCATTATGAACATGCTCATATGGCTTTAAAATATGTGTTAGATCTTGTCCCTCGTGCGCATTCTTACTTGTATAGTTGTATACTTGAGGAGTTTCCGTACAAGGATGAAAGTATTCTGGCACAAATGACCTATATTTCGAACGTTTTAAGTATTTGTGAATATGTACCATCTCTTAAAGGTCCTGTATTGCATGCAGTTATTGATAAAATCATCCAAGTTGATGTGGAGATTCAAGTAGAACTTGATATCGAGGATGATGAGGATTCAGATGCTTCAGATGCTTCAGACGATGCTGCCTCCGATGTATTAACTGCGTCCGCTTTATATGAGCGCCACGCTGATGCTTCGGAGGATCTCACATCTAGTACTCTATTGAATGATGATCCCTTATCTCCTGTTGATACCAAACAAACTTTGCTGCAACTGGACCAGCTTTTGTATATATTGTTTTCTTATTTATCAAAGAATTTAAACCAGAGTAGGGATCGCTATGTTGTTTACAATAGTTTGATTCGATCATTTGTTAATACTGTTCTTAAAACCTTTCGCTGCCGCTATACACAGTTCCTAATCTTCTGGGCCTCTCAACTCAATCCGGAATTTACGGATATTTTTTTGGGAGTGCTCACGGAAGTTTGTTTGAATCCATCTCAACCCTATACGCTTCGAATTAGTGGAGCAATGTACCTTGGGTCTTATGTTTCCCGTGCCAAAACTTTGGAAGCCTCGACAATCCAAATTATCGTTGGTTTGATGACCCGATGGATGGAAGCCTACTTGGATCAATGCGAAAACGAGCTATCCGACGATTTAATTTCCAAGCATTCTGTCTTCTATGCTATTAACCAAAGCGTGTTGTATATTTATTGTTTCCGTTGGCAAGAACTCCGAATATCGGATGAGACAGACCCAATGGACCCCAGACCGGCAGAATGGCTCCCAGGGCTAGAAGTTCTTCATCGATCCGTTCTCTCCCGTCTAAATCCGTTGCGATACTGCTCACCCAATATTGTTCACCAGTTTGCGAGAATCGCACATCACTTGAATTTTATGTATGTTTATTCAATCTTAGAGCAAAACAGAAAGGGGTCAATTCGGGATGGATTGGAAACGATTGATTCGTTTTTCCCATTCGATCCTTATCGTTTATCGAAATCATCATCGATCGTTCAACCATTTTATAATGAATGGCGACCGGTCCCTGGAATGGATGATGTTGAGGAAGCTGAAGATGAACCAATGAGCGATTATCCTCTTGTGCCGTCTTTGTAATATAAAAACATCAGGAAATGGACTTTTACGAGGGTATTATGGTTCACAAAAAGGTCAGTCGTGTGGAGTTTTAATCTAATGGTTAGTGTTTATTTAACGTAATAATGTCAATCGAAATTAGCTTAATAAAATTTGGGATACCAATGGTGAATTGAACGTCTGAGCAGGTTTGCGGGATAGAAGTTTAGCATACGATCATCATAAACATTCTAATTCTTCCTTACGCATTTGAATATATAATTGTGATTAATGATTTTTGTATCCAATATAAGGATACAAAATTTTGGAGTTATTACACGAATGTGACAATTTACTGATATATATGCTTTTTATTAAAATATTTAAAATCAATAATTTACATTTTCGTGAAATAAAGTGGATAGTGAATAGATTACTGCGATGGTAAAGAATCAAGAGGATTCGTTCCCACCCATTCCCAAACACGAGTCCATTCACCATCTACTTCAGCTTCACGAGTCCGTATACTTCCGACTTGTTCGACTTTTTTGACGACTGAATCCCATAGCAATCGACTTTCCTTCTCAGTGAGACTAGACTGCTCCAATACACCATGTGAATGAAGCAATAAATCGTGCATTTCAATCAATGGAACTACAGGCTGAGAAGTACGTGAACTTTGATACAAAGCCTTCTGTCGCTTTAACGTATCGATACAGAAACGCGAAGCAAAAGGTAAATATCTTTGAGTCTTTTTGCGCAAGGTAAAATAGGTACAAACTTTCCAAAGACAAGCGATGACTAGGGTAAAAAGTAAAAGGATAAATTTGTACTTCCATATTGTTCGATAAACTTGTCGACGGAGACGACACCTTAATGGTACATTAGCCCAACTGCAGGAGCCGATATTTTCTTCATTTATTTCAATTTCTTCAGTATTAGCAAGCTGATATAAAGCTGCTTTAAACAAATCATTAAACATGCCTAAAGAGAGACTTGGAGATTTTTTTTCTAACAGTGCATGTCGTAACAACGCTATAGAAAACAAGGGATAATGTGTTGTCTTAGATTTTTTAAATCCCTCAAAAACATATGGATCCCTTTTTGAAAGCGTTTTATTTTTTTCAATTAATTCATCGGGCAATCGACTGCATTGGAATATTGAATTCCATGTTCGTAAAACGTCTAAACATTCTTCATAGAAAATTATCACGCTTTCTTCTCTATTTGTATCACTAATACAATTCTTCCTTGGCCATAGACCAATTTTAGAATACCAAGGCTCATTTAAAATGTAACCAGAATCGCACCGAAGTTGAAAGTTAGGCAAACCTGTGGAGTGAGGAGGACAAGGAGTACACGAAGCACTAAGCCCAACTTTCTGAAGAAGTGTGGAGCCCTCAGAAGGTACATCACAATATCCGGCACGATAGACCTCATCTCTCCATAAAGTCAAGAAAACTGCAACTAAAACACCAAGTAAGATTGTCAAGACATGCGGAGGATGGACACGACACTGGAAAAAGAAACTTTTACTTGTCACTTTAGAATAAAAGCGAGAAGCCTTTTGGGCGAGGTTTGACGAGAAAGAACGCTTTGTAGGGGTATACTGGTTTTGCTTACGTATATAATCTTCAAAAAGGGTATCATCTTCAGAAGTGTCTGAATTTTCATCTAAATATGAGAGCGGATGATCTTTTCTAGACTTTCGGGAAGTGGACTGTGCTTCTTGAGCAGAGGGCCGTTGGCTTCGATGAGATAATGAACCATTAAATGGGGATGGAAGAGAACGACGAGGGCTCGCGACCGACTTTAGTGGAGTTTTTCTTGGGCTACTTGAAGAAAGAGGCTTTAGTTTTCGCGTGACCCTTGGTGAACCTTGCAAAGTAGAACTATCAATGGACGATATAGGAAAGCTCTCGCGGGGTGAGCCATGAGGACGAAGCTTTGGGGTAGAGGACAATGGGGGAGGGCTAGTCAAGGTGATAGAAGTTTCGACATTTGGGTTATCTTCTAGCATCGAAGACTGAAAGCTATTATTTTTGGAGGCCTGGGGAAGTGGAAAGTCAGCAGGGAATGAAGACATGCGAACTGTTTCTTCCGTATCTGTGGGGGGAGAAGATGAGGCGGATCGAGAAATAGGAGGATTGGTTTGAGTTGAGGAGCTACGACTCGTACTGGAAGGTTGGGCGGATTTTAAGGAGGAAGTACTCGCCCGGGAATAAAGTGGTGCATTTTCGTTATCAGAGTTGAGATTGGAACTTGCTGAAGAACTACCGGAAAAATTGCTTGAAATACTTTTGGTAGAACTTTTATTGTCGCCATTATTTACCCTTCGTCTACGTAGCCGGTCGACAAGTTGTAGGTAGTCTGCTTTTCTGCCATAAACGGGATATTCAACACTTGCATTTTGTAAAATCCTTTTTAAATCCGCAACCCGAAGGGACCTAAGGTTGAAGTCAGGCTCCAACCACTGATCCATTATAATAGAAGATTTTGATAACCCACGAGCACAAGTGTCGGTCAATCGAATAACTGCAGGAACTATATTAAAAGAAGGAATTTTCTTTTTCGCTTTTGTATTTCACCTTGATACAGCAGGGATCCAGCACGAGAGAAAAAGAGAAAGATAGAAAACAAATTAAAAAAGAGGCGTTCCTCTCTCTGAAAAGAAACAGAAACAGAAAGGTGAAACTGATGGTCTAAAGGTATTCAAGGTAGCGCATTCGCTTACTTGGTTTGTTTACTTTTCATAAATACGCCTCTCAAGCTGAGGTCATACGGGAACCAAATCTATGTAGGCGAGTCTCAGTCAATCAACTTTAGTTGATGTAAGATCAAAGAAAAAAATAATCCAAGGGCCTTTTCGAACACCTCGTAAACAAATAAGCAGGTGGCAAAAATATTGGTAGTAGTGAAGTGGATATAATTAGGGAGACGTAGCGCAGAACAGACGACTACGAAATTCACCCATTGCTAACGTATAGTGGGGCGTTAACGAGTGGTTTTGGAAGTTATCCTTTACCAATATCATCTCTACACGAATTTCATGAGTATCAGGGATTGTGCAAATTTTGAACTGAACAAAAATGGAAAAACGAATTGGACATAGAATTCAACGTAACAGAAAGTTTAACAAAGCTAGTTCTGGTGGTGGAATGGTTTCTTCCCACGATGTAGAATTTAGCTTGGATTCGCCATTGGCTTCGTCTCGCCTTGACAAGGGAACAGTATCCCCAAAAGCAACGAAGCCGAAGAGTGTTCCATTTGGCTTGAGCGAAGCCGAAAACAATTTGCTGTTTGAAAAGATTCGCAATGCCGGTAACGGTTACGGTCGAAAGCCAAAGCCAAATGGCAGCAATTCCGGCCGTCCTCGTAAGAACAGTAACGGTTCTTCGGGCCGTGGGAAAAATCAAAGTCCGGGAAAGAACGAACACCATAACCACATGAATGTGGCGAATGGTGCTGAAGAATCCAACGGATATTTTTCCTTGCCAAAGCCTCCAAGTAGTGCAAAGTCGACTGCTTCTTTAAGCACTTCTTCTTCCGAACTTAATTCTTCTCTTTATGCTGGTCCTACTTTTACCCATTCTCCTGCCGCGTCTAATCTCCCTATCCCTACGTTCCTTAATGCTTCTGATGCCGCTGAGAAGCCTGAATATGCCTCGTCGATGACTACAACTGCTTCACCTTTGTTTAGTCAACAAGTATATGCTTCTTTGTCTTCCACTCCTTCCCAGGAGCTTCCGACCACGACGCATGTACCCGTAGCCAACAAGGGTTGGTATTCTCCTACCGCGAGTGGACGCTCTGTGTCTGATAATTATATTAATAATCATGCTGTACCCAGTATGACCCATTGTTCTTCTACTCCTCCCTTGCAAGAAGGGATTCCTATGTTCGATCATGCATCTTATAGACAAATTTCACCTTCTCGTTTTCAATCTAATTCCCCAGTTGATGGCTTACATTGCCATTCCACTTCAGCTTTAGATTTGCTATTTCATCGTGATCGTGAACAGCGTCTTTTCCGCATGCTCCATCATGGAAGTGCATAAGAAGATGTTTATTTAACGTGTATAGTTATTTTTCTTTCATCCTTACTTCATTCTTGCTTACACCGGCTTTTCTGGTACGGTTCCCATTCTACTTACCATTTGCTTCCTTTACATCCTTTTTGTACATCTCTTCCTTTGGTTTTAGTTGTTGCCGTGTTCTTCAGCAAAACCTCCGCCAAAGAAAAACACTCCAGAAATGGCCTCTGCTCTCTATATTGTTCTTGTCACTTATGTTCCTGTTATTTTTGGAACGAAAGAGTGGTTTTTCTTCGAGTCTTTTGGTTTGCGATGTTTCACGTAATATCTGTGTCGCGTCTTTTCTAACTTTTTGCGGAGTCGTTTACGATTGTTACGAATTAATAGATTGGTTCTTTACGACGGGACTCATTATTTATTCCTTGTTTCGTTATGTTCATGTACGATATTGATGTTGTGCCATATATTCGAGTTCATACTCGGTCAGCCGTATATACTATCAAGCATCTTATTGAACAAATGGGCGACTCTTTTTTCTCTTGTCTCCTTATGTCATTTTTGATCCATGAGGGGTTTTATTTTTGGCGTGCCTTTTTTAGATTGATTGGATCTGCCTTAATATTTTCCAATGAATTTGGTTTATGATATTCTTTGCTGTTTTAATTATTCTGACTGGTTTTATGTGTTTTAATTAATTCATTCTTAGAGCTTTGAATGAGGTTAACTTTTTATATTGAGTATCCTCATTTCTTCGTTCTTTTTTTTCGTTCTCCTCTACTATTTTTATGCGCATCGAACGCTCAATGGCATTTTTGCATATGTTTGATGCGTGTCTAAGAATAGTTCTTATTAAATTTTTTAATTCCTTCTTACTTCCTTTTCCCATGAATACCAGCGGCCTTTTGATAAACTAAACGTGCATCGAAGGATAGCTGTTTTTTAAGATGATTATGGTCGGTAATGTAAATAATATTACGACGACGGAAGCCCAATTAATTGCTGAATGTTTTTTTTTAACAGTTGGCAAAAGGTGAACGAAGGTAGTGGTTTTTTTCTGTGGTGATGTTTTTTACACTAAAGAAGTCTACTGCAGATATTATTATTATTATTCAACGTCCGAATATGCAATTTTCTTGCACTCCAACTCCGCTTTGGATTTT
Source organism: Schizosaccharomyces osmophilus (assembly GCF_027921745.1). NCBI lineage: Eukaryota > Fungi > Ascomycota > Schizosaccharomycetes > Schizosaccharomycetales > Schizosaccharomycetaceae > Schizosaccharomyces > Schizosaccharomyces osmophilus. The sequence continues at coordinate 520,468 of NC_079239.1, read as the reverse complement.
CCTTTTAAGCCATTCTGATTGTGATTAGCAGTTGGATAGCTTAAAATCTCTTTTCTAAATGTATGTATCTGGTGTTGTGTCATTAATGATATGAACATTGAATACAGGCGTTTTGAATATTAGCTTAATGTTTCTTTTGCTGTTCCCCTTTCAAAGGAGTCGGTCTGCTTTTAGTGATTGCTAGAAAGTAGACATCAGCAGCGAATAAAAGCATTTCCGTATATTTATATATGTGTGTGTGTGTGCTATGAGTAGGACAACATTGTTGCCGTAAGTAATTCTGTAGAGAGCAAAAGTGACTTATGTATCCACCCGTCTATTGTATACCAACCATAAAATATAGAAGATTGCACGGAATTGTGCATAAAAATGAGTGGGAATTTGATAGAGGATATAAGATTGTGTAACTTTCCGTAGTGCGCTATCAGATATCCGAATGTACTTTAGCGTCCTACAACAAGGGTGAGTCGATTTTCTCGAAGGTACAACTCAACAAAAGCCAACTGCCATTAAAGTTTGCTGTCTTTAGAATTCATGCCAGCATATTCTAAAAGAAAGTCAAGGTCCTCCTTGGAGGTTTCAGAGAAGTCAAATCAGCCAAAAATTGTTAAGCGGACTGTTCAAACTGAAAAAAATGGTAATGATAATTCACCCGAGCAAGAGACAGTCATAGAAGAAACAATTGTTCCAGACAATGGCGAGAAGCTTGAGGATGAAGAACTGCAAAGATTACGCGAGAATCAAAGGGTTATTGAAGAGTTTTCAAAGAAAGAGCCAGTGTCAAATGACGAAGCATCTCCAGCAGGATTGGTAGATGGAGAAGATGAAAAGGAGAAGGAAGAAAATTTAGAAAAGGAAGCAACACAGCAACGTAATACTGGAAATCATCCTCTTCCTGCTGGATCTGTTCACAGAACTACTAGTCATTTAACTCCAGTGCCTGCTCGTCCTCTCAACTCACATAATACCAATACCCAACGATTGATTGTCGTTTTGGACCAGGCGTGTTTGGAGATTTACAAGGTTGGAAAGGCAAAGGATGCAAAATACCAGCTATTGAATTGTGATGACCACCAAGGCATCTTGAAGAAATTGAACAGAAATATTGCTCAAGCACGTCCCGATATTACTCACCAATGCCTTTTAACGTTATTGGATTCACCACTTAACAAGGCCGGGCGTCTTCAGGTTTATATTCATACAGCCAAGAAGGTTCTCGTTGAAGTGAATCCTTCTGTGCGTATTCCCCGTACGTTTAAGCGTTTTTCTGGTTTGATGGTTCAACTTCTCCACAAGCTCTCTATTCGAAGTGTGAATGGCAATGAGAAGTTACTAAAGGTTATAAAAAACCCCGTCACCGATTATCTTCCCCCTAATTGCCGTAAAGCTACTTTGTCTTTTGACGCACCCACCGTCCCCACTCGTAACTATTTGGAAAAATTAGAACCAAATCAATCAGTTTGCATTGCCATTGGTGCCATGGCTCACGGTCCGGATGATTTTTCCGATGGTTGGGTGGACGAGAAGATTAGTATCAGTGATTACCCTTTGAGTGCAAGTATCGCATGCTCTAAATTTATCCATTCCATGGAAGACTTTTTAGGAGTTGTGTAAACACTGTGTGAAGGAGTGCGTCTAGTATCGTCTAGATGCTTATGGTACAGTTCAGTTTCATTTTATTTTAGATTTTGGCCAAATGAGCATGTCTCAGTTCCCTGAAAGTGCCTTTGGAGCTCAGTGAGAAAACAAAACAAAACAAAAGAGTGGTTTATTTTTTTGGGTTAATATGAACACAAGCATTGTTAGATACATCAATCAATACTAATTAATGGGAAATGTATACGATGGTTTAGGTACAATATATTCATTTTATTAACATATACCCATTATGCAAAAAAACCAAACCCAAGGAAAAGACTCGAAAAAGATATTTCCCAAACATTAAAAAGTACGAAATTTGTCACATCCGTTCTTTCAACTCAAATTTATTAAGTGGCAAACGATGTTTGCGTAGCGAATTGATCTTACCTTTTACGCTCATTTCTCCATTTGTAAATGGGTTTCCCGTCTACTGTTTTCTTTTTCTGACGGCCTCCTTTTCCTTGTAACAACCGATCCAATTGAACACGCTCTTCAGCAGCTGCAAGCTTGGAATCCCGCTTTTTCCGCAAAAGCAATTCTCTAGCCGTTTTTTCTTTTAATTTTCTATGGAGGCGGCTTGAAAAATCTTCTACCTTCATATTAGTTTCTCCTATTTGATCAACCCGTAAGCGATTTTCAGCTCGATTGACCAATTCGGCGCTTGTCTGAAAATGTTCAGCAGGATCAAAGTTAACAGCTTCTTTTTTACCATCAACGAACACCGTGTGTTTCCGAGGCTCTGACTTGAAGCGCTGAGCTCCTACCATGTGCATTTGCTGTTCTAGTTCTTCAATTTTTGAACGTTCAATTTCTCGATGATGACGAATCCATCCAATATCTTGTGTCTTTAAGATTTTGATGGTATCCATATCAATAGAAGAATCCTCGCGTTCTTCACGAGGGACACCATTCTTCGTCTTCTTATGAGTCATTCCATAGTAAAATTCATCGGGATTTCTCTCTTGAGCTTTTTCGCGCATACGCTTGATTTTTTTCTGCTTATCTTTGTAATCCTGGGCTCGAGACACATAGTCTTTTCGTTTTTCCAACAATCCCAATTTTCGGCGTTCATTAGGTTGAGCACGTTCGCGATGGTTTTGTCGCTGTCCAGCGTTTTTGAATGTTGCTACCATGATGAAGAAGTCTTCCCTTGTTAAAAATAGGACTTTTTCTGTTGAAAAATAATGTAGCAGAGATGGTTCTTACAAGGCTGTCCTTGTACAGTGAAAGGTCGAATTTTGATATAGTGAATCGGAACCCACTTTTGGGCAGTTTTGTGCACAATCATATCCTTACTATACTGATCTATAATGACTGTGTAAATAAATATAATGCAATTAAAGAACGAACATAAATAAATAAATAATAAAGTCTCTCAAAAAGGAAAAATGATTGTAATCTTGCTTTAGGCATCAGCTAATATTCACTAGTCGTTTCAACTAAAAAGATTTTGATGGAAACTTTTTTAAATTATTTTTTTAACGATCCCCTTTGCTGAAGCAACGAAGGTTGATATATCAATAGAAACAAGTGAATCGTACGGTGCTTTGTCAACTAGTGCTGAAACAGTCGCTATTCTTTAATTTCTATTCATTCTAGTGTAAGAATCTTTCTCTTTTGGATTATATGAAACCATCCTACAGTTCTTAAGGATTTTTTGTTGTTAGACATTCATTTCGTGGAAAAAAAAAAAAAAATAAAAGGGCCGACTTATTTGGTAATTTACTTTTACTTAGCTTGTACTTTTTTTAAAATTTAATTTTGCGTTACGACATTAAATTACATATCGCTTCTCTTCGATAAGTGCCCAATTTTCGTTCGCAAAAAAGAACCTTTCACCTTTCCATAACCACCATACCTCATATTACCGGTATTAACCATGACGGTCGAAGGACCAGGAATGGAAGCGTTTCAGAATGAAAAGAAAACGCTTTATTCTACCTTGATAAGTAGTGAAACGGTTGTTGCTTTTCTTGGTACGAAAAAGGTTATGCTGGACATTCTACGACATGTAAATCAAATCAATGGTACGTACAATGAATTTATAAGTTGTTTGAAGCTAATAGTATTTTTATAGACATTGATGAAAAAAGTATTGTTGCTATCATAGATAATATTATGGAAGTTTTGCCTAGAAATGTTTCGCGCGAATGTCGCTTAGAACTATGTGCTACACTTGTACACATAACAAAGTTATCTCCTTCCATTGCTCTTACGACACTTTTGCATCGTCTTCAAGGCACTTCCACCCGCTTGGAGCGCATTCCAAGCAGTTCTATTTCAGTGTCTTTTAATGCTTTGATATGGGTGAACTGTATCCTTTCAAATCTCCCTTCCAATGAGATGAAGTATTGGATGTTGGAGTTTCTTCCTATTCAAAGTCAATTTTTGAATGCTGTTGTTCAGAATGGTAAACCCGCGATTGTTCGTAGCGCTTTGCAGACTACACGTCGCTGTTACCGATCCTTATTCCTATCTCAGCTCAATGACTTGTCCTCCTTTATTCCTTTTCTTTTGAATGAAACTAAAACAGCTCTTGTCCTTCCAAAAGCTTTGCCGTTATATGGTGTCATATTGGGCACCTGTTACTTTTTCCAGTTGTCTTCAGCCCCTCGCACTTTGGCATCAGAGAACATTGACTTTTTGGTGAAAATGATCCCTCAACACGTCCTTGCAGCAAAGCCCGCGTTGCCTAGTTCTTCGGTTGAGGGGTTCTGTTATAGTATTGGATTGCTGTTATCTTTAGATAAATTATCCAACGATTTATTGCCTTCTATCGAAAAGGCTTTACTACGTTCTCCAGAACTTGTCTTTGCTGGTATTCTATCCTCATTGGCCATCGGTTTCTCCGATTCCGGAAAAGATGCCTCTTCTATACTATTGAGTAAACTTCATGATGCCTTTGCTTCGAACCTGAAGAGTTCAAATGCAACTGTTCGACAAAACTGCTTTCAAACATTTTCAGTCCTCTGTAAGCATGCTAAGGATCCCAAGGTGCTTATGGACGTGGCTTTAAAACTGGCATTTGCTTTGAAAACGAACAAAGTTACCTCGAATGAACATCGCAATCTTTATATCGAGTGCCTTTCTCATCTTTCTGTCGAAGAAGTAGATTCTGCTTCTTTACTTAAGGAAGTCTTGCCTTTGTTCATGAAGGTTCAAGAAAGCAGTTTCTATCACTTAGCAGCCGTGGTTATAAGGAATATCAAATCACTTCTATTGTCAAATAGTTCTTTGGATAAAAGCGTTTACGATTTTCTTTCTAAATCATTAGATAAGCCAGCTGCATACGAACGTCAGCATTGGATTTTAGTTTTGGCTGATTTGGTTTGGGATTTGCAAGCCAACAAATCCTCTCAGTTGGAACTTACTAATTTTTACCTTGAGCATTTAAATAAATCAAGCCAAGCGGCCTTGAGCAATTCTACTATTGCCTTACAGAATGGAAGCATTTTGGCTCCCGTCGTCTATTTATGTTTAATGAACAAGAAGCAAACTGATGAGGACATTACCAAACTTAAATTTGCCGGCGATTTGCAGACCTTGCTTAATGGACTTGTCGGTTCCACAAATGGAGAAAGTATTCTTTTTTCAAGCAAAATTACGAATAAACTAACCACTGATCAAGCAAAGTTATGGTGGATTCGTGGTCTCTGTACTTTTGCTAGCGCTTATGATAAGGACCTAACTGACGACTTAGCATCTTCATGGTTTCAATCACTAATTAATCTATTTAACTTCTCAGGCAACCAGACCAGCAGAGTTGCTTTTGAAGCATTGAGGACCGCAGTACTAGTCAATCCTGGTTTGCGCAAAACCATTTGCTCTCAGTTATGGAATTTGCATTACCAAGCTGAATCCGCTAAAAAGGACGAGAAGTTTGATGAGAATTCTAATAAAAAGTTGATTCAGCTATTGAAATCAATTCTCTTAGCAATTTCTTCTGACGTCTCTAACGTAGGTTCAAAAGAACTTGTTGATTATGACTGTTATCTGATTGAGCTATTATTCCTTTCTTTTGCTTACGTTGATCAGTTTGATTGGATTCAATTATGCCAACTTTCACATAGAGATCCTGCCACGCTTGTCACTGAACGGGTTCACGATATTGTGAACTATATTGAAACTACATTATCTACTAATGTCAGGTCTGAAAAGGAAAAAGCAATGATTTCTTCTATTTCGATGATTCTTTTCGTTGCTCCAGAGACTGCCACTCCTTTTTTCGTCAGCCTTTTCCGTGATCAGCTTGTTAATCTAAAATTGACAAATGTCTCAGATATGGAATATGAAATCTGGAAGACGCCTAATGGAGTTCTTTGGGATAACGTTTTAGAAAAGAAATCAAACAAAATCGACAAGAATACGAAGGATTACGAAACTAAGCGTTGGGAAGCCGAAGTTCGAGCTAAGCAGGCTGAGAGGAAACCTATGAAGCTGAATAAAGATCAGCAAGCATTGGTGGATTCTCAACTTGAAAAGGAATCTAGAATCAGGCAGTCTGTGAATAACCTTGTTGCATCTCTTGAACGTGGTCTTGAGATTATTCAGAGCATGGGAATGGCTGTTCAGTTGTTTCCTGGATTATGGATTGAGGAAGCTGTTGATGTGCTGATCTTTGGTAAAATTTTGCAATCGAGTACACCATTTACTGGAAATTTGGCTTTAGAAGTCTTCAAGTTGGTTGTAACTGCCTCTGGTCTTCCATCTCGCTTGGGAGAATCTGCATATTCTGATTCATTAGCTTTAACCCTTCTTAATTCTCTAAACACTAGTTCTAATGTAAACGAAGATGTCGTTGATTCTTTCCTTTATAAGGTACGTTTTGCTACCGAACAAGCATATTTTGAGCCTGAAACGTTCTCTTGCATTTTCCCGTTAATCAATAAGCTTTGCTATGAAAACGCAACTAAGGATGACGAAAAATCAACTGAGCGTTTGTTGTTAGCAATTGAGATGTTGGGATTTCAAGCACCTTATTCTTCCTCCTTGAGGGGAATGAGGGCAATTTTTTTGAGAGCACTTTTACATTTGCTTGAAACTGTTCCCGCTCATTATCAGGACGTAAAGAACTCATTGCTTTCTCTTGTACAAGGTATAAATACGTCTTACACTGATAGCGAATTAAATACTCTTTTGGAACATACTTGTCACAACGAAAGTTCTGTACGATCTGCCGTTTTGCAGTCTTTGCAAGTTTTGGACTTAACGCAATTTAGCTTCATTAAGGAAATTTTCTTGGAGCTTTACGACGAAAACGAATCTAATGCTGCCGCTGCTCACCAGATTTCGACGCAGAATGGATTGGATGCGAATGAAGACTCTTATTCCGAACTTTTACCTTTGCTTAATGTTAAATCCAACTACCTTCACACTCTTGTAGGAAAATCATTCGTTGACTTGATTGATGAGTTTGAAGATTTCTCAAGCGTTCTACCAAAAAAATTGATGGAAATGTATAACAAGAACGCTTTACCTTCACCTCCCGAATATGATGAGTACGGTATAATAAAGAAAGAAACTATCGGCCGGGATTTAGGTATTGTTACCAGAGAAGGTGTCAGTATAGTATTCGTGCATATTTCGCAGTATGTTTCTTCGAATTTATTAGTACCATGTTTGGAATTTTTGCTATCCTCCGTTCAGTCAGATGCTCAGATCCCCGTTACTGATAGTTCATTTATCGTAGCTTCCAACATGTTGGAAGCTGGTAAACAATCTATCATTGCTTTTGGTTCCTATCAAGTGGAGGCTCTGATGGAGTTGTTCGAAACTAAACTCAACGTTGATACTTTACCAACTGAGGCCAATGATAGATTACGTGAGGCAACTGTGGTACTTTTTGGAACTGTTGCCCAACATTTGCAAGAGAATGATCAGCGATTAATTGTGGTCCTGGAAAATTTAATTTCCGCCTTATCCACACCTAGTGAAAGTGTGCAATTAGCAGTCGCTTCATGTATATCACCATTGATCAAAAAGTTACTTCCTAAAGCAAAGGAATATTATGATCATTTAGCAAACAGCTTAATGAATGCTTCATCTTTTGCAGAGAGAAAAGGAACAGCTTACGGTCTAGCTGGTTTGATTAAGGGTTTGGGTATAAAAGCTTTTAAGGATTTCGATATTATGGACCAATTACGCGAATCAATGACGAACAGACAAAATCCAGCAATTAGACAAGGTGCTCTGTTTTGTGTGGAAGCTTTTTCGCGTACGTTAGGTATCTATTTCGAGCCATACTTGCCCGATTTACTCCCTTTATTGCTTTCTTCGTTTGGTGACAGTGCAAATGAAGTTAGAGAAGCTACTTTGGAAGCCGTAAAACATATAATGAGTCAACTTAGCGCCTATGGAGTTAAGCTATTGCTTCCTAGCTTATTGGAAGGTTTGAATGATTACAACTGGCGCTCTAAGCGTGCTTCTGTTGAGATTCTTGGCTTGATGTCCTACATGGCACCCAAACAGCTTTCGGTGTCTTTACCTACTATTGTTCCTAAGTTGACAGAGGTTTTGACTGATTCACATTCTCAGGTTCGCAATACAGCGAATAACAGTTTGTTGCGTTTTGGTGAAGTCATATCAAATCCTGAAATCCAAAACCTTGTACCTGTTCTTCTCAATGCTTTGAGTGATTGCACACGTTATACTGATGATGCATTATCTGCCATTCTTAAGACTGCTTTCGTTCATTATTTGGATTCTCCTTCATTGGCTTTGGTCATACCCATTATTCAGTATGGTATGAGGGAACGCAATGCATCTACTAAACGGCAGTCTGCTAAGATCTTTGGATTGATGGCAAGCTTAACTGAGCCTGAAAATCTTGCAATTTATTTAGACCCCTTAATGCCCAGACTACGGGAAGTGCTTATTGACCCTGTTCCTGATACTCGTGCAACTGCAGCTAAGGCTTTAGGTTCATTGATGGAGAAATTGGGTGAAACTAAGTTCCCAACCCTTATTCCTGAATTGTTCAATGTCCTTCGAAGTGAATGTAGTGAAGTTGATAGACAAGGTGCTGCTCAAGGTTTGTCTGAGGTTCTCTCTGGTTTGGGCTTGACACGCCTTGAAGATGTTTTGCCCGAAATCTTACAAAATACTTCAAGTCCTACTGCCTATATCAGAGAAAGCTTTATTTCTCTTCTTATCTATTTGCCAGCTACGTTTGGAGCTCGTTTCCAACCATACCTTGCTCGTGCAATTCCACCTATTCTTTCTGGCTTAGCTGATGAATCTGAACTTGTTCAGACCGCTTCATTACGAGCTGCTAAGATGATTGTTAATAATTATGCCACCCGTGCTGTCGATTTGCTTCTTCCTGAACTTGAGAAAGGCTTATTTGATGATAATTGGCGCATCAGATTGTCTTCAGTACAACTTGTTGGGGACCTCATCTATAAACTTGCTGGTATTAACAAGAAGACCTTGCAAGAAGAAACTGACGAAAGCGAAGAAGGAGCTCGCACTGATGTTAACCGTAAAGCCTTGTTGGAGACTATTGGTTCTGAGCGCCATGACCGTGTGTTGTCCTCACTTTATATTCTCCGTCAAGATATTGCTGCTGCGGTTAGGACTCATGCTCAACAGATTTGGAAGAATATTGTTGTAAATACTCCCCGAACTGTTAGAGACATCATATCTACGTTGACAACTCTTATTATCGGCAACTTGAACAGCACTGGAAATGATCGACGTGCTATGTGTGTCAAGAGCTTAGGTGATTTATCTAAGAAGGCTGGATTTGATGTTTTGTCTCAACTTCTTCCTTCACTGAAGGACGGCTTAGAGTCTTCTGACAGACAAAATAGAATTGGTGTTTGCATTGCCTTACAAGAATTGATCTCCAGTACTTCTCAGGATCAGCTTGTAATTTACAGTGGCCAATTCGTTTATTCTGTACGTGAAGCACTCATGGACTCAGATTTGGAAGTAAGAGAAGCTGCAGCTGAAGCGTTTGATACTCTTCAAACAGTAGTAGGTGATCGGGCGGTAGATGAAGTTCTGCCTGAATTGCTTAAACTGCTTGAATCAGATGATAAATCCGAATATGCTTTGTCCGCACTGAAAGAAATTATTGCTCGTCGGTCCACTTCGATTTTCCCTGTCCTTATTCCCACTCTCATTAAGCAACCTATCACTGCATTCAATGCTCGGGCTTTAGCTTCCCTTGCGCAAGCAGCAGGTTCTACATTAAACAGAAGATTGCCGTCGATTCTTAATGCTCTTATGGAATCAATACTCGTTGCAAAGGATGATACTTTGCAAAGCTTAGAAGAATCAGTTGACACCATCATATTATCTATTAAAGATCAAGAAGGACTCACAGTGCTTATGGCTCATCTTTACTCGTTTACTGAGAATGAAGATTACAAGAAACGTTTGTTTGCCGCCAAGCACATGCTTACATTCTTTCAAAACTCAAAACTTGACTATTTCCGTTTTGTACCTGATTGGATTAGTCACCTTGTTAGATTGTTTGAAGACAGGAGCAGCGAGGTTATTGCAGCTGCTGTTGCTGCTCAGAACGCTCTAACATCTTCAATGCGTAAAGACAGGATTGAATCAGTGATTAGTATTACATACAAATCGCTACACGATGTTGGTGTACATGATACCACATTGCCTGCGTTTGAACTTCCTCAAGGTATTAGCTCAGTTTTGCCAATCTTCCTACACGGTTTGATGCATGGTACAAATGAGCAGCGTGAACAATCTGCTCTAGGTGTTGCAGATATAGTAACACGTACTGAGTCCAATAAACTTCGCCCTTATGTCACACAGATTACTGGTCCGTTGATTCGTATCATTGGTGAAAGATTCCCAGTTGAAGTCAAGAGTGCGATTTTGTATACTCTCAATATTATCCTCTCTAAAATTCCTACATTTTTACGTCCCTTTTTGCCTCAATTACAACGTACGTTTGCTAAGTGTTTGGGTGATCCTTCGAGTGAAGTTATTCGCAGTAGGGCAGCTACAGCGTTGGGTACTCTTATTACCTTGCAAACTCGTCTCGCTCCTATTGTTACAGAATTGGTATCAGGTGCTCGTACCCCTGATGCTGGCGTACGCAAGGCTATGTTGAATGCATTATTTGCAGTGGTTTCCAAGTCTGGTCAAAACATGAATGAAGCTTCTGCTGATTCTGTGGATCAATTGCTACGAGAACTCTCCTCTGAAACAAATGAATATATGATCATATGTGCCAAAATGTACGGGGCTTTGTTTAATCAACTTACGGACACTCGTGCTAGACAACTGCTTGACACTAAGGTTTTCAGTGTTGAAGCTTTGGACGAGTACTCAATATTGGTACTCAATGCAGTTATCAAGTATGGTTCGAAGAAGATTATTGACTTGGGCTTGAGCGAAAGTGTCTGTCAAGCCATATCGGATGCATGTCAGCAGACAGAAACCTATATTACGGAGAACGCCGTTTTGGCTGCCGGTAAAGCCCTTCTTGCAGATATTCCTCAAAACTTTAATGAGTCTAAGACTTTATTTGAAGCTTTGAGAGTTAGCATTGAGGTGAGTCCATCTGGTTCTCAAGATGCGAAGCGTCTATCTTTGGTAATTATTCGGATCTTGTCTAAAGAAAAATATGATATTGTTAGACCTCATCTCAATGTCCTTGCCCCTGCTGTTTTCAGTTGTATTCGTGCTATTACTATTCCTATTAAACTTGCTTCAGAAGCCGCATTCTTAGCAATGTTTAAACTTGTTGATGATGACTCAATTATTAACAAGTATATGGAAACTTTGGAAGGAAATCGTGCTAGAAGCTTTAGTGATTACACTCGTCGTGTTGCATTTAAATTGGCAGCTGGTGAGCGCGATCGTATTGCCTCCGGAAGTGGCAGAGTTCAATTGGAAGAGAGAGAGGATTTGGCTGAAATTACAGCTGTTGGCAGAGATAATGAGGTTGTCTCCAATGAGTCATGGTAATCATGCCGTTGAACGAAAAATTTCAGCCTTTTTGGTTGATGAAGGTTAACTTATTCATTTATTTTGGTCGTTAATATTTGGATCAAACAAGGAGCAAGCTGTAATATTCAAAAGTCGAAATGTCGTCAAAGAGTTGACGACTACTGATTTGTTTTGATCTATGAAAAACTATATAAATGTGTATATAGAGTTTGATGTAAATTTCAATTTGTATGGTTTTGGATTATCAAGAAGTTCCTTTTTAGTAAAAGTGTTTATAAATGCTACAAAGGTAATTTTAAGAATACATGTAAGCTTCTCATATCACAGATGAAGTAGGGAAACATCGCTGAGTGAATTTTAAGAGGATCAAATTACTTAAAAAGAGGGAACGAAGGAGCAAAGATTGCAAGTGTAATTTATTGGTTTGCTGTACCTGTGAAATAAGTCGGATATGATTTTTCGCGAGAAATAAAGATAATAAAGCTTACTCATGTCAATTAAAGCAGTACAATAATTGACAAATTTAAACATTCTCTTCTCGTTTCTGTTTTACTTTCAGCTACTAGATTTTTCATTACTTACCACCATGGCATTGACACGACAGATTCCTAGAAGAACAGGAATCAGTTTGGTTTTCAAGCGTTTTTACGCTTTACCAAGCGAGCAAAAAAAGGTATGCAAATTGTTCAAATAATTGACTGTCTGGCAGTCTTTGATATTTTTAGTGAAAAAATTGTCTTTCAACCCCAGCTTCGAAAGCACATGGCGATACTGCAAAACTAATTACTAACAAGAATAGCTTCTTCAATCTTCGGTTTTTCAATATGACCCTGAGGTTGGCAAAATCTTAAAATTTGAAGAGAAACGACAAAAGGAGTCGATAGGTTTAATTGCCAGTGAAAACTTTACTTCCAAGGCCGTTATGGACGTCCTTGGTAGTGTGATGCAAAATAAGTATAGTGAAGGTTACCCAGGAGCCAGATATTATGGAGGTAATGAAATTATCGATCAGGCCGAGTCTTTATGTCAAAAGCGTGCCCTTGAAGCTTTTCATTTAAATCCGGAATTATGGGGTGTTAATGTACAACCTCATTCAGGTTCGCCTGCTAACCTTCAAGCTTATCAAGCTGTTATGAAACCCCATGATCGTTTGATGGGTTTGGATTTGCCTCATGGAGGGCACTTATCTCATGGATTTGCTACACCTCAGAAATCAATTTCCGCAGTCTCCACATATTTCTGTACTATGCCGTATGGTGTGAATCCCGAAACTGGTATTATTGATTATGACGGCTTGAGCAGATCTGCTAAGCAGTTCCGTCCCAAGGTGATTGTTGCAGGTGCAAGTGCGTATTCACGTTTAATTGATTATAAACGCATGCGTGAAATTGCCGATGAGTGTAATGCTTATTTGCTTTGTGATATGGCTCATATATCTGGTCTTGTTGCCGCCGGTGTCATTCCTTCTCCGTTTGAATATGCCGATATTGTTACTACCACAACCCATAAGTCTCTTCGTGGACCTCGAGGAGCTATGATTTTCTTCCGTCGTGGTCTTTGCAAACACGACAAGAAAGGCAACCCTGTTTATTATGAATTGGAAGACAAAATTAATTTTTCAGTCTTTCCTGGTCACCAGGGTGGTCCTCATAATCACACAATTACCGCTTTGGCTGTAGCCTTAGGTCAAGCAAAAACTCCTGAGTTTATTGAATATCAAAAGAATGTTGTCAAGAATGCTAAAGCAATGGCAGATGCATTTATCAAAAAAGGCTACAAATTGGTTTCCGGTGGTACAGAAACCCATTTAGTTCTTGTCGATTTGACCAACAAAGATATCGACGGAGCTAGGGTTGAGCGTGTTTTGGAGTTGATCAATATCTCAGCTAATAAGAACACTGTTCCTGGAGACAAGTCTGCACTTATTCCCCATGGTTTGCGTATAGGTACTCCAGCTTGTACTACACGGGGCTTTAATGAACAAGATTTTGTAAGAATTGTTGACCTTATTGACGAAGTTGTTCACCTAACTGTCAAGTTGAACAAACAAGCTAAGGATAATGGTAAGACCAAACTCAAAGAATTTAAAAGCTATGTTGGTGACGGAAGTCAAAATCCAGAAATATTCAAGTTGAAAGAACAAGTTCGTCAATGGGCTAGCAAGTTTGACTTTCCTATTTAAAATTGTAAGACTGTGTGGAAGTTGGTATTTTGAACAGATGAATTATAAATAATATAATGATATAGTAATTCATATTCGTTTTTATACTCTGTTAGCGATGTATAGTACTTTTAGTTGAACTTTAGCTAATCGTCAAAGAATCCCTACTTTACGAGCGTTTCGTTAGTGATTTTCTGCTGCAAATTATTGCTTTCTCTTTAAACAAAATGAATTATATCACACTAATGCTGGATAAACTGTAGAAGCCAGGAATGAGGGAATGCTGTATAAAAAGGTGAGAGGGTACCTTTCATGATAAGTCTTCGGTATTCGTGTAATTCAACATACTAGGCTAATTATATAAACCTCTTTGTCATAAGCAAGTGACACGAGGATAGAATAAGAGGGTGTGCTATGAAAGTGGAAGAGTACTCAACTTACCATCTTAAAAAATCATAAGGAGCAAACGTGAAAGTAACCTTGAAAGAAGGTAGGTAGAGAAGGAATCAAATCGAATTAGATGCAACGAGGAGTCCCGGAAAAAACTTAACAGCATTGAGAAGAAGATTTCTTCTTGTTCGTATCGTTCATAGTAGGAGTGATACTAAGAGTTTGACCACCCATGGGATGAACACCTTCATCACCACTTTCGAGAGATCTATTCGAAACAATTCTGAAGATTTCTAAAATCAATGTTAGTATTGAATAAGAAAAAGATTACAATCATTCCCATACCAGTCAAGACAGTTTGAAAAGCTTCTTCTACGTTGCTGGCATCCATGGCGGAAGTCTCTATAAATGACAAATTGTTTTCAGCTATTAACAAATTAGTAAACGAAAAAAAGAAAAACAATGAAACAGTGGTAGCCCAACTAGTTTCGGTTCGTCGGGGCTGACGACGCTAATTGGAAATTGAATGAATACATACCCGCAAAGGTTTGAGCCTCTTCAGTGGAAACAGCACGCAAATGGAGCAAATCTGTTTTGTTTCCAACAAGCATAATAACAATGTTGCTGTCAGCATGCTCACGCAATTCCTTTAGCCAGCGGCCAACGTTATCAAAGGATGATTGCTTGGTAATATCATAAACAATGAGAGCACCAACGGCACCACGATAATATGCAGACGTAATTGCACGGTAGCGTTCTTGACCGGCTGTATCCCAGATTTGGGCTTTGATTTTCTTGTTGTCTAATACGATGTTTCTAGTAGCAAATTCCACACCAATGGTACTCTTGCTTTCGATATTAAACTCATTTCTTGTGAAACGCATTAAAAGATTCGATTTACCGACTCCACTGTCACCAATCAATACAGTTTTGAACAAGTAATCATATTCGTCTTCTTGGCACATCGTTCGTTTTCTTCACTCAGTATCTACTTTCCTATTGTCAGCAAACCAATTTCCCTTCAACTTTTCTTCTTCACCTACCCTTTTTTCTCTTCGTTTCCGTCGCTTTATTAGCGGTAAATGTTTCTAGCAGATCGTAGTTTGTTGTAGTCAAGTCCTAAAGGACCCATTATTGACAGTTACCCACAATAATCCTTTATGCTGGTTCATATAGCGAATAGGAACGAATTTAAAACCAAAATTAAAAAAGGATTTTAGTTCTCATTAAATACTTTTGTGAAGCATACCTTATAGTGTGTTAGTGTTACTTAGTGAAGTATAGGGTATTATACTATTTTTGAAGATCCTCATAGTAAACAAACAATTCTCATGGGCAAGGCGTACTATGGAGACAAAAAAAAATCGTTGGTTTTGTAATTATACTGTAAGTAAAATGTAAGCTTATATGAATAAAAGCTAACTGGAATATGAATTTGATGCGATTGTTGTTTCGATTGTATAAAAACAAAACTTTTGCTCAACAACTTTTTGATACATTCAAAGCACGTTGCAAATTTATTTTCGAAGGGTTTCTAACTTGAGCTTAATGGTTTGAGAGTTTTTGATTACATACGTGGAGGAATACATACATTTTACATGTTTTGCTTTACCTTTGACACAGGATATTCATCAACCAGGTAACCATCATACAAAAGGCATCGTATTAAAGAGAATATGAACTATAAGATGCAGAAAAACAAACATTTGCAACCGAATTTCAAGATAAAAGTTTATGCCAAAAGTCTTATGGTTAGGAAGTATAAATAAAAAAGAAACTCAACGTACTCTCGGTGCTTTTGCTGCCTACTTCCTTAAAGGGTATTAGTTACATATAGTGCAAAAAGATTGTATCAAACAGATAGACAAAAAAGACGAGTAGTTGCCAATTTCACACATACAAGGTTTTTTCCTATGACTCATAAACTCCCAGCATCATGATTTTAAAAAAGGCGGGTACCAAGTCTTGTTTACAGTCAGTATTCTTGATCAGTTCAAAAGCTAAATGGATGTCCCAGGGTAGCTATGGAATCAAATGAGTCTACTCTTCTGAAGTAAAAGTCTTGTCATTGTAATTTCAAAAGGGTTTCCTATATTTAGAAGACAATTCCAAGGTACTGAAAAGAACTACTGCATCAGTACATACGATTCATTGTGTCACTTTCATTCCTTCAACAACACCGACCTGAAAGAGATTTCTCTCTATTACGAAAGAAGAAACAAATAACGCTCATGTATTCATGAGTATCATATATCGACTTTACCTTGTGCTCCTTAGCACTCACTGCTTTCTTTAGGTACCCCATTCAGCGAATCCTGGTGCCAAGACATAGATCCTTAACAAAATCCCTAGCTATCGGATTAGGCCGATGAAGACGCGTTTATAAAAGCAAGTTTGTTTCTATTGAAAATAAATTTGCACTCATTTATCCCGGATGCCTTACGAATAATCATTGAATTCATTCAAACGTTTTTGTCTCCGTATTTATTTTATATCACTTAATATTTTTAATCAGGATTATTACATCTTTTCTATTTCTATGGCTAATTCCAAAAAATCCACAAAGCGTCCTAAAAGCAAAAGGAATGTACAGCTAGACGTGTATGAAGTTGAGCGCATTCTCGCAGATCGCGTTAATATATCTGGTAAAAATGAGTACTACATTAAATGGGTTGGTTACGATTCACGCGATAATACTTGGGAGCCAGAGGAAAATCTCACTGGTGCCTCTATGGCTCTAAAAGACTGGCAAAAGAAAAAAGGCCTTATAGCAGCTGGCCTATTACAACCTTATACCTTTGAAGAAATTCAACAAAAAGAGTGGGAACAAAGGAAAAAGGGAGGAGTATATTCCCCAGATTTTAACTCGAACGCTAATGAACCTCTTACGCAACCTGCTGCAAAATCTAAAACAAAATCCAAAACGAGCCCGAAGTCTCCTCAAACAGCAGTATCACAAAAGAGGGTTACGAAACGCAGATGCTGTCCTCAAGTATCTGGTACGGAGTCAGGTAATGAGCAAGTTACAATTTGGTCATCCACTGAAAAGAAACAAAAATGTGCTGATCGAGATGATACCCCTTCATTTTGTCAAAGTGAATCCCTGTCGGATTCTCCTTCAATTTCCTGTATAAAGATTCCTGAAGTCAATGGCGATAACCCTTACTCTGGGGATTTCTCAATAGGATCTCCGACTCTGACTTCTTCTATAGGAACCATTTATGAAAAATCCGTAGGAGCAAATACATTTAATGCTTCTGTTAATGATTACTTATGGCCTAACTCTTTGGAACAAAAACCAACGTTCACCTCGATATCAAGCATGAAGAAAGCGGATCCTTCTGTGACTTCGCATACAATTATTATCAGCGATATTACGAAAAGTACTGCTGAGAAAGACATAGTTTCGTATTTTGCTTTTATCCCATCAAAGCTGGATGTACGGGTTTATAGAGGCCATAGTTCAGCTAGTGATGTAGCTTATGTCAAATTCGATTCAGCTGATTGTGCTCAAATCGCTTATGGAAAAGGACATCCAATTTGGCGTATTGCTCTGGCAAAGGACGATGTCTACGGTACACTATCAGATCCCTTGGAGAATAGAAAATACTTCAAAGCATCCTCATCTAAAAGACTGTCTAAAGAAAGCTCGAAGTCGAATTTCAAATTACAGAAAAGTAAGAGTACGTCTCCTAGAAAGCCAAAGAACGACCTGAAAGTTCCGGGTAGTAGGTGGACCACTGTCAATAATGTATGGCAAGAGATGCCTAAAACAGATGCGCTTGCTGAATAATTACATTGGCAAAAACCTGAAAATACAGAGAATGAATTATATTGCTTCTCATTGAAAACAAAATTTATACGAAAGTTTTTTTATGATGACTATAGCTATATATAAAGGAGCTACTGCCTTTACGTTGACTTTCCCGCAGTCTTGGTTGGTTTTTTATTTCCTATGCAATCATTTACCAAAAGACTAACCAACTGTTTCCTTCAGTAACAACTAGCTATTGGTGCGAATACATTGATGACTCTTGTCAGAGAAAAAGTCGCTGTGTCTAGAAATGGCAACATGAGTGTGAAAAGGAAAAGGTCATGGACGTAAGAAAATAGCAATGCTTGCTATGACATGGATACTAATGCACTGAATTTATGAATTTAACTATGAAAATATAATATCGAAGAACGATTCATTGAATTGACAGTATCTAACTGAATCTTTGTCAAAGCTATGGACCGTTAGGAGACAGAAGAAACCCCTTTAAAAGGCTCATGAGGAAACTCTTCGATGCTATTTGTCCATTGTTCGTTTGCCGAACAAGCAACTATTTAGAAGTTTTGCTAATCTTAACCTAGAAGCTTTACAAATCGGGCCATCTGAAACGATATGAGATGGTATTGAGTACATGACCGTGTAGCGGTTTGATGAATATCTTTTTCCTTCCTTGTTTCTCAATTTTTTTTTTATTTTTTTTTTAGTTTATTTTGGTTTTATCTGAATAAAACATGTATTTCTATATGATGATACAATAAACGTAATGAGTATCCAGTCCACTTGAATATAATTATAAAGAGCTGGCATACCTGTAGAGACTAAATCATCTACTTTTAGTTCCCTGCAGTGACCAACCAATTAGAACCTCAAACCATCGGGGAATTTAGTAGTTATTCTTTCATAATGTTTGGACCTTATGCATTTTCGTTTAAATTTTGTCAAAACTGGATTTGGAAGCGGCCAGCGGTTATGGCCTTGACTTCTATTGCTGCGGTTGGAACAGCAATGAAAACTCAAAAAGTACAATGTGAAAGCTTTGTGGAAAAATTGGCAACTCTTGCTGATGAATACAATTTAACAAAGGATGACAGCCGTAAAAGCATGTTTTTACTTGGATCGGGACCAAGGTATGTTTCATTTTTGGGGATTTACGTTTATGATGTTGAGCTTTATGTTCGGAAACAAGATTTTCGTTCCATTCAGAAAGTCCTGAATGAGCATGTGGACCACAATATGGGAGTGGAAATGAGCTTGAAGGAAGCTCAACTCGGAAGCCGTATCATTGAAGAACTCTTAAAACGGAAAATCCAATATGCAGTTCGAATTTTGCCTGCACGAAATACCAACTTTAAGCATTTAAAGGGTGGATTTACAAAAGCGATGCTTTTGCGCCAAAATCACAATGACGAACGTGAAGAGCGTATGATTCAAAGCTTCCGAAACACATTCCCTGGAACCGGAACTTGTCTTCGATCCACCAATCTCTCCATCACCTTGACGGATAAAGAAAAATTGCTATTTGAACACGAAGATCGTGAGATTGGCAGCATGCAGGATGAAGGGCTGAAACTTTCCAATCTGTTTCTTCAATCGTACCTTGTTGGAAACAAGGTAAACAGTGAACAAGCGCGTCAATCTATTTGTATGAGTTTACGACGAATCATGGATGGTTCTTTGAATGCCTAAAAGAGCGATGTTTTTAATGTACCAGATCCATACGCTAAAGATACATGAGTTTTAAGTATGATTCTCTGGATTTATTATCTTTCCTTTTTTTTCCAAATATGAATATGAATATAATTGATGTAGAATAAAATCTAAAACAAAAAAATATATAATTTCATTTCTTTACGTATTGCAAAATGTGTGGACTTCTAAAGAGCTGTCTATTTTTGCATAAAATGCGAACACAACTAGGTTCTAAAAAGCGAGAGTACGAAAGGAATCGTCAAGAGAATTGATTATTAGAAACCTTTTACAAATTTAAACAAATATTTGGATTGAATACAAAAATAAAAATGCTTCAGGTAGAAAAAGGATGCTGACAATTTGGGCAAGTTCTTCGTTTACAAATGTGCCCGTTCTCGACCATACAAATTTCGTTTTGAGACCTCCACCAAGGACATCTGTTAAAAGAAAGACAAATTTCTAACAATCTTCACAAAACGAAAAAGAAGCACTCTAAAATATTTAAAAACAATGTTCACATATGCTTTTTCCATCGTTGTTGTCTGTTAATAACTTTTTAGCGATGAAGAAGGACGCTGCACCGTATTCTACTGCTTCCCTTACATTGATGAGACACTGAAGTTGTCCTTTGCACGCCACTAGAGATATTGGATATAACTCAGGATTGAAAACGTAGTTGAATTACAAGATTGGGGACTAGATTGGATAGAATTGAAAGGCTTGATCTCGCTGGATGCCGATTTAGGATGCAACAATCGAGTCCTGCACCGATACTTCCGAATGCAACGCAGACGAGAGTAAATATGACGAACCAGCAAGATGGACAGAGAGGCGTGGAAACAAATACGGATGACTCGAAACCGAATTCACCTTCCCTTCCCAGTTGGATTCATGAAAAAACAAAAGCAGGAAAAGAACGAAAACGATTACCTCTTGCTTGCCAGTCATGTAGAAAAAAGAAAATTAAATGTTCAGGAGAACGTCCATCATGTGATCAATGCTTAAAACATAATACATCTTGCATTTACAAGTCGAATCCACGACGATCCCATTCAAGACATGAAGAGATTCACCATCATCAACAGTGGTATCTTCAGCAGCAGCAAAACCGTGCCGCTGCTGCTGCTACAGCAAATGCCTCTGGCTCTCACTCGCAAGAGTCGTTATCCGAACAAACTCCGTTAACTCAAATCGGTAGTCCTCGTGACTCGGCCCCTTCTTCGTCGTCTTCGTCTATAAATATGAATATACCGAAACAACGAAGTTCTCCGTCTTTGAATTCTCCTGCTACATATCCGTACATGTTGAATTCTCGGGTACCCGTTAGTAATCCACAAGTGTCAATGATGTCTGCTTCACTTTCTAAGAATCTTGTTCTCGACCAAAATGATTCAAATTCGGCTTCACCCGAATCAACTTCCAATCCCATCTCTAGTAATAATGTTTACCCTTCTGAAGTTATGTATGTCCCTTCCGCTACGAATCCTTCTGTTCCAAAAAGCCAGAGTTTTTCTGGCAACATGCCTTCAGACGTCAGTTCCGTTTTACCTATTGCTCCTACAAACACCTCCAACTCAACTCCTGTTTCTGTTGCCGCTCCAGTTCCCCTTAGTCCCGCAGTCCAATACCAATCGCAGCAACCAACAAGAATCCCTGTTACGCCTGCGGCTACATCTATTCCTCCTCCAGATCCTTTACCGTATGTTCCTTCTCATCCTACTGCCACCGACAATTCATTGTTTCCTGTAAATACAATTCCGTCGCTTTCCGCTGGTGAGTATCCTCTCTACTCTAGTTATGGCGGATATTCTCCAAAACCTCAGTTTCCCTTTTTTGACAACAAAGCAGGCAACTCATTTCCATCCTCAACGTATTCAGATGTGTCCAACATGACGCAACCTGTTGCAATAAGCAATTACACTCTCAATACAAAGTCCTCTAATGAAAAAGATGAAAGCGAACGAGAAGCGGCTCTCATTGACGGTAAATTGCCTGATCCTCTGGCTAGTCTCACCATGCCATCCACTCCAGTGACGGAACTGCCACCTTTGGAATTACGAATCCACTTGGCTGAGGTATTCTTTCATTGTTGTCATGGTCAAGCTTATAATTTATTTCACCGACCCACTTTTTTTGAATCTCTAAATAATAATACAATTCCTTTGGTACTTGTTTATGCTATTTGCGCCGTTTCCGCGCGCTTCTCCTCACGTATGCATGATCAGTATTCTCCTCCCTATATGGCCGGTGAACAATTTGCTAGAGAGGCTCGTCGACTAGCGTTAGACAATTTTGATAGACCTGATCTGTCACTGGTTGCAGCCCTCCTGTTGTTGTCTTTGCATGATTCTGGGACGGGGGAGAACGGCAAAAGTTGGATGTACGGTGGCATGGCCCTTCGCATGGCCGCTGCATTGCAACTTAATTGTGAGCAAGGAAGCAATCCACTGGATCTTGATAATATTGACTCTGGTCCTCGGATCTCCTTTCTTGAGCGTGAACTTAGACGTCGTACCTTTTGGTCATGCTTTTTGATGGACAGATGTATTTCTTCTCATGAGCATTTGCAGTTTTTGGATGAAAACGACATTGGGATACAACTTCCTGTACACGAGTTGTTATTTACCAAACAAATTGCTGGAGTTACTCAGACTCTGGATGGAAGAATTTTGGAAGGTGTACCGAGTATTGTAATTCCTTCGGATACTACGGAAAACATGGGTGTAGCTGCTTACATTGTCAAGATTATAGCAATCTGGGGAAGAGCTGTCAAGTATTTCAAGCACGATGGTCGACGAAGGGATCCTCATCCATACTGGCATAGAAATTCCGATTTCACTCAAATAAGTGAGGCTCTTTATAAATGGGCTGATGGACTTCCTCAAAGATTGAGGTACTCTGTGGTAGGATTGGAAAATCATCTATCTATACAACAAGGTGCTCAGTATGCATTTCTTCATTTAGCTTATCACTACACGTTGATGTGGCTTTTCCGTTCCATTGGCGAGTCCGAAAACAATCAGTTGTCGAGAACATCAAGCACGGTATCTTTGACAGGAAATACTATTTTTTTCTCGCCAGTGTGGCACAATCCTCATGAGTCTCATAATAGTGAATTTCAAGCTGAACAAAAGCCAGAAAGCCATGTCAATAGTGCAGCAAGGCGTTTACATAAAGCTGCACGCGAAATGTGTTTACGGTGTGCTAATGCAATATCAATGATTGTTGATGATTGTAGGAAACACAATGTAATTTTGACTTCCCCTTTTATTGCTTCAGGTGTTTATACAGCTTTTTGTATTCAAACTGAAGCTGCTTTCGGTTTGAATGTATTGGCGGCATCTACGGCTAGGCATAATTTGGAAATTGATTTGAGATTAATGTTGGAAATGAAAAATTATTGGGGCTCTATCGGAGCTTTGTGCGAAAGAATGTCTGAAATTTGGGCTGACTGGGTACAACGTACATCCTCTGGTTCTACTGCTAATGACACTGTTGCAAATGAGCCTATTGATGAAGAAAAAATGTTAGATTTGGAGAAGCATTTTATGTATATAGCTGAGTCTCCAATGGTTGCCAATCATAACGTTCAAGAAACTTATTCTTCGGATTTGATGTCTCACTTTGGATTACCGAAGAATGCTGATTGGAATCAGTGGAATGGTCTTTGGCCATCGGATGATTTACGAAACTATCAAGAATCAACTATTGATAGTCTGGTAGCATACGCTACCGGAAACCCTGGGTGGAATGTCTCTTTTGCTGGTTAAAAATTTGTTTTACTTTCAGTAGTATCAGCGTGTTAATCCCCATTTTGCTATTTTAAAGAATGGGACGCTCCGGTTTTGGCGATCGGTTGTCCTTTTTTAAGAAAACTGCACATATTAAACGGATACGGTGAAAAATTACTAAGTACTTATACCTTCTTTATGTTCGGATTTCAAAACATTCCGATGCATCAATAACTCTATTTGTTCGTTGACTTTTGTTTATTATTTTTTTTTGGTTGTCATTATGGTTTTGTAAGTCTTGACTTTTAATATGTACATAATCCTAGGTTTGGGTGGTCAATAGGACAGCAATATTTGGTATTTAAGTTTGAAAATGTATGTTTTATAAAGTTCTTTAAGAAGCGTTTATTATTTGTTATTGTTCTGATCATGACTAGTTCAGAAATAGTTCAAAACCGTAGATCTTGAGTGTTTACGATTTATTATAAAAGCAATTAATTTATTCATTTCGCTCTATGTACATCATTTGGTAAAGGGAACGTTTCTCTGGGTGGAAGAAAAAATGGTAAAAAACAGTCACGAGTGGGTAGTGCAGGTCGAAACTTTTCTTAGTGACAACAAACTTCCATCTTGCTCATTTCGTAGGAAGCCAAAAAAACAACAATGGGTGCTTACAAGTATTTGGAAGAGCTTTCTAAGAAGAAGCAGTCTGATGTGAACTTGTTCTTGTCTCGTGTTCGCGCTTGGGAATACCGTCAAATGAACGTTGTTCACCGCGCTAGCCGCCCTTCTCGTCCTGACAAGGCTCGTCGTTTGGGCTACAAGGCCAAGCAAGGCTACGTTGTCTACCGCATCCGTGTTCGTCGCGGTGGCCGTAAGCGCCCTATTCCTAAGGGTCAAGTCTACGGTAAGCCCGTCCACCAGGGTGTTAACCACCTCAAGTACCAACGCTCTCTCCGCTGCACTGCTGAAGAGCGTGTCGGCCGTCGTTGCGCTAACTTGCGTGTCCTCAACTCTTACTGGGTTAACCAAGACGCTACCTACAAGTTCTACGAAGTTATCTGCGTCGACCCCTCTCACAAGGCCGTCCGCCGTGATCCTCGCATTAACTGGATCTGCAACGCTGTTCACAAGCACCGTGAGGCTCGTGGTCTTACCTCTATTGGTAAGAAGTCTCGTGGTATCGCCAAGGGTCACCGTTTCAACAACTCTCCCCAATATGCCACCTGGCTCCGTCACAACACCTTGTCTCTTCGCAGATACCGTTAAGGTGGGTGATTTTGTCTTTGTATTTTCTGGCTTAGAGAAATGGTACAATCCAAAGTTTCAGGTTCAATTGGAAAAGTTTTATGAGACAGTAGAGAAGTACAAGATTGCTGTATAGCTTATTCTTCAACTTGTAGATTTTGTAAAAGACCTAGCAAAACCAAAGCCCAGCATATTTTATGTTGTCAGGGATTATTTTTGGGCAATTTTCATCTGAGTAGATGTGAGACATGGTAATGGAGTTTCAGCTGTCTTTAAAGACAATCGAAGTTTTGTTGTTCGTTGAGAGAAGCTGCTGACAGAAACTTGTTTGCCAGAAAATAATTAAATACGAGTATATTGTAGAAATGCTAGTGTGGGAAATATCATTTTATTATTTGCAAATGCACATGTTAAAAGACTTGGTATCCCAGCTTGTAAATTCGGATTTATTGGTTTTTCGGTTTCTGTTGGCAATTCTTCCAATCGCTTATTGTTTTTTAGAATAGAATTCAATGATACATTTACTCATTCTCTCTCTCTGTCTGCCTCTCCTTTTGTCTTTTTGTAGTGAAAACATTTGGAATATTTCAAGCCAACTCCATTAAAAAAATTGGTCTAGCAAAAAAGCCTTTTGAACGCACAGAGCAATTATAAAAAAAAGAAAAAGAAAAAAAGAAAAAAAAAATAAGAGCATGCTTCATAAATTTTTTTTATTTAACAAAAATATGTAAATAAACAAACAAATTTACAATAAATCACAAGTACCCTCATATTGCAAATTGCCTCAAATGTCTTGAGGTTCGTAAAGACACAGTAAAATTTATAAGAAAACGTTAAGCATCGGTAAAGTACCTTAATAAGACGAAGCCTAGAAAACTCTATAATAAGGGTTGGCGTCACGCCATTGCTGTAGTTGCGTATGCCGACTTCTATAGGACTCCGAACCTGTCTTTCGCAATTACCGCAATTCCACCTGAGTTGAGATATTTGAATTGAAACAAGCTCAATTTTTAGGGAAACATATATTGTGTTTTTTTGTCTAAGAAATCGGTTAAAGCGGTTGAATTAGTAGGTTTGCTTCACATTTGAGGATTTTCTGGAACCCTTCTCCTAAACTTCAGTGTTCTACGATTGTTTTTGCCGCCAAGCCTACTTTTATATCAGTAGGTGCTGTTGAGGTGTAAATGTGATTGAATTGTACTCTTTTCAGAAAATTTGAGTGCTGTTGCATTTGTTTCGGCATATAGTCGTGCATTATTATTACCTACTACCAATACTACGAAAATCCTTACTGCCCGCTTTACTTGTATATAGTTACACGCGTTTTTACAAGTTATAAGGTTACTGCTTGTTTGTGAAAATACTCACTGAACGCGTTGTGCTATATTTCTTTGGATCCGTTATCTGATAATTTTCAAATTAATTTATCCCGTTCGTTCACTTCCCGGATATCTTTTGTGTCTAAAAGGAGATAAATTTGATTTAGTATCATTTACTTCTTTCTTCCGTTGTGATTTATTTAACATTTTCTTCTATTTTCATTGCATCGCTTTAGACTTTTATTTTTCTGTTGTATTCTTTCTTCTCTTATACCGCTTTAGATTTTTTTATTTCTCTTATTCGCTCGTGTTCGAAACTCATCAATTGTTCTTTTCTAATTGCCTATCTAATATTGCTTACGATCATTCATCATGTCTACTAATACCGAAAGCTTGCCTGTTTTATACTCCTCATTGTATTCAAAGGAAGATGTTCCTGATTCTATTGCCGCTATCTCTAATCAAAATGCGTCTTTGGAGATGAACATGTCAAAAAAACGAGGACCCATTGTAGATAAAGTGAGTGTCGAACGATCATCGTCCGATGAAAACCAATATTTTCCAGATTTAGAAGACGATATTTCAGAAGAAAAGCCCAAAAAGTATGGTCGAAAGTTGGGTGAGAATGAACCCCAGTCCAAGAGAAAAGCCCAGAATCGGGCTGCACAACGTGCTTTTCGCAAAAGAAAGGAAGACCATTTGAAGACTTTAGAAACTCAGGTGGTTAGCCTTCAGCAGCTCAACTCAACGACAAACGTAGAGAATGACGAATTGAAGAGGCGAGTTAAGCAATTGGAAGATGAACTTGTTAATACGAGGAAGGGTTCTTTTACTTTTGAAATGAATATGCAGCATCGAGACCCTGCTGTTCTTTCTGCCCCTAACAACATGTATGCTCCTGCTGCAGACCAATATGAAAGTAGTGCATATGATACTACGCCACTAACTCAAAACAACTCAAATTCTTCTTCAAATCAGGATTCAACGTCAGCGAAAAGTAATCAGTATGGAGTTCCTGGATTGGTAGAATCTAATAGTTCAATGCGAGGCACCTTGTCTCCTGAAACTCCGGTTTCTTCCGACTCTCCTCAACAGCAGTTGCAGCCACATGAACGTAAACGGAATTCTGCTTCACTGTCACCATATCAAGATGATTTTTTCATCCATCATAACCCTTCTATGGATGGAAAGCAGTTTTGCCAAAAGTTGTCTTCAGCATGTGGTTCCATTGCTTGTTCCATGTTAACTAATAATACACCTCATCGTGCCAGTGTTGATATTCTTGGCGATGTGGGTCAAAAAGATGGTCCTCTGGATTTCGTTGAGACTTCAACGGATCCAAAATCTTTAGGTTCTAAGAAGCCAGCCTTGAAGCCATTCTCCAAATCTTGGTATCCTGATGAAACGTCGAAATTTGAAGCATCCAAAAATATGGCGGAACTGGCTGGTAATGATTTACCTGATTATGACACTATTTTTGAGCCAAACAGCAACATTAATAATGCTCAAAATTATGAAGGGGATGCTGTGGCAGACTTGTTCTCTACCTGGAGAGAACCCACTGAAAACCTGGATAAAGACTATTTTAATGACGAGGGCGATACGGATAGCATGTTTCGGACATATTTTAGGGATGTTGATGAGGATCAGGGTGATGACTTTCCAATTTTTGGCGTTGGAGATAACACGCTTAATTCCTTGAACTTTTTTAATGAACAAAAAGCATTCGCTAACCAAGGGGATATTAAGAAGGATGTTTCTGTCGACTTGCGTAGCGTGCCTCCTGAATACACTAACATTGATTTATCTTATATTTCTCATGCTGCTGCCTCTGATGGAGGCAAGGTACAAGATAAACAACCTAGTAACGGTACAGCCCAGGATGGCGAAGTTAATGCAGAAGATGAAGTTGTTCCATTTAAGGAAGAGAATTATATTAAGTGTCCCGAAATTTGGTCGAAGATAATGAGTCATCCGAACTTTTCGCAAATCGACATTGATGATTTATGTAGCAAGCTGAAACAAAAGGCAAAATGCTCAGCTTCAGGTGTTGTGCTTGATCAACAAGAGGTGGATCAGACATTAGGGAAGCTTTAAATACTTTACTGATGAAGAAGCTAGGGTTTCAACGTTTTCAATAAGGTTATGAAGCGAGGGGTCAACGAAAATATAGTTTCTTTATGTTATACTTGAGAAAATTTGTCGGTAGAAACTGACATACCTTTTTGTTCTGTTTGCTAATTAATGTTAGCCTTACAATGGACGCTTGTCTATTTTCTATTAGATTTGTTTTTAAGATTTGTTTAATTAATAATAATTGTGCTAGAGGGGCTTTTGATTTGATTAGAATATTTCTCTTAGGATTGAAAGGAAAAGTTCAAACTCTTCAATGAATGTTTTTATAAGGGTCGGAGTGAGATAGCCGGAGAGAAAAAAGTAGAGTCTGATATAAATAGTAATTTATCACAAGCAAACCAAGGGCGAAGGACAAAAGCACTGTTACAGAGACTTAACATTATTTATCTATTAACGTACGAAATATACATATCATTATGCTTTGTACGAGGCAAACTCAACAAGTACTGCAGCGAGGTACATAAACCGTCAGCGTAACTACGACAAAGTAGAAGAATGATTAGAAGTTTTCGTGACTATTCATAAACGCAATGGCTTCTTCCTCAAATGCTGTTGAAGATCGACTGAGTAAAAAGTTAGAGTCCCTTCACACAGGAGAAGAAACAAATCATCTACAAGAAAAAGTCAATGAAATTATCAGCAGCTATAACGAAAAAGAAAATCGAAAAGGTTGGTAATTAATTCTTTCCAATTAGACTTGAATTAACTGGTTTCTTCAGTGAATTTACGATTCAAGGCCATTGGAAGAACTCCTTTGCTTCGTAAAAACGTATTTGCTATTAATGCAAGTCATCGCTTTGACAAAGTCATTAGGTTCTTAAAAAAGGAGCTCAGTTTACAACCTGATTCATCCTTGGTAAGTTCCCTTTTATTTAGTACGGTGCCTAACTTTTCGGATCTAGTTACTCTATGTGAACTACTGTTTTGCTCCTGCTCCTGATGAAATTATTGGCAATTTATATGATAACTTTAGTATTGACGGATATCTTCTCATTTATTATTGTGTGAATGTCGCTTTTGGATAATCCTACTGCTCTACGTCTACTTTCCTATTTCTTTGATACAACTTATGAGTATTCTTATTCTTACATTATTAAAATGAACAGTATGTGACAACCTTAATCAAATAAATATTCCTTGCGCAAAGAAACGATATTTATATGCAGATAAAAAACCTACGTTATCAATAGTAGTTTATTATACTGAAATAGATATCTATTTGAAAAACTTTTCATATTTACGTCGAGAAACATCACATTCTAGCCAAAAAACATCCTTAAATCCGTATATCTTTCTCTCTTTCGGTCTTTAGGGTGATACTGCTTCTGAAAAATCTTTTTTTTCTTTTTCAATTGAATTGTCTTCAGTTTCCGTTTTTACTGGTTCCTTCGAAGATTGAGTATCCAACTCAGCATCTAAACCAGCAGCCGCTGTAAGGGTATCCATCGCTGACGGTGCTTTTGAAGAATTCCTAGTAGTCCGTCGGCTTGTTCTTTGTGGTTTAGCACCGCTATTGGAACGCAATGCTCTCTTGGGAGCTTTAGGCTTTGGCTTTTCCTCTTCCTCCTCTATTTCCTCTTCCCCGACTGTTCCATCAGGCGAGGCTTCTCCTTCTCCTTCTCCTTCACCTTCTGTATTGTCATCATCTTGTGTCTGCTTCTTTCCACGATTTTTGTTTTTGGATGCAACGGAATCATCCAAAGTAGTTTGTCGTCCAGAAGTTTTAGTGCCGCTGTTTTTACGAGTATATTTCCGCTTCGTCGCTTGATCTGACTTTGTCTTAAAGAGGTCAGGATGCTCCCGGACAACACTTAATAAATACTCTCCTCGGCGTACTAAATGTACCGCGCTTGGGACATTTCTAGAATCTTTCTCATTTTTAGCTTCTTCTAAAAATATTTTGTTCTGCAGTCCTAGATCAGAATCCATTTTAATTGCCTGCCACGATCCAAATCCATGTCGGTCAATACCAGCAAGCAACATAGAATCTTCCTTTATACCCCATGTACAATTCCAGCTATGGACACTTCGAATAGGATAGCCAATACGTTGCTTTAGCGGGTCTAAACCCTTATACGCTCGATGCAAATAGGTCAAGTCTTTTACTCTCTGGGTAATCGTTTCCGCATTGATGTGTTTTACCCCTCGGTATTCAATCAAAATTGCTTTACGAGGTTGTTTGTTTTTTATATCCTCCGCTTCAACTTGTTCAACAGCC
The DNA here is from genome assembly GCF_027921745.1 of Schizosaccharomyces osmophilus. Taxonomy (NCBI): domain Eukaryota; kingdom Fungi; phylum Ascomycota; class Schizosaccharomycetes; order Schizosaccharomycetales; family Schizosaccharomycetaceae; genus Schizosaccharomyces; species Schizosaccharomyces osmophilus. The sequence continues at coordinate 490,233 of NC_079239.1, read as the reverse complement.
TTCTCACATGACTTCACGATGTCAGATGAAACTTGCAAAATTCGTTTGGGATCAGTAGCTTCCAATTCTGCCTCTTTCACGATGTCAGTAAATCGTTCTTCGACTAAACCAAATTTGATCATGGCACGATAGAGTTGACGAACTTCCTTCTCCCGTATTGCTTCTTCTCGACGTTGTTGACGCTTCGTGATGGACTTGGTAGTTCGTTTTGACGCACGAGAAGTTTGCTCTTCTTCAGCTTCTCGCATCTCTTCTTCTCTTCGTTCGCGTTCTTCTTCTTCGGCTCTTTGAGCAGCTAATACTCGTTCTTCTTCTTCAATTCTCTCCAAGTCATCCTCGGGTATAATGTCATCCCATTTGAGATCGTCAGCTTTATAGTCGGTAACTTCAAATTGCTTTAAAAACTCTTCGCCTCCCATGCTAGCTCCACCGACATCATTGGACGAATCGTGATCTTCAGCATGACTTAGGATATCGTCTAGATTCATGTTTTCTAATTTTCTCTGGTTTTCATTCGCTTTAAACATGTTCGATGCACCAAACTTCAAAATAGCACTAAGTTCTTCAGCACTATACTTATCATTTTTAGACGTTTTCGGCTTCTCAGTGACACCTAAAGAAATGATAGCATATTCCAAAATCATTTTCCTTCTAGCACGCTCCAAAATATCTTCTTCAACTGTGTCTCTAGACAAAAAGCGATAAACATTTACATGGTTTTTTTGCCCAATTCTATGAGCACGTGCCATTGCTTGAAGATCCGCTTGAGGATTCCAATCAGAATCAAAAATAATAACCGTATCTGCAGTACTTAAATTTATACCTAGACCACCTGCTCTAGTACTCAATAAAAAAACAAAATCAGGACTATCAGGCGCGTTGAAATGATCAATCGATACTCTTCGTACAGATGCAGGAATTGTTCCATCAAGACGTTGATAGTTATAACCTCGTAGAGACATGTACTCTGCTAAGATATTTAACATTTTAACCATTTGGCTAAAAATTAAAACACGATGACCATCTCGTTTAAGTCTTTGTAATAATTTATCCAACAAAACCATTTTTCCACTATTCATAATTATACCACGAAGGGTATCTTCTCTTGTCATTTTTCTGCCAGTCATCCATTTCTCTTCCGTTCCTGGAAACAGATAGGGATGGTTGGAGGTTTTCTTGAGCTCAACGACAATATTCAATAAAGATAGCTGGTTTCTTCCATCAGTACTACCAATAAGAGCACGATAGTTTTTTGTAATAATATTTTTGTACCACTGAGTTTGCATGTCTGATAATTCGACCCGCAGGATACGTTCTGATTTTGATGGCAGCGACTTTTCCACATCTTTTTTTAATCGTCGGAGAATAAATGGTTGCAGTCTTTGTTGAAGATCGCGAATATCACGTTCCTGGTCCTCATTAGGCTGATCGAAATTTAGTTCTTCTTTGATATAAAATTTACCAGGCATTAGGAAATTAACCAAGGATGCCAGCTCCTTTAAATTATTTTGCAACGGAGTGCCAGTAATTAAGAGTCTATCGGAAGTTTTGAATTGGGAGAGAGTTTCGTAAAGCGAAGATCCGCTATTTTTTAAACGATGAGCTTCATCAATTGCAAGATATTGCCATCGAAAGTTATTGAGCTCATTTTTATCTTTTAAAATGTACTCGTAAGTTGTCAAAAGGACGTTAAACTTGAGCTTTCGATTATTGGAAGACATGAAAAATTCGTGCTCTCGAATATTTGTTCGAGATTCGGTATTTCCAGTGTAGCAAATACAGTTTAAATCTGGAGTCCAATTTGTTAAGGTTTCTTGCCAAGCTGGTACTGTGGAAAGTGGAACAACGATTAAAAAAGGCCCATGTTGCCTTAAGGAATGAACTAGATAGGAAAGAAAACAAACGGCTTGGACAGTTTTACCCAAACCCATTTCATCAGCCAAAATACCGTTTTCATTCTTGTGCCATAAATAAGCCATCCAATTAATTCCTGTTAATTGGAAATCCCTAATCTCTCCTCCTTTAATATAGGAGGGTTGCTTTTCTAATTTACGGTAAGGAGGCCTTGTATTATAAAATACACCTTTGTTTGGCAAATATGGGCTGTTTTCTCTTTGGAGAAATTGAAACACTTCATTGGGAGCCATACTGTAGATTAAATTACCATCTTCCCAAGTACAATTATCATAAGGCAGCTGTCTCCATTTGACAAAATATTCTGTTTTGCCCTCTTCATTAGGTTCAGAGGCTACAATCCGTTCAACAATTTTGTATTCCTCGTATACCATATTCTTTCGCTCCCGATCAATGTTAAGTGCCTCCAAATCCTCGTATGTAGTTGATGGATCTTCCCGAATTTCACGGTCATAGATTATGTTTTGTTTTATATAGTTATCAACTTTCTTAAAACCACGAACAGAAGTAGCCGAGGCATAATCTTCCCATGTGTTGTGCAGATGAGACAACTCTTGCCATTTTATAAGGTATTGATAACTTTTCTTGGGATCATCGTCCTCAGCATCTTCGCGCTTACGATGATTCAAAACAAAATCGATGGCAGGATCGTACTCTTCTTCAACTTCTTCCTCCATTTCTTCATCTTCTTCGTTATCCAAATCCCCGTAGAGATTCTGCTCATTATAGTTTACTCCGCCCTTTGAGGATCGAGCGGAAGTTCGAACTTCAGTAGGAACATAACTAGTTCTATGCTGGCGGTCATAAGCATCAGCCTCATCTTCACTTTCTTCAGATGACTTTCTTTGTACCGGTGCCACCCTGCTTCTCCTCTTTTTAGAGCTAGGAATCTCTTGTTCGTCAAAATCAAAGAAAGACTGCTCTGGATAAACAGAACGTTTCACACGTCCTGAACGTCTAGTACCATCAACCTTAAGTTCATCGAAGCTGGCAGAGTCTTCGACGTGAGGCGTCGACAAGGCTGAAGATACCACAGTGCTGTCGGCTGTGCTGGTAACATTTTCAGTATCAGCATAGGAAGTTAAAGAAGTCTGAGAAGGGTGTGAAGATGAATTGCTTAAATAATTAGGGCCTTCAGTAGACAGAACAGGCAATTCTATGGAAGGTTGCATATGAGGTTGCGCTACACCTGCGACTTGCGTCTTTACTATATCATTAGACTCCTCAATACCATTGGTCTGATTTGAGCTCATGATTTCCCTTGCACCCAGCGTATGGCAAGACTGATTTAAGGGCGCCCAGAAGACTAACTGTTCCTCTTGTAAATTTCGATTTCAATGTCTTAATAAACCTCAAAGGGTTTTCCTTTTTCTTTTTACTGAGATACACCAAGAAAACCAGAGGAAACCTCGGTGTAGGCTAGTTCAAGCAGTGGTATGTTGTTTGCTTGTATTTGTTGCGCTGTCGGCAGAATCCCACTAGTATGCAAAAAAGTTTAACCAGCAATTCAGGTCATTTTGGCGTGTTTAGGTGTTCTAATTACTTCAAAACACTTTTAGAGATGAAACATGGCTATTTTATAGCTTCTATTTTTGGTTTTCCCTTTAACCTAAACCTACCTTTATAGGCCCATGAACTGAAGAATTGGTAGAATTTTAAATTTTTTTTAATTAGTTTTTTCACTTATGTTAAACACTGCCAGTTTTTTCTTTTTTGGCTAATGATTGTTTCACTTTTATCAAGTTCCTACTACTATGCAAAAGAACGGCTTGTTTTCATTGCCCATGTATTTGTATTTTCCTTATTTATTTAAAAAGACCAAATTTACGTTCTTCCTCCTGTAAATATCTGACTTTATGAGTGAGCCCAAAGTAAATCTGATATTTGAAGTGAACACTAATTCTATCAAGAGTACTAACACTTATAGCAAGTTTCTCAGGAATTCAAAAATAAAAAATACGAATATATATGCAAAACCTGATTTTCAACTCTGTACCTTGCAAAATCAGATGTAAACAAAGCGTACGAACAATTTTTAAGTGCAAAAAGATGATGAAGAAGAATCATAGCAAACTCTTAACAAACTCAATATAGTTTATTCAACACTTATCCTTTGAATTCAGTTGTAGCCCAAATTCCCACTGATGCATGAAGCAACATTGGCAAATATCTCCCACCTTGTTGATATTGGTAATAACAGATGAAGTAAAATTAACTCTTCTTATTGAATTAAATCGATTAGTCCGACTGATTCTGGATATTAGAGAGCAAGAAGACTGGGACAAAATTGCTCTACAATTGATTGCTTTTAACCTAGAGGGGCCGCTCCATACTGGCAGAAATGTTATAGTAAAATATTTATGAGCATCTTCTGTTCTTCTTCTTCTTCTTCTAGTAAAATCATCATATTCCTCAGTAATAAATCCTTAAACTTCCTAGCTTTACCATCTTAAGGCTGTTGCATTCTTTGTTTTGTTTATACAACGTATGTTTATGAGCTGCTGTCTAATGAACTCTTCCCCTAGAGGAGATTTCTCAGTTCCTGGCTCTTAGTTCTGTCGAATACACATCACCATCACATACCCCAAAATTCTCAAAATATCGGGAAAGTTCCCTAAATGTCGATTCTTCGGAGTATTTCATAAAATCTACAATAAAACGAATTATATCGTTTTTCTTCTTGGTTAAAAATATGAAGCCGGAAGAGCTGCTCCCCATTGAGGATGAGTCAAAGAAGAGAAGTTTACGATCCAGCAACATGGAACTAAAAAGCCATGAACAAATTGCTGATGCTCCCATTAAGATTCAAGTCTCTTCAGATGCAGTTAATTTTAATCCTGCAATTGCCGCTTTAAGAAAAGCAAAACGAATAGTCATCGTCACTGGTATGTTATTTTTCATCTGCTACAGTATAGGTTTATAAGGCAAATTATATAGCTTTTTCAGGTGTGTTCTAATTCTTTAAACAGGTGCTGGCATTTCATGTGGAGCAGGTATTCCCGATTTTCGGTCCTCTGACGGACTCTTTTCTTCTCTCCGGTCAGAATATAAATTAAATTGTTCTGGAAAAGAATTGTTTGATGGAGCAGTATATCGAGATCTGAGAAGTGTAAATATATTTCATGAGATGATCAAAAAGCTTCATGAACTTTCAGATAATGCTGTTCCTACTGACTTTCATAACTTTTTGTCAAAATTAGCCAAAGATTCCAAACTTCTTCGTTTATATACTCAAAATATAGATTTTCTTGAAACGCGGCTTGAAGGTTTGCAAACGTGCACCCCTTTACCTCACACAGCACCTTGGCCTACGTCTATACCGCTCCATGGGACATTAGATGTCGCCGGGTGCACGAGATGTCCCTTTGTTCGGCCCTTCCATCCTGGTCTTTTTGAAAAAGATGGTCTGACAGCTTGCCCTGAATGCAGAACTCAAAATGAAGTCCGCCGCATTGCCGGAAAACGACTGGTCATGGAAGGATGTTTACGTCCACGAATTGTACTTTACAACGAAGGGCATCCGGACTCAGAGGCAATTGGAGCTGTCTGTTCGCAAGATTTGAAATCGAGGCCTGATTGTTTAATCATTGCAGGCACCTCCTGCAAAATTCCCGGTGTCAAAAGAATTATAAAGGAAATGAGCAACTGTGTCCACCGTCAAAAAGGCTCCGTAATTTGGCTGAATCATGATGCTCCTACAAAAGAGTTTGCCAACTTGTGTGATATCATCATTGAAGGAGACTGCCAGGACGCTATTCGTACAATGAAACCCTCTTTAGAAGCTCCCAGGTGGAGACCAAAGGTTCATTCAACCACATCTTCAACTGCCAAGAAACGGACTTCAGGACAAGCAAAACTCACTGCTTCCACCAAGATTACAAAGACCCAATCTCCTTCAAAAAAAATGAAAAAGGAAAGGTCTCCGCTGGAATCAATAAACAGAGCGATGGAGCCTGTCCAGATGTCGGAAACAGACGTGAAACGTGAGGTGGAGTACTCCGGCTTTTCGAAGCATTCTTAGAGTGCATATTTTTTGATGCGGCCTTCATTGTATTCTATGAGCACTGTATTTTCTAATTCGTGATTTTCTGATCTGATCAATCCGTTCCCTATAATTATACCCTGATTTTATTTGTTGGCTGGCTTAAACAATACCTCCAGTAAGGTTTCGGACCCTTTCCGAAATCCAAAAAGGCTGATCAATTCATGGAACCGATGTTTAATATTTTTTGTAAGTAATGATATAGACTCTTCGCTCTTTTGGGGTACCTGTTTTGGTCTAAATAAAATATTATATGCCGTCTTGGCAAATCCAAACTCGTCAAAGCAGATATTATACTGTAACGAAATTTTGTATAGTCTATTTTGAATATGTAACTCAGAAGTAGATGTTAAATCGACTCTCGCTATACCATCAAATTTGTTTATGAAATGCACCCAATCGTTGGAACGGATTGCACTATAGTAACCAAACATCGAAACTGCTCTTAATGCTGCCACTACATCTCTCGCATTTACTGTTTTTTCTATTACGTCCTGGAGCTCGTTTCTTGCAAAGGATGCTACCATGATAAACATTTCAAGGACAGCATAATCAGCCGTACGAACTTTTATGTTCATTTGAAAGTTAAGAGATGGAAAAAATTCAGAAAATCCTTCGAATTTATATATGCACTGAATATCGCTTGCATCCGTGGACTGATAGGTGAGAATCCGTAGTCCTGAAAAAGAGACGCAGACTGGACGATTGATATTAGGTGCAGCAGAAGGAATATAAATAGAATGGCCGCTATCCTTAGTAGGCTGCCTATCTTCAGCCTTTGGAGTCTCGAAGAATAACCCAACAAGCTCCTTGAGCATCTGGTGCTCTTGTTTCTCTGCATCTGGATTTGAAGCTTGCTTATGGAGTCGTTCAACGTCTTGCTCCAACAAAGATATCTGAGTGTACAGTTGATTCCTTCTTTCTAAAAGCGTCTTCTTTTCCCAGGTTTGTGGTTCTGATGTATTCTTCTCTTCACCCGGTGTATCTTCAACGTTCCGAGTCTTCTTGCTCGTGAAATTAGTAGCTAGTTCAGCATTTCCAACAGTTTTAATAACGGGAGTTTCTTCTTCACTGCTACTGTTATCCTCTTGAGAAATCTGGCTGAATCGTCGACTTGTCATACTGGTCTCTTAGTAGCATTTGACGAAAAAATAACAAATTCAATTTGATTTTAACAACAAAAAATATCCATGAAATTTATAGTTTCAGCAGAAGAAAGAGGTTCCTAACTGTTTTCATCTTTAAGGTACATTAGCTCAACCTACCGAGCATACAGCAGTTTGTAGCACCTCAATTGAATTTGCCAATTGCCTGTTCACAACACTTTTCAAGTGTCAACGTATTGAAAGTAATAAAAGTTTATTCTCGTATTTGTTTCGAATGGAGAAATTCACCCGTTGGAGAGGTAAGAACCGAATGCGGGCTTTATCATTCAAACTAGGTCTATCATTGTACCTTTTGATTCATAAATCTTAACTTCATAAAGTTTTCTTTTCTCGAAAGGACCTTGCTGAAACTGAAGACTTGCATATCTTCATTTTCCGAAACTAATTGATCACTTTCTTTAGACGCTGGCACAGGCATTGCTCCGTTCCATCCAATTTATGCAGAGAAACCTTCGATTACTAGTTTAAAATGGCTGGTAATCTTACTGCTAGCTTTAATTCGCATCCCTTTATGTATCATTTTCGGCCTGCTTTACTTAGTAATATGGTCTGCGTTCCTAAAAAATCTACTCAGTTTTCAACCATCTATTTCTGGATTTCTTGAACGTTCGTTTTCACGAATATTATTGTTCTCTTTGGGTTGTTTCCGACTTTCCTATACGCTAGTTGGGTATGTCAACAGAGTCTTAATGCAAAAAGCTAATTTACTAGAACATTTGTTCAAGGGGATAGTTTACAGGCCGGAGATATTGTTGCTGTCAACCATACAAGCCCTGTAGATATCTTAAGTGTTTCGTCGTTATTTGATTGTGTATTCGTCCAAGCGAATTGTAAGTCATCAAATGTTCTTCCAGTTTCTTCCATTACTGCTTTCTTTTCGTGCTTTTCTAGACTAAACTTAATGCTTTCTCCCCCAAAGAGGGATCTTCGACCACTCTCTGAAATTTGCAAAGATGCCACCAAGAATGGCAAGGTCGTCATACTATTCCCAGAGGTATGTTACTTTACTTTTGTTCATAGTTTTTTGATGGAATGATGTTAACTGTTTACTTGCTTAGGGTTCCACCACTAATGGTAGAGGATTATGTAAATTAACCAAATGCCTTGAATCTGCTGGAAGTACTGATCGCATATTCTGTTTATATATTCGTTATCTACCTGCGGCGATTACCCTTTCAATTCCATCCGTGTTGACATTTATCAGTTCCATTTTACTGACCACTTCTTTTGAAACTCGTGCTCGAATGTCAGCGGAGCCTGAAATACCAAAAAACTGTAACAATGTAACCGACGATGTCTTAGACAAACTCTGTAAACTAGGTCGCACACGAGCTACAAATCTCGATTTGGTTGAAAAGCAAATTTATCTGGAGGCCAAATCTACGAAATATGATTAACGAATACTATGGTCTCTTTTTCTACGTGTCATGCCATTAGTATATTATCACTACAGAACTGAATCATTTAATTCTACTTAGTTACTTACTCAGTTACTTATTTTATAGGAACTATTATTCATGAATATATGGAATAAATAAAAACATGCATTCATCATCAAAGTCGTTAGTAGTGGCAAGCATATAATTTTTTATCGTTTCTTTTAATAACCAATACTTTACCAGACTTCTTTGACAAACTTGTAATTTATCGGGCTTTGCCAATACTTTAGTTGACGAGCTGCTTCCTCTTTTGTACAACCACCATATTTCATGGTAACGTCCATGATAGCTTTTTCAATTTCAAGGGCAAAGGCCTTTCCGGAACCACAAAGATAAATACGACCATTCTTATGATTTATGACGTCCCAAATAACTTTTCCATGTCTGCGAACTGCGTCCTGAACATACTCACGTTTTCCATTTCTCGATTCAACTACCAATTTTTTCGCACGACACTTTGGATTGGTGTGATGTCCAGGTATGGTGTTCCATTCGCCGTGGTAGAGTTCATCCAATGTTTGATCACGGCACCCTTGGATAATCCAAACCTTTCCTGTACAGGCTGCGTTTGCAAGACGTCTTTGAACAAAACCACGAAATGGAGCGATACCAACTCCTGCACCTATCAGGCACATTGGTCCGTCGTTGTGGAATTCCTTTGCAAATGGATTTTGCTGAACACCACGAAACATCGGTAACGCGAACTTTTTATTTTTTGAGGTGTCACTTTGCACAGATTTAAGATAATCCAAAGCCACATTCTCTAGAAACCCAGAACAAACACCGGTACGTGTCTGACCACCCGGACCAGTAAACTCTTGTACCGTGAATGCCATTTCCAAGACTCCATTTCCGAGATCAGGGTCATTGGATATAGAGTACCACCTTGGCATTAACTGAGGGAGCAGTGAAATAACTTCATCTATGGATGGACGCGAGTTCGGAAATGCTTCCAGAATGTCTAAAACTGAAACATTTTCAGAACATATATTTTGAGAACAATTCGAAAGTCCAAGGAGAATATGATGCTCAACCGGATTCTTTGAATATTTTGCTAAAAGGCGATAGAGATCTTTGGACGGCGGCCTTGAAAGAAAATCTGAACACCATTTTAGTATATGATAAATAGAAGTTGTCAATGAGCGAGGTTTTTCCTCTCCCCAAATAGTGGGCCATCGTCCACCAGAAGTATAGAGGGTTTTGGGGGCATACAAATCGTTTGAAGGGAGATTCAGCAGATGAGCTAAACGGAATATTTCATTATCGGGATTAGGTGGCATAACACCAAAGGATCCACCAATCTTCCAATCATTTCCTTCTTTCAAAGGGTATTTTGAGATATCTAATGTGATATTGTATGTACGCTTTATAGCGCCAGGATTGGTTAAGGAACGAACATCTAATATGGGGGCGGCAAAAACGTGAAATGGAGGATGAGGCTGAACAAAAGAAGGTGGATGGGGATTTGTTGGACTGTCGGAAAGAAGAGGATCGGGAGAAGCAAAATTAACGGTAGAAGGAGCAAATGAAACTTTTTTATCGGGGCTGGGTGTTAGATTAGAAAAACATTCATCATATTTTAGTTCATCAAGCTTGATATGAAGATTTTGAAAGGGAGGATTCCGCAGCAACGTCTGCAATTGCTCGTTTACGGAGAAAAAAGAGGGTAGTATATTGGACGCGGAATGAGATGAGCCTGACAGGCTTTTCCCTTGAGACAAGTGATATGAAATGTGACTCAAAAACCGTTTTGCTGTAGAGTACTTCCGCCGACTAGAATATTGGCGGCAGGCTCTTACACCCGTCCTAATTGAATAGTTTTCACTTACCGGAAACGTAAATAGGCTTCGTGTAATAATTGAACATGTTTCATTTCCAGGATAATTTTTGAAATATGATTGACATACACCAAAAGAAGTCTGAACAGATCCTCGGAACATTTCCCAAAACCAGAACCAAAACCCAAAAATAAACGAAGTCAGGAAACCAATAAATACTAGGTAAAAAGGTAGAATAAGAGAAAATCTTAAATAGCAACAAAAGCAGCTTAAATAGTTTTCACAATTATAATATACATGCCTTTATGAAAAATTAATTAGAAAATCTTTTTGTGACAAATCACAGACTACTTTTTCAACTAAATAGCTAAAAGTAGAATTTTAAATAAATAGGAAAACAGACACAATGATGTTCTTTCCTGCTAAATTTTCTGGTGTATTGTTCAAGGCAAGTAAAATATCTGATAATCCATTATCTGATTCTCATTTCGTCAGCGTTGTATGATGAAGCTCGTTATATCAAATACCAAAATGGAAGATGGATTCGGAAAATGCATGAAAGAAACAAGCAAAATGTAAATAAAAGAAATTAATATGAGTCTATAGGAATTTACCATGTCTACTTTATGCTATATTTACAATGTTCTTAGATGAGTAAGATCTCAATTTGGTAGATTTGGTAGAACGAAATGGCGGCTACTTTCGAGATGAACGAGAGACCACAAAAGGACTCAGCGAACAAACCAGCTATTTAGAGAATCAGTTATCTTATTTTTCACTGTTTAGATGCTTAAGATATTTGCTTTTTTAGTTTTTATTGGAGAGACAACAATTTTCTTCGACTTTCAGAAGCGTTACTTAGAAATTATCATATGAAGTAACGCAAACACACAATTGAGAAGAAATACACCAAGCAGCCTGGATCTTTCATTGATATTCCTCCTTAGTAAAGGTTCTTGACTTATTCTCTGCTTTATTTGGAAACAAAAGTCGTCTTTGAGAATCTATTATACTAACGAGAAATGTTACCTCTGGCAGATTCTTTATTTGATTTCAAATGCACAGATCTTTGAAAATGTGGGTTGTGTTGTCTTGTAAGATTCTACTACTTTTTTCTTCTTTTTTTGAAAAAAATTAAAAAATAAAAATAAACATGAAACTTTTCGTGTACCCTTCGTCGTGCTTTTTCAAAACAGGGAGGGAGGCTGTACTAACTTCAGCTCACAGGACATTCCTATCTAATTATGAACATCATGAATGGAAAAGCCCAAGAAACGTTGTGACTTTTGATTGATTGAACAGGAATATTCGGCTTTGTTAGAAGTATGCTTTCCAATCTTGTAAATTCTCGAAACTGGTTAATTTGTTTAGGAGCTGGAATCGACCAAAACGAGAAAGAATATTTTAGCTTGTACATTTCATTTGTGAGGATTGTGAAACCAGATTGAGCCTGAATCATTTAATTTCATTTTTTTAAGTACTATTGTTGGATTTCGTTTTTAAATATTATGGAACAGGGTGGAAGCGGATACCGTGTTGAAATTGCCGCTAATAGCCGTTCTAAGTGTAAAGGGTCTTTATGTGGTCGGTAAGTTTCCTGAGAAGATTCTCAAAGAGGTTAATGAAATTGCAACTTGTCTGTTGTCTACGTCCCGTTGTGCGACTGTTCATTTATAATCCAGTTTTATCATTGGTATGGGACTGATACCGTCAAGAAGGGTTTTACTTTTGAGATCCTGAATTACCCATAAAGCGGATAATAACAAATAAATAGTGCGAAAATTCCGGCAGGTGTTGTACGTTTCGGTACATTCGTTGACTCTGGCAGGTTTCAGAGTTGGGCTTGGAAGCATTGGGGTTGTGTCACGCCGCGCATGTTAAAAAACATAAAGAATCGACTTGGTGAAGATGATTTGAAGAATACCTTGGATGGAATCACTGCTCTTCCAGATGAATGCATCGACAAAATTATTCGGGCTGTACAAGAGGGCCATGTAGATGTGAAAGACGAGCGAGAAAGCAGAAAGATAGGAAATGAAGTAAAGGGTAACACAGCTGTAAGCAAAAAACCCAATGAAAAGCAATCCATGGTTCCTCCAAAGGTTGCACGCAAAACAAAACGCCATCATGTCACAACGAAGTCCGTTTTGAGTGATTCCGGTGATGAAGCAGAATATACAAACTCCTCTGAAGAATATGATTCAGACTAACTCTTAACCTTTTTGATTTCGACTCTTCTCATTTTCTCATGAATATAAACTCCACACACTCATTTTTGCTTCCTTCTTGACAAACGAACCCTTTTGATATTATATTGAAAAACACTAAACAAGAAAAAACATTATAGATTCATATATATCTTAGCAATTTTGCCAAGCATTTTCCATCCTTTAATTTAAGATTCATGGAAAGCAAGATCTGTAGACAAAACAAAAAAAAGTGTACGGGTTTCAATAAGAAAAAGAAATATATTACTGTCATTTGAATACGTACGCAGTTCAATTGTCGTCCAAGCGTAAATTTGGCAAAGTAGCTTATTTCTCCAAAGAAACTGCAAAATTTAATCAAAAATGAAATTTAATGAAATCAAGAATTGAGAGAAAATGAAGAAAATAGTATGTAAACCACCACACTCCATAGGGCTTCTCAATCTACAGTTTATCCTCGCTTTCACTTCTCACCACTTGCTCGCTCTCAAAAGAGAGAAAGTTCTTTCCTACTAGTATTCACTAGTCGAACTACATTGTCTTTTGAGTAGACATGTCTGTTAATAATGAAATGACTTTTGATGATGTATTGCTAAACTGTGTCGCTGATAATGTATGAAGCATCCTTTCTACCCAGTTGACTAATGAATCTTACTTTAGACGGATTTGTCTGCTACTGACTTTATTGAGCAGTGCTCCAAGCCACTCTACACTCTTTCAGAAAGCGCTCCTAATGAATGTATGTTTGTTTAATTCAGTTTAAGCTTGTTTGATCATAAGTCAAAGATCGTGTTGACTCCATGTTTATGAGCCGAATGAATTTAATGTCTTATAAGAAGTTTATTTGCTTTAACCTTAGCTCATTGAATTGTGGTTCCTTACTACTGCCAGTTATACTAACAATTTGGAACAGTGTTCACCTTAGAAAATTCGATTTTGTTATTTGAAAGAGGAAACTCCGCATTGACGAATTTACGATCAAACTTCAAAGAAAAAATAAAGAAACACGACTCTGAATCTAAGTATATTCAGCATGACTACCAAAAGAAATCCAAGCATCTACGAGACAAGTTTTCTCAAGTGTTAGACCTTTCAAGGCACTTAAACGACAATGTAGAAGACATGAAAGGCGGTCTTGTAGACGTCGGGAAGGAATTAGAGCTTGCTGAGAATCACCGGAAGAGGATATTGGCATCTGCCGACTTGATTCAATACTATTTGGAATTTCGTTCGGGAAACTCTCAATCTCTTTCGGATCTCTTTCGTACAAATAATCATGATAAAATGCTTTTATGCGCTCAAAGAACCAGACAACTGTTAGGCTTTGCAAATGAAGTAGATTTGCCCGGAGCTTCTGAAACACTAAATCGCATCGAAAAATTTTCCGAATTCTTAGAAACGAGTTTTCTTAAATTTTTCAACAATGAGTATAGAAAGCCTAACTGGAAAGGAATGGCTTCTTTCGGAACAATTTTGCAAGAGTTCAACGGAGGGGCGTCCGTTATTCGCGAGTTTGTTAATCAACATGAGTTTTTCATAGCCGCGGATAAGCTTGAATCAAGAAAAGGATTGGAAGAAGATGGTATTTGGAACGCTCTTCAGGACCCTTTCCAATCTGTGCCGACTTCTATTAATAGCCTTTCTTCCCTTTTTAACGAAATATGCTCTGTCGTTGACAGAGACTGTGCTGTCATTAAACGTGTTTTTCCAAAACCAGAGCTTGTTTTACAAACACTCTGTCAAAGAATTTTCGGGCAATCCATCCAAAATCGTATAGAAGAGGTTATGGAAATTGCCCATTCCAAGACAAACTTGGCATATTTAAGATCCTTGCAGACCGTTGTTTCTTCTTTAAAAGAGTTATTGATTCAATTGAAAGAAATCCTGGCTCGTCGCGGGTTCAATGTCTCTGATAACTCCCCTTTGATCCTTGCATTAAATCAATATTTGGAAGATTTACTCGTTCCGTATGTAGAACCAAATGAATACCTCAACCGCGAGAGGCAATCTTTAACCTCAATGTTCTGGTTGAATGTTTACAAGTTTTTGGTTGCGAATCCATTCAAGCAACGAGCCAAGCCTGGTCTTTTAAGATCACTTATGAACCCTATTCAGCAATCAAAAGCTCCGTCAACAGATTCACAAACCCGCTTTAGTACAAAAACGGAAGGTTATTTATTGAGAATAGCAGGTATTGACGAGAATTTGATCAAGTCGGGCGCAGTCGTCTCTGAAAGTACATTATCTATACCTGAAAACGAAGGTCATTTGAATTCAAAAAATACATATTCTTTTATTGGCTGGCATGCCGAGGCTTTGAATCGAGCCTCCCTTATGATGTCCCAGCAAGATATAAGTACAATCCTATTTTCTCTAGTGAAATTACTAGACGAATTAGTTAACAATCGATACATAAATGAAGCATTATTGTCGGTTTATAACTATATCCAGCAATATGACAAACGCTCTGACTTGGATTTGAGCTTTTTAATTGATATCCGTGAATGCAAAAAGATAATGGGTTTTTATTCCGCATATATTACTTCTATAATTATACCCTCTGTAGGTTTTACCGCGTCTTCGAGGAAAGAAACGATCAATACTTTGAGCTTAGCTATTACAAATCTTGAACATCGCGTCAACAGCTTGTTCTATGCTTCTGTAAAGGTGTTGAGTTCCCGATTAGATCTCCTTCTAGCCCCATATAAAAATATCTCTTACGCTATGTCAGAGGAACAGATCGATATATCACCAAAGCAACGACAGTCAATGACTAAGATGGTACAAACCTATCTTGATCAACTGCTGTCGTCTATTCAAAAACTCGACCAAAAGGATCCATCGCTGTTTGCTTTGAAGAAGAAAGCTGCGCTTAATCTTGCGGCAGTATTAGTAGGATATGCATTTCGCTCTAAAGTCACTCCAACTGGTGCGTTGCTACTACAAGAGTAAGTCATATTATCAAAAATTTATTTTTTATGGTTCTAACACATTTAGTGACTTAAATTTCTTTCATTCAGTTTTACAGAGTTGGGGTATCGACATCGTCAACAATAAATTTAGAACCTTACAGCAATTGCTAAGCCTATTAATGGTCAAGTAAGTTATGCTTTCCCGGATGATGCTAACAAGTCAGGACTGATGTTTTACCAGCGGTAATGCAGGACAAGCGAAAAGCCGGTTTCACTGATATGAATATTCATGAAGTTTTGCGCCTACGCTCTGATCTGCCAGAGGATTTGCGCTTGCAGACAAATAAAGAGGATATTTTAATTTCTACGAAGAGTAGTTAAAATCTTTGGCATATGATTACATTGAAAGATGCTTTCAGCACGATTTTGTTACCTAGTAGCAATTCATGAGTCCTCTGATAATCTCTTACTATTTATTTCTTACTCTCTAAGACGTAATATGACAATAAAACTACTTTTTTATGTTTATTCTATGTAAAGATATCATTATCCTCTTCAATGCGTATATGCTTAACCATCCAATTTTCTTTTTCTTTTCTTATCTTTAATTCTTTTTAAACATGCTTCAACCATTCTTTAACTTTTAAGGATGAATCAAGAGATACTTTGAATGAAATTATTTGGTAAGGAGGTCAAACTACCTGCTTGTCCAACTTTAATATCATCGAGCCATAATAACACATGAGTGCCAAAGGGTTTTGCAAGGTAATGCGACTTTAAAAGATTAATCAGAACAGCGTCACTATATCCAAGATCTAGAGATTTGCGGAACAATTCGGATGATACTGAGGATGCAGGAAGCGACACCAAACGTAACTTGGGATACTTTTTGGTTATATCATCAACAGGGAAGGCCTCTTTTTCGTGTTCATTTTCATAAAAATGTAAGAGACAGTTTTGACGAGTGCAGAAAGATTCAAGGTATTCACTGAAACTAAATTCCTTTAACTGCTGCTCAACAAATACTTTAATAGCATCACGTTCCATCGAACCACGATAAATTATTGGATATTTCTGACCAGGATGTTGCAATAAAAGGGTAGGAAACTCGGAGATTTCCTTTGGATCAATACCAATAGAATCTAATGAAACTTTGTCCGGTGAACAAATACTAAACGGAAGTTTGGAAAAGTGATTTGCCAAGGTTTTGTATGTAATTGTAGCTTTTGACTTCTCCGTAAGTAAGATCACCTTTGTAACATTGTTTCGTGAATTCAGATACTTTCTCATTTGTGGATCATTTCTGATTGGGGTAATGGTAACAGGGTAGTTTTGAGAAACGAATTTGTACATGTTGGCATAACTACGGTCTCCTTCGTAGTTTGCGCTGAAGACTGTAGAAGGTTGTAGTGGAGAAGGGAAAAGAAATTTGATGGACGGAAATCCTTGGACCTCATATCGTGCGCAAATTTGCCTATTGCTTTCAAGATCACAGTTTACGGCAGCAAAAGGAACAAGATTATACAATTTGTTGGAGAGCTTGGAAAAAACAGGACCTAGTTTTTTACAGTATCCACACCAAGGAGCGTAGAAAACAACAAATGTTGGACCACGTTGGTGAACAAATTTGGAAAGTGTTTTGGTGCCCAATTCTACGGTATTTGGGCCGAAGATAGAGGAAGCGGCAAAAGAAAGAGAAAAGAAAAAGAAGAAGAAGAGAAGCCAAGTAGAGATTTTGATATGCATGCCGGATATAGAGTTCGGGTAAAAGGAGAGCAAAAAGTAAATGTAAGAATTGAAAGAGCTTAGAAGAGAAGAAATGAATCAAATGGATGAACGATGCCGAGGAAAAGACAGAAAAACGTGAAAAGCCCAAGAAAGGTAAAAATGTCTAGTCCAAGGTCCTGTACGAAATGAGGACTATAAAATTGATAGAAATAAATAAAAGAAAGTATAGAACCCGCTTATTTTGAAGAAGAATTTGTATTCTGTAAACGAAGGGGTATGGTGTAGTGGTTTAAGAGGATATGCTCCTACTAGTACGAAAACGTAACATCGATTGCAATATAACAAGAATAGATCATCACGGTTTAGTGAAGCAAGCATAGAGTTTTTATTTGAAGAAATAAAAGCTTTGAAACAATTTTTTACGAACTTCGGATACTAAACGTACGTGAAATTCCATAATTTGGTATTGTCAAAAGAATGAGTACGATTGAGTTGGAAACGGTACCGAAAGAATTTTCATCGATTCGAAACTTTGTTCAAAGGTACAACGAGCTAAGCAAGTACAACCCTGTCATTGCGTATTGGTGTAAGTGGATAATGAATTTGTGGAAGGGAAAGGAATCCATTTGAGGTTCTTTTTTTGGGGAGAAGAGACGAGTCGATGGAGAAATCCTTCTTACAGATACGGGAAACGAGAGAATGGAGAGCTAATTGTATAGGTTTGTATTGGGCAGCACAAGTGGGCTTGTCGAGTTCGACGGGGTTAACCAACACTTGTCGGGACTTTTTATTGAATTTAGTAGAACGTTTAGAAGAGGTACGGTGAGAAACGTGGAAGTGGGAAAGCTTACACGGTGATTAGCTACGAAAAGAGTTGAATGAAAACGAAAACGTTCATGACGAAGAAAGCGCAAAGGTGTATGTAAATTCGTTTGCTATGGAGGTGTTATTACAGGCGGAGGAAAAAAGCAAACAAAACACGCCCGATATGTTGGCGTATCTGGCAGCCAAAGACTTTTTTGATCTTTTGAAGGTCTGGGGACCTCTGGACGAACAGGTAAGAAATGGTTTTGGAGGAGGGCAGATGGAAAAGGAAACAGATGGCTGACAAGGTAGACTCGGAAATATCTCAAGTTTTGTAAGCTTCGCGCAGTGGAGAGTTCAAAGAGAAAGTCGTCTACGAGGGAGGGGTCAGCGGATGGGAAAAAGGATGCACCAGCACCAGCACCAGCACCAGCATCAGCATCAGCATCGGAGAAAACACCTGCATCGACCCAAATAGACAGAGAGATGCTGACAAGAGAATCAGTGAAATCACCCGAGGTTGATTTTGAGTCGCTAGGACTATCTACCACGATGACCGGTCGACCGTCTTCGATTGCCCCTTTGGAGCAAAAAGCGTTGGAAAACGAACCTCGAAAGAACACTCAAGCAAATGCAGGAAAATCGTTTGACCTTGATGAGTTGCAAGACTCGTTGTCGAGATTGACTCCAAGGGAAGTTGATCGACAACAAGAGGTGGAAAGAGGAGGAGTTTCTAGAGGCAGCCTGCATGTGCCATCGCCTGGTCATGCGAGATTGCCAAGCGAACATGCATCATTGACGGACCAACGCTCAGAGAGTCTTGATGATTCAACCACGGCGGTTTCCTCTTCTCCTAGTTTCCCGGTCAGCCAAATGCCATCTCAATCCTCCATCGGATCCTCCACCCTTCCGGCAATGAGCTCTGGAACATCCGTGGCTCGAAACGATTTGAACGACATTAATCATCTCGACAGCATAGAGGCGGCACGAGGCCATGCGCGATATGCTTACAGTGCCTTGGACTACGACGACACTGCAACCGCCATCTTTCACTTGAAAAGTGCCTTGGGCTTACTTGAACCTTAGTGCGGCATAGTGCAGTGCAATGCAATGCAATGCTACATAGTGTCGTGGATTACGTAGCACTGAAATACCGGGAAACATTGCAGAACACTACAAACCAATACGACACCACCACGATCGACACCAACTCCAAAAGCGCAGCTTCGCTTTGCAGTGGTGACGCGAGTGAAGGTGAGTAATAGTAACTACAAGGTTGTCGCCCATTTTTTCCCCAATGGAGAACAGTTGAGTTTAAACTTTAAGTTACTGTTCGGATACATCCGATGGAGAACGATGATGAGCGCATGATTCTTTCCTCCATACGGTGGTCTCCTCATTTAGTAAATAAAGCTTCTTTGACGAATGGATTGATGGGGTATGTCAACGAAATTAGGGTGCACGAGTTCTACGTATTATGTCAGACTTTTCACCTGCTTTACTCCGCAAACAAACCTTAAGCTTATTTCCTTGGTCTCGCCCACCTCCATTTCTTGTCTTTCCTCCATGACGTTGTAGGAGCATACGATTCAAGAATGTTTTAAGATTTCAATTTGGACCTATATGGTTTCATTTGTTGAACTTTAGTTGTTTTGAAAAGAGGGATTCTTGTGTCATCATATTGTCTAGCGCTATATTTGTTGCGGTTGTTTTCCAGTTTTTTCTCATCATCCATCGTTTTCAGTTCTAACTCTCTCGCTTTTGTTTTGTATACCCCAAGTCGAGGTTTGGAATTTCTGGAACATTCACCCATTCGTTGCTCAAAGCTATAGTAGCTGTTGTATAAATTTGTTTGGGTTTTCTTGTTTTGTTTGGACTCGTCCTCCTCTTCTGCTACTAGGAAGAGTATCTAGTTGCTGTCGTGTATCATTTCCAGTAATAGGAAGCAAAAAGTTTTGAGGGGTTTATATATATATATATATATATATATATTGAAAAAAAAATTACTTTTGCTTTTCTTTCTTTTTCTTTTTCTTATAATTCTTTTTGATTGATTCAGCCGACCCTTCTGTTGTTGTTCTGTTGTTGTTTTGTTTGTGTTGTCACTGTCTACCTATAAGCTTGTATGTAAACAAAGGACTCGAGAGGGTTGTCTATTTATTGGGATTTTCCTTCCTTCATTAGCATCATCACTAACAATCCTCCCACACCCTTGTGGGCTTTTAGTTTTTGTTCCAAGAAATCCTCTTTATTGATTTTTCTTGATTGAACTGCTTGGATTTCATTCTCCTTTCTTGGTTTGGTTTGGTTTTTTCTTGTTCTTGTTCTTCTGGAAACTTTTTCATTGCCAACCATGCTTTCCATGCACCGTCAATCCCTTGCCAAAGGGCTTCCCAAGTATCTTCCTTGCAGGCTTGCCCATTTGGCTCCCATACAAGGCTCCCTTTGTAGCCCTGCTAGTTGGGGCAAGCGATTTTATTCTCCTTTAGAATCGGAACGACCCAAGGAAATGGGTTGGGAGAAGGAACTTACAACCGATCGTATCTTTACTTCCCCCCAAAAGTATGCTCAAGGACGCAATATTTTTGGCCGTTCTTTTACCTATGTCAAAAGTTGGGCTACGGATTCCGCGGTCGTCCTTGCCGATCCCAATATCTGGAAAATTTGTGCTCCCACCATCGTCAACTCTTTGGAATCCAATGGCATGAAGGTAACCAAACTTATCTTTGGTGGCGAATCCAGTTTGAAGGAAATCCATCGTTTGCAAGCCGAATGCCCTTCCGATTCGCAAATTGTCATTGGCGTCGGCGGTGGTAAAACCATCGACACTGCCAAATACTTGGCTAACGAAATGCGTGTTCCTTGCATTATCGCTCCTACGACTGCCTCTTCTGATGCTGCCACTGCTTCTCTTTCCGTCATTTACACTTCCGAAGGTGAATTTCAAAAGTACAGCTTTTATCCCACCAATCCCAACTTTATCATGGTCGATACCGATGTCATTGTTAAAGCACCTGTACGTTTCCTCATCAGTGGTATTGGTGATGCCCTTTCCACGTATGTAGAAACCGAAAGCGTCCTCCGTTCCCACTCCCTCTCGTTTGCCGGTGGTGTCCCTACCGTCGCTGGTGCTGCTATCGCTCGCGCTTGCAAGGAAACCATTGAAAAATTTGCCGTTGCTGGTATCCTTTCCAACTTACGTGGTGTTTGCACGGAAGCTTTTGAAAATACCGTCGAAGCCAACACTTTGCTTTCTGGTTTGGGTTTTGAAAACGGAAATTTGGCTGCTGCTCATGCCATCCATAACGGTCTTACCACCGCTCATGGAAACATCCATCGCTTGATGCACGGCGAAAAAGTTGCCTATGGAACTTTGGCTCAGCTTATTTTGGAAAACTGGCCTCTCGAAGATTACTACAAGATGGTCGCTTTCATGTCCAAGTGCCATCTCCCAGTAACTTTGGAAGAACTCGGTATTCCCTTTGTTACCGATGAAGAGCTCTTGATGATTGGTCGTGCTACCTTACGTCCCGATGAGAGTATTCACAACATGTCCAAAAAATTTACTCCTCAAGACATTGCAGATGCTATCAAGGCTGTTGACTCTTATTCCAAAAAATGGCGCGAGGAGAATAACTGGACCGAGAGTTTTGAATTGCCCGCTTCTCGTCACCATCCCCATGTATCTGATATCCATCCTTGAGGCATCTACACATCCTGGAGTGAGTCTTAAAAATACTATGGGTTTTCCTTAAGGAAAATGGTGTTTGCTTACCCTTATGTTTTCAGCTAATGATGTTTTTTTTTCTTTTTTTTTTTTTTTTATGTTATTGTCAATCCCCTCTAATAATGAAAATAAAGATGAATAGCTTTCCATTCTTTCTTTCTCAACTAACTACCTTTTTTTTCTTTCATTTATTTATTTTCATAAAAAATTGAGAAATGAACCCCTAACGTTTTGAACCCTCCCACTCCCCGTAATGTTTTGCTAATACTAACTTGTTGCGCTGATAATTTGTAATGTTTCGGGAAGTTTTTACTTTTGCATTACTACTAACGTTCATTGTTATTCCGTTTCAAGTTTAATGAATAGCCACGATTGCTTTTTTAATATACTAAATCCTAATGAATCTGATCGTTTTTATATCACTTATCTTCGCTAACGATGATACAAAACCTTGTTATTTATTTTGTTTTTGTTTTCTGGATTTTCTCTAGGCTCATATATCTTGAATTGAGTCTTTACCACCGGACTGTATCCGCTTTTCTTGTAAATATCCATGCAAGACTTGGAATAGGCATATTGATGAGGGTTTTACCACATAGTCGTGCATATAGGAACTAAATAAAAAATGTTGACTTTACTCATATCTCTTCTATCGTTGCAATGCTCACTCAATTCACGATTCCATCGCAAGAGTTGTTATAGATACCAAATCACCCATTGAACCAGTGACCAGTTGTGTACGAATGAAAAAGTAAATAATCAATCATTAAAAATTAAAAAATTCTCGTACTTTATGTTTACTAAAACTGCTATATAAAATGAAAGAATAACCTCGTTTCGATGATAGTTATAATATTATTGTTCATATCAAGGCTTTTAGGTATCGTCGACAAGTTACTATTCAAGCATGGAATAACGAGCTTTTGCGAGCTTGCGAGACTTTGGTGTAGGCAAACAGAGGTTGCCAACTGCATTTCACAAAACATTGGAATTGGGGGGATAAAAATGGTAAAATTGAAGATTCGAACGGGTCCTCCTCCTCCGCCGCCACCAGAGGAGCCGAAACCGCAACTTCCAGCGAGCGGAGTCCCAACGGCAATTCCTAAAATCAAAATCAAAGCGCGAGAGCCTAAGGGCCCGCGATTAACAAAAATCCGCCTGAAACGTGTCCGGGAGCCGGGTTTGGGATATGATTCAGAAGCATCGGATCGAGAAGAAGACCCTTGCATTGAAGAGCAAATCATCCTTCGAATGATGCCAGGCGAAGACTGTGAATATGTTCGAAAAGCCATTGAAAATCGCGAAATAGGCAAGGGAGCCGATGTGTGGGTGAAGTTTAAAGGTATGAAGATTGTATTTGTGCGTGAAAGATTGAGTTTGCTAATAATTTTCTTTAGATCAACGACGTGCTGTTGTTCATGTCAATGGACATTTGTATGGAGCAAAATTAGTGGATTTACCGTGCGTTATAGAATCAAACAAGTCGTTTGATAAAAAAGTCATATTCAAAGCAGCTGATGTCTGTCAAATGCTTTTAGTCACTGGCCGCATAGACCATGAAAACGATGTGCTGAATACCCACTTAAAACAGTCCGATTATGTATATCCTCATGGTCTTACGACTCCTATGCACTGGGTTCGTCAAAAACGATTCCGTAAACGCGTATCCAACCGTACCATAGAAGCTGTGGAAAATGAAGTAGATCGACTGCTGACAATGGATGAAAGAGCGATTAGCACGTCAAGCGAACTTGTAGACCACTCTATGTTAGCTAGGGATTCCAGTGTTGCGTTATCGGAGGATATTTCGTTTGACACGATGCAATCAGCCGGCGTTGGTGTGGGTGACCAAGACCAACGGATACCTGGTGACATGTTTGATGGGATGGATGAAGATGATTTGGCTGGTCAAATCGAACAAGGAATGCTTGAACTTAGCCAGGATACAAGAGAGTCGACTGCAGAGCCCCAACTTGCTGGCGAGGAATCAGTTAGCGATGAGGAGGACGAAGAAGAGGAAGATGAAGAAGATAATGAAGGTATGTTTCTATACGAATTACTTGAACCTGGCTTATTTGCTAACGAACCTTTAGCTGATGATGAAACACGCGAAAGCAAACGACAAACAAGATTGGTGCGTGAATTCATTTCCGAATTGGAAACTTCTATTCAAAAACGTAAAAAAGATGCGGAAGAGGCCACGAATCCCATTTTACGGAATCGTTTCCTTGCCGATGTCAATCGTATGGTTACAGAATTAGAATTGAAGCGCACCCAGTTAGTTGAAAGCGATGAGCAAATTGAATAGTTTTGCTCTAAAACCCTTGCTTTTGTTTTAAATTTTTCTTCTCTTAAAAAGATTTTGTGCGTATCGTGTATGTTAATGAACTTAATTTGATGATAACAGTATGTACTTTATCCTATGGTAAAATAAATGAAGTTTTTGAGGAATAACAATTCAAGATAGTTTGAATGAAAATAGAGAGTCTCAAACGTCCTTTAAATGCTTAGAAACAAAACGATTAAAATTTTCCCATTAAACCACTGCATATCGAAAATAAAGGGCCGTAATTTATTTTCGCATGTTCTTGAATCTTTGTTCGTGTACTTCTACAATCCTTTGTTGTTCTTTTGCTTAATATTCTTATTATTTTTCGCTCTCAGGCTGGAAACAGAAAACCTTTACTGAACTGCTAAAATCCAGATTCTTACTGGAATCCCCTAAAAGCATGCTAGTATGGAGAAATAGATGGATTCAGTTTTGCTCTTTGAAATTTCTCCATAATTGTCGACGATTTACTTGGTGTCGTGTTGCAAACAAATCACCAAAAGCAAAAGGTGTACAATTGCTTCAAGGCGCTTTAGGGCCTCCATTGGAACTGATTCAACCAAAAGAAAAAAATATTTTGCCTCCTTTATTAAAGGAAGTTAAGCTTCAACAAAAGAAGTTCGCCGACTGCATACTGCTAACGAGAGTTGGTAATTTTTATGAATTGTACTTTGATCAAGCAGAGGAACTAGGTCCTCTATTAAATTTAAGAGTTTCAAAAAAGAAGACTTCCAATTATGAAGTTTCTATGGCAGGATTTCCTTTCTTCAAGCTTGATAGGTATATCAAAGTTCTAGTTGAAGATTTGAAAAGATGCGTTGCACTAAGTGAAGAAGTTCTTCGTCCTGCTGATGACTTTTCATCAAAAAATATGTATACTCGTTTTGTTGCGCGTGTAATAACTCCAGGGACTCTCATTGATGAAAACTTTATGGACCCTTTTCAGAGTAATTATGTCATGTCTATTATATCTCAAGATGCTGTTCATAATGTTGTTGAAGGAGACACCGCTTCTGGAGGTTTAGATAGAAAGTCTCATAGTCTTCGTATTGGACTATCATGGTTGGATTTGTCAACAGGTGAATTTTTCTCTCAAACTAGTGACAGCCAACGTTTAGCAGGAGATTTAGCACGTATCCAACCGAAAGAGATTGTTTTGGATAGTCGATTACAGGCCGGCAGCACTCACCCTATTCTGGACAGTATCGATCAAAATATATATTTTATATCTTACACCCCTATGCAAAATTGGAGCTTACAGCAATGGTCTTCTTACTTAGAGAAAGAAATTGATTCCTCATATGCAGAGAATTGCTCTGAATTAGAAAGAAAAGCTGGTTCTGTTTTGTTGTCATATGTGTCTGATCGTTTAGTAAATTCACATACAAACCTTCGCGCTCCGGTTCACGTTTCTTTACGAAACTCCATGTTGATAGATGCTTCTGCTATGAAAGGGCTTGAAATAAGGTCATCCCTACAGGAAAATCGCTATGCCGGCAGTCTACTGCATGCAATAAAAAGATCAGTAACTAAGTCTGGGTCTCGTTTACTGACTCAGCGACTTTGCTCTCCTTCTACTGATATTGCTGAGATCAATAGAAGACTCGATTTGGTCGAAGTATTCATTCATCAGGACCAACTTCGAACAGATATTAGGCATTTACTTAAACGATCGAATGATACACACAGAATACTTCAGCGGCTTTTGATGCGCCGTGGAAATGCTTACGATTTGCTAGGACTTTCCAATAATTTTTCTATTATAAAAAGTATAGAAAGTCTTCTTACTGAGGCAAATTCCAAAACACTAAAGCCGTTGCTAAATGCTTTTCATCAACATGACGCTTTAGCTTCCCTCATTTCAGAAGCTTTAAATGAAGGTGCTTTGGTGCAAAAACGTGACGAAGAGGAAAAAGAAGCTGAGGATATCGCTGCTGAATCAACAGAATTGTCTGAATCCGAGCCGATCGTCACTGGTGCTAGGAAACGATTACCCGTTTCTGAAAATGCTTTTAAGCAAAATTTTTTTGATATTTGGATTGTTAAACCCACGTTCAACGAAACTTTGAAAACTCTGCATAAGCGTATCGGACGCCTGCTGCTTTCCTACGAGAGGCTACAAAATACTTTGGATAAGAAATTTGAAAGCAAAGCAACTTTACGAAAAAGTCCTTCAAAGTTATACTATGTGCACATTAAGTCCTCCAGTAGCCTTATGCTGAAGGAATTTACGTCCATCTTTCCAAAGGCTACGGTGTTTAATACTACCAAAACTACAGCTAGCGTTCAACTTTCAGAATGGTCTTCTCTTGGTTTAGAGCTTGAAAGCGCTAAATCGTTCATTCATCAAGAAGAAGCTCGCGTACTGCAAATGATTATTGATACAGTGCTAAAAGAACACAGAAAAATACGTGATACTGCCAACCTATTGGATGAGCTTGATATATCTACGTCTTTCGCAGATTTAGCTGTCGAATGTGAATTTTCACGACCAGTTATGAATGATTCTCTATCACATACAATAATTCAAGGTCGTCATCCTATCGTTGAAAAGGGTCTTAAGAATAAATTATATCAGTTTACGCCGAATGATTGCTTGGTTGGGAATTCCGGCGACAATATCTGGCTTTTGACTGGTCCTAACATGGCAGGGAAAAGCACCTTTTTGAGGCAAAATGCAGTTATATCTATATTAGCACAGATGGGTAGTTTTGTACCGGCAAGCTATGCAAAAATAGGTATTGTGGATCAAATATTTAGTAGGATCGGGTCTGCCGATAACCTATACCATCAACAGTCTACCTTCATGGTGGAGATGATGGAAACTGCTTTCATTTTAAAGAATGCAACAAGCCGGTCTTTTATAATAATGGATGAAGTGGGACGTGGAACTACTGCTAGAGATGGTTTAGCATTAGCTTATGGGTGCTTGAAGTATTTATGTGATGTTAATAAGGCTCGCACACTATTCGCTACGCATGCACACGAGTTAGCAGAGAAATTCAAAGCATATAAAAACGTCAAATGCTATTGTACTGATATCGTTGTTAACGAGGTAAGCTTTTTATGTATAACCAATCGACTTGGAAGCTAACTAATTAGAAAACCAATACCTTCACTTTCGATTATAAGATTCGAGAGGGTGTTAACAAGAGATCTCACGGATTAAGAGTAGCTGAAGTAGCTGGTAAGCCTTGGCAATGAAGTCTACGAAACTAACAATATGCAGGTCTCCCAAAAGAAGTATTGGCAGCGGCTAATGAACTTCTCCAACAAACCGCAAGTCCTTAATTACTACCATTCTTTATACATTTACATATATATATATATATATATTATTTACGAATCTGAAGAATGAAGGAATACCCTCTATTAAAAATTTTGTCTAATGTCAAAAAATATCCAGCATTTTAAATCTCCAATGCGTTTTATCTACTACTTACTAATCGTAACATTCAATGCGTTTTGTAAAATTCGAAAATCGTATTTATACAACTTTTTTAACGTAGAAATCAAATCGCTAAGCAGGTAACCATGAAAATGCATTAACAACTCGGAAGTAATCAAAAAGAACTGTGAAAGACATAACTTTAAATAATACAAGAAAAAGGAGAGATGGGAGACCAGGAGCTCTCCAACTGATGCCCCTGATATTTTCTAATTGGTTGAGTGTAAGTTTATGCTTGTGAAGTTACCAAAAAAGCGTTATACTTTTTTGTTGTCTTTGGGCTTAGCAGACATAGAGGGTCCACTAGCAGTATCCTTGACCTTGTTCGCAACATCGGGGTTTTCAGCTTCTTCCTCGATGAGTTCTTCTTGTTCTCTCAAAATTTCAAGGCGTTGCTTATTTGAGATTTCTTCGCTAGGCATATCAACAACAGTTTCGTGGTAGAGTTCATCGGGGATTGAAGCAAGTGTATCCTGCAAAGCATCCCAGCGAGATTCATAAGTACCCTCATGGTATCCATAAGAGAAAGCGTTGGAAAGCATCAAAATAACAGATGGGATTCCGTGCTTGATACGCATTTCTAACCACACAGACATTTCGTCTTTGAGCTTAGCAGGAGAAAGACCTTGGGAACGAATACCACGAGAGTTGCAGGCATTGAAGAGTTCAGGAACAGACAAGGAGTTGATGCCCTCAATGTAGATGGCACGATCGTCCCGACGAATTTGGCGCATTCTAGAGCGAATGTTGTAACGAAGCAAGGGATCAGTACCAAAAGCATTCAAATTCATGTATCGACAAAGGGCAATTAATTGGGCACGAGACAAATTGTCCAGAGTAATGTCATCCTTGAAATATTGGCAAACATTAATTAATTCTTGACGAGAAGGAGATTGTCCGCTAGTACGAACCTTTAAAAAGAAATCACGGAATTCCTTTGATTTGCTGGTTTCGTCAGAAAATGTGAATTTTCCAGATTTAATAGTATCCCGAAGTACCCCGGAAACGTCGGAACGTACTTTACGGAGCTTCTCCTTCTTTGCTTGTTTGTCCTTGGGATCCTCAAAAGTGCTAGGAAGAAGGTTGGGGAACAGTTTGACAGCGATAGGTAAAAGCAATTCAGCAAAAGGAACAATGACAAACATCGAGAAGGGAACAAGACGACCAATGTCTTTGAGCGTTCTGGTCAATTGACGGCTCTCACGTCTCGTCATTTCATAGCCGACAGCCATTTTGTAAACAAGCTTTGAGGAAATTTTAATTTCCACACCGAGAAGTCTGGTACCGTCCCAAAAATGTAAAACACCTCCCTTTAACCGCTGCCATATGGAAGCCTTTTTTACTGGCGCCACAGGCTTTTGCTCAGGCTTAGGAGATTCCGCGACATCTTGTTTCTGGGATTCTTGAGGTGTCTGGGATGAGTATCTCATAGGGAACCCATACTTCATACCAAAATACGCGCTCTTCAGCTTGGAATCCGAAAGTGAAAGAGTAGTTTTGCTTGTAGACCTAACCGGAAGATATCCATACGTTCTGATAGGTATCATCTGCTGTATGAAGGGTGCACATCTCGGCACATTTCTCAATTGAGAACCTAAACACTGTTAAAATTCGTCCTTGTTTGCAAGTAAAAAGGTACAATCCTACCTTTGATCAAAGGTCTCGTCAAAACCTGATTTTTCAGCATAATGCCCTGTATGATATGTGCTTTCGGATCGTTTCTATGTCTTAAGTATCTTTTAATTATGACTTAATTGCGTACCATAACGAGTCAATAACACTCTTTAAAGCAGTATCTACGCTTCGTTACATTCATATAGTGACCTTAAATTTTAGACCACGCAATGTACTTTTATGGTACACGACGCAAAACATTTTGGAAGGATCAAAGATCAATCAAAAATACCTCAATGATACAAACCACCATGACATCAAAAGAATATAATCTTACATTATAACCATACCGAGTATATTTCATTAACCTGCTATTTCTATGAAGAACAAAGTAAATCAGTGGGCATGAAATGTTTCCAAAGAAGGGCCTATCTCATTCGATTAATTTGTCCAATTAACCCACATTTTATTGAAATCCCAACTGAGTAGGTGTGTACTTCGTGGGAAGATTTTCCTCGTTGATCTTGTTGGTTCTACATACACCAAACTAGTTAGGTAGGTAGGTAGGCATACATCTCAAGATCCAAATGTCACTCTCAGTCAGTAAGAGGTCAGTCATAAAGGAAAGATTTCGCAATGCTTGGTAGACATGTAAGACGAGACTTGTAGATGATACTAATCCATCCCATTCTTAAACTTCCAATTTGGTGCGATAGCGCCACGATGGGCGTGACGTTTATGTGCGTATTGTGCTGTATGTCAATTGTTATTTACAACCATCTACTTGCTAGATCTTGCGGACGAGCTTGTGAACGAGAACGAATGCAGCGCTTGGAAGTTTTTTGTTCGCTTTGCTTGCTCCCTGGAAAGATCCGTTGTTAAAGAAGTTTTATTAGGAAAAGTATAACATAATTTAAGTATTAATTCTTACACATGTATCATTAGTCACTCATCAAAAAAAGTCTGGAAAAAAGAAACAGATTACCAAGAGTATATGAGCAGGCAAATGAATGATGTACATATTCAAAACAAACAAGTATGACGGCAGGTGATATTTCATCGAGTAATAACAGGAAAGGGTTAATAAATGTAATAAAAAAAAAAAAAAAAAAAAACCGTTAACACTCAAAGAACGGGATAGAAAGAAAACAATATGAAAGACTGAATAAAGATGGGATCAAAATTAGGAAGTCGTGAACCAGCACATAATAAAGGTAAGAATAGGTTAATCATGAAATATGCAATTAACGTGCGGATTCCAACTTCGAAGCCCAGGATTCTAATACTTCACGAATATATTTCAAGCGTGACCGTAAATCCTCAGTGAACCAGCATGCTTCTTCCAATGTAAATACCATTTTCTCTTTCTCTTTGTCTAATACCATAATGCCTTGTACACCTGGTGAAACAACGACTTTGACGTGGTCGACAAAATTAAACTAAATGTTTGTTAGCACGAATACTCTTTACAATCTTCATCTGCACTCTTCTTTCTTACTTGATAGGTTCCGTTACTTAACCGAAACATAATTGCTTGACGAGTCCTGAGATAGTTATGCATGAAAACCATAGAGCCGGCATTTTTTATATCAATATCGTCAAGTGTTTCATCCTGTACAGCCCGTGATAGATTTTGTACCATATAGCTCTTAAAATGCTTAAGAAGATAAATTTTGTTTTTTAGAGCATCAGGCGCCTTGCCCGTCGAAAACATCGTATGTTTTGCCTCTGCATTCTTTTGATGACTTATGTATTCAATCACGTTCTCATCTGCAGAGAATATCAACGAGGTTTGATCGTTGAAATGCACACCCACCGACTCATTCGATAGCTGATATCCTAGACCGTATTTGTTGGAATAGTCAACCCATTTGGTGATGAACAGGATATTTTTCGCTGTCATGGGTTCTTGACTTGAGGCCACGGGTCGTGATTCAAGTCCCATGCCAATCTTCAGAGCAGTTTTTTTTATGTTAATCCATATTACGTTGTCTGATAAATTGCCAATGGAAACGGAACCTGAGCGTGTTTCATAATCTAAAGTACCAGAGCGTGTAAGTTTGGATTTCGGGACGGAACGAGACTCTTCTTTTAGTGCTTTTACTCTTGAAGGAAGGGTCTCTTCATTTGTCTTGCGGGCTGCTTCAAAAATCGAAGATAGCTTCGTAGAACTGGGTTTTGTTTCTGGTCCAATTTTCATGACTGGATTTACCCGATCTCGAGGACTTAAAACGCTAGGAAGAATGTGATCATCATCTCCCTCATCTGTTTTTAATGCATACGGTTTATTCTTTTCAATTCCAGCTGATTTGCCAAAACCGACGCCAGCTGCCGATGCTACATAATCCAAATTTCTTTGAAAGCTCGATCTGGATTGCGTAGAGGGCCATACGGGCTGAATAGATAAAATATCATCAGGTAGGGAGGAAGCCATATAACCTGAATGGAAAAAATCATGATTTGCTATTTCGTCAACGCTTGGACGAACAGATGGGTCTTGCGTCAACAGAGAAGCGATTAGATTCTTAGCTTCTGATGAAATAGGAATATTAGGAGGGAAGCCGTAAGAATTTGCCTTAATTTTTTTATAAATAGTCTTTACTTCCTTGTCTTGGAACGGAGGTTTTCCCACTAGAAGAGCATACATTACCACACCAGCACTCCAAAGATCAACTTCAAATGAATGCCCTTCTTTTGAATTAAATAGAATTTCAGGTGCAATATAGTTAGGAGTACCACATATCGTCATCTTTCGTTCTTCATCATCCATAAGCAAGGCAGCTAAACCAAAATCACCAATTTTTACATTATTGCTTTCGTCTAACATTATATTCCCGAGCTTCAAGTCCCGATGAATGACTCTTTTGTTGTGCATATATTTTAATGCTCCCAAAATCTGAAGCATGAGAAATCGTACTTCTGGTTCCGTGAGCAATTTTCTCTTTCGTAGCAATTCCATCAATGACTTGTGCTCACAAAGTTCCAAAACTAAATAGACATTTGTTTTATCTTCGAAACAGTCAATGAGCCCTACAACGTTCGGGTGGCTCATGGACTGATGCACTTTTATTTCCCCAAAAAGCTTTTGCCGAGTTTTATCATTCTGTAATGATGCTTTAGCTATAACCTTTGCTGCATATATATTTCCATTATCGTCTTTCACCCGAAAGCATCTAGCAAATCCTCCTTCTCCTATACAATCATAGCGGGTATACAGGATTTTTTTTTTACTATTTGCAATGTTGGTAGGAGGAGTGTAGCATAAACGAGAAGGCTTTGTCTTCTTTTTTGGAGTTATAGCAGCCTTTGGCTCTTTTACTGCGACACTAGCCATTTGAGATTTTGTCTCTTGACAAAATCCTGAAGGTGCCGCGACAACGTAAACAAAGTGGTTACTAGGGCAACACTATTTGTAAACAAACATTTCGGTCAACATGCGAAGAATCCTACAAATACGATACTAAACATACAAGAAAAATAGATTGCAACAAATTAATTTTAAAACGTTAAGAGTGATAGCTAACAAAAAAACGAGTCCAATAAATCGGTTTTAAGGCGAGATTTTCTAAATACATTAATAGCCCTTCTATATAAATAGAGATTCAAACGAAACATTATTAAGTTGCCCATCAAACAACTTGGTATGTAGGGTGTCTAAACGTGCCTTCCACCGAGAAGAACGAGCAGACTGTATACCAAGCGACTCGGGATTATTCAATAGCAAGTAGTCACGGCTTAAGTAAGCGTCTTGAGTACAAGGAACATATAGTAGCTTAAATGAATTAATACACAGTCTAGCTTTTAAATCAGATAGAAAGCAAAGCGAACTCATCAGTCTTGTCTGTAATGACATTCGGGCCATTCCAGATGTTCCTTCAAAAGGAATCGTTCTACATAAGAAAGGACACCGGTAATTTTTATAGGAAACGCAGTCGGTTCCCTTTTGAGCGATGTAATCTTCCAAATACTTCTTCCATCCTTGCCGTTGGCTTTCTAACGTCTCATCCAAAGTAACATTAGCACGTCGCAACAAATTAATAGAAAATCGCTTTGCGTCAAAATTCCACGCAAACCGAAACAACATTTCATCAGAATTTAGATACCGCTCCAAATTCATGCGATATAAAAACTCATCATAGGACCGTTTTGGCGTAGACCGGCTATTATATTCTTCAATGACACCCAGCACGTGTTTGAATTTTCCATCAGACACAATGTGGTGTACTTGTTTAGCTACTGACCATACCAATTTGTCAACCGTGTACAGTTCATAGGCTTTGTTACCATAATAAAAACGCATGTAATCTTCAAACTGATTCTGATCCAGGACACCGTATATGAGTCGTAATGACATGACGAATGTTTTATTGTAGTATGTATCTTCCTCCGGGAGCTCAGGTAATTCGCTTTCTCTGCTTCTCCATAGCTTGTGCTCTTGAGCCACAGGATTTGGTTTTATTTGTCTCTGAGCATCCTCTACGCAGTTTTCCAGATTCTTCAGTTGTAATAACCGGTCATATAGCATATTGAATAGACGGAAAAAGACATAAATTGCAGAATAGCCGTATTGCTCAACCTGATTGACTTCATCGGTTTTCATAAACGGAAACTTCTCATCAAAAGTTGTTTGGTTGTTCGGGACAGCTTTCTCCCGATTACTTTCGTCCAACAAACAATTTTCAGGATGACTAGGATACTTCAAACTTGCCACAATTGCTGCAGCAGGACGAGATAACTGCTGCTTTGAATTTGAAGCTGGACTACCGTTATCAGAAGGAGTATCGTCGGAATTCACAGCGTTATTAATAACGTCCCCTTTTTTTCTGGCAGCAGCTGCTGAACGACTTTGTCGCTGCTCGCTTATTTTTTGATGTTTTGAAAGCTCAGTCAATTGGGTAATCGAATTTGATCGTTTTCTGCGTATGATTTTGTTTCCATACATACTTTCAGCGGAAGAATCATAATTGGGGCCATGGAAAACAGGATCTAAGAACTTCGCTAATTTTTGTTTATCAATTCCAAAAAATAGAGGAAGAGTATTTTTAAAAAAGTTTTCGACTTTTTTGAGACCGGAAGGGGAATTACATACCACAAAGGTACATACTATGTAGCACACGTCGAAAAGAACATTCTCATTATCGTAAATGGTTGAAAAGTCAAAAGAAGTCTCACTAAAAAATGGGAATTGCATAGATGTTTGGCCATGTATGGTCTCTGCTTCGGCGAGCAAAAGCTTAGGAGTAACTATTTTTTTATCCTTAGCCTTAAAGTATATGCATTGAGGATCCAAACTTTTATCATAATTTTTAAATTCTGTATTTCTCCAAGTAGGCTGTAAAGATTCTTTCGCTGATCGCCATTCTTCTCTTTTTTCAATCAATCGTTTTAGAACTATAGGAAGAGTAGCCGAAGGCATAGTTTCTAAAGCATTCAGTATAATCTTGTAATGATCAGCGGTATATACTAGCTTGATTGTTTTCTCGTAAATACTTTTCGACCGCAAGCCTAAGCCAGGTGGTAGTTGATAACCTTTTTGTTCTTCTTCTGACATCTCTTCCAAACGGACCGCTAGATTGTCTAAGGTTTTAATAGTCCAGTTAATAGCCTCGATATGTCGATCAAACTCATAACGCTCTTCTTCCAGTTTTGTCATGGCATCCTCATAAGGAGTTTTTCGTTGGACAATGAAACCACTTTCTTCGGAAGCCCAAGTGGGATGACTGACCCATTCATCATTTAGAATAGACCAAGCTAACTCATCTCTACCACTACATGGGCTCATACGTTCCTCCAATGGAAGAAGACGATAACTTGGACCATAATCAGAGTGATCAGACGTGGCAGTATAATAAATATTAGGAAATTCTTGAGGATTAAAATGCAGAATCAGTTGAAAGCTCTTCCATAAGTCAGGAATGGATCGTAAAAAGGCAAAACTTCTGGCCAACAATGTATCCCGAGAAATAATATTTTGGACATAAAGATTGATTAGTTTTAAAAATTCATGATATATATCGAGACTCGGTAGTTGGTGTTGTACTTGTTTGAAAAACCCTATAGCATCAGCTTGGGAAACAGACGGAAAAGCTGTGGCTATAGTATCATGAACGGAGGATGGTGGAGTATTGAAATCAGAAAGGTTACTAAGTCGAAAGTTGGAGCTCTGAACCGTTCGTATCGGATATGACCCCAACGGAGGTGTTGAACTGTAAAATACCGAGTTTGGTAAAAATTGTTGAAACTGCTGAAGTAACGTAGGAAAATCGCTGAGTAAAGAGGCTACTTTACTTTGAAGCTCCTCCGCACTAATTTCAGAACTCGAAAATTGTTGAAGAATCAGCTGAAATTGCTGAAAGGATGCATCGTTGTTTTTTAATGCCCTTTTTACTTTTGCAACGCAACTAATAGCTCGGTGGTAGCAACTGGGAACGTCTGCATAGCTAGCGGCATAGGAGTAAGGTCGTGATACGGTACCAGTTGGAGTAGTAAATTGCAATCCGTTGATTCCTCCGTTCGACGGTAGAAATTGATAGGAAGAAGGAAGGAGAGTATTAAGTTCAAGTAGCAATTCTGGGAAGTCGTTCAAGAGAACGTGCACTCGTTCAATAAACCCGGGAAAATCAATACTATAAGAGGGACGTTAGTTGAAGATGTAAAGAACATCAATTTTCATACATTTGTTCGTCCAAAGCTTTCACTATCTCCACAAACGCTGTGTAAAGAGAAGGATAGTGAAATAGCTTTTCACCAAAAATGCGAATAAAAGCAGCCGATTCCTTCTCAATATCTGCCCTACTATTTCGATAGTTGTCATTCATGGGTACAGTCCCACTTTGATAGTTCTCGTTTATTGACGATCTGAAGTCTGCAAAAAAAAAAAAAAAAAAATTAGTTACATGTTCATAATAAGAAAATAATATACCATTTTTGGAAACCGATATTGCTTGTTCCATGTATCCAACTATTAAATCATCAATCTTTTGGGAAATTGATCCCTTCTAAGTTGTAGTTGAGAAATATGTAAAGGGTAGCTGAGGAAAGGTTAGATTAACCAAGGCGTTGTCGACTTTATCAAGAAGTAAGTTTGGTGGTTAGTGGAAGTAAGCTTAAGAAAAAACCAAGTCTTGTAAAGGCAGCAATAATTGAATTTAGTGTTGAGTTTGAACAGTAAAGTAAAGTACAAAAAATATCAACTCAAAGAGAATTCAAAACAAAAAAGAAGAAATGAAACAAGAGAAAAACAACTACAAAAGAAATAACAATTAAAACAACGAAACCACTAAACCACTAAACGAAAAATTTTACTCAAATGTTTTATATATAGAAAGTTGCAATCGGGTGTATTTTGAATAGTCTTAACTAAATAGCAAACTTTAAGTGAAAGAATTGTACAAATCGATAAACATAAATCTATAGCCAGTAGATGTATCGACCAGTCTGACGGAAGTGTAAAGGGTAACGGTCCAAATGAAACGTGTTTTTTGTATTTTAGGCTTATTATATTAAAAATAGGCATAAGATCACAAGCGGGAAGCGAAGGGAGGTAAAACAAGTCTGTATTCTCTTATGCGCTCATTGAACGTGCGGCATAGGAAACGGGACAAAAGTTTAGTTGGCAGAAGGGCAAAGGGACGGATGATTGGCAAATTCAGGTTGAATGGTACATTCATGAATGCCGAAGGATTGAAGGACCCTATTGATGTCCTTGGTCATTTTCATATAAGACTCACCTCGGTCATCGGGAAGAGTAACGCAAACGTGAACAGTAGCAATTAACTTTACGTCAGACAATTGCCAGATGTGAAGTTCGTGGACGGATTCAACACCATTTAATTGACTGATGAGGTACGAGACATCTTCTATGCGAATGCTTTGAGGAGCAACTTGCAATAAAATTAAAGCGGCAGACTTGCAAAGGGGAATGGCGCTGAGGAGGATGATAAAGGTGAGCAAAACACTTACGCAAGGATCGAATAGGTAGCGCCAAGAGTAGTCTGTATATCCAATTACTAAGGCTGCACTGATCACGCCGACGTTACCAAGGGCGTCTCCCAATACGTGAAGGAAAACGCCATGCATATTGAGGCTACGCTTGGGTTTGTGTTGATCTTTATGGGGAGAAGAATCTGGAATGGTTCCGTGGTTGCTAGGAGACTTTCTGGAAACATTGGAGCCAGAGGGGGAACCAATGTAGCTAAGCAAGGGGGAGTTCTCGGTGGCAGCGATGTCAGCAGCAGGATGGTCATGAGGAACACCTTGGAAATGACAACGGTTGACGATAGTGGAAGGTAAGACTGACTCAATATCATCAACTTCTTCTGGGAATTCGTAGTTACGAGCATTAGATGCCTGATGGTGATCGTGGCCATGGCCATGGGCATGGCTATGGTCGTGGAAAAGGAACATGCCAATAATATTGCTAATAAGGCCCATAGATCCGACAAAGAGCATAAGTGTAGGATTCGTAACGGAAGGTGGTTCAATAAAGCGTTGGATAGCTTCTAAGAAGATGAACATGCAAAGGGCAATCAAAAAGACGCCATTGGCTAAAGCACCAAGAATTTCAGCTCTTTGCCAACCATAGGTGTATTTAGCCTCGTAATCGGTGGAATGAGCGAGCTTAGTTGCCCAAAGTGCAATGAACAAACTGGCAATGTCATTTAGCATATGGAAAGAATCGGCGATAAGAGCCAGTGAGTCAATCGCATAGCCTGTAATAATTTCAATAAAGAAAAAGGTGATGTCGATAGTCAAAAGCAAGATAATACGGGTTTGGCGTGAAAAATCCATGAAGACTAGATCGAGAGAGAAACAGGAAAATAAACAACAAAATGAAAACAAAAATTAGAAATTAGGAAATGATAAACACAAAAAAAACGAAGCAGGCCAGGAATTTGAAAGGAAGGCAAGTAATCCTCTCAACAAATACTCTTGACGATTTTGTATTGATAAATCACTGAAAAAGATTCTTCAAAAAGAAGCAAATACGACAAATGTAGTTTGCTTGAGCTTCAGCAAGTCGACTTTGCCTTTCTCAATAAAAGAATAAAAACGGGCTTATTTTGTTTCGTATCGTATCGTAATACTGACAACAGTTGGTAGTTTATAGCTTCTTTAATCCAAGAAAGATTAGGATTAGCGATTTGGTGGTTTGGTTTGATAACTTTATATAATGCTTCTTTCAAGATCTATATGGTAAATTCAAGAAGGAAATAAGTTGGTCGAGCGTTCAAGAAAATCACATAAAAGGGATCGTTCAAAAAAAAACCAGTTGGGTTTTAAACGGAAAAAAGAAAGAAAGAAATGTCAGAAAACTTGCAAAAAAGGTGGTGGTATTGAAGTAGGAATACGGTGGAGATTGATATCAGATCATCCCTAAAACCAAGATGATACAATGGTTGAAGCATATGCATTATTGTTGTAACTATAAGAGCATACTATAACCATATGCTTTTACGGTTTAGGATAATAAACAAAGAAGAATACAAGAAGAGCCGGGGAAAGAAATATACGAAGCATGCTTTCAGTAAAAATGGATATTGAAATTTACGACTACAAGCAAACGTAAAATTCAATGGCCTTCACTTTTAACGAGTCTACTTGTTCGCTGAAGACTTTTTACACTATTCGATCCCAATCCAAGTTGTTATTTTGTTTATAATGTTTTCGCTATGAACGTCTATTTTCTTTTCTTTTTCTATTCTTTTCCACTTGATTAATCAATGACAGACTCCAGACAGTTACAACATTTACTAAAGTCTCTTGCTGCTCTCTTGAACACAATTTAAAGGGCTGAAGCATGGACCTGCTCAGCATTGTCAACTATAGAAGCGACAAAATCCAGAGAATACTTCTGAGTCATATTGAAGTCGGCAACTAGCAAGGAAGCAACGTTGAAATATAGAAGTCAGACTCACAACTTTCAGCTCATTTTTTCTTCTTCAATTATGCCGCCATTTCCTTCTTCATCATGACTATATATCTACTTCTAGGAGAATTTTGAGCTTCCACCAAGTGATCTTAGGGTAGGGTTCGTGGCTTCTTTGGTATCGAATTCACAAGTGTCACGAATGTGTAAATTCCCATATATCGGATTTTGATAATCTGATCGATTTTTTTTTTTTTTATAAAAGCACAACAAAAAGGGAGTTTGACAAAGAACAGACAACGTATATTCAGCATATTTCATAAAGAACCGGAATTTGTGTGTTTTTTTGGTTTTTTTTTTTTTTATTCCGCTCATTCATTTTTTGTTGAATTCCCCTTTAGGCTCTCTATTGGTTTATTTTTTACGCTATCCTTTTCTCTTTTTTATAATTACATTTCGGGCTTTCATCTATACCTAATCATGGAGCCAGTTCGTCTTTACTATAGCTACAACGATGTTCATAAAATGTGTGCTGAGCAAGCCAACCACATCCTACAAGTTTTTCGACCGGATGTGATTATTGCCATTGGCGGTGGTGGTTTTATTCCTGCTCGTATTCTCCGTACCTTCTTGAAGAAGAAGGGAAGCAAAAACATTCCCATTCAAGCCATTGGTCTCAGCTTGTATGAGGATCTAACCACCGACTCTCCTGAAGAAGTCCCAGGTGTCGAGGTCAAACGTACCCAGTGGTTGGATTTCAGTACTTTGGGTATGGTCAGCTTGGTCGGAAAAAACATTTTGATTGTGGATGAAGTCGACGATACCCGTACTACTCTTCACTATGCTGTTCGTGAGTTGGAGCGCGATGTTGCAAAGCAAGCAAAACTATTGAACCGTGAACATGAAAAGACTAGTTTTGGTATTTTCGTCGTTCACAACAAGGTCAAACCCAAGAATGCAGAACTCAACAAAGAGCTTGTCGAAAACTACTACTTTGCCGGCTGCAATACTCCCGACTACTGGATCATGTATCCTTGGGAAGCTATGGACATTGATGAGCATGATGCCCTTGTCGCCAAGCAGAAAGCCAAATTGTCTGACAAGTCTGCTTAAACCCTTCCTTATCTACTTGTTCACTTCTTTTGTATTTTCTGCGAGCAAATATTTCTTTTTTAATTTACATGTCGTTATTTTTAGATAATTTTATCTAATTAAACATTTACTGTTCTAATTCTTTGTACACCTTCTCGTTGGCTATCAGATGCTTTTTTGTTTCTTTTTATGGTTTCCTATTTCTTTATTTTTATTAATATAATATGGACGCGCCTTTTTGAAAGCCTCAGTCTTAGCATATATATTGAGAT
Organism: Schizosaccharomyces osmophilus; assembly: GCF_027921745.1. Classification (NCBI taxonomy): domain Eukaryota; kingdom Fungi; phylum Ascomycota; class Schizosaccharomycetes; order Schizosaccharomycetales; family Schizosaccharomycetaceae; genus Schizosaccharomyces; species Schizosaccharomyces osmophilus. Next base: position 449,893 of record NC_079239.1, on the reverse strand, counting down.
TCAGATTAGTCTTTCCTGTCAAACGCGATCAGTCAGTACTTAGCATAGTTTAGCATAATAATCATGAAATATGCCTCCATTTCACTTTGTGTACAACTGTAACTTTCTGTTGTGTTCAATTCATTGTACCATAAAATCGTTGCTTTTGGTTAGGGTTGGGCGTATTGATCCTGTCCAGGTGCAATACCGATCCTTCGCTCTTTCGATAGATTCTTCTTCTCCTGCATGGACGTAAACGTGTCTTTTGGTCTATGAGATACATTATGAGAAGGCGAGCTAAAGTCGTGGTTTTCTTTCAGCTTTTCATCATCATACTCAAAAACATCTTCCGCGGTAATCTGAATTGCCGTTGGTTGTTTTCGCAACATCCTTGCCTCTTATAATTATTCTGCGAGCTAACAAATATACAAGTGTATAAAAACTTTTCAAGATATTCTTTCTTCCTTGTCACGCTCTTTACTAATAGCTAACTCTGGGTAAGCAGCTTTGGGTTTCTCTTCTTTTAAATCCTTTTGTCTTTTCAATTGGCTATTTTTAAATCCTTTCTCCTTTCCGTATCTTCACTTTGAAAAATGAGTTGACCTCTGGTGGTGCTACTTTTGAACAATGCAAGTCGAAGAAAAAACAAATAAAGGCTGGCAAAGTAGACAACTTTTTTTTTTTTTTTACAAAGGATGAAATTCATGTGTTTATCATAAAAATCTGTAAACAACCCAACAATAAAAAGAATAAAATTGACAAATTTAATATAAAGTGTTCATTTCTTGAATTATACAAACTTAACCATCTTCTATAGTCTCGGGATTTATTTTCTGTATCCTACTTGCAGGACATATATTACATCCGTTTCAAAAACTTGCAAATCTTTTATTTTTACGTTCTAACCGTCAAAATACATGTTCTCTCAATTTGTCTATAGTTTATACATACTGAAATCGCGATATGTATACAAAAATAAAAAAGCATATAACAAAATAAAATATCAAGCATTTTCTAGAAAGATTGTTTATTATGATAAACGCCTATGATTCGAAAAGGAAATATCAACCTTTTCATTGGGGAACAAAAGTAAAGGGAGGAAATGAGAACTGCCATCAGGTGGTAAATACAACTTTTCGAGCCACCTAAGTCAAAAAGAACCTCAGAAACTCAGCTGCATATACTGATATCAACTAGAGTACAAACCAACGACTATCGTGAAATGCCCTGAGGTTATAATATAGGCTTTTTCCAAGCAATGAGCCGACACTTCCATAATTTTGGTGTGTAAACAAATATCCATTATAAGTGTAATTAGGGATATTATAATTTAGTAAATAAGTTTAGGACTGCTTCAAAACATTAAAGTAAGGGTGCGCCATGGCCTCTTTACAGGTTAACCGTTCCTGATGATCATAACGAAGAAGTCGCGAAAGGAAATCAATGGCATCATCATTTGCCAGCTGTCGGTTTTCCCGATTCACAAAAGAGTACCAATCACGTTTGGGGTAGTGCCCAAGGACGTTGTCGTATTGTCTATCTAAAACAATTTGGTATTTTCCAATATAGGCAAAAAGATCATCAGTTCCTAACACTTTTGCAATCTTCACCAATTGGTCATAATTATCACGGCCACGGAAGAAGGTATCTTTCTTAAAAATCAATGCCGCAAACATAACCCCAAAAGACCAAATGTCCAAGGAGTAATCTGTCTAGTTAGTATGTCGCAAAAATCCAAACTTTAGCTTTTTCTCATCCATCTTCTATACATACCATATTCACGGAAATCAACCAAAAGTTCTGGTCCTTTGAAATATCGACTAGCGACACGAACATTATACTCCATACCCGCATGGTAAAATTCGGCCAAACCCCAATCAATTAAACGAAGCTTTCTTCTTTTGTGATCAATCATAACATTATGAGGCTTTACATCACGATGCATAATACCTCGAGAATGGCAAAAGTCCAATGCCTTCAACAATTCATGCGAATAGTATCGAATATCATAGTCAGATAATGTAGGGTAGAGTGTCCGGAAATCTATGTTGTCTACATATTCAAATATTAAGGAAGGAGTTTTGCTCTATTAACTGGTTAGTATTCTGTTCTTCTAGACAACACGGATGGTGGAACACGATAATGCATAGCACGACGCCATAGGAAACATAACGTTTCGGTCATCAGGTCTTTCCATTTCCGTGTTTGGCTACAAATGCTGGACGTACCTCTGGATCACGAACGACATCAAGCAAAGCTATGATATTCGGGCCTCCAGTTAAGTTTTGTAAGATTTTGATTTCACGCTTAATCTTCTTATATTTAACAGGTTTTAACACCTTTATAATACATTTAGAGTTGTTCAAAACATTTATTCCTTCGAAAACCTCGCTGTATTTTCCTCGTCCTACTTTCCGTAAAAGCTCGTAATTGTCCTGATACCCAAAAGTGTCTTCCATGTTTTCATAGTCCCAATACTCACGCGGGAGTTCCTCATTTACATGAGCATCTGATTTTTGTTAGCATAATTCTTTCCTTTGGCTTCTGCCACTTACAAACCCGCGAAACTGAGACTACAGGAGCCCATTCACTCTGATTCATGATTGCAATCTTATTTTCTTCTTTTTTATCGCAGAAACCCTTTTTTTGAACCGTAACTAATTGAACACAGTATATTCAACAACTTTTTAGCTCCTGGCTGGTGAAAGGACGGTTTAAAAAGTCTTTGTACCTAACTCTCAAATCGTAGGGTTCTGATATAAGCACATGTCTTCGGGATCGGTGGTCAAAATACCGAAGTATACCGAAAGGGAGCACAAATATAAACAAACTAAAAACCGTAATAGGAACAGAATTAGAAATGATAAGAAGCTATAAAAGTGTTTGAACATATGTCATTTGGAATAGTAAAGTAATCAATATTTTTTGTTTACTTGCATTTGTTATAGCAATGTTCTAACATATACTGTTTGGCAGATCAAAATCCATAAGAGTTCTTACTGATGACCGTAGGTCGTAGATCGTCTTCATATTGTGTACAGTGGTCTTCCTACTACATATGGTAGTCTTTTAAGCTTGCTTTCTATAAATCCGATAGCTCAAGCATGCTTTTAAAATTGATGTGATACTCTGCAAGTTTCGAAGAGAAACTCATTGCATATTGACAGAGTGAACCGTATTTCCCATCAGCATTTTTATACTGTTATTTTCGGATGTATACGACTTTAGCATTGCCGATTGAATCTGCTTCAGTAGTGTTTCTAGTTTTATAAATCGTAGATTTTCCCTGTCGCAACTGGCCCAAGCTTCAAAATCGCCTTGCTTAGCATGTGCCCAAGCAATTGAGACATGGGGAAGAAAGTCCTACAAATATTTAGGTTAGACTTGTTGCTGTAAGCAGATACATTTTTGGTGAAATATAACGTACCTTTCGTAACTCTTTTCCCTCGAATTTTTTCATAAACTTATCTGAAATTTCTAACAGTTTTCTCAAGAGATTTACATTTTCGAAAGTTGCTTTCAGTACGATAAACATTCGAGTTTTCTCATCATTAAACAAAAGGCATACGTCTTGAAGCGTGTATTTGATTATTCTTTCAAACAGTAAGTAAATTCACTTCAATTGTATTTCTCACCTTTGCTGTAGGCGTTGGCATTCTTGTTTCCAAGTCGTAAAAGCAGCTTTCCTTTCGTCAGATGCAATTCTAAAAAATTCTGACAAACTCAGGTGCAAATTTCTCCCGACACCATACTCTGAAATAAATAGACTTCTAAACTCTGACTGCGAGGCTATGATATCCTCAATCTTTTGTTTATGGGGACCATGGAAATCCACTTATTGGTTAGCAAGTACTTTGCGTCGAAACATGTAAATATTTATACCATCCAGGTAAATCTGAACTGCCCATAGACCTTCCACATGAGCCTTCGTCCGTTTTCTTCCTTCGTGAAAGATGGGACTATCGAACGTTTTCCGTCTTTCTAAAAACGTTTGTTTAGTAATAAACCTCAATTCATTTCCATACTTCTATAAAGATCATGAAAAAATTCTGGGAGTTTAGGAACGTCTTTCACGTTGGCATCTGATTCCTCACTGCTTTCTGTATCTGAGCTGTCATACGGTACCAAAGACATATTTGAAATAATTACTTCATAAAAAATCTTGAGTTACTCAGATAGATTAAGGGTTCTCCAGACTAACGGCATTCGTATTTCAGTATAGTATTATTCGTTAAATTTAGAAACAAACGCTCATACTGCTCTCTAATAAACCATTTATTCGTAACCTTACTAAAATGAAAAGTTTACATTCAAGACAAAAAACTCTATTAGCACACACAACTAATGTACATATTCATACTATTATAAAACCTACAAAGTCAATTTACCTTGGAAGAATTCAATAGCTTCTTCGATGGCGGTATCAACATTCTCAGCCTTGTCACCAACACCTTGACAAGTATCACCTTTACCACCACTACGTCCTCCAATTTGTAAGCAAACCTTTTGAGACCATTCTTGAGGAGTGATCTTTTGCAAAGCCTCATTGGAAACAAGGCAAGCATGAGCAACCTTTACATTATCAGAAGCCACAAGGTAAACACTCTTATCTTTGAGGTTTTTCTTTGTATGAGCGAGAGCGAAACTCAAAGCCTTGGCATTGGCTGAGATAGGGACCTTAGCGACAACAAAGTGAGCTTCCGGGTTCTCCTTAAAATATTCAGCTATCACGTTGACAGCCTCCTTTTGCTCAGCAGCGTTAGCAGCCTTCACCTGATCTTGGAATTGCTTGGTAATTTTGGCAACGTGCTCTCTCATATTATGCTTGCGAACAGCAGATACGGTAAGCTTGGAAAGGTCTACGCCTATCTTCTTCAATTCGGTTTCCTTAGCAGCACCGAAAGGCATCTTTTCTAATTCATTTATGCGGGCGTCAAAGTCATTAGCGACGCGCGAAACACGATTAGCTTCTGTGGATGTAACTGATACGATCCGACGGATACCTTTAGCAATACCGCTTTCTTCGAGGATAACGAAATCTTTCATTTCACCGGTTTTATCAACATGAGTACCACCACAAAATTCAATACTATAATTATGCCACTCGGGGTTCTTGGGGTTTTTTATTAAAGTATCGATGTCAACACCGATACAAACAAGTCTAACTGGGTCGGGGTAGACTTCGCCAAAAACGGCACGCAAACCATTAATTTCCTTTGTGTCCTTTAAGGGGACATCCTTCGAATAGACTGGCAAGTTCTTTTTAATTTGATCGTTGCAGAAATTTTCAACTTCCAAAAGTTTATCAATAGGAACTGACGACTTGTAAGAAAAGTCAAATCTCATCTTTTCTTGAGAAACCAAAGAACCACGTTGGTCGATACCTTCTCCAAGAACATTACGGAGGGCAAGGTTCAAAACATGGGTAACGGTATGATTGTTCATCAAGTGCCAACGACGAATTTCATCATACTCACAGGTGACCTTATCACCGACGTTAAGATTGCCGTATTCTAAGAAACCAGTATGCAAAACGTAGCCAGCATAAACCTGAACATTGGTTACACGGAAATCGGCATTGCCATCAATAACGATATGGCCGGTGTCGTTCTCTTGACCACCTTGTTCAGCGTAAAAGTTTGTACGATCAAGCAAGATTCCAATTTGCTCACCAGATTCGAAACCGTTAGTGGCAGTTTGGAAGCCATCTCTATGATAAATAGCTTTCACGGTAGAATCTAAAGTAGCATCATCGTGTTTGTAGCTATCATTAGTCTTGGGGACTGCATCCATTTTTGCTAGATCGCCCAAGGCATGAACGTCCAAAACTAGCAATTCACCGCCAGAGGAGCCACTCTTAGTAGCACGCTTACTCATTTCCTTCGAATGTGCTTGAGCAGCTTCAAAACCAGGTTCGTCAATCTTAATACCGGCTTCCTCAGCCATCAAATGAGTAAGATCGACGGGAAAGCCATAGGTTTCATAAAGCCGCCAGACATCATTTCCTTGCAAAACGTTGCTAGAAGACTTTTTGGCGATAGCTGCATATTGCTCAAACATTTTTTCACCTCGATCTAAAGTTTTGGAAAAGGAAACTTCTTCTTCGTCCAATAATTCACGTACATCTGCAACCTTTCTGTGAAGCTCTGGGAAGAATTCTCCCATCTGTTCGACGACCGTAAGAGAGAGTTGGGAGAAAAAGCTTCCAATAGGTACACCAAACTTCTTACGGACATAGCGAGCACCACGTCTCAAGATACGACGCAAGACGTAACCACGTCCTTCGTTATTAGGGACACCGCCATCGCTTATAGCAAAAGTCAAGGTACGAACGTGGTCAGCAACAACACGATAAGCAGTATCGATACCATCCGCGTCCTCATCGCCCATTTTTCCAGTATAAGGACGAGCACCGGTAAGCTCTTGAATCTTTTCGAAGAGAGGAGTAAACACGTCGGTATCGTAGTTAGACGTCTTGTTTTGAATGACAGATACTAGACGCTCGAAACCCATACCAGTATCAACGTGACGGTTAGGGAGGGGGCGAAGAGTGCCGTCTTTTTCACGGTTGTATTGAATAAAGACAATGTTCCAAATTTCGAGAACATTGGGATCATCCATGTTGACGAGTTCAGGAACGGAGCGGTTACCAATACGATCATAGTGAATTTCTGAGCAAGGACCGCAAGGGCCTTGATCACCCATTTCCCAGAAATTATCTTTGAGGTCTCCAGGAAGTACACGAGACTCATGGAAACCAATGTCAAGCCAAAGTTGACGAGCTTCCAAATCAGGTCCTAAGCCAGATTCTTCATGGCCACCAAAGTAAGTGACATAAAGCTGGTCCTTTTCAAGACCATATACCTCGGTAAGCAATACCCAGGCCATCTGAATAGCCTCTTTTTTGAAGTAATCACCAAATGACCAATTGCCCAACATTTCAAACATGGTGTGATGATAATTGTCTCTACCGACATCTTCAAGATCATTATGCTTACCACCAGCACGAATACATTTTTGAGAGTCAACAGCGCGGCTAAGCTTCGAATATTTGTGAGATGGGTCTACAGTTCCCAAAAAAATAGGTTTGAACTGGTTCATACCAGCATTGGCAAAAAGAAGTGAAGGATCATCATAAGGAATTACAGAAGAGCTAGGAACAATGGTATGTCCACGCTCTTCAAAAAACTTTAAGAAAGTGGTCCTGACCTTATTAGCAGGCCACTCTAATGACTCAGTTGGGATGGTCATAAGGGTACGTTGATGTAGTGGTAAACGGTAGGTTGGAATGGTTCGAAATTTTTTATGAAGTTGAGATACGGAACGATCGAAACTGAAACTGTTATGTTTTCGTTTATATAGAGGTTGTATATGGAATCTTTTAAATCCTTTTATATGAAATATTGCAAAGCGGTTTGCATGCTCAAACATCCGTGGTGGAAGGAAGGTGGATTCTAACAAATGAAAGCGGAATCCTTATGTTATGGTAGAAATATTTACGGAAATGGTGAATTTCTAAGTTGAATGAATACTCCATATAAACGCTTGGAGTATACCTTTTTGTGGGTGGCAGCTTCAAGCGTTCCAAATAGCCTAGGAATGAGTATGGTCGGAAATCGGAATCTTGTGTAAACTAATATATTAAAAAGAGTAGAAGGCATTATCAATTACAAAAATCCTATAAAAATTTTTAATTTCGTACCCAGAGATGGCAATAACCAGAAAAACAATGAATGCTGGAAACAAACTGGTTGTTGCTAATATACAGGAAGATCAGACGGAATGCTAGTCAACTAAGTATTTACAATTACGTGTATACCTCTGAGCCTTTCCTCGCACCGTATTTCAAAAAAGAAACTCCCAACGCTTTCAAGGAAGTGTAAAGGTACAGTCAGAAAAAGAAAAGTTTTGCGGCATAAATAACAAAGATAGAGGAGCGTTGATCAGAATAAATGACAAGAATTAAAAAATTAGAAACATAGGGAAATTCCCTTTAATTTCCATGCGCATAAACTCGAGTAAGGCGCCGAAGTCTCCGCCACATTTATTGATCTTCTTCTGAGCGAGTTTGTTTGGATTCTTTCATGCTGGCCGATCTGGCTTGTTGCTATATAGGGTTAATAGGAAATAAAAAATAGTAAAAAAAGTAATAACTTGATTGTACAAGTTCAAAATAAGGAATTCATACTTCACGGTATTTTGCCAGAGAAATCTTCAATACTTCAGCATAATTCTCAAATCCGAGTGTATTCATAGCAAGCAAGACGTCTTCTCCAGTAATTGTCTTGCGCTTTTCCTGTGTGCACTGTTCGGAAGCTACAAAAGAGTTAGGGTAAGAAAGAAATGAGGCACCACTTACCTTCACTAGTAATAAATGAGATAAACTCACTAACACAATCCTGAACGCAATCCTTGGCTTCCTATAATTTGTTAATTTTGGTCCAAAATCAAAGCAAAGCGAAGGGACGGAGGGGTCCAATCGGCAACAACACCTTGATTTCGAGTTTCAAATAAAAATCTCCCCATGAAATAGTACTAAAAACGAAACATGCTTCTTTACTCTCTCATGGTGGCGTTGGAGCTCGGAACCGCATCTGGCAAGCAATTCATACTTTTGATATTTTAGCGTTTTCAGGAAGCGCGCTCTTCATTATACGCGCAACATTCGCAATTGGTAACAAATTCGTATAATCAAATCCATCCATACTCATTTTTGGGCAAGCCAAGCTTTTCAAGCGAATCTGTTGGAAACTAGGACGGTTAAGTCAACGTCGTCAAATTGGAAATTACAAGCTGCGTAGTAGGAACTTTCAAGAATTCAATAAGGAAGTGATTCAAAAAATATATTATACAATAAACAATTGCAAATACCAGATGGAAAATAATTGAAAATTTGAACTTTTGATTGTCGCTTCTGGGATGAAAACGCGTAGTGTTTGATGCTGATAGTGAACTATTCCGTGTCTTTTTAAATATTTACCGTAGTGGACTGCACACTTTACATTAGGTGGTCATCAAGCTCGTTTTCGTTCATTATAGTAATTACAGTCGTACTACAGTGCACATTATTGTAAACATGGGAAATAGCAAGCGGAGGTATACGCACCATACAACTACAAAACATTGCATCGTTTGATGCTTCATGTAGGAAACATGAAGAAAAAATAAACCAAAAGCTGCTCTTACAAATTTGGCGCATAACAAACGAACAAAAGGTCGCTCATTTGAGTGTCAGAATGGAAATTTTCTATTCACAAGCAAACGTGTTCGTTTGAGACTCTTTTTCCGTGTCGGTAATGTTTCTAAATTGTCATTTCGGTTCTTTCACCGTAAAGGATAAGCTATCGCGAACGTTTTCATTAGTCTCTTATTTTACTCTATTCTTTCAAGGCAGAAACACAACTTCTTCCCCCACTTGTTGAGTCATGTGGCGGCGGGTTTTTTTATGCTGGGCTATTACTTCTGTGTGAAGAAGGCACTTTGGGTGTTACTTATTGATGACGCCAATGGTAAACAAATATGGATGGTTTTACAAAAGGAACGAGGATTGAAGAGATTTCGACAGGATGGTTGGGTATGGAAATTGGTTCTTCAACTAGGAGTCTGTTTACCTGGCTACAGAAAGGATTCCCTTGGCATACGAAGCTGCTGCATTAGAGATTCATTTGATTCAATAATCCAACGTCACGAGTTAGTCTATTTTCGCAAGCGATTAATGTAGAGTTACATCCTATCTTGTGATTCATTAGAACATACTTCATTTGCCTCGCAAAGTCGGTCGATGGCCAAAATCCAGCTCATATCCTCCATTACGTTGATCCGACGCAGTTCATATTCTACGTTGTTTACGTAGAAACATGGTATATATTTGTACCGCAAAGTACCAATTACATTTCTTAGGCTGGAACTTTTTTGGATTATAATTACTTGTTGAAATCGCATTCATTTCTCTTTTAAATACCAAGAAGCATCATCATTGATAAAAGCGAACCAAAAGGTAAACAAGAATTCTATTGTAGAGGTTTGTTTTACCTAAACCAAGACTATTAAAGGATACTTCTTAAAAAACATGGATGCAACTCCCAATAATCCTGCACCCAGGTCGGCTGAGGATATGAATGAACGGTCGGCCTTACTTCCCAGATTTTTGGGCTCTCATCAAGGAGCCATCCCACAATACTCCAATTCTTATGCTCTAACTCCACTCTTTTATTGGATTAGAAGTACTTCGTTAAGTCTGTTGATTTTCACACTATTTGTTCATTTGCTACTGCTCATAAATCTTTTTATTTCCATCCCTATTTTAAGTCACCTGTCGACAGGCTTTACACCTATTGGATTCACCGCCTTGTCAGCACTTTTACTGGCAATGCAACTTACCTTTGTGTATTCTCCCAACGCTCCTGAACGAATCACTCAGCGTATCAACGCCCTTCTCTTGGTTGTTGATGTACTCATTGTCGTTTTTAGCCCGATTCTTCGTCACAGGGAAGGTTGGAGAGGCATATTTTTCGTGCTCTGGGCTTTCCTAATGAGTCTCTGGATTGTCTTCAGTGATGAGATTCTTCTTCGTCAGTACAAGGAAGAACATCCTGAATATACTACGGGTTCCTATGAGCATTCGACTTGGTCCCCTACTACATGGCCATGGCGAAGATTCGGCAACCTCACCATTTCTATGATTTTTTCCATTATCCTTACTATTCTAACTATCCATACTGTGTTGACCTTAGCTCTCCGTGCTTACGACGGTAATCTGACCGCACCTGGCAAACTTTACACTGTAACAGATAGTAAAGCTAAAATTCACTTGGAGTGTTTTGGAAGTACTACTTCTCCAAACCGCTCTACTGTCTTGATTGAAGGAGGTGAAGTGTCTGTTCACCCTTTTAAGGAATGGATCCTGAACCTTCATCATACTGCGGACAAGCCACGCAAAAATAATTGGAACCCAAGCCTTGTCAATGATCAAGTTGATCTTAGTTTTATTCCTCCTGATACTCGCGTTTGCGTTTGGGATCGTCCAGGTATGGGCTGGTCTGATAATATTGGATCTCCCTCTTCCATCGGCATGGTTGAGGATCTGCTTAGCGAGGCTCTTGCGCAAGCGGATGTGCATGGCCCTTATGTATTAGTTGGACATGGTATTGGAGGTTCCTATTCTAACATTTTTGCTGCTCGTCACATCGGAGAAGTGAAAGGCATGTTACTGATTGATTCTGGATCAGTCCAATCCTTGCAGCGATCTGGTGGCTTCAGTAATCGTTTTCTCTTATTTGTTCGAGGATGGCTTTCACCTTTAGGTATAAATCGTTTGTTTGGAACCGTTTTCTTAGGACGAAATAGAAAAGATCGTGTTTATGGATCTTATTCATGGACGTCCGATCGATGGGTAAAAGCTAAGCTGGAAGAGTCAATCACAGGACCCACATTTTCGAAATCAGAATTACGTTCCGCACAAGCTGTTCTACCTAAGAAATTACCAGTTAGCATTATCACTTCCGGAAATAGCTTGAAAAATGTGAAGAGATGGTCAGAAGAGCAGAGGGAATTAAGTAAGCTCACTGACAATACAATCTGGGAGATTGTTAATGATGCTCCACATGAAGTTTGGAAGACTGCAGAAGGTGCTAAGGTTATACTTAAACGCCTAGCTGAACTTTATAGTGGGAGATAACCCTACAATGGAAGGTAATAAAGCTCGCAAGTCATGCAGTATTGATTTCTATTTCTGTCTATATGCATTTGCTATGTAGCTTGATGACAATAATGAGTATAATTTAACATATGCTATGAATTTTTGGTAGCTTTGCTGAAGTTGAAGAATGTCGGATAAGTAATGAGTATTCGTAAACATTACTTTGTGATGTAGCAGGAAAATTAATTTCATAAATAAAAAGAATGGGCCTAATTGATTAGCAATCCTTGAAGACATTTGGAGCGACTTGAAAACGAAATGCTAATTTGAACTGGTTGTACTACGTAAATGCATACCCATAATAGAAATTTAAACATGGAGCATTGTAGTTACGAATAAGCAAAACTGAAACATTTGAGAAAAATATATTTATTTCTTAACGAATATATGTATCTATAACGTACAGTCTACTATTGTTTCTATGCGCTTAAAGAGGAGAGCCAGAGATGTAGAACCACTTGTGAACAGAGGGGTCGACATCAGCAGGAGGAAGTTCATTAGCAGCAGGGATGGATTGGGCAACGGAGGCATCATGAGAAACAGAGCCAGAGACAGTAGCGTTGGCCAAAGCAAATTCGGACTTGGCATCAGTCTTACCGTTAACCAAACGCTCCCAAGCTTCATTACATTCACGGACAACTTCCTCAGCATACTTGCTGTTCTTGCATTCACCGCTGAAGGCAAAGGAGTTTTCAGGCTTACCGTCAGGGATCTTGTAAATACGGAACCATTCGTTGGTAGCACGGATCAAACCGGGCATGTGACGCTCAACATCTTCGATGTCGTTCAACTTGGGGGCCAAAGGATCCTTGACATCAATGACAATAACCTTCCAGTCAGTTTCACCTTCGTCGAGAAGGGCCATAACACCCAAAACCTTGACTTGCTTAACTTGACCAGAGTAACCACGGACTTCACCAATTTCGCAAACATCCAAAGGATCGCTATCACCCTTGGCCTTTGTTTCAGGGTGAACAACGTTAGGGTCCTCGTAAGTTTGAGGGAAAGCACCGTAGTTCCAGATGTAACCGTGGTGAGGGAAGCAGTTACGGACGTAACGAAGCTTACCCTTCTTGGTGTCTTGCTTAATAGGGTTGAGAGTAGCTTCCTTAGTGATTTCAAGCTTAGCTTGGCTCCAACGAGGAATCTCAACAATCATGTTTAAAATGGTCTTCTCAGCATTGGCATACAAAGGGACATCGTGCCAAGAAGAAACGGGAGAGCCGTCCTTTTCAATGTAAAGTTGATAATCCAAGGTGTTCAAAGCACCTACTTGACGAGTACTGAATTCACTCATTTTGCCTAAGGGAATGGTGGAAGTCAACCCTCCGGTGCATGGTAAATTGGCTTTGAAGATGGTCGGACCTCGCAGACCACTAAACTTTTATATACAAGACAAATCAAGAATAAACTATCCTAACGTATTATGTATTTTATTTGTTCGGATTACCGTGTTTTGTACTACTTGTGTCAATGGTATTTCGTAGAACTATTACCTTCAATAAAACGTTCGGTCAAAGGAAAAAAGCGCACAAATAATTTCATGCATGAATGGTTGCTAATTTACCTTTTTTCCCAACTTGATTCTCTGTTTACTGCACTGGTTTTCACAGCAAAAAATTTTTTCTACGTAATTTGATATAACTATATCTGCATTTATTTTATCAGCATACATGTAGTGTTTATTTACAGGAACAAAAAATAACAATAAAATGTAAAATTAGAAAGTGAAAAATGTGAAAAAATCTATATTTAAGAGCTCATACTCGAATAAAAATCATAGGTGAGACTATACGGGTCTTTCAAAAGTAGCAAACAGCGTTTTGTGAACTGAACGAAGAGGAGGCATATAGTTAATAAGCATACTAGATATAAACTTATTGTTTATTATATTCATATAATCCCTATCCTTTTATTTTTATGAGGGAATTCACTAGCCGTGTTTATATGCTCTCGATAGTGTTTAGCCATTTCCATTAGGTAACTTGAGAGATTTCCATGAAAGGATGGCAAACCGTTCGAATAAATCAAGCAGCTCGTTTACCACAGTATAAATCTTAATACATTCCTATAATTCTATGAACTCTTTGTTGATTATATAAGATAATGCTGCATGGTACAAACGGTTCATAACTCAAATACCTTTTTCCAAAACAACCCCAAGTGACGGTTATAGTTAAAACAGTTTCAAAGAAAAACGATTTACTTGTTACAGGAATAATGAATAATAGCAATTGAGGCCGGCCTAGTCTATTGTAGTCCAATGAAGAAGAGCTGTTTCTCTAATCTGATCATCTACTTCGTCCTGCTTATACCTTACAAAATCTGTAAATCTATTTTAATTGGTATTTTATCGACAGAAATGCCTAAAAGTACCCATGATCATACTAAGAACCAAAGCAGAATTGAACATACTCAAATCTCGTCACTTATAAAGTGACAGCTCCTTATATTGTATAAGAAAGTTATTTTCACTTTAGTAAAATGTTTTGAGTTTCTTGCCTTTCATATACGTAAGTAGTTCACCCAAGCTACTATTCATCGATTTTTTTTTGTTTTCATATCCTTTTAATACTTCTTTTTCTATAAGTTTGGAAAGAAGTAGTTGATATACTTTGGTTTAACGAATGACAGTATATTCATTAAACACGTAAGATTAAGAAGACCCAAGAGCAGGTTCGAAACTAGGAATCGTTTTTAATTGTGATCGAGATATTGTCATTTCCAACTACATTCTCTTTTGCCATACTCAAGACGTAAAAAATGGGAAAACGAAAGGTAGCACCTCAACCGTCCATCAACTCTTATCTCAATTCCTCTGAGAATAAAAAACATAGAGGTGAAGATTTGTCTTCGACAGATAGTAAATTGACCTGGGAGATTTCAGAATCCTTGTACATAGCGACATATGGAACGCCCAAGAAATCTTCGAAAGTCGCAACCTTTGATTTGGATGGGACCTTAATAAAAACAAAGTCAGGTCGAGTTTTTGCTAAAGACGGAGGAGATTGGCTTTGGTGGCATCCTAATGTCGTTCCAACTTTAAAAAAGCTGGATTCTGAAGGTTACTCTATTGTCATTTTCAGTAATCAGAATGGAATTCCCAGACGCGCATCAACAGGTCACCAGTTTCAAATAAAAGTTCAAGCTATTCTAGAATCACTGGATCTCCCAGTCATTATGTATGCTGCCTTGTTGAGAGACAAGTATCGCAAGCCTTTACAAGGAATGTGGGATCACTTTGTAGAAAGATGGGATCACCCAATAGGTAAGCATTAGGTTCATAACGAAAGGATGAAAGTTAACACTTTTTTTCAGAAAAATCCCTTGCCTTTTTTGTCGGCGATGCCGCAGGACGTCCCCGTAATCATAACTCTACTGATCTAAAATTTGCCGAGAACATTGGTAT
Source organism: Schizosaccharomyces osmophilus (assembly GCF_027921745.1). NCBI lineage: Eukaryota > Fungi > Ascomycota > Schizosaccharomycetes > Schizosaccharomycetales > Schizosaccharomycetaceae > Schizosaccharomyces > Schizosaccharomyces osmophilus. Next base: position 434,807 of record NC_079239.1, on the reverse strand, counting down.
AAAATTCGATACACCTGAGCATTATTTCACTGGAGAGCACTTTGATCGCCCAGATTTTTCTTCATTTCATCCAGAAAGGTTTCTTCAAAAACATAGAAGCTCCCAACCTTATAAATTTGTACCAGCAGAACACCAAGAAATTGTAGTCCTTGTTGGCTATCCAGCTTCCGGTAAAAGTACTCTTTGTCAAGATCAGATCGTACCATTTGGATACGAACGAATTAACCAAGATACCCTAAAAACTAGAGCGCGTTGTCTCAAAGCAGCAGCGAAAGCATTAGAAAACAAGAAATCCGTTGTTGTTGGTATGTTTACCGTTGTATGCTATTGACTGACTTGAATTCAGACAATACAAATCCTACCATTGAAGCTAGAGAAGTTTGGGTTGGACTAGCTAAAAAATTTAATGTTCCTGCACGTTGTGTTTACGTAGAAGTACCCGAACTATTGGCTAAACACAATAACACCTTCAGATATATTCAGCAAGAGGTACTCGTGATTCATCAGGCTTGCCGGTCATATTTTGAAAGTAACTAACACATCTTACAGATTAAAGGCCTACCAGAAGTGGCGTACGTATCATATCGCTCAAGATTTCAGAAGCCAAGCACTGAGGAAGGTTTTCAAAACGTGGAACTTGTTCCATTTGTGTGTCTTCCGGAATTAGAAGATAAATGGAATCAGTGGTATGAATGAATGAATGAATGAATATACAAATTGTAGAATTTCAATACTATAACATATTATATTTAGCCTTAAATTCTATTTACTATGTCACCACGACCCAATTGTAAAGTCCAAAAACAAAATTCTGTAAATCCCAAACAATCATTTTGAATGAAATGCAGATAATAACCCATTAAAACATTATTTTTAAAGTAAAAGTTGATTAGATGATTGCACAGCAGCAGGTTTGCCTTTAGATTGATTAGAGATTTTTTTGCGTTCTCCGCCAGCACCAATGACTTGAACATCTGCACGAGACAATTGACGCACAACTTGTTCTTTATCAGAACCACGTTTCTTTTCACCCAACGCTTTTCGTTTTTCAGCGTGCTTACGACGAACTCTTCTACGGCGAGCTTGCTTCTCTGTGTGATCCATTTCAGCCTTCGATACGGCAATACCAGAGCGCTCAATAGTCTCGTCTTGGCGGCTACCCATAGAAGGCTGATAAACTTCTTGAGGAGCCAAAGCCATGGCGTCAGAAGAAGCGGTGGGTTGAGCCTCTTCCATTGTCAGTGTAGGAGCGTTAGATACAACCTGGACATTGGCCTCAGCGGGGGCTGGAATGTAGTGCCAAGAAGAAAGAGCATCCAAAGTGTAACTGACATCTTCGAACATTGCTTTAATCTCTTCATGATCACTCTGGCGCTTTTTGTCAGCGCCACTTTGATAGGTATTGGGGTTAGCTTTCTTCATGTACTGTTCCTCATAAATATCAGCGAGAGATTGCTGAGCCTTATTCTCATCAAGCTCGAATAATTCGCTTGGGCGGAATTCCGGAAGTGAGCTGGGTGCTTTACGAGGTACATCATCGAAACTCTTATTTAAAATTCGATTTTTTATGACATCTTCCAGTACAGAGGTTGTCTCTTCAGTTTGCACGGGAACAGGTTTTGCGCCAGTTTCAAAATCGATATCAACATCAAGAAGTGAGTTCGAAGGACGACTTTTGGACGTAGCCTCACCAACCATTGTCCAAGACTTTTTGGCGACGTTTTCAGATTCCAAGTCCTTAATTTGTTGACTAATTCGAGCTTTATCACGTTCATAAGAAGAGAGAAGTTGTTGAGAATCTTCACGTTCTTCCTCTTCTTCGTCGGCAAACAGGTCTTTTCTGACACGATCAAAAGTATTCTCGTCGTTTTCGGGTTCCTGGTCTTCTTCGTCAGATTCCTCTGGCTTTGGCACTCTCTTTGTTTTTTTCTTCTTATTAGCCTCGGCATCACGCTTGTTTTTTTTACTGACTTCGCGACGTCCTTTTGCTGATTTGGGTCCGAAAAAGTCTTCATACAAGACAGAATCAGCACGAGGGCCTCCTTCTTCCTCTTCATCGTCTTCAGGATCAACGAACAAATCGATATCGTCATCATCTTCATCGCCAATTTCATGATTTTGCTCGGCTTCCTGTTCTTCCAAAGCGACAGTCTGCTTGTTAAACTCGTCTATATCAAAAAATTTGTCGTTCAATCCAAACGCATCTTTTTTGGGTTCTCGATCCTCTGGCACTTGTTCTTCTACCTCTTCTTCATCAGAATTATCCATTTCCATGCCTTCATCCTCATTCTCATCCTCGACATTTTCATCACTCAAATGACCGCCTTCTTCACCTTCCCGATCAGAAAACCCTAAAAATTCATCATCTTCTTTTCCCTCATCCTCAACTGGGCTTTCCGGCGGTGATGTTTCTAGCTGATTTTCATCCTGGGCGTCTCCAGAAGCATAACTCTCTGCGTCTGACGGGCCTTCCTCCTCAACATCCAAATCTGGAAGATCATCTAATGTATGGTTTGCAGCAATTGCAAGCTGGTTATAAATCTGCCAAGCATCGAGGTTCTTGGTAACGACTTTTTGGATAGGACTAGAAGAAGGAACTTTGACAGCTGAGAAGTATCCGATGGCTTCCTCTACTAATTGATTTGAAGCCTTCTCATCCGGAAACAAAAATGCGGTAGGCTCAAGAATCTCCGCCGTTTCTTCCGCCATGAGATGTTACGGTTTTTTCAAAAGCTCAATTAAATTCAAATGCTCTAAAAAAGACGTCTCGCGACTCCTTCGTTTATATTAATGATTGTTTTTATATACAACAATAATATCAATTAACCCTGAATCCTTTAAAAATATGTTAAAGCAGCAACGCCCAGCCTTCAGTGCTCTGGTTTCGTCCCTCTGTTTATTTGAATTTTCTAAACTTTTTCTTCACTCCACGACCTTCCTTAAAGTATTTTAAGGATGTGGCACTTACTGTCGTTAAACTAGATCTAGGGTAGGGTTCTGTGACTGTCATAATCATAAAGGAAATGGAAACAATTCCGTCTCATAAACTAGCCGCAACCTTTTAAACTACAAAATGGGTAAACCCGCAGGATTGAACGCCGCACGTAAGCTCCGTACTCACCGTCGTGAAGAGCGTTGGGCTGATGCTCACTACAAGAAGCGCTTGTTAGGTACTGCTTTCAAGTCTTCTCCTTTCGGTGGTTCTTCTCACGCCAAGGGTATCGTTGTTGAAAAGATTGGTGTTGAGGCTAAACAACCCAACTCCGCCATTCGTAAGTGCGTTCGTGTTCAATTGATCAAGAATGGTAAGAAGGTTACCGCTTTCGTTCCCAACGACGGTTGTCTCAACTTTGTTGACGAGAACGACGAAGTCTTGCTTTCTGGTTTCGGTCGTAAGGGTAAGGCTAAGGGTGATATTCCCGGTGTTCGTTTCAAGGTCGTCAAGGTCGCTGGTGTCGGTCTTGCTGCCCTCTTCCACGAGAAGAAAGAAAAGCCTAGAGCTTAAAATCATTAATAAATAAAGGTGATTTGCTTATTTTGAGATACGTAAATTGTATGAAGAGGTAAAAAGGATAGAAATGTGGTGTGAGCGTTGTAAATATGTTTGATGTTAGTTGAAGCGGAATTGCTTTTATTACGGATCCTTAGATGAATTTCGAACAAGCATAAAATGGCAATAGACAGTCAATTGCTAAACATTAAATAAAGTAGTAGACTAAGATAAAAAGTATTTAGATTAAGAAAAAAAGAATAAAGAAACGAACGTAAATGATAAATATTGGTATTGAATGGCCTTTGCAGCATTATTAGTCCAGCTTAAAATGACTTGCAAGAGCTTGTCCCGTATTGCTCTCTTTGCTGTATGCTAATTCAACAGCGTATAAAATAATGGTTAAGATTGCAGTAACCCAGCGCCAGATCTCTGCTGAACAAAGAACTTGGTTGGTAAGAGAACCGAAAGAAGGCGCTGGATATAGGTGCTGAAGGAGCAAATTCGTATAGACGGCAATTAAGATACAGGGTGAGATCACTGTCCATAAGCTCTGTTTTGTTGTTCGGCTATATTCGAGATATACTATATTTTGTTGTATAGCTGGAAGAATCCGAGTCACTGCGTACATAACCGTTATACGATAAGCGAACGTAGCAAACACACTAGGTGCAACTGTCTTGATGGCTGCAACCATAAACAAAGCAACATTTGAAAGGGTCTTTGGGAAAATGGAAGAAATGGAAGAAAGTAAATGATGTACGCTATTGAAAGGTCAGCGGAGGTGTTTTCTTTTGAAAGCACAAGAAATTACAAATGTGTAAAATACTTACCTCTGTAATACGTCTGGTGGTAGGTAGTCAAAATTTGGTTTTTGTGTTGAAATCGTAATCGGATTTCCAAAGTCGGTGCAAACCATATAGACTGTGTAAGCAATGTATGAAAACTGTATATGGTTAGAGTGATGAACGAAGGATGCAAACAAACAAGAGACGTACCATTAAAGAAGCCTCGGAAAGACTAGCTCTTCCAGAAGAGACGCCATAAATGGAAACGACTGCGACAGCAGCCAAAGAAAACCCAATCATGACTGCATTACAATTTGAAATTGTGAATGAAGAAACGCGGTACAGTAAATATAAGCTCATAGAGATAACGCTGCTAGCATTCAGGAGAATGAAGAACTAAAAGTTAGAAAAAGGAAACACATTGTACAATGTAGAGGAAGGAACCATACCATCCAGTTTTCAGACTTGTAATGCACAAGCCAGCGACCCAAATGCCCAAGAGCTTGTATGACAAGTAAAGATGCGAGGCCTTCTAGCAGGCTAAAAAGAGGAGTGCAATGTAAGAGTATCACATTCCAAGCATGGATGACATAGTTTGCGATTTTATTTTGTTCAAGACTGGGGGAGATATTAAGGACGATTATTAAAAGCTGAAGAACGAGTAAAGGTTCAAGAAAATGAAGAATGACGGCAAATTTACGAAGTCCAAAAAGCTTTAAAAAAGCAACAGAACAAAAATACGCTTCCAGAGCGAGTGTCAAAACCTAAGGGAAACATTCAAATTAGTAAGAGTCGTAAACAGACAGAATTACGAAATTGAAAATAACAATTTCGTAATAGAAAGACTTCAAAGTCGTTCATGCATACCAGTCCACAAAATTTTCCTCCAACGTCAAATGCGATTCCGACCAGAACGATTATCACAAGGAAAAAGCTGAGAGATAAGAAATTGCCCAGCATTGCTATGCCATTTTTAAACCATTTCCCAACATTCATCCGCAGCTTCATACCATGGCTGACTTGCTTGGTTAGGGGTTCTAAGGTAGAATCGTCTGCAAGGTCTGTATAGCTCGGTTCATCCGCCATGGACATAGAGAGATCATACTCTTCTTCTTCTTCTTCTTCTTTTGACTTCATAGTTCGTGCTCACAATGAGATACCAACCGACGGACACTGCTCGCAAATCCGCTTGTTCAGTTTTGTTTTGGATGGCTCAGAGGAGAGCGTTACAAACGAACACTTGGACAAGGTGGAACAAACCAAAATCTCTTAAATTTATATTAACGCGACAAGTATAAAAAAGCGATTATTTTCACCAATTCCACCCGGTTCAGAACGTTTTTATGGCATTCGTACGGTAATGACTTGGCTGTCAGTCTCTTGTCTATGTTGTACGTTTAGCGTGGCATTGTCAAAATCCACAAACTTGGCTTTTCGTACTAGGTCATTCATCCGTATCATGTAAACAAAGCAAGGTGGAAAATGGAAATAAATATTGACTAAAAATCCCAAAAAAAAAAAGGAAAGAACACGTACCATTAATGTATCCGAATTATTTAAAAGCTTCAGCATCTTGGTTTGTATTACGGTCGTCAAAATTCATCGTAAAAATTATACCCTTTGTACAAACACTTCACCGTGCTGATGAGGAATTCGATCGTATTCTACAACGATCTTTATAGAACCAAAATTTAATTGACATTTGAGTCTTTACTAATAAAAATCATTTTCGTACAACCTATACGCAGTCCAAACGAACGTTTACATGCGACACAGGCTGATTTTTGTATGTAAACAAACCTTGGCATATCAGGAAACCTATGTCACCTCGATAACTTTACGGAACTTAACGTACTCCTTTGTTTAGAATAGCCGAGCATGTAACAGCGTTTTAGGATACTTTAATATACCTTAATAGTATATTATGACGTAAATTATAGAATGCTAATCTACCCTTTAAATGAGGGAAGAAGCCTTGTAAGTGCCAGTACTCTTTACCACCTACTTCTTCATTTGTTTACTTTGCTCATTAATTAACCAAAAGAAAAGAAAACATAGAGTTGATAGGAAGTTCATATTCGAATTCCTCACTATCTTCTTAATAGTTTCTTGACTGTTTTACTTATACAAGTGTTTTCCTAATTTCTCATTCCTTTTCTCTCTTTTGCAGAAGGTAATTTCTTCTTAATACATTCTTTGTTCTCGTTTTTATTTAAAAGGGTTTCTTGAATATTTTTGTCTAATCATCCTAATAATTTATCTACAAATTCGATTCATTCACTTTTGAAGATTTTTTCAGGATTATTCTTAATATATTACTTTAAATTTCAAAGGAAAACTACATCTATTTGACTATTTTTTCCTTGAACCCCTCTCTTATCATTATGTCTACAGAGCTTCGTCGTAAATTAGTCATCGTTGGTGACGGTGCTTGTGGTAAAACTTGTTTGCTTATGTATGTGTGCTCTTACACTTTATTTTCGATACTTACTAATCGTTCTTTTTAGCGTTTTCTCCAAGGGTACATTTCCTGAGGTGTATGTGCCTACCGTCTTTGAAAATTATGTCGCAGACGTGAATGTCGATGGTCGTCACATCGAGTTAGCCCTTTGGGATACCGCCGGCCAAGAAGACTATGACCGTCTCCGTCCCCTTTCGTATCCAGATTCTCATGTCGTATTGATCTGCTTTTCCGTTGACGCTCCTGAAAGTTTAGATAATGTACAAGAAAAATGGATTTCTGAAGTTATGCATTTCTGCTCCAGTCTTCCTATTATACTTGTCGGGTGCAAAAATGATTTGCGCAATGATCCCAAAGTAGTAGAGGAACTCTCGAAAACCTCTCAAAAGCCAATTCCTTATGAGGATGGCGAAACCGTTGCTAAAAAGATTGGCGCCTACAAATACCTTGAGTGTTCTGCTAAGCTTAATGATGGTGTGCAAGAAGTGTTTGAAACAGCTGCCCGCGCGTCCATGTTGAAATTCAAAGCCAATAATGGAAACAAGACTAAGAAGAAGAAGCGTTGCCTTATTCTTTAAACCTTATTTGTCTCAGCATTGATTGCCATGTGATATGGCTCTACTTATGTCAGCTTGTATCTAATGTTCATGAACTCCACCTTACTTTTCAGTGAGTCCATCAACGATAATAGTTTACTTTTCCCTTTTTAACTGCTTTCACTAGCATAATAATTTATTCTTATAAATGTTCAACGACATAATTTAATTTATAAATTAGGTTTTCCTGTACTATGAATACTATGAAATCTTCTGATCAAACAACGCACTGCTGTTTTTTTCTTGTACTCAGCAGCCTCCTATCATCTGCAATCGTCAAAGTCACTCACTTCTTTTGACTCTTTTTTCTTTTAAGGCTTTCATATACGCCTCAATTTCTTCTCGTAACGCATTATCTAGATTTTTGTTAGTACAACATGTACATCATGCGAAAAACTTACTAGGTGTAACATCTTCCAAAGTCAGAGGAGTGCGATTAAAAGGATCCGTGTTATCACTCAAAAGGTGTGCCTTAATAGTACTTCTATCAATCGACATTCCCGACCTAGGAAGAATCACAGGATCTTTCATAATCGTGAACATTAGCGGATCAAGGAAGTGATCAGGAGCCTCACCCATGTCTTCTTCTTCATTTTCCTCTTCCAACCTAAATTTCTCCACTTTGTTGACGAAATTTGAGATATTTTCAATGTCAAATGAAGACTTCAAGTTGTGTTTTCTAACAATTCCAAGAGCTCTTTCGAAAATTTCCTTGCTGTATGAGCGTCCATCATGAGCAACAGCTTCAACGAAATTGTCTTCATTGCACAAATTTAAGTATACATCCAAGATTGTGGATAATAAAGACTTGGGATCGAATTTATACTTTGTGGGATCTCGCACTTTTAGATTTCTACATCTAGGACCACATAGTGCTTGAAGGTTATAGTTCAACATTGCAGCCAGTCTCTCGACAATTTCCAAAGCACAAAATGCTTTCGGAATTGATGATGTAAACAATCGAAGCATCAAAATTGTTTCGTTACCCAACTGACAATAGACTGAGGCATGACGCTCCGTAGCTACCAAATTCTGCTGAGACTCTTGAACGGTTTGATTTGACTCACCCGTGTTTATAGCTTCATTAACTTTTTCCTGTAAATCGTGAATATCCTTCAACTTCAAAAGAGCCTCGTCTAAAAGGTATGTAGCATCGTTTAACATCAGAGCCACAAATTTCACAAAGAAAGGCAAATTAGTTTTCTGTTCTTGTTCCAATTTTCCAAAGTAAGCCGGTAATTTCCATATAGTACGAAAAACCTCACAAATGTAAAATCTAATATTAAATTTATCATAAAACTGAGTGGACTGACCTGTGGACTCGATTTCGATATAGAAACCCATCAAAGCAGGAATCAGCCATTTGGTAGCAACTTGCGATGTTGACAAAACGTCGATCATCACATCAGGTTGACCACGTTGACTCTGCACTCCGTAAAAAAGAATTTCCACAAGCTTTGCACGCAAATACGGGTTTTTTATATACGATGATTTTGTCAACAAAGTGACGCAAAATTCACACAATGCTTCTGATGGATGAGTACTTAAAGCAGAGGAAGAAGTTTTGAAAAGAGAAAGTACATAATCAGTAATGGCTTCGATAAAATATTCTGGAAGGTTTTTGAAGAGTTCTGGCGCTGTTTCTGAAAAAGGCAGCACAAGAGGCTCCTTTGGGTAATCAGATGCAGCGTTGTTAGCTACGCGCAACAGCCATGCCATGACGAAATTGAGGAAACTGTAAGATCTGGAAGTTTCGGATGACTGAGTGAGCATAATTTCATAGCAATGTACAAAGGATCGATCTAAATCAATTCGTTGATAAAGATGATCAATCTGAGCGGAAAGTCGTCGAGCTAAGAATGTATTTGAGTTCACGGCCTGTTCAGCTTCTAATCGCTCCCTTAATTTCTCTGAGTCTCGGATACTCACAAGTGTTTGCTCTAGAGCCTTAACGGCAGCATTGATGCCGAAATGATGATAAGAGAGATTGATGAAAAAGATGTCAGATATGAAATTATTGGATCCTTCAAAACCACGAGAATAAAATTCTTCAGAAGATTTTTGATCCGCATTAAGCTTTGTTTCCTCTTTGAAGTCAATACGAGGACGTCTGCGTAGGTACTCCGATTGTACTCTGTCTATTTTTGAGAATTTAATGTCCAAAAACGGTTCTGATAGTCTGTTTAAAACATAAGCCAAATTAAGCATACAAGCATCTGAGGTTATATTGAACTGATCAACGTGAAGTGATTGACGTTTGTGATTAACATTTACGACCATTGCAAGAAAATCTAATACTTTTTCGCGAATTTCCTGAGAAGTTCGAATAAGAGCACTGACAATTTGGAAAAGTTGCTCTTGGTAACTAGAAACAACCACTCTCAGAGAACTAATAGAAGATGCGATATCCTGCATAGAGCGATCCTTGGAATTTGAGAAGTAGCGATTTGCAACTTCTTGCGTAAAAACAGTAAGGCTTGAAATTCTTCCCAAGAAAGTTTTATACTCAAGCTCGCCAGGGTTTGTTGAAGGACACCAAGATGGTAATTGAGGAACTAGGGCAGCTACCGGTTTCAAAGAAACCAATTGCAGCAGCACTTGAATAACATTCATCTCAAATGTCTCCACGTTCATACGACTAATTTTTACTGATAATGTTTCCAATACGGGAACGAAGATTTCATCCAAACCTTCATTTTCGTAACGTGCAACAAAATCAACAATAAACTCTAAAGGTATCCCAGGTGATTTTGTAAGTAAATCAGCGAAATTTATGGTAGAACAGTTGAAGGTGTCGGGCAACAATATAGTTATGCCAGCATAACTTACCAAGAGGTATTTTAAGTTCGTAAGGTAATTGGCTTTAAATTGAAGGTGTTCATCCTTCGGCAATCTTTTTAGGACATTATAAATTGAGTTCCAGGAATTTAATAAATATTTAAACGTATCGTCACCAGTTGTCGACAACCTAGTTAATAATGCAGAATCAACATTATCTTCGTTAAATGAACAAGGGTGCCCTTCACTTTCCAAGTCTTTTTTAAATGACTCCAAGTAGTATCTTTCGTTTTGTTCCGATTCCAAAGTTATATTGAGTGTTTGGCTTGTTATGACATGTACCCACTCTTCACGGGAAAATGTCTTTGGCTGTGGACTACTTGAACGAGAAGGCTTTGTATTTACTTGCTTTTTTTCAATAGGAGGTCTAATAGCATCAGGCATATCTTCATCCTGTTTTATATTCGGTTTTTTGGGTTCATGCTCCTCGCTCACCTCGCGGCTTCTATCTGAAACATTATCACCTGAACTTGCGCGTTGTAACTTTGCAAGTCTTTTAAGGCGTATCTATAATTCAATTAGCATAAGTGTTTGACCTTGAACCGTACATTTTCTAGATCACTCATTATTGCTTAAGTCAGTGGAAGACGGTACGAACTACCAAGGCAATAAGTAAGACGTCTGTGACACCGTATAAAGACACTCAGTATTACCCAAAAATAACTTAAATATTTATTTTCTTCTATTATAAAAATGCTCTAACCATTTACTTTCAATTTTTGAAATCCCATTAATAAATGTTCGATCTTCATATTGAACCACTAGAAATAATTTAGTAAATTTTCATGATCAGTAACTTACTTGAAGTAAACATAATCCAAGGTATGCTTTTGTTGTTCATTGTACTTTTCTGATCAACCCAAACTGGTGATCCTGAGATTGTTTTATAAGATCCGTCATCCTGTAAATGTGCCACATTCCGAAAGAATCCTTGTAAAATACATTCTATCATTTTTGAGGAATCCGCATCTGTCAACCTCTTTTCTGAAGAAATGCGAAAGCGTTGCAAGTAGGGAAGGATGTGCTTTCGAATCTCACTAGCATGACTCAAAGTATTATAATTCAAGAAATTTGTCTTGCACCATTTCATATCTTTCTTTCGATTTAAAAACGATTCCAAGACTATTGGTTAGTCACATTGAAGTACAATAAGCTGGATTACCATTTAAACCAGTTAGAATATCACCTTCTTCAGTAATAAATGTTGCATGACAAGCAGTAGCTTCGTGGTGATTACTAGAAGGACGATAGAAGACATCCCCTGCCATCACAACAGATACAATATTTAACATTGCATTAGTACAGTCATAACTAGCAGACGAGAGGAGCTATATAGAGTCAGAAATAATCATTCGGATAGCATTGAAAAAACAATAAACTTACCGCTTTTGATAATCTTGCATCTAAGGGCAACTCCACCATTTGGAACCCAATAGGGTCGGTTAAACTTGAGTGATCATCGATAGCTCCTAAAAAGTACAAATCCTTTAAAAGTCATTAGCAACGTAAAAGTGATATTAGCAGGACGTACCTCTAAAGCCGCAATGATATGTATTGTCGGAGGGGGAATATAAAATGGAAATTGGTATATGTTTCTTAAACCAATCGCTTTTAGGAACAACACAACTGGCAACATATCAGCATGACTTATTTCAGCATCGCTTTCATCTTTTAAGGAATCATAGACATTCTTGGGGAACAACCGAAAACATTTTCCAGGATTGGTCCTTCCTGCCCTTCCAGTTCTTTGAACTGCATTAGATTTTGAAATCGGAACGCGAATTAGTTTTGTAATTCTGCTGTAAGGATTAAAGATTCGGAGCTTGCACAAGCCACAGTCTACAACATAAACAATTCCATCAATGGTCACACTTGCTTCAGCAATGTTTGTAGAAAAAATAACTTTTCTAAATCTCTTTTCGTAGATGTCAAAAACACGTAACTGCTCGTCCAATGTTAGACCCGAATACAAAGGCAATGGTACAAGCATTGGCAAGTCCTCTGGCGTTGTTATAGACAAAGCCTCAATACGTTTTACACAATCATCAATCTCTCTTCGATCTGTGAGAAATACCAAAATATCGCCTGAAGGATACGAGGAATTTATATTCAACACCGTCTCAATTGCCATGTTCACATAGTTTTCCGTAGGATTTTCAAGGTACATCACATCGACGGGAAATAACTTCCCTTCAATTGAAATAATTTTCGTATCAATTTTACCTCTTTCGTAAAAAAAATCATTTAAACTCTGTATGTTCGCGGAAGCACTAGCAAGGATCACTCTCAAATCAGGGCGCTTTAAAAGAATCCTGTAAATTAGCTATATATTTCTTTTCTCTTTTTTAGTTATACCTTTTCAGTATTCCCAAGAGAAGGTCTATATTAACAGTTCGCTCGTGTACTTCGTCGATCATAATAACCGAAAAGCGCTGTAAAAGAGGGTCCGTAAGGATTTCTTTTAGCAGACTGCCATCAGTCATATACTCAATTTTCGTCTCATCGGATACATTGTGCTCAAACTGAATCTTATACCCACACGCTTTCCCAACTTCTGTATTCAGTTCTTCTGAGACGCGAGTTGCAACACTTCTAGCAACCAATCTTCTCGGCTAACGAATTAATAAAAATTCATGTATAATAGAATCAAAAAAAGTGTAGTACCTGTGTACACCCAATTATTTTTCCTTCTTTCGTCCAGCCAGTTTCGTACAAATACTGAGGCAGTTCTAATATTCAGTTAGCAGCTATCATTGAAATTAAAAAAGTATCTCATACGAGTTGTCTTTCCACATCCAGTGTGCCCATGCAAGAGCGTGACTTGGAAGGTCTCAATGGCATACAAAAGTGGTTCTCCTAAAGCACCGTTAGTTCAGTGTTCATCCTTCAAAGTAGATAATTCATACGATATTTAAATATTGGTAATAGCTTTTTCTGAAATGCTAGATTGGTACTGAGAGCAGGTTTAAATGACTGAATGGCGAATTCATCCTCCATACTTTTTCATAGACGTTTGAAACAAGCTACTAACAAAGGTCATATATATGGTTTAAATCAGCTTACTGAAAACCAGCATATATAACTAAACTAAGGAAAGAGAGTGCTATAAACGAAACGAAATATACAATGATTATAGATAAAAAGTATAGAAAAAAAAGTAGGACTAAACAAAAGCAGGTATACAAAATTTATAGGTGAGTTTTAAGTCTATGAACTTACACTTTGGCCTGTAATGCTAAGCTCCAAAGTCCAAAATTTGCGACGCCAAACATTTAATGCTGTGTTATCGAAATTATGCATGTTTTCAAACCACCAACATTTATGCTATAATACGTTTCGTTAGTTAAAAAAACACCTAATTTAATGCCATTTCGGCATGCCATACCCCTGGGGTTCTCCAGAATCGCAGTTGTCTTTCGCATAAATCCGCATTTTCAGCCGTACAGCGTAATGTAGTAACATGGTATGAGGATAAGGACATTCGTTTTGGTTCTTTCACTCTTCGGCTCCATTTTTCATCTTTACCAAACCCGCTGCGTAGAACTAATTAGCTATATTATATACTAAGGTTGTACCTCTGTTCCTACTTACCATTCATTTAGCAGATGAACGAATGCTGACCGTTCCTTCTTATTACCAAAGAAAAGAGATTTCGGAGAAGTCTCAAATATATTATTGTTTTTGTAGTAGAGTTCCAAAAGCTTCTCCTTCACACTTGGGTTCACCCCTTGATGTGTTTTTTTGGATATAACATATATATCGCAGAACTCTACCAACAGAAAGACAAATGTCGTGTCGTTTAAAGGATCTTCTTTAATTTTGTACGGAGAGTAATTGGTGTTTTTGAGGAACAGTCGTAAATATATGTCCAATAACCAACTACAAGCAGCAGGATCAATTAGATGACACTTTAGACAAGTATCAGGAGTACCACCTTCATTTTTTAGTAGAGGGCCAAATCCTTGTATAAATAACATGCCAAGGAGACAGTGTGGTAAGTATAGCAATTCCGATGTATCAATCATAAGCAGCTTTCCTCGAATATTGAAATAAATATGCACAGGAAACGAGTTTAATAGATTGGTAACTTCATCGGTGAAGATATCTTTGGTATTAATTCGATCAATGGGCAATGCCATGTTGCTCCAACAGTTTCTTTCAACTATGTTTTCTTGCAAAGTCCTGTGTAAATTGACGCTTTAAAAAAAAACCATTATTATGGTAAAGCCAAAATAGAATAGAAAAATTATACAGCAATCTGTCTTTCTTCATAGAAAGACAGTAAAAGGTCGTAAGCGACTGTGCGTAGAAGGGAGGGCTTTGTCAATTTGCAGATCAATTTTCTTTCTTTCGTGAATAAAGTGCCTAATGAAAACGATCTTCAATATATATATTAATTTCTTTTCTGTAAAAAAAGTTAAACGCAGTATCCACCAAAGAAGCCTCTTTTGAAAGGGCTTTACCTAATCCTATTTCAACTATAACAATACAGTAATACATTTTTTTCGTTAAACATACAGAAATGCGATCTATAATAAGGGGTTGGAAGCGTCTTTTTCTTCCTTGGGAACAAAAATACCCATAGAACCTATTAATACTGGAATGTCAATTCGTGCAGCATTTGGAGAGTAAACAACTCTTAGCGTCCTTCTCGCCTTCACAGTTGCACTGTCGGCACGCTTGATGAGAGCCAATCTCGTGTTGACATTATTCGTCCAAACAAGACCCAAGGAAGGTATCTTAGGATTTGGATCTAAATCGTCCCATCCATTAAACCATTGTGACTGATAGTCCAAACTAAATAACCCAATTGCGTCGTAGTCCCGCGTTAGCCGATCACTCACTTGATTTGCAATAACGACAGCAGCTTCATACCGCCGGCTAAGATCTCGAAGTATAGATGCAAGCTTTCCCAATTGATTTCCTCTGGTCGCAATATTATTTAAATCCGTATAATGACTTTTCGACCGATTATACCTCAATTCAGCACGGTAATTAGCAGCGACACTATCTAGCACAACTAGCCCTATACTGTCTCGTTCAAAAAGAATGGGAAGCTGGTATTGAATAATGTGTTCTTGCGACTCCAAATCTGGACAGAGAATGGTATATACTCTGTCACCAGGGTTTCGAATAAATACGTCGCTTTCTTCAGCTTCTGGAAATCGGTCTGGTAGATACTTTGCTAGTTCGAATAGACGTTTTGTTTCTAGTCCGGATTCGGTAGATATAAACACAGCCGCTTTATTTAATCCACCAAAAGCTCTAGGAAGTTGGACCATTATACACAGCTGCATGCATAGTTGAGACTTCCCAGAACCACTTTCGCCGCAAATTTCAGTCAATTGACCAACTGGTATTCCACCCCGAAGCTTCTGATCCAAGACAGGGTCTCCCGTAGTTAAAAAGGATTGGACAATTTGTGAAGCAACCTTTCTCTTGGGCCGCAATAAGAGTGAAACCTGTTGTATGATTTGAATGAGCTCATCTTTTTTACAGTTCGTCCGCTTCTCCAAATCCGAGACATCAATAGTTAAGAGATCAATGGTGTTTACATCTGCTAAACAGTGAATACTTGTTAGCCACTCTTTACTGCTTTATGCCAGAAAAACGTACTTTACGACATACCATTATCAAAAGCTGCAGCATGTTTTTCGTCAAAATGAAAATTTGCAACATAGTTTGAAATATCCATCCATTTATTTTCAGAAACTATCAGTTCGAGAATTGAATTTACGAATATGGAAAAAAGTAGCCAAACTTAAAATATTCGTGTCTCTTTCTCTTTCTTGCTGAAAAAAATAAAAAAAAAGGATAAAAGGTATCGACTTTATAATACTAAAGGGTAAATTGCGTTTTACAAATGTTTGTAAATGCGACGCGAACACTGGCTTTTCGACTTTGGTGGTGAAATGTTGGAGTAGTAAACAAAAGTAAACGAACCATATAGACTGCTAAAAAACAATGAATTCACAAAGAATATGTCTATGAGACCAAAACCATTTCATCAGTACAGTAGCAACCTCCTCATTTTAAGCTTTTGTAGCATTGCCTAGTAGACGTTTACCATGCTGCCAACAAGGATGACCATGCAGTAACCTGGCTCATTAACAAAGACGGCATGGCCTTCTTTAAGATCATTTCGTAGCCGGAAAACAAGGTGCTTACGCTCTTCTACTCGCACATGGAAGAAATCTATCTTCGCTACAGACGAAAACACCAAATGCTACGGATCCCATGCTCAACCAAAGCGCCATAAGGATGTGCTAACAAGCTTCATTACACGAAAATAATACAGACACCATCAACAATACACCTCCGTTTTAAGACAGAATCTTACTAACTTGTTTTAAGCTTGCCTTGAGAAGTAGCAATTTTAAGTAACGTTTCTTCTTAAGGTGTAGGGACACTTGACAACTAAATTTCAGCATACGAATCCAACATTGAATTTTTTGAATCTTTTATTATTTATTTATTTATTACATTGAGTATATTGCTGCATATATTATAGGTTTGTGCCTTCGCTCTATAGAATTTCTAAAAGCACGATTCATACTACAACTCGAAAGTATTCTCGCTGAAGTCGCTGATGAAGTCTTAATGAAAAAAAGAACAATTTTAGGATCATCCAATGTATCAAGTTAACAGGAAAAGAGCAAACAAAGAGCTCGACAGACATCCACATTGTATATACGGTACACCGGTCAACCTAGAGGCGTATCTGGATGGTCATGATTTACCCGTCTGGAAACAGACAGCAAGGGATGAAAGAAATAGAAAACGTTTTCATGGTGCATTCACAGGTGGTTTCTCGGCAGGGTACTTTAATTCAGTGGGATCCAAAGAAGGATGGCAGCCAAAGGCTTGGTCAAGTTCCAAGAAAGATCGTGGTACAAAGACCGGTCTTTCTTTAGATGATATTATGGATGAAGAAGATAAAAATGATCAGGAAATGTCCAAGGTTTACAGTATCCAAAATGACACTTTAGAACGATCCATTCCTCTCGATGATCCGTTACTAAGAGAACTTGGACCAAAGCAATCTTCCATTGGTGAAAAGATATTAAGAAACTTTGGTTGGAACGGGAGGGATTTTGTGATTTCTCCAACTAAGGATTTTTATGAGCGAGAAGATTCAGCTAAGTACAACATTCATGGGCTTGGATATCAGCAAGACGAAACGATTCATCAACAGAAATCTTTGAATAAAAATGTGAAAAAAAAACCAGAAAACCAAGCTTTTGGCTTAGGTGTTGCGATAGACGATAATGAAGAAGATGAAGACCCATACAACATTGGGCCAGCGAAATCTCGATTTGATAAGAGTATTAGTTTGAAAAAGAAAAACCCTTTGTCTATACCTACCATTGGAAAACATACTTTTGTTTCGAAGAAAAGTAGAGTAAAAACAAATCCTTCACCTTCAGCCACCTGTATGGATGGTTTACCCGTTCTTGCTGGCTTCGTTGTAGTCTATTCTCCGGAGAATTTTACCAATCAATGGTTTCCCCCACCAGAAATTCCTGAAGGTTGGATATCACGATTCTCATCACCCGCAGATTCCCCTCCTCAGACATCCTCATTTAACAAAAGCACTAATTCTCGTGAGCGTTCTGAGGCGCTTTTCGGATCTGTGGAAAATAAACCGGATTCTCAGGGTAACCCATCACATACTGGTCTGTCTGATGAACAAGAATGGAGGATAATTGATATAGACACAGCCAAACATGCTCTTTCCAGAAAAGATAATCCATATACTGACGAACGAGCCGGGATGTACGAAATCTTCTTAAATGCTCATGTTCAAGGTATGCCTAAGCTTTTAACAGAAATGCGTACTCATTACCTCTCCGAGTTTGCTCAAACCGCGTCTTTGTATCGTCCAATGTCCAGGAATTTATCCATGCGTTTTACTTCTTCTTCAGGTGATAATTCAGCTAATGCTACAGCGATCTCGGAATCTACTGATCAGGCTTCAAATATTTCCTCTACATTGAGCAGACCACGACAAATATCAGATTTCTATCCAAGCCGCTTGCTTTGTAAACGTTTTCATATCCGTCCTCCCGAGGTGAAACTTGATACTTCTGTACTTTCAAGTGAACAGCCCTCTACCGAACCTTCATATGACAGTTTACCAAATGTGATAGATAAAGATCTAACTAGTCGTCCAGTTCAGGTTAAAGTATCTCCTGAAAGCCTTTTCAATGCAATATTTGGTGATGATTGATTGCACTTATGTTGTACAATGGTTAAGCACACATATATTTTCCATATCTAGCGTATATAGCCATGCATAAAAGTCTTCTACTTTTTTCTTTTCTTTTCTAGTTTAAATTTTTTATTGAAGTACATAATAAAGTTCATTGAGTTTGGTTGTTTGCAAAAGAACGTTCGTCTAATACTAATTCGCGAATCCTATATTTGACTCCTCTAAGCAACTGCCATATACGTGTTAGGTGTTTTCCATTTGATAGGACATTTCGTTAAATCGAGTATTTAGCAAGTATGAAAAGTTCAGAATTAGGGTGTTTAGAAAGCGGCGATCTTCGAATTTCTGGTGAGCTTATTTGTAAAATATGTCAGGATTTGTATAATTCTGGCTGGGTAACTGGCACTGGGTAAGTGAATTGAATCCATTTACAAACTAACGGTTAATAGAGGAGGAATTACTATCCGTTCGGGGTACGAACTACTTAGAGAAAGCCTATTTTTAACTGTTGCAGAGATGCAATTGTCATTGCTCCATCTGGCGTTCAAAAAGAAAGGATGCAATTAGAACATCTATTTGTTATGTCATTGAAGTATGAATGCATTTTTTATTAGAGATTGGGGAGTGTTAACGGAACGTAGAACTCGTGAATACCTTCATAAGCCTTTGCAAGCTCTCAAGCCTTCTCAATGTACCCCTTTATTTCTGGCAGCTTATACGTATGTACATTTTTGTTTTCCTTTTTTGATAAATAAGTAACCTATGAAGCTGTCGCGATGCTTATGCATGTATTCATACCCACTCTCAAGAAGCTATCTTACTATCTGAAGTATTTCCTAATTCAGATTATTTTTCAGCTTCCGGTTTTGAAGTACTTCGACATATTCCCCGTGGAAGCAAGAGAAATGGGTTTTATTCTGTGACAGACGCCGTTAAAATTCCTTGTATGGATTCATGTAACTATGACTGAATTGCTAACAGCAAATATAGTTATCAACAATACGGCTCATGAAAGCGATCTTCACGACAGTTTAAAAGCAGCTATCCTAGCTTATCCAGAGGCATGCGCCGTTATTGTAAGGGATCATGGCATTTATTGCTGGGGTGACACTTGGCAAGATACTAAAATGAACACAGAGGCTGTGGAATACTTATTCCAAGCATACTTGAGGAGCAGGAAAATTGAATATTGACAGAATAGCTCGTTGATTTTGAGTAACACAGCTTCTAGCTCTTGTAATATAATAAATACTTCACTTATTCATCTTCGTTATATTAACTCGTTCATCCTTCGGTTTTAGTTTTTAAAATCATACAATTAAATATCAAAATAATATTAGATAAGTTTTCTTTTCTTCCGCTTCCATTTTTCTTCATACGTTTTGTACCGTTGTATCTCTTTAATAGAACAACTCTTAAACTTCGTTTGAAGAGCCGATATTTGAAAGCCAAGTAAAGACTTATTACCAACTTTGAAGGAATTTTTGACTTTGGAGACTATGGCTGATTTTTTTAGATTTATGGAAGATCCATTGGCATGATAAACAGTACTTCGATAATCCGCTAAGTATCTTCTCAGGTTGATTTCAGACGTAGGTGTTCTAAGATTGCTTTTCATATCCTCAAACGCATCATCGACAATTGAAGGTAATTGGCGTCTTGGTTGTGAACCGGGAGGTTCAACTCGTAATTCATCTTGTTTAACCATCTCAGTTAAACCAACAAAGGACTGATGATGAAGTGTGTTTAATTTCTGAAATCTGATTGTTGGATTACAAGCGGGGGGAAGTAAACGAGGAACATCGCTTTTTAGTCTTAGTTTTTGCCCATTTTCAATTACTTTTTGAACTCTTTTATATGAAGCCTTCGCTCTTTCCCATTTCAAATCCTCATAATTTTTGGTCACAAGGATATAGACCTTTCCATCTTTTTTACGACCAGTCCTTCCCATTCTTTGAATCATACGAATAGGTGAGCTAGAAGTATCGTAGCAAACGATCATATCTGTATCCCCAATATCCAAGCCCTCTTCACCAATGCAAGTAGCAACTAAAACGTTAATAACACCGGATTTAAATTGACAAATAATTTCTTTCTGGATATTTTGACTCATTCCCGCAGACACCATAGAATTCGCTTGGCCAACGAACAGAGAAGTTCTTATAAGAGGCTTCTCGTTTGAAAAGGCTTTCAGTATTTGTTCAGCCGTATTACGATATTCTGTAAAAACCATAACTCTAGAATTGCTGGTCTGCTGAATCGCGTGCTGAAAGTGTTCTCTTAGAATGTCAGAAAGGTGCGTAATTTTCGGATGATTCGTAAAACGGTCATTAGCAATGATACTTTGCAAATGATTTAAATAAAATACGAATGGATTGCTTGAAAATAAATGATATAGCTCTCCAGTCTTTTTTTCCTCTGTTGCTGTCCGTATCTCATGAAGCTTCTGGTAAAATTGAATGATACCATGACAGTCTAGCAGATACATAGCATGAGCACAAGTAATGAGCAATTTGAAGTACCCAAATATTTTCAATTTTTCTTTATCTTGGTTATCCTTTTCTCTAAAAGAATATCTCCTTAAAGCCAGCAAAAGAACGTAGGCTTTCAAATTTCTAAGATCACAAGTAGACGGAATTACTTTCTTTTTTCGAAGACAGTCAAAATATGGAAAGTACATATCTGCAAAATCGGCTTTCAAGTATTGCATGTCACGAGTAAGTTCAACTTTGACAACTTGGATATTCTTATGGAAAACATACGGCCGAATGTCCACACTTTCCTCGTTACGAACAATAACTTTTGATATATGCAAGCAGTCAATGACCTTTTGTACAGCTGCGGTTGTAGAACCAGGAGTTGCGGTTAAAGCTAAAACTCGAAAGTGAGTATTATACTTGAGAATAGCTCGAATGACTTGGGCATAAGGATGACTGCCTGTAGCCTTGTGCGCCTCATCAATGACCAAGCAAACTATGCTTGTCGCTTCGATCAAACCAGATTGTAAATCATTATTTAGAGTTTGCGGAGTCATGAAGAAAATACGTTTCGCGTGGTACTCTTTAAGTCGAGTCTCTACCGAGATATTTCCATTCAATTCAGATGTATTATGTGCCGGTACTCCCGTAATTTCAACAACGGCAGTTCGCTGCTGTTGCAAAAGAGGCTTTGTAGGTGCAAGAAATATCACTCTTCCGGTAGGAAACCAGCGGTAAAAATTAAGCATCACGACAGCTGAAATGAATGTTTTCCCTAGGCCTGTGGGTAATGCTAACAAAAGGTTGTGGTAAAAAGCTGTTTCGCAAAAGCACCTTTGGTATTCACGAAATTCATCCATTTCGGGATAAACCCAGTCATTCAAAGCTTCCATATCTCTTTCCCAATAGTTCTCTTGTTCATATTCTGTTACTAATCTTGGTGTGAAGGTCAAATCCCGTGCTATTTTGCCTTCCAATGTCGGTTGAATGCTTTGTTTCGAATTTTCGTTAAAATGTTCTTGCAATACTGGCGATTCGGTGTTAGGTACCTTTGAAGCGGCTGGAGAAGTAAAAGAGGAATTCTCAAGTTCTGTCAATAAGGAAGTCGCTGCTTCTTCCCAACTTATGTCTGCATCCCCATCTGATAATACTTCATTTGAATTTAAGTGATCCTTTGGGTCACTTTGGATAGGCATTTATACTTGAAATGGTAAAAAAAGGCCAGAAAAAACGAGCTTGTACGTGAGTAAAAAATATGTCGATATAATTGTTTACAGAAAAAAAAAAAAAAAAGATTGACCGGGTTCAAAAGAGCGCTGAAGTGTTCTGTTTGAAAAGATTCTTGATATCAAAAGATATCCGAGAAAATTATATCGCCATGGTTAAATTTGGAAATTACTGTTTGTTGGTTACAAGTCACCCGTCAACAATAGCTTGCTTCAGAGGATTCAGGTTTCGTGGAACAGCTCTTCTTTCGTTTATTTCACAAAAGTCTCCGTAAAAATCCTGTAATACGCGTAAAATCTCGTAGAAAATCCAGAAATCCTAGAAACAAGTTTAGGAGAATAGCGATAAAGCTTTTCCAGTTAATATTCTTTCGGATGAATTAATCTTTATTTCTATTAAAGCAAGACTTCAGTTTTCAAACGAATGAACATAAGTCGACTTTGAGGTAAGTGGTAATAATTAACTTACAGCTAAGCGATAGTACGTGAATGTACAATTTTCTACTACCACTACCTTAGTCCGAGACGTTGAAATAACAAAATATCTATTAGTCAAGGGAATTTGTTTGTTAAGGGAATAATTAAATGCATATTAATTTCTGGTCGATTTAAAGTCAGTCAATAGCACGATGGATTCAGAAGAAATTCGATCTGCCAAGGCTTCCTTGGAAAAAGCCATTCAATCCAAGAATACGGAGGTAATTTTTCTTTTACATCTATTTTTTGATTGAATACTTTATTAATTTTCGGATAGACAATGCTCGACATCATGAACCGTTTAAGAACAGGTGTTGTTGCTACGGAGGAATTATTAAAGGTAATTTGAATTGAATTGAGAATTAATTCTCTTTAGAAAAAGAATTTCTTCCTAAAGCGAAATATTTCCTTCATATTTCCTTGTTGTTTTCTGAGGAATTGCTTTTGCGCAAGACAAAAACTAACGGGAATTTAGGAAACCAGACTTGGTTTGGTAATAGGAAAACTTAGGTCTTATCCGAATGAAAAAGTTAATGAATGCGCTCGCGAAATCGTAAAAAAGTGGAAAACCGATGTGAGCAGGGGTAGACCATTGAAAAATACAGCCACTGGTGGTACCAATGGGGCTTCTCCAGCTTCCAAAGGCGCAGGCGTTGCGACTCCTATTCAAAAACAAACACAGAATCAATCATCAGGTGGACAGCGTACTTTCAAAACGGACAAGGTCAATGTGAATTTAACAGACGATAAAATTCGCAATAATTGCGTTGGCCTTATTTACAATGCTTTGGCATTAGACACGGACGCTGATTCTTCTCTGATTTTAAAGCGTTCTGTTGAAATTGATGCACAGGTTTTAGCTCGTGCTTCTGGAAATACAGGGTCTGAGTATCGTAATCGGATGCGATCACTCTATATGAATCTAAAAGATAAAAGTAACCCGAAACTTCGTGCTTCGGTCATATCTGAAGATATAAATGCTCAACGTCTAAGCAACATGAACTCCGCAGAACTTGCTTCTGAAGACCGTCGTAAAGAAGATGCTAAGCTTGAGCAGGAAAATCTGTTTCATGCTCAAGGTGCTAAACCTCAAAAGGCTATCACAGACTTGTTTACATGCGGAAAATGTAGGCAAAAGAAGGTTTCCTATTATCAAATGCAAACTAGATCTGCAGATGAACCTATGACAACGTTTTGTGAATGTGTCGTTTGTGGCAACCGGTGGAAGTTTTCATAGTTTTCTTGGTACGGTAAATAAATTTTTAAAAAGAAGCCAGAGCCTCATTAGTGTTTGTTAGAATAATACTATAGCTAAATATGTTTCATGTGGGTGTTCTTGAAATGACTTTCAATACGTAGTCCGTTTCCTCTAAATCTCTTCACACAAAGTTATCCTTGCTAAAATATGCTTTTCTTGAAGGAATGCTTAAGTATTAGTATTTGTCTAGATTTACTATTAGGTATTTTGTTATTACATTCAGTCTTCGCTTCACGAAAAAATAATTTCATTCTTGTTTAAGTAAATTTACGAAAATAACCGTGAAATACAGAAAAATTGGGCAAGAAAGACACCACTCCCATGCCGGTCTTTGTGAACGGTAAAGTTACATCTAATCAACTATACATGGAAAGATCACACAAATTACGTCCAATTTAATTCTTTGCATTATCATTTACAAAATTTCATGATTTTAAGCTTGCTGGTATAACTCTTTGGTATGGGTTCACCACTACTACTAGAAAACGTATAATGACCGGGTACCTACTATTGCCAATTTTCTAGAATTTGGATTTCAATGATAAATTATCAAAAGGTGGACAGTTTGTCATGCATCCAAGCTTAAATGATTTGATAAGTGCGTTTGTGAAGAAATGTGTTAATCTTGAAATCGCTGAAATTGAAAGAAAAGGAAAAGGTCTACGATGTTTAGAAAAATGCGGCCCTGGACAGCTCCTATTGGAGGTGCCACTATCCAAAGTAATTAATGAAGAATTAATCATCGAACTTCGAAAGAAGGACGCTACCTTTGCCTCTATTGCCTCATCCGAAGATTGGGATGTTATGCCATTCAGAAAGCAGGTTTTATTCATTCTCTGCTACTTTAAGGGATTGCATGAGAAGGAGACGGAATGGAATCTATACTTGTCAACTTTTCCATCCTATGTTGGTACCCCAGTTCAGTGGTCTGAATGGGAAATACAGAGCCTTCAAGGCACTTCATTGTTCATGCCGGTAGTCGCCAAACAGAAATTTTTGAGAGAAGAATGGGAAGAATTAAATAGTACTCATGAAAGCCTTTGGTCAGGAGAAATCTCTTTGCCTGATTGGATACATGCCGATTCCTTATATAATAGTCGATGCCTTGAAAGCCCTTCGGGTAGTACAGTTTTGTCGCCTGTGGTAGATTTGTGTAATCACTCGAATCATGCCAATTCCAGATGGGATTTTACTTCAGATTCCTTGCAAGTGTATGCTGAGAAGACCATATCCAATGGAGATGAAATTACATTCAACTATGGTGCCTCCAAAGGCGCTGCGGAATTTCTATTCTCGTATGGATTTATTCCTCAGAACGTGAGAGAAAACACAACTGATGTTATAAAACTCTTAATCCCTAAAGATCCAAATGATCCATTGGACATTATTAAACGAAAATGCTGTAAAAGGCCACCTATGATTGAAATTGCTTCGGATTCTACCGGTATATGGTGGCACGCTCCATATTTATATTTCTCAATCTTGAATTATGAAGATTTCACCTGTTTTGGTTTGCAGGAAAATGAACACGGGGATATCGAACCACAATGGGAATTTGAAGGGCACAGAACTACCATTGAGGAACTCCCAGACTTGATACAAAAGTCTTCTTTGAGAGACTTGTACTACTTGAGAGTCTTTTGCCTTGTTCAGCAGTTAGCCGAAGCAGCTTTCAAACATAATATCGAAAGTGAGAATTCCATTTCATCTCGCAAAGATGCTGCTATGTATCTTTTGTTAAGGGAACGTAATCTGTTAACAAAGGTAATACCCTATATTCAAGGTTTCGTAGAAGAGTTTGCTCAGTCAGAAATTGTTTGTAATTATTTAGCTGCGCAAGAAACCGAAGGAGAACAATAGAAAAGTGGCTTCTGTAGATAGTATTTTTACCATTCTTGTACAATACAGTCAAACTTTTTTTTAGGCTGAAAATGAATAAGGTCTTTTTCTCAAATCTGTAGTCTGTTTTTATGAAAGCACTCATATATGCACCTTACTTTTACTATCGTTTATTTATTAAATTCTTGCTTTTTATAAAATTGTAATCTTAATTTAGGCTATTTCGCGAATTTTTCTTAAGCAAAACCGGTGACCGTACCATATTACTCTAAAAAAACCGATGGAAAAGCATATAACGGTAAAAATCTTTTAATTTTTTCCATTTGAAGAAGAATACACTGTTAATCTCTCAAATTGACTTGGATATTATAAAGGAAAAAACCTCATTCTTATTCTTACAGTATGGATCAAAACACGGATGCAGCAAAACAAGCTCCAGAATTACCAGCTTATCCACATGGCGGACTTGATGGAAATGCTCAATCATCTCAGTTAAATTCGTTTTTGAATCACCCTTCATACGCCTTAGGAAATAGGTTTTATAACAACCCAGGGTATATGGGGTTAAACTACGGGAACTATCCTGGGTTCAACTCGTTTTTACCTTCCTATAATGGCATCTCTCCTTTAGAATCTAACGGACCTGCGACTGAACCCATCTCCGCTTTAAGGACTATAGAAGGAATCGTCAGCTCCGTCGGTAGTATTGCTCAAGTAATGGAATCCAGCTTAATGGCAGCTCATATGAGCTATAATACCTTTGTTTCAGTAATGGACAATTTCAAAAAATTAAGACTGTCGATCGGCTCTTTATTCAGTATTGTTTCTTTAATAAACCGACTAAAGGTATTCATCTATAATATTCTGGGAATCAAATCAAATAATCCACTAACTATGAATAACTATAATTCAATTCGTACTGAAGAATACAAGCCCTCCTCTAAAAAGTCTAAGCTTCTTTCTGGTCTTTTGTTCGCTTCTCTTTTTGTTTTTCCATATGCAATTATAAAGATATCCAGAAAGATTTACGAAAAGGAGAAAATCATTGCAAAAGAAAAAAAATCAAAGTCTATACAAGAACTAGAATTTTGTAAAGCTGAATTTGACTTTGCAACAAGGGAACCAACTGTGGAACTCGCTTTAAGGAAAGGAGATATCATTGCTGTTTTGAGTAAATATGATTCAAACGGAGCGACAACTGGTTGGTGGTATGGAAGAAAACGCAACGGAGAAAAAGGATGGTTTCCTTCAAATTATTGCGCCCTCATTCCCATGAAAGGAGCAACAAGGTAGAATCGGTACTGAAATTAGAGAGGGATAATCAGGCTATAATTACGAACAAAACTAATATACTCTATGATTCAATTACTTAACCTTGAGCATTATTGCTATAATCTAATATAGGCTTGTTCCTGTAGTATCAAGCGAAATACTTAACTGGTAGACAAACTCTAGGTAAACAATAGTTCTATTATTAAATTTTAGACTACTAAAAGTCTGTAACGTTACTCAAGTGTAAACTGAACATTCAAAAAGATTCATCGATAGCTAATTCGAATTAAGCGTTAACATTAATATCCTCACTCTTAGGAGTGGATTCTAGTTCAGGAGCATAAGATACGTCAATATTATCATTTATTTCGCCCTGTCTGAAAATTTCTTGCTGCTCCTTTTCGGCTTCAGTTACGCCTGCAGAAAGAGGAACAGGAGAAGAGGATGAGGACGAAGAGGACGTAAAGTAATAGAAGCAAGTGATAACAACAGCGATAATAGAGAAAGCGACAGAAAAGATAGCAATGGCCATTTCGGGAGATTGAACAATAGTTGTAACGTAAGGATCCAGTTGAGCCACAACGGAAGGGGGAAGCTTAGCTTTAACATTATCATATGCATGAAGGAACAGAGTCACATACTTGTTTTCTTCCTCGTCCACATGCATAGATGGTTTCTTTTCAGTTCTTTGCTTAACCAACAAAGTTTGCTCAATTCTTGATTTGGGAACAAATGTTTCGTTACCCAAGCGTTCGGCATCTCCAATGGAATGGCCAAGGTAGATATTAGAAAAACGAATATTAGGTTGCATGGTCCAGAGCTCAAATCCAATACCGTAAATGGGGCCGAAATGAGATGGATGTTCATCATCAAAGTAATTGGGGTTCGCAATTTTGCGTGGAGTCCATTCACCAATATAATTAGGGTTGGGAATCATAGGAGGAGTCCAAGGGCCGCGGAAGTTAGGATTACGAACCATAGGAGCCTTCCACTCACCACAACCAGAGACTTCGAAACATTTGGGGTTAGCAATTTCAGGAGCAATCCAATCGCCGTCCTCTTCGTCATTCCAATCTTCGGGCTTCTTGGCCTTTGGATCAGCAACGTAAAGAGGCTCGTCCGCAAGCCAATCCTCGGGTTGTAAAGCGTCAGGATCGGGAATCAGACGAGGAGCATCTTCATCCCAGTCGTCAGGCTTAACAGCATTGGGATCAGGAATCTCAGCTTCATCGATCCAGTCTTGTGGCTTGAGGTCTTCTGGATCATAGACTTCCAAAGGAGGCAAGACCGGGGGAAGGAAATCGGTGAATAAAGAGCCAGAGCGAATTATATCACCGTTAACACGAACTTCGTAGGTTTGATCAGGATGAACAACAAGAGTATATAAATTGGTAATTCCAGGTTTAATAAGAGAAGCAGGCTTACTATCCAAATGCTTTTCAGAGAACACATGAGAGACGGGGTTCTCATGTTTAAAGATGAAGTGGACACGATCATTGATACCGCACTTATCAGGACCAAACATAACTCTGTAAGGCACAGCATTTGACATCTCCCCGTTAGGACGTTCTGCCAAAAGCTTCAAATAGGCACCACCACAGTTTAATCCTTCTTGAGCGTTGACTTCATATTGAACTACTAAATCTTTTTCTGGTTCGTCTACTGGCTCGTCGAATTCATATGAGATAGCGTGGTGAGCCGCCTCATCCTTCATTACCAATCCAAGTTCGCCAGCAACAGCACCCGGTGATTTGCTTTCCTCAGCTGCCCATTCACCATTGTAAGTCATTTCCTCTATACCATTTACAAAGCGTTTAGCATGAGAAGGAGTCCAACGCTCCGTCCAATCTCCCAAGAATTGTTCGACGAGAGGACCTTTAACCTCAGTAGGCTAACAAAACTAGTTAGTGCATTCATCCTTTGTAAAAATCTAGTCAGATAACCATTACGGAAATTTTTTGTAAAATTGAATAATAATCATTGTTTTAATTGACATTGTACTTCCGAGATGGAACAAAGTAGAATAGTAAACAACTTACGTTAAAAATTAAAGGTTCATATTCAATTTCATTATCGGCCACACAATTTTGAACATATAAAGAGCACAAAAGTGCAAAAAAAGATACCTTTTGGTACTTCATTTCGGACATATATTTTGGTGGTGGTGGTAGACAAGTGTGAACTTTCCAGGCTTAGGGAATTTTATGGTTTCTAGAAGGAATGAAATAGAAGAAATATTACATTAACGAGTCTGTGAACTTGGACTAACTTTTCTAGATAAACAAGGCTTGTAAAGATCTAGAAAAACTAATAAAATGAGAATGAGAATTGCGCTCAGGAAGTTCTGGTTTGAATTGCTTACAGATGAATATATGTAGGGAGTATGTAAAAGAGATTAAAATTACATGGATGAAAACATTTTAGAATGAAAAAGCATATAGCAAGGATGAACCGAATGCCGTTGTTTTAATACTGCTGTTTAAAACTTTGGGAGAGTACTTCCAACCATATCATAAGCTCTACCTTCCACTGTGCCATTTACAATTGAAATGCAGCAATTTCCTAAAAATAACAAGTCTTGTTTCCGTATTGGTTTCCCAAAGATGAACATCATTATCATGATACTGCTCATTCTAGCTAAATGAAGACTTACAGCAAACGCATACAAAAATTTAGATAACTTGACATTCACATGTCGCCATTTTATTTTATGACCTTTAAATGAGAAGCTTTTCGATAGCCAACCTGATGGCTTGGATTTGAGGAGCCAAATCACTAGCCTCATTGGTAGTAATACTAGCCGAAATCACAGGACGGCTGACACCGCAAGCGCGTCCAAGCGCAGCCTTGCTGGGAACAAAAACGTAGGGAACGTTCTTGTCTTCGCAAAGAAGAGGAAGATGCAACAAAATCTCGATGGGCTCAGTGTCGGCAGCCATGACAATGAATTCGCTGATACCACGGTTCAAAGTCTTGGTAGCCTCGTTAGCACCCTTGCGGAGTTGCTTGTAATGAGAGCCTTGTTGCACCAAGTCAAGAATTTGTTGAGTTAAGCCAGTGTCGGCTAAAGGAAAAGCCTAAAAACAGATGTTAGCGCAGATCTCGTAAAACAAGAATTAAAAGGTTTTTAAAAAGCTCCAAAGCCTTTAATGTAGTAAACCACTCAATGGTTTATCCACTTCATCATAACTTTACACATCAATTCGGAATCGAAAAGTTTCGTTTCGAATTGATACTTTTCCAGCATGCTCCTTTGTATTCTTATAGTATTAACATACCTTAGGATTGACAGACATGATTATACGGGTTCCTTGCTTGTATAAGTGAGTTTTTTACACCTAAATGAAATAGTTGCTCGCCCAAGTTAAGAAAAATTTGCTCGGTGACTTTTATTTTGTTACACAGGTAACGATGTCACCTCTGCATAAAATTTTGCAGAATCTGTTTGGAAAAGTGATTTATGGAAATAGAGTGAAAAGTAGCATTAAAAGGCCAAATAATTGAGCAATAAAAGGCATGAATGGGCGCAATTTATACAAACTGCCAAGTTAACTGAATAGTGAGAATACGATTTGGCGGTTACATTGTTACTTTGCACTCACACAGAAAACCACCATATGTGGTAACGTTGAATTTCAGTATTGAAAGTATGTTATAATTTGTTTTTTTCTCTTGTTGAATAAAAGAGGAAATTGGACGCTGAATGACTGAATGAAACTTATACCCTTTAATTTACAAGCTGCCGGCCATGGAGAAGTCCTCGTTAGTGAGGATAAACGGTACCTTGTGAAGCCCTGTCTTGACAGTGAAATCTACTTTTATAAGTCCTGTAATGAATGTGATACACTTCGGAAGTGGCTTCCACGCTTTTATGGGAAATGGGATGTAGAGCATGCAAGACAGCTACAGCTTGACATGGATGGTTTGCGAAATGATACAAATCTTGCGATGAGTAGTCGCGCTTTCATACTGGAAAATATAATACATGCTATGAAGCGTCCTTGTGTTATGGATATTAAACTTGGTAGACAACTTTGGGCATTGGATGCCTCCCCTGAGAAACGCACTAGGCTAGACGTGGTTTCACAGATGACTACGAGTGGAAGTCTTGGGTTTCGGATTACTGGAATCTTAGTATCAGATAAAGCATCTCACTCTTATACTACCTATTCTACGGCCTGGGGGAAACAGCTTGCCAATGATACGATTTTGCAAGGGCTTTCGGTTTTTTTCTCACCCTGTCCAGACCATCTCAGAAAGATTTTGTTAGAAAAGTTCTCCAGTCTACTTAAAGATTTCGAAAAAGACATTTCCTCCCTTTCTGTCGAGTTTCGGTCATCTAGTCTTTTGCTTGCATACGACCTAGAGAGTACGGAGGATTATATGCAAGTTCTAGAAAAAGAAGGAAGCCAATTGTATAATATGAAATTGATTGACTTGGCACATTCTACTTGGACGCTCGGCAGCGTAGACGAAAACACACTATTTGGAGTCCGGAGTTTGAGAGAATCCTTTCAAAAGCTGAGTCAAACTAACCATTGCTAAAATTTTTAGTTATGTTTATTGGTATATCTAGAATTTTTTTGCAAAATAGGATTCCCCTGCAGTTCTTGTTTGATAGATCCACACTGAGGGGAGTACCTGGTTTTTTTTTGTCTGTTTACGCATCGAAGCTTTGGATAAGGCTTCCACCTAGATACATCTATAGATTTTTTTACATAAGTAATGCATTGGAAATGGTTTTGAGCTGTTGTTTATGTTGTACATTTCTTACAGATAATCTTAAGTATTGAACGTCTACTTATTATTACATTATTTTTAAAAATAGTAAAGAAGAAAACCGAACATAAGAATTATGAATGAATGGTTTTTGAATGATTGTACTTCTAATGTTGTTCAACTATGACTAAAGGGCGACTCTGAATCCTCAGAGTTGCCTTAACCACTACCACCTCAATAGCATCCTTTCAGAAAATGGATACCGAAATGGCTGTTAGTATGTCAAATTTCTTACAGGATCAGGCAGCGAGAGCTCCTGAACAGTTTCAAGAATATTATTTCGTTATGGAAGATCTATATGAACGAAAGTATGTAGTCTGTGATGATAGTATATCAGAAACGAAATGAATTTCAAAAGTAGGGCCAAGATTAACCTTGTTTTAGATTATGGAAACAATTAACAGATAAACTTATTCAGTTTTTCGAAACGCCCGAAACTATTCCCTTACGACTTGACCTTTACACAAATTTCGTTAGTGCATTCCGATCAGATATAAATCAGCTCAAAGCTGTTTATATAGCGTTGAAGGCATTTGAATCTTGCTCAAATGAGGAAGCCTTTCGCAATTTAACCCAGCTGATTGAAGGTATTGATGAAGAGAAATTTAAGGATGCCTATGTTTATGCTTTGGTTGCTATTGGTCGAATCAAACTTGTCTTTAATGATTTGGATGCAGCAAGAGATATTTTAATTAAAGCCGATAAAGTTATTGAGCGAATTGATTATGTGGAAAATATCATTCATGCTTCATATTATAGCGTTAGTGCGGATTACTACAAGGCCAAAGCCGATTATGCCCAATACTATCGCCATTGCCTTCTTTACCTGTCCTGCGTTGATTTAGAACAACTATCTCGAATGGAAATGGAAGAGCGCGCTGTTGACCTTAGTGTCGCTGCTATTTTGGGTGACATTTATAACTTTGGTGAGCTTTTGCTACACCCTGTTTTCCAGGTTTTAGTGGGTACTCAGCATGAATGGCTACATGACCTTGTTGTGGCTATGAATGTTGGTGACTTGGCTAAATATGAGCGTCTCATGGCACACATCAACAAAATTCCTCTTTTGCAAAGTTCTGTGGGTCTACTCGGCCAGAAAGTACGTCTTATGGCATTGATTGAGCTTGTTTTCCAGTTACCTCCCAATCAACGTACTCTAACTTTTCACACCATTGCTAAAGCAACTCGTATCCCTTCCCATGAAGTTGAGTTGTTAATTATGCGTGCCCTCAGCGTTGGTTTAATTACGGGGTTGATTGACCAAGTTGCACAGATCGTAAATATTTCTTCTGTTCAATCAAGAATCCTCAACCACTCTCAAGTTGCCAGTATGGAAACACGCTTACGTGATTGGAATCAAAACATCCATTCATTGAATAATATTGTTGAAGCTTCTGGCAAAGGAGTTTTTGTTTAATGTTTTGCGTTTATGCATATGAAAATGGAAGAACATAAAAAATTCAAATCATGACATTGATAGAAATTCAACTAGATAAAATGAATTTGATGGTTTTCTTATCTTTAAAGCATTCAAAAGGAGCGGAATGTACTACAAAAATGTTAAACCAGCTAGGCAATTTTCAAAGATGTTTCATCTACTGGATAAAGAATCCAACAGAATCCATAAAGCCCTATAAACAATTAGTAAAACGTTGAATTAACGAAGTTTAATCTTGTCTTACCGCCAGCGTTCCGTAAAAGCCAACCAATCTGGAATTTTCAGGAATTTTATACAGTTTTTGACCACCGCCATTTGCATTACCAAAAAAGGGGCTAGTGTTGCCATTTTCCAAAATAATACTAATTCCATCTACCCAGGCTCCACTACGAATAAGAAACCCGGAAATACTGCTGCCTGTTGTGTCGAAATCGTGAGGACTTCCCCCACAATTTCCAAGAAGGGCAGATTCTGAACCAAAAAAGACTTCAATACCATCTAAAGCAAGACCACAATGCACGCGTACTTTAGTGATTTTCTTGTCGGGTGAAAATAAAAGATTAGTTAGTTCATTCCCGTTGCATCCACGAAGACCAAATCTTTCGGAGCGATATATATTACCAAAATTGGTAGAGATCTTTGCATTCCTAATGATTCCAGGAACATCACTCAAATCCATCGTTTTGTAATTCCTAGTTAGGATTCGGATACGATAGTCTTGACCAGAATCGGCGTTCGACAGCGATCGAATCTCTGCATCAGTAAAAGCAGCTTTCTCCTCAGGAGGATTGAAAATTTTCCATCCCTTGGTCTGACCATTATATTCAATTTCCGCAAGGAATATCCCAGCATCATTTGTAAACACTATCTGATCGCCACTTACATAGTAACTTGTTTCAACGTCTGATGGATAAGGCTGATCAAAAGGAAGTCGGAAAAGTGGATGATAATAAAATCTTAATAGGTCTAAGTAATGCCACGAGCATTCATCTTTTGGAAGTACGGGAGCAAGACCTTTACTTCCTGTACGGACACATTCAAATTCTCTCGTTGTAAAGCTACGGTTAAAAATTGGGTAAGAACGTAGCATAATGCCATCTGGCTGATGAGGGCATCCAAGGGTATGACCAAGTTCATGTAGTATAGCTCCAATTCCAATATTAGCACACTCCCAGACAGTAGAACTTTCATTAGCATCGTTTGCTAAGTAATCGGGAAGCCTTCTGACATCGCTGAAAACAGGTACAACATATTCTAAAGCGCTAGGAAAAGAATGCAAAGAATGGGAACCAAAGACACCTAGTTTATGCATATCAGTACCACCTCCTAAAGCAACATGGCCTCGGACTTCTTTTGAAGAAGGATCATAGCGAGTATCTAACAACATGCAGATGTAATGCCATGGCTCTGGAAGATTCAATTTATCAACGGCATTTCCAGCAACGTGAAAAAGTTGATCAGGCGGAGTAGATCGAATTTCTTCAGCCGTTTTGTCTGATCTCAATACATGAATTGAAGCAGTCAGTCTTTCAGTGCCCCATGCTGACTGACAAGACATTGTGTCAGGTTGGACGTTTTCTTCCAAGCGAAATGTACGCCTACCAAATCCATTTCTGTACATACATTCGGCAGTAAATGCTTGCCAAAGATAAGCTGCGCAACGCAATTTGCGGATCGCTTCGTCAAGGTCATTCTTCATGCCATAAGGAGCGTCAAATCTTAAATCAGAATCTCTTCCTACAACAAGGCCAATTCGGTAGAAAGGATTATCATTAAGAACTTGATAAGTCAAATGCAAAGGGAGTTCAAATCCATCATCGGTTTGAAATAAAATTTCATTTTCGCCTGGCACTACTTGAACAAGAGCCTTAAAGTAAGACTTCGTGACAACCCAAACCTGTTGTGGAAATGTATCGCCGGAATGCTTCACTGTTACTATGGCAGAAGCATGGGAATTGTTTTTGGTGACTCTACCATGAACAATGACAAATCTCTGTTACGAAAATTCGATTAGCAATGTGAACGATTTGAAATGATATAATAGTATTCTCATAAAATAATCAGAAAAACAAATTCTTCCTTACATGGTATACAGTATCATTGTTTTGAATATTGTCTAGAATGATTTGACTCATTTCTTATGTGTAAGTGAGTGAAGGTGAAAATGCCGTAAGATATATTGAAGTTAAGCAACATAAGAATGAATTCGATTGGTAAATATTGGCACCAAGGTATATACTTTCATTGAACTACACAATATGTAATTTATATACTTTTAGCAAGTAAATGTCCAAGTGAAGCATGATGGTTTCAGACTAACAACAAAACATAATTAAACGCTGGTATTATTTTGATTATCGGCAAGTAGTCAAGACTTGTGCATTTAACCATGAATCCAATTAAAAAAAAGAACTCTATACTGATTTTTCATGTTTGATCTAAAAGTCAAATAGATATATTTAGAATTGCGAAAAAAAAATGCAAAACAAACGAAATTCGAAAACAATGAACGGCGGAAAAAGGAGAGAATTAAGTAAAGTAAAAGACAAAGTCGGAAAAAAGTCAAAAAGAATGTTCTAGGGATGCTTAAGTATATAGAAGGTATAATAGGAAAGGAAACCAGGTTTAATAGCAATCTTCATCCAAGCTAGTTGCGTAACCTGACCTGTTCAGCAACGCTTTTCTACTAAACCTGTGAGAAACTAAATTAAACTTAAATAACAATGCGGCGGCCTGTGGTAACTTGAATCAAGATTGAAAACGAAAGACTTTACGTAGCTTTGTTTTGTGAAAACGGTGAGTTTTCCGGATGGAATGGGGATGCAAAAGCTTCATTTTCTAAATGCTTTCCATGGGAAGCAGGTGAAGAATCTCGCTGAGAGTTCAAATCGGCTGTAACAAAGGGTGATCTTTCCGTAACGTTCTCGAAATAATTAGCAGCTGAAGGAATGGTGCTTAATTCTGTTTCTTCGACTCGACTGTCCCACATATCATCAGCATCTAAAGCCTCAAACTTTCCGGAACGAGCAAAGGGATTCTTCAAAAATTTCCAGGATCTCGTAGAAGAAGAATCTCCCTTGTTCATAGCGCTTCTTCTTCTAGCAGCATTAATTAGACGAAGAGTTCCATAGGACACAAATAAAAAGGCAATCGCACAAATGATCGATACCGCGACAATTCCAAGAATACTCATCTTCTTTGAGCGCTTCCAATTACCAGTTACAAACTATTTACAAGAAGAAAGGAAGAAAGAATTGGATACTCGAAAATGAAATAAAGGTAACGTCAAAGTAAATGTACGAATCGTTGAGAAAAATTTTGTAAAGGACAGATAGTTAGTTACACTTACATAAGTAAAGTTTTTTATTATATTATTGTAAAGAGAAAACCAAAAGAAACTGTCTAAAGAACATGAAAAACGTTAAAATGAAACAAAAAAGGAATTTATACAAAGTAAGAAATTAGCCATTTAAAATTATTGTTAGAAAAAAAAAAAAAAAAAAAAACTCTAGTAGGGAAATGGAACCCAAGTAACTTGCAAAAATAAGCAAACAGCGAAGCGAGAAGCTATATTTGATGTTTTCATGAATTCCGAATTTCAATTACCTATTCAGAGGTTTCGGATGCATCAAAAATGACTTCTTGTTCTTTTGTATCTTCATTAAATAGTTCCCGCTGAGACTGTTCAAAGGTTTTTTCTTGTATTTGAAGCTCGTCGATCATTTTGTCTGAAATGTGTGAATAGCCTAATCGTTCCTTTAATATCTTTGGGAGAAGCCAACGATACTGAAGATGTCCTTCAATCAGGTCCCCAACGTTGAAGTTTTCTACACATGATGAGTTTACTGCAATGGGCTCCAAGCCTGCAGCATGGGCCTGAATACTATTCGTTTTGTAAACCAGTTGTAGCACATAGTCGTTTTTAGAGTAAACATTTACGAATCTTCCTGACACCACACTTCGCATTTTCCTCCAAAGTTTGGGGTCCGTAGATGCTGGCGTTCCCATTAATATAACATTTTCTACGATACCAATTTCACCCCGATCAGCTAATTTAAGTAAACATTCAAAAATAGTTCTTGACCCCAAAGAAAATCCGATCAATGTAACTGGACGTTTTCCTTGTGCTCTCATACACAAACCGTTGGCAAGAGCTTCTCCGGCTTTGATAGAGAGATTAAATACTACCCTCCATGAATTACCCAAAATGTTTCCAATCCTTAAGAGGCCTAGAGGCCAAAGAGCAGCAGATAAAGGAGCCAAAATTGTTCGTTTAAGTACTTCATCTTGAACCCAACCCAAACCGGTTGTAAATAGAATACGAGATATAACTTTTCCTAAATCAACAAAAGCCTGAACTTCGAATTTTAAAGCATACAAATCTCCCCAATAGTATGATTTATCACCAAAGGTCAGAGGATACCAAGTGTCAGCAGCATCTTGGGGGCTTTCAAGCCATCCGGCGACGCCAATCGTCATGGAAAGATTGGAAGAAACGTCTAATGGAATAAATTCAAAGTCACGAATTCCTCTTGAGATTTCGTGGACTTGATTCATACTCATTTTTGCTCCAAATCCTCCAAAAAGTGCGGTAATCATGGGAGCAGATGTAATCACGGCCCCCAAATAAGAAGCTCCGACCACAGTACCAAGTCCCAATCCTGCAAACAAAACGCCTAATCCGCTAACTACAAAGGGTGCAGCCAGTCCGCCTGTAATACCAATTAATGCCCCTCCGGTGATGCCAGCTAATCCCATAGTAATACGTTTCCGGAGTTGCTGGGACTTCGATAGTTCATACCATTTTTCGTTTGATTCAATTTTTTCAAAAGTCTCTATAAGCATAGACGACGTTATAAACTCTGCCTTGTGGGGAACTTCTTCGGGCTGGTTTAATTCTTTAGAAATGAGGTATAGTAGTTGGCGCGAATTCGACGAATAATCTTCCAATGAAATTAAAAGAAGAAGCAAACACTTGACAAAGCATTCGCCCTTTTCTGCTTCACTAAAAGATTTGAATTTCTTAACTTCCGCCGCATCCTTGGGCGTCGATGGATCTAAAGCATTGCCTGTTCTCTTTACGACCGTTATAGCCCACTCATCATATTTTTCATGGAACAATTCCCACTCTTTTCTTTCTTCTTCCGATAACTGGTGTTCATTTTCGTAAAAAGAGGAATCCCGGGTTTCTTTCATACGGCCCAACGTACTAGCGATTAGGATAGTATATTTCGTGCAATATTCATCGTCAAATAGGGATATCAGTTGCTTCTCTGCCATTAAAACGTCAGGTATCTGTTTGTGAGCTGTGGAATTTCAAGAATTCGTGAAGATTACATAAAGGTTTCACATTAAAATTCAAAAAGTAAAGCGCATAGGATTCGTTCAACTCGACATCTGAATAAAAAAATTATTGAGTTTTCACACCAACGTCACTTGCTGTTGCTAGAAGATTGTCTGGTTCACTACAATAAGTATTGTTTTCCAACAAGTTACGTCTTTTAAACAAACTGTTTTATACAGAAA
Source organism: Schizosaccharomyces osmophilus (assembly GCF_027921745.1). Classification (NCBI taxonomy): domain Eukaryota; kingdom Fungi; phylum Ascomycota; class Schizosaccharomycetes; order Schizosaccharomycetales; family Schizosaccharomycetaceae; genus Schizosaccharomyces; species Schizosaccharomyces osmophilus. The sequence continues at coordinate 396,130 of NC_079239.1, read as the reverse complement.
AAGAAAAAAATAAATAAAAGTTTAGAAAACATTAACATATGAAAAACTGAAAGAACTACTTAGCTACATACATATTAGCGAACATTTGACGTTGTAAGGTGGACTATGAAGTGTGTCTAAATACGGTTACACCAATCTCGACCATGTCGTACTTGGTAGCCGCAAAGACTGGGTTCAAGGACTAAAGACAGAAGAGATGCGATAAATATACCAGTGCTGTCAGAAGGGCTGACAACGCTTATGGCCATCTCACTGTCGATATGACCAAGGTTTTGCAAGGTGTGATAGACATTGACATAAACGGTTCCACCAATAAGTCCCTCAACAAAGATTATTAATAACAAAAAATGGTAGCTGTGAATGAAGTAATATAGTGACTGGAGGATTGTAAAACCCAAGATGCCAGATTGAATAACAGAAAGCTCCAAAACGTAAGGAACCTTAAGCCATCCTATAGAGGAGCGCGATATGAAAACCCCGAGTTGGTACATGGTTTGATATGTAGGGTAAAAATCACGAAATGAGTTTAGTCCTGAATCTTCTGGGGGGAACAATAGAGTAGGTGCTACTCCGACATTAATTGTATATTCAGAAAGGTAGACTAAAAACAGCGGCAGCATATGAGATAGTAAAAATGGCTTTGCAAGATAGAAGAATACCCTTATAGAGGAGAGAATGTTTTTGGAAGAACTAGTTCCTCCTTGGTGAATTGCATCGAACGGCATTTGGTGAGGAACAGAGATATGCTGGTACTCGGGCTTTGGTAAAATGCAGAAGTAATTAAAAATTAAGAATAAAGGAAGAAAACTCGATATCAAAAGGGTGGTACGCACAGTAAAGTTAAACCATGTTGTGAACACAAGGTAGAAGGATGCACCAAACAGGCCAGCTAAGCCAGTGCCAGAGCTCCAACAAGTCAAAGCGGTAGATTCATACCTACTAGAAAGCTGTAAAAATGTGATTTCACCAAAGCTTGACGAGATAGCTGCTAAGGACACGCCGAGCATCCTAGACGAGACGGAAGATGACCAGGCGATCCATTGCATCCCAAAGAAAGATAGGAAAACACAAGCCAAGACCCTTTTAGAAGCCGAGTATCTATGAGCTTGTAATATTGAAGCTAAAAGTTTACAAGAGAGAGAAGGGACGATATTAGAAAGTAAAACAACCCCTTTGGATATCTTGGCGCCTACTAAATCAAGCGCAGCAGATAAAATAACGACGTAAAGAAGATTGTTTAGCAGGCCAAAGATTAAAAATGGAAACCCAACCTTGCTTCCTTTCGGAAGGTAAGTAGAGGCCATTGACAGTATGTTTTTTAAAATACTATAATTATTGAAACATTCGATTTAATAGACTAGAATTTGCAGGATGTACCGAAAAGATCGTTGGATAATTATTGTTTACTTTTAAATAGACGTTTGTTTAGGTTGTATGTGTTGGGCAGGATTACTTACGTATATTAGTTTAAGCTTACAAATAAGCTTATTTCCCGATAGTAATATCCCAGATCGCAAACTGGGTATAAACATTGATCGAAATCTTTATTTAACACTGACATTTCTATTCATTCAATGATAGATTATTATAAAATACCCCGTTCATAAAGATTATATTTTGAACTCTATGAAAGGGCAATCGTAGTGTTAAAAAATTGATCCTACAAGGCACTCAAGTAACGTGGCCTGTATAAACAAAAACATTGAATATTGAGTCTACTAGACTGGAACAAGTTTATAGTGAATACAATAAATAAAGCGATTTTTGTTTTTATTCCTTTGCACATTGTACTTGACCCTGGTATTTTAGACCAACTTTGACTAAGAATAAAAAATAAAACGAGTAACAAACTTTGAAATGCTCCTATATTGAAGCTCTTCCTTCGTTGAGAAGAAAGATTGGAGCAAAATAAGAAATCAGGATAAAAAGATTGTATATTTAGTATGTTTCTCGGGATACCTGGAAAGTATTTCGCTTACTTTTATTTAAGCCAGATTTGCTTTCGCATGAATAAACAAATCCAAACTCCAAATAATCTTATTTAATGGTAGAATATCAAAGAAACTATAATATAAGATTGATTACTTTTAAGTTGAAAACCTTTCGAATCGAAAAAAATAGGGCTTCTTCATGATCATGTTTTGTTATGTTTACGATTGCTGTAAAGCTTTGAACACTTATATAAATAAATCAATAAAAAAAAAAATATTTTTTAAAGTTCGAAACAGCTATGTAAATAAGAAAGCGTCATATAAGCTAACTGTTTATTTGTTTACATTTCGCAAATGTTTGTTTGTTGACAGAAACCTATTTGTTTAGCTTATATAATAGTTATTGTCCTCACAAAAGTATCCTTTTTCCTATATTGTTTTAAGCTTTTTTGTACCCAAGCATTTTATGCTCACAGCATTTTTATTTTTGTTGATTAATAGCTCAAGGTCTATTACTTCATCAAAAGCATTCTTATTCAACTCTATATTTCATCGACAGTTTAGGAAACCTATTATTTTGTTTCCACTGTCTATATACTTAACCCCAAGTTTTGATACTTGCATTGCATTGTTATTGTTTACACATTCCTTTATCTCAAAATCACAATCCCTAAACCGGAGAAAACCAATTCAATTCCTTACATTGGTTTAAGAAGACTACCTATTTCACTCCTTTTTATTCGTTTTTTTCACATCTACCTTGTTTGTTTACCCTGATTATATCATATTGGTCTTACTTCTATCGTCTCCATTATGGGATTCTCCAACTTTTTTAGGGCAATATATTCTTTTTTTGTGAGACTATTTTTGTGCTTTCCATCCGAAAAAGACACTACTGCTGATCGCATGGAAAAAGGAGAGTTGCGCAAAAAAAGGACAGTCGAAGTCCTACCAGAAATTTCCTCTGAGAATGCAATAATTAATGACCTTGAGAAATTCAAAAGACCGCCAACTCCCTTTAATACACGTTACCCAAATGCCGACTCAAAACTTTCCACTGTTTGGGATTCAGGTTCCTCTTCGTCCCCATCAGACAATGATTTTTCAAGGTTTAGAATCAAACCAAATCAAAAACTTCCTCGTCCTGCCCATTCTTTGCTACAAAAGCCAAAACGCGCTTATTGTTCAAACGATCCCCACAAGAAAGATATTAATGAAAATAAGCTTACGTGTAAACCTGCTTCCAGAAAGCTTACATATCCAAGCTCAAACCTGAATCGTAACCGTGAGTGTCCTTCTATGAAAGACTCTTCAAAATATGAAACCGAACTGGATGATATCGATAAGTTATTTCCTATGTCAGCTGGTTACAATTCAAGTTACTCCTATGCAGATGAAAATGAACGATCCTTTCTTATTACAAACTTCCAAACAGAAAGAAAAATACCAAACGAAAACTCCCCAAGCCCTCTCACAGATGATCTGAGTCCACTGTCATCAAATGAGTCTCTGCTATCAGCATGTTCTGAAGAGCCTTTGACCAAAGAAGTAGACACCGAACATAGAAAAGCTTTTTCTGAGAAGACAAAGATATGCACTTTCTTGGATGATGTCGATCCTTCTAGTGTTGTCGACAACCTTAGTGACTATTCGGATTGCTTCGATGAATTTGGCATTCCCTTACAAACCATGCCTGAAGATGTAGTATCACGTAACAACTACTCGAAATTAAAGTCTTCCTCAAGCTTTTCCCCTTTTCTGGGACACCACCAATCTCGCAGATTTAAGCCGAATGAATATCGAGTCAACAAAGAGCACCTTCAAAATATCGAAAAAAATTGTACAGAAGTTGACCCAAAAGATTTTTTTGTTGCATTACAGTTTCATAATGCAAAAGCCATTATTGCTCTTTATATAGAATGGCGTCTAAGGTACTACGAAACAATGATGGAGAAAGGAAAAAAATCTTTAGAGAAGCTAGAATCCATGAGGAGCATGCCTCATAACGTCTTATGGTTGGGAAACTTTGGAGACCCTGAAGTTGAGAAAAAGTTGAATCAATATGATCGAAGGTGTATCTCGAATTCTTTTATGTTCAGCATTATCCACGGAAACGACCGCCGTGTAAAGTCTGATTCCACAAAACAAGTCAATATTCCCGATCTGTTTAGAGAGTCTTTCCAGAGTATGACAGCTGCCGCTTCAATTTCGAAAGCAGAGGTAAAATCCAATCGAGATTTAAGGAATCAGTATCTAATTAAGAAGTATATTCCGAAGGGAGATTATGACTTTCTATACGCAGCTCTCTACTACGCTGCTTATAAGCAAGAGTCTGGCTTGAAGACAGTATCCATTTTGGATATTCTACCTCAAGATGAATTGGACGATTGGTGGTATGTTAATTTAAAAATAACATCGTTTGTTACGCCGAAAATATGTTTTAAGTACTTGGATGAAGTAGCCAAGTCTTCCCGGTACAAACTTACACATGCCGAAAAGAAGCCTTCCAAAGTTATTAAACAGCCAGTTTTTTATAACATCCTAGCAAATAAGCCGACAAAGGAGTTGTTTGAATCTCATGAGCTAATTACTATCGCGGAACTAATTTCCCTTGATGAACCTGGCTTGCTGAATGGAGAAGACGGAATGCAATTTTACTTACACCAGTTTCAAAACCTGTGTAACGAAAAGAGAAAAGACTTTCGGTTTTCTCCTGATGAAGTATTTGAAGATGCCTTTCGTCAGAGACATATGGAAGGAGATCACTCTGCTCCATTACCTAGACGTGGTGAACGCTTAGAAAAGCGTAATGTCTACTACAGCAAATACGCAAATCATAAAATATTTATGTCCAAAACTTTAAAGAGACATGGGTCTATATACGAAGTCGTTTCCGATGGACTAGGAAGAGTATTTTATGGTGCCGTTCTAGATTATGCTAATACTCGCAACAATATATTAGTTCATTTGGGACTCAATCCTATTGCATTACCGTCCGAGGAGGAAATTGAAGAGCATGAGAATTCTTTAGAGCATTATCACAATGGGCTCTCATTGAATCATTCTGCAGAATATATTTACGAAATGTGTGGGACGCATTCACGCGCTACTGAGCACCAGACAGAGGTATTAAAAAAGTCTGTCTTTTATTCAGCGGACGAATGGAAAGAACAGAATTTACTAAAGCGAATGGTTTCTTTTCGCATACTAGAACCAACTACAAATGTAACAAAGTTTGAGTACGAGTTATTGCGAACGTTTTACCCAGACCGGTTGTTTTTAAACCATAGCAAATCGGGGAAAACATTGACACCTGCGCAGTACCATATGCTGGATCAGTGGAGAAGAGACTTGTATTTATCAAGCCTACCTATGGTTGATGAAAAAAGTCGTTTATTTCCTTACTGGCTGAAATTATCTTGTAGTGAACTGTTTTATGCGAACGAGCACGCGGCCATGAATAGCCAGAAACCTGATGATATTGACTTTGATAAATACGAACCTTTACCAGAAAATTCTTTTATGGTAGCAGCAGAAATGCGGGTGCTTCGAAATATGCGACACAGAGATGTAGAAAGAATTCCGTTTTTGGATAAGTCTGAAGTTCAAGCTTTGTACCAATTGCTACGAAAAATCAAGAAATATTATACTGTTGATGACATGTTGTGTTCAATGAGGATGGATGACTTTACCACTTTGCTTCAAAGGTATGAGAGCCTTTCTTGTTACAGATTTTTGCGTCCGGACTATGAAAGATTACTGTACCATGGTCATTACATTTACAACTTTTTTATGAATAACGTGGTCAACATGCCTCCCAAAATAGTATAAAACTATTTGCTCTTCCTTCTTCCCACCAAAATTTTACCAGCCATTGTTTTGCATACTGCAGCGGCCTTTTTTTTTCATGAATGAACGCAGACTAAAATTTTGTTTCTTTGGTTACCTTTAATCATTCCTTTCCTTTATTTATTGTTTTTTGTCTAATGATGATGACCTAGCTGGATTAGAATCGTAGGAGACTATTCTCCTCTAATATTATTTAATATTTGTGATACTTGAGTCATTTAAGTGAAGTGTTGTAAAGATAGATTGTTGTTGGTAATAATTCTTTTGATTTGAGTATTTCATACAGCCATGAGATTTCCATCCATCTGTTAAAACATCAGAAATAGTTTAACAATTGTTTACTACCGTAGCCCTTTCATTCTCGCTATCTTTTAAGATGCCACTAATACCTTGATTGTTATATATTATAATACATAACGCAAGAGTTCTGTAAAGGGGACTAGCTCTTTGGCATCTTCAATAAGCACTGGAACTACATTCATAACAAAACTTATATTCAGTCAAAATGGCTAGCGAATTATGGTAAGCAATTGTTTGATACTTTCTCTAACATTAGTCCTATATACTCTTCTTTTTTTGGCTTTGCAGGTATGGTTTCTTGGAATTACACTCATTGCTAGGTGTTTGTGCGTCAATGGTTTTTTCTTGCCTAGGAGCAGGCTACGGCACGGCTTTAGCCGGTAGAGGAATTGCAGCTGTAGGAGCGTTTCGACCTGAAATTGTTATGAAGGTGAGCACTATTGTAGTCGAACGATGATGAGTATGCTAACCTTTTGAATGTTTCTAGTCTTTAATTCCCGTTGTAATGAGTGGTATTATCGGTGTATGTTCACCCATTTCCTTTGTTATTGTTCTAGTCTAATTTCGCCTTGGTAGGTATATGGTTTAGTAATGTCTGTCTTGATTGCTGGTGATATGTCCCCCGACAGCGACTATTCTCTCTTTAGGTTAGTATAAAAGGATAAGCATGTGCAACCAAACCTTCAATTGTAACCTATGAGGTACTATGGTGCTGCAATCCAAGTTTAGGTGGTTTACACAAGCTGCTGCTTCATACCCGATATCTAACACTATTTTAGTGGATTTATTCACCTCTCAGCCGGGTTGTCCGTCGGTCTTACTGGAGTTGCTGCCGGCTATGCCATTGGTATTGTTGGTGACAAAGGTGTGCAGAGTTTTATGAGACAGGACCGAATCTTCGTAAGCATGGTTTTAATTTTAATTTTCGCAGAGGTTTTGGGGCTGTACGGCCTTATTGTTGGCTTAATCCTACAGACGAAGGTTTCCAACGTCTGCTAATAAAGATTCTAATTTTACTCCATTGATTTTGTCAAAAAAACTTTATGTTTATTTGGTGCTTGAGTCATCCGTTTCCTGACTTACCTGCAAATTATGTATAGCTTATTAATTTATAATGTTTATTGGAAAACTCTAGCTGGCCTTCAATTATGGTTTCAATACTCATTGATTTCCAAAGGATACGAGAATAACAAATTCATCTAATTATTAAGACTGACCATGTAACCGCATCATAAACGTACAAGATTCTATAACGCTAATTTACTTGAATGGAGTATTTATTACTTAGCACACCAATCTTGTACAATAGAAAGTAAAAAGTTAGCAACGAAAGATTGTAAAAGGTGAAGAAATAAAACGGAGATTTTATTTTCCACGTTGTGTGGAAACAGCGGAGACTGGTATAGATAATCTTTCTTCCAAAGTCTCAAATGTAGTGGGCGTAAGCTTCAGGATCGTGTGTAAGGGAACGTTCAAAAAAGGTAATTCTTCCAAAGAGAAATTGTGATAATAACCATAAATGCAACGAAGGATAGCTTGATGACAAATGATGAAAACGTCTCCTTGTCGCTCTAATTCCATAATGATCGGTTCCAGCCTTCGAACGACATCCATATAAGACTCTCCACCACGATAGCGGTAGTGAAACTTGTCGTAACTTCGCTTTTGAGCTTCATGAGGGTACTTCTCTTCAATATAGTCGTAGGTAAAGCCATCAAAAATACCAGCATCTAGCTCATCCAAAGCCTTCCATTCCAGCTTTTGGTAGTCCAGATGGCTGGCGGTTTGAATTGTGCGCTTCATGGAAGACGTCCATACAGTTAAACCCTTTGACCCAACAACAAACTTGGAAACGTACTCGGGAAGTAAAGAAGCGTACTTCTCACCCTGGGAGCTTAGCCCCGAATTACCGCCTATTCGACCTTGAACGTTGAATTCACTCTCGCCATGTCTACTCAACCAAATGCTTCGACGTTTGGTACGAAGATTAGATAAATAATAAACAATCCTTGACTGCCAGTAATTCTCAATGTTGTGAATTATAACTTCATTGCCAAAGTCAATGATTCTGACAAATGTACAATCTTCTGCTTCCGTAAGAGGAGCGTAATCCTGTCGGTAAGATTTGATTACTTCCCGTAGCTTTTTCTTTGCAGATTCGAGAGGTATATGTTTGTAGGAAGGGGAATTCGTGCAAATATCGGTGATATTCTCCTCTATAAACTTGTGGTCTGTACATACTATTTCAACAAACATAACCAAAATCTTCCGCTTTTCAGCAGCATTGACAATGTTTTGGCGAAGCTCCTTATGGCATTCATTAAAGTCCAGAATCGTCACATGTCCATCCTCCTTGTAAAATGTTTCCAAATCATTAAAAATTAAATCCACTTGATTTAGCGTATGTCTTGGAGGGACTAAGTCCGAGCTCTCGTACTCAGTTTCTAAATACTTTTCCGAACTGTAAACCTCCGTCTTCACAGACATCCAACTGAAATAGCGTGAAAGTTTACCAGCAGAAAACGTTTTTCCTGAAGCCGGTAAGCCAAGGAAGCAAACACATAATCCTATATAGCCTTCAATATGTTCCATGATTATACAAAATAACTCTAAACTCAACCACGTAACTTAATATTCGCAATAAACGTTCTTTATGTTTCCTACTCTCAACAAAAGAATTTAGGATCAAATTCCCTTCATGAAATTCTTTAGTAAAAAGGTCTACAAAGTCGAAACCATAGAGGTCATGGAATCTGTACAATATGTATGTCCGCTCAGCCTCTCGGTACCGGTATACTTTTGATCCAGAATACAAGCAATCCTGTTTCTATATTTTCCTAAGGCGAAAATAAGAAAAAAAAACACCGAATTTAACCTAATGTTTTCGGTTTTCCCAAATAGCTTGATATATGCAAAAGCTATGTACAACGGTACAGACACGTAAACAAATTCATCGAATACTGTGTTAGCTTCACATGACACAAACTTAAAATTACACAACGCAATGAAAGTTAAAAAGGTAACTTGATACCTACAAGTAAGTAAGTAAACTACTATGTTTTCTAGGAAATAAGAATGAAATAAAGTAGTTATTCTTTCGAAAATCGTGTCTGTAATAGTCGAGGTATAGAATTCAGCAATCATGCGCATTATAGATTTTTTTTTTTTTTTTTTTTTTTTTGGTTTACTGGATGCAATAGGAATAATAAGATACTATCCCAATGCTATTTGGAAACTGTATATAATTTGTTATACTTGAAACGAAACTTTTGTTACAATTTTATATTCAACTTTTTATGCGATTTCATAAACCAGTAGATAACTTGGTTACGCTAAATTAAGATCATAGAAGAAACGAAAGCGTAAACAAATAGTTTTTCATTCATTAGTTGTATTCATTTGAACATCCGTCAATGCATTCCGAAATATAAAAGGGGGAAGATGTGATGCTTCATTTATGCTTAATATTGTGTGAAAATAGGAGGGCTTCGTAGGTTTACGAGATCTCTAAAATACGCACTTCGAGTTTTTTTTCTCAGAATTTTAGAATGCCTAAACAAGTCGTAAACAATTGACCATCATCAACCTAAACCTTTTTCTTGAAAGAACCAAACCGAAGAAAACGAAAAACTTTTGTAAACCAAGATCTCACCAAGTGACGAATCGAAAACCATCCCGTACTAGCGTATTTTGGAGGTAATAACCGTGGCCAATTTATGTAGCTTTTTCTATGAAGTATTACATAGAGTAAAGAAAGAAAACCTGACGTGCCCAAGGACAACTCAAATAGCAAAGAACCAGTACCCATGAATCCTTGCAAAAGCAACCACAGGATAGATACGGCGGAAAAAGCAGGTGGAATACAATGGGCCCACGATATTCGATGAAACATCAGAGAGGAAGAAACTGAAGAAATCGGTCGAAAGGCACCCAGACCCAGATCAAAGCTATCTTGAAGAGCACCATCGCAGAAGTTGTTGTACATATATCGCTTTAAACAATTAATGAAGTCTTCATACATACCTTTCATCGTTCTTTTCCCAGTACGAGTTACATCTCCTTTTAATGCCGGGGTGCACGTGTACAAATGGCTAACGTAGTCTCCTGTGTTGGCCCATACATTTCGAAACCCTTGAACAAATTCCCGAAAATCTTCAATCGTCTCAGAATTGCTTAAGATTCCTACTTTTTGTAATTGCAGATTCAGGATTAAAAGCGCTGTTTCTGCTTGCACGACGTTTGTACGGTCCAAGCAATCCATGCAATTTGTGCGTATCAGGTTTTGCTGCTCGGAAACAACACGAGAACCATACTCGGAGTAAAAGCTTCCTTTTAACAGAACGTCTTGCAACTTAGCAAATAAATGAGGAATGTTGCAACTTCCCTGAGAATGATAATCGAACTCACAATATTTTACTGGCTTGGGAGATTCGGTGCAAATCTTTTTAAAATTCTTCTGTAGTACCCCTTCACGACCTTTATGATCTAACAAACTGACTACAACGATCTCATTTTGGTAATCGGAAGCTAAATCTTCGAAATGCCGTTCAAAAGCTGCCTCACTATATGTAGTAGGTTGTACCACCAGCCGAGGTAAGTATCTTAAGTCATTAATTTCGGCCCAAAACATTGGTATGCTTCCTCTAATTTGAGTATACGAAAGAAGGATTCGTTCTTCGGGCATCAGAGTAGAATCAATCAACAAAACCTGTTCTGTCTCATTAAAGTTTGCAACTTTTCCATTTTCGTCAACTCCTCTAGAAAAGTATCTTGTTCCAGAATGATCTGTTGCGTGCCGAGTAATGATATGCAGCTGAACATGATGTGTTTTGACAAACAAATTGGTAGAAGATATGTTTCCCTGAATCATGGGCTGGACGTACCCCAAATACTGGGGATTGTTCATTGCCAAAGACAGCAACTCTTCGTTCGTGTACTTATTCCAAAAAAAGCGAAAGTTTGATGTAAACCTTTTATGAGAACCTAAAGAAACGTTATGAGAACGCTGTAAAGAGTTGGTCAAATCCATTGAAGGACTAAACAGGATCTGTCCATGGTAAAGATGTCGCTTTAGAAGATATAAATAGTACCGCTCTTCTTCATCTTGTACCATTTGTGGCTCTAAAGGAGTTGAGATTGTCTTCGCAATTGGAAGGATAGCAAAACTTTTTGCACGGAAGATGTTGTTCCCCAAGAATGTAGTATTATGTTCACATTTGGTAATTAATATTATGTATTTAAACAACTTAAGACGAATGATCCCATACAGCTGAACGTTGCTGAACTGAGGTGGTATTTCAAGCAATTCCTCAATTTGATTTAAATCAAGGGAGCCATTTGATCTGTCAATGCGAAGACACCGGGTTTTTTTTAAAGAACTAACATATATTGCCTCTGGAAGAAATCGTACATCCTGATTCATGTTTCTCTAGCTCATCCAGCTCAAATGAGAAACTCCTATATTAATACTTACTAGTTTTGTTTCCTTAAAACAAATTATGAATAATCAATACTTTTATAGAGAGAACTCATCAAACGATTTTCTGAAGAGATGAAGAGACAAATGTTCAGGCGGGTCACAATGTAACTTGAATATTAACAAAGTAAACAAGTGCTATTAAGCAAAATTACTCATGCAGACAAAGTACTACCATAAAAAAAATTCCTGATTCATTAGTTTGTATGTCAATTGTTGAAATTGGTCGGGAATGGATGGCGTTCAAGGTACCATTTATTGATGAAAAGCCGCTATCAGCTTGATTGCTTTTTGTCTACAAGTTTGCAATTGAAGGAACAGGATTATGAAGTTCAAGAACGACTATCCACAAAGGTTAGGAATATGAGTTATACTTTTGAATATTATTTTGTAATATGTAATTTTATTCACAGAAAGCAGCATAGCATCTGTTTCACTATGCTGGATAATTAATTTCAATAGCTGCCCACACTTCCAACATTAGAAATATTATTACTATTCGCCATTATTAAAATAAAAACAAAAAAGATTCTTGAATCGTCGATACCAACTAATAAATAAAGAAAGAAACACAAAGTTACTGGAAAATTAACGTAAAACGTAATCAAAACATAGAATCCGATGAAATAGATAGACGATTATAAAGGATGTAATGATCAAACAAAAAGATTTAATCTTAATCAAAACAGAGAGTTGGTGTTATAAACGTAAAGCACCAAATGCTCTTCAAATGCCATCAGAAGCTTCAAATTCAGTTTACGCTGCGAGGGCATGAGGGTGCTGAGAAGCAGCAAAAGAACCTGGTTCTTGGCCAGTCTGAGAATCAACATCAAGATCATCTTCTTCGCCAACCTCAAAATTGTCAACGTATTGAGTGTCTTGAAGGACATTAGGCTGGAATTCTTCAGTCGGCGCACGGTCATAGGCTCTTCCGGTGTAATTGTGAGTTGTTCCAGTAGTATGGCCATGATCAGCGGCTTGGATGTGACTATACCTTTTCTGCTCTGGACCATCGTATCGAATAGTGTTTCTTTGGTATTCTGGCTGGTAATGGCTCTGGATTGGAAGTCCATCAATGTCGGTCAAAGGTTCAGGAGTAACGAAAGGAGATTGCCAGTTCGAAATCTCCCTCTCGGCTTCTAACACATAATCTTTGGTGATTTCGTATCCATCATAGATGGGTCGAGGCTCACCAGGAGTAATTGGAGTGTCATCAAGAAGATCCAAAATCTTCTTAGCGTAACTGCAAAGAACAGAAATCTTTTCAGAATGCTCGAGAAGAGTACCGACATTAATAGTCATAGCAAGCTTGAAATTTTCACGAGTAATGTTGGTAAGCTGAGCTTCGGCAACCAAGCAAGCAGCCTCTTCACGAACCAATTCTTGCTCCAAAGAAATAAGTTTTGGAGAGTCAGAGTCACGTTGTCTTAGATCATAGATGGAATTCAAAATCTTTTCTTTCCTTTCACGTGCAGGTTGAACATTAGCTTCAATGTTACGAATACTCTTCAAAGAAATACGATATTGATCATGCTTATCGATCATTTGGTCTTCTTGTTCACCAATTTGGTAAAGAAGGACACCAATCTTATCACTGATGTCGCTAATATCATCATCACAATCCTCACCCCAGTAGGACAACTGGTTCGCGCATGCTTTGCGCTCATCGGCAAGAACTTCATAAGTTCTAAGTAGGCCTTTCTCCATTTTAACAAGAACAGCTAGGCGCTTGGCCATTTCAGGGGTGAACATACCAATATGATTGCTGCGTACTTGAGTACCCACACGAGGAACCTTATAACTTCTTCTTGTGGTGGAACGAGGAACCTGTCGTTGGTGAGACGCAGGTGTACCCCGAAGAGTATGAATCGTGTGAGAACGAGAGGCGGAGTTCATCTTGATAATGATTGATCACTAAACCGCTAATTGATTCAAATGTAATGCACACTGGAAATCCGAAGTTAATATAAGTATCTTTTGAAAGCTATAAGAGTTACTTACATAATTAGTAAATTCAAATCAGTTGGTTAATAGCACTATCTTTGTGTCAACAACCGCGAGTTCTTCTTATAAGGAACTAAATCAGACGATGACCGGTTAGAATTTTAGGAGATCCTTGGGGATATTTTAATTACTTAAAGGCTTCATAGACGTCATCATTTAAACACTGTATTCATTTCGAAAATGTGCTGTCATCCTTCGATGAGTCACTTCGTGCCTTGATCAGTAGCATTAAGAGGACTAATACTTCGTCTGAAGTCATTATCTTTCAGCTAGTTACAAATCCCTTCTTTCATAATTATATAAAAATGACAATCTGTGATTTTTTTCTCTTAAGAAGATATTACAAAATGATGAAATCACAACTGTGTAAAGAATGACCAGAGTATTTCAAGTGCTTTGTCCGAGGTTCAAAAAATAATATAAGTCACTGTTACTATAATAAGCGATTTTAGCACATTATTACGGGGAAAAGACCAGCAGTGTACAAGTGCATATGAAGGCATTCAGTCATCATAAGTCTGTCTCCATTAAGCTACGTTTCCTGCGTTGCGAGCTGTTTATTGGTAAGCTCCGACAATCCATTAACCCATTCTCTGTAACATAGAATAAAAGTTCAGAATCAATAGAGGTGCCTGGCAATTGTTTTGCCATGTAAGCATAACGTAGTGACTGATGACTGATATTCGATTCAAAATTGCCATCGAACTTGTCATTTTCCATAGGATGCCGACAATACAGAACTAAGCGAGAAGACACCTTATCAAGCCAATTAGTGCTTAAAAATGGGATAAGTTTTGCACCCATACCGGACACCACTTTCGAGGTCATTTGGGTAGTGACAAGTATAGCTATTTGGTATGCGGCCGAAATTCTACTTAGCATAGAATTGATATCTCCAACAACACGTTTTCGTTTGTTGAGATTTGTTTGGGAACTGGGGAAGGGATCAATCAGTTCTTTGGAAGCAACTTCTTTTTCAAGGCCGGAATCCATATTCTCCTTGCCCAAAGATTCCATTGAGGTCTTCCGTGAGCTGGTACTTCGACGCTGCCTCAAATATGCATAGTCATCTGGGCACGTAGGAAAGGCCAATTGAATAGGCATAGACAAGTTGTCGATAATGATTAAACCGATATCATCTTGTTTCAAATCATCATCGAAAGTTTTCAAATATACCAACAAGTTTGCCAAAGAAGGAGCATAATAAACATCTAAGAGTTGCAAGTACTCGTCCAACGTACTAAAATTGTCTTCCTCCTGAGACGATGGGACTTGACTTTGCAACATATATCGCAAACGGGACAATGGGATAGGATGACACGTCTCTATCCAAAGGACTTTGGTTCCTGAAAGCAGTGCATTTGCGGTGAGAACTAAAGAAAGGCTCGTTTTACCCATGCCAGGAGCACCGCATATTTCAGACACAAATCCTCGCTTCAACCCAGTGCCACCGAAAGCTTCGTTTAATAGCTTTGAATTAAAGCTAAAACCAGGAGCGGAAAACGCTTCGTACGCGCGAATTGCAGGTTGCGTACTTAGACGGTCTGATCTTACATTAGTAGTTGATTATTAGAGTGAATTTAACTGAATAGAAAGTTATTCATTTTTTTTCTTGTTATTTCACGTACGTTGACTAGATATCATTCATAGGAAAACACAAAGTAAACGATGAAGGGCACTTGGTAGTATAAAGAGACTCCGCGCGAAATATCACTACAATAAGGACTTTATGCACACTACTTAGGATTTATAAATAAATCATAAAGCAGTATTTTCAAAGCTGTATACACGTAAACTATTGCTGAAGAGAACTTATAGGGCGTGCTCTTAAAATCAGCCAGCAATCCCAATTCAGCACCACGCTAAAAGGTGAACTTGCTTTGTTTTTCATCAAAACAAAAGAATACGCTTCAAAAGTTTTAACATTTTTCATTATTTTACGTCTATTTCCTGAGGGTTTTCGTACTTGGATTTTCTTACAAAAATGCATGTAGCTCTATCATAGTTCCATGGTTTAAAATACAATAAAATTGTAAGTATCAAAATTTTAATCAAATTCAATTTTTATTCATTTTTGTTTATTGTTTAACTGTACTGAAGTACTTCTACAATGCACGGTGTGGTAAATTTCTACCAAGACCAATCCAATATCCTTCAACCCAGAATTAAATACCATTTTTATTACGTTTGGTATGATTCTTGAAGACTAAAGGTTAATACAAGTACTGCTTATAAAGGGAAAAATGAACAATGATTTTTCACATAAAACTACGACCGCATTCTTTGAGGCAATAAAAAATGAAGAGCATAATCGTCGTCGACGCGTGCCGAACGAACGAAGACGTCGCATCGGAGTAGCCTGTTTAAATTGTAAAACGAAAAAAGTTCGCTGTGAAGGCGGCAATCCTTGCAAAGCATGCGCTTTAAACGACTTACAATGCGTATATCCAATGCGAGAAGAACGAGGTGCTGAAATGAAACGAGAATATTTTACGAATCTCTCAAAGAGGTATCAGTGTCTTGAATACATGATGGAACGACTTTGTGGTGCAAAGATCTCTCAGTATTCGACTGATTCTTTGGTGAATTTATCCACTTCTCTTAGCAAACGACCGGATCCGATTCTTCCAAATGAAATATTTTCAAATGTTACTGCAACCTCTCCTTTCTCGACTAATTATGATTTCTTACATCCCGCTGCTGCCATTCCTGATACCAATAAACAACAAAACAACACAGAACCTGTGCTAATTCCAGAAACTCGTCAATGGAATGATAACACCGAGCACCATTATCAGGAAGAATATGACAGCACTGCTTCAAATGGTGACTCTAACGACCAAAATGTGGACGAGATTATGAGACTCATTGGAAAGATCAAAGTTGAAAACGGAGAATCTCGTTATATTGGTGCCTCGGCAGGTGAAGCTTTCGTTGATTCGGTTCAAAGCGAAATCCTTGCCGATCCCTCCTTTTCTGACTTGAGTACTTATTCATATTCCCATCCTGTCTATTCCCCTAATGAACATGATGTGAACGCAGTTAATCAAGGCCTAAGCCTTTTGCCTCCCTCCGAAGTTGCCGACTTCTTAATTAAAGCATTTTATAGACATGTTCAGGCAAATTTCTTTTTCTATCATGAGACACTTTTACGCTACCGACTGAATATTATTATAAATTATCAAAATAATCCTTCAGTTGACCCTGGATTTCTTAGTTTAGTTATGATGATTTTTGCATTGGGAAGTCAATTTGCTCACCTTGAAGTCCAATCTGCAAGCACCTTACTTGACAATCCTGGAAAGCAGTTTTTTGATACCGCTCGCCTTTTACTCCCTCAAGTTATACAGCAATGTAAACCTAGTCTTGTTCAAGTTTCTTTATTAATAGGCTTATATCTTCAATCAACACTATCCCAAAAAAGCTCCTATACTTATTTCGGTCTTGCCCTTACAGCAGCCGTCGCCAATGGTCTACATCGAAGTTGCGAAAATCCAGACATTGATCCTAAAACAAAAGAACTCCGCAACCGTTTATGGTGGTCAGTTTATACAATGGATCGTCTGATTAGCATTGCCACTGGACGTCCTCTTTCAATTGCGGACGGCGAATGCGATGCTGCTTTACCAACTGTAGTCCCAGAGCTTGAAATTGAAGGTTCAGCTTCTAATGTTCATAACATTATATCCATGTCAAAAATTGCTCAGATTATGGGAAAGACCATGGAAGAGCTGTATGGGACTGTGAATTACAAGAAAAATCCGATTACTATTATTGAATCTTTGCGAGCTGATCTGAACGAGTGGAAACAATCCTTGCCTCCTTTTCAAATCCTCGAAAACTTAGATCCAAACCATCCTTTATTCCGTGCTAACGTTCATCTTCACATGACATATGACCAAGCTATAATAATCATGTCTCGCCCTGTCTTGCTGCATAAAATGAAGAATGCCAAAAACTCACCCAGAGTAAATCGTATCAATGAGGATTGCATTCTTGCAGCTAGGCATTTAATATCTCTTGTACATTTACTCCAACAGCACTCTCAGCTATCTTGCTATTCCTTTTTTGATTATAATTATACATTTTCGAGTGCTCTCGTTGTTCTATTACATTGTGTAACGGAGCCTTGCCAGGAAGACGACATTGCTATGGAATACGCATACGCAGCTCTTGATTACATGGCAGAGGGCAATGAACCAGCAAAGAATTGTGCTAAAATCATACGTCTGTTCGATACACATTTGAAGGGTATACGTTCAGCTGGGAATAATTCTAGTCAATCAGGATTTATGGCTTGGCAACGCTGGATAGCCGAAGTCGCCTCTAAAAACGATAAATCTACTCCGACAAGTTTTGCTGGTAGTTATACACCGAGTGTATCAACCAAACAGTCTAGTGCATCTTTAACCCCTGGATCAACTCCCATGCATGCAGACATGAGTTGGTTTTCTCTTCCTGATGATAATTCTTTTTCGTTGGATGCTAATGACTTGGATGAATATATTAAAAAGGTTGGCGCTGCGTGGGATACAAACAAAACTACGCCTGATCTTGCCAATGATTCTTCTTTGTTGAGCTGGGCCAATGCCGACCAAGGAATGGATATCGAGGGTAGCTGGTTGGGAAATATGCATCCTTCGTGGTTAGATTATGTCTGTCCTTGATTCTCGTTCTTTTTAGTTTGGTAGTGATATGTTTTGATTAATGTTTGTATATTGTAATATCTATCTTCTTTCATTTTATGAGTGAATCACTGGTTTCCAGAGCATTTGAATCATCTTCTATACTTTTAGCCCTTTCTGATTGTAACGAGTAATAGGAACGATGCCTTTGTTTATTTACTATACAAAAACATGTAAATCTATTGATTAAGGCCTAGAATATTAAGTAGTATTAAGCGCTCGTTAAACTTTGTTAAACATATTTGTTTATGTTGAAGCATATGTAAACAAACCAACAAGCCTTTAGCATAACTCTAATTGAATGCAAATAACCCAGTAATCCCATCCTTCTGGCTCAAATTTCTTAAATTTTATGAGATGTCTTTAAAAAAATGGCCTTGGTCTGAGGACTTCCAAAAAATCCCAGGACTTGGAAATGTATTGAGCGATGAGCAGCTAACACCAAATCGAAAACACATCAGCGTTACAGATAGAACGACTGGAGATGAAAACTCAAGCAAACGTTTCAAGACTGAAAATCCAGACTCCAAGGAAAAATTAACTGAGAACAAACCGGATGATTCCAAGGAAAGCAAACTTATGCTTAATGCGTTACTAGAACAACAAAAACGACTTTGGGATTGCTTTGAAGAATGGAGAAATCAGAATTCCAAAGGGAACGATACCGCCGTAAATAGCAATGCCATCAATTCTTTTCTGGGGAACACTATGACCTCCATGGGCGGACCATCATTAACGACGAAAGAGCTATCCCGTTTCCAATTGGACTTAAAAAACAAAGAAGAGGTAAGTCAGGATAACAGTACTGAACTAATCCATTTTAGGACCAGCCTGATTCGTCCTTACATAATGTACCCGCTAAATTAGCAGGAAGTAATGCTTTCCAGAAGAATGAACTGTATAACCAACTAAAGGATAATATTGTAGGCAATAACAAAGAGGTACTGTTATACTAACATTTTTAGCATTCTCTGGAACAAGAAAGATTAAGTCTTAATGAAGTATCGGAAGGGCGTATACGGAAGTTTCAAAGAGAGCTTGTAAGTAAATTTTTATAGAGTCCTCTTTATTAACTCAAAAACTTAGCAAAGCCTTAGGCTTGAACATCAAGACGTGATTTCTGAAAAAGAGAATGAGGAAACACATCTCAAAGAGCTAGAGCTAACTTTGGTATGTGTATTCAAGGAAAGAAATAAGGCTAATAAATTGCAGGCAAAGAAGAAAAGAAGCGCCGCTATCTTGGAAAAAGACAAGCTAAGCTTAGTGTCCCAGCATGTAAGCTCATTACTTTTGACGACACGATTTTAACACGCTCATTTAGGAGGAAACGTGTCTTCACCTAAGAGATATATGTTCGCTCTATTTAGGCGATGATATTGGTACAAGACTTTTGCTAAAACTTCAAAACCGACTGAAGAGGGAACGGCTCAATCTTTTGAAACAAAACTTGAAGTATAATGACCATGACAGTAAAATCTACATGTCCTATTTAAAAATTAAAGAACGTTTAACAAACTTAAACTTAACTGACAAACACGCATCAATTTCAACTCAAAGCAATGATGAAAATTCCAATGAAAATCTCCTCCCAGCAAAGTTACGACCTAACGAAATCAATCTAATCCTGTATCAATTGAAGACTCAAGGAGACTCAATTGGTGGAAAGCACCAACAAATCAACCAATTGCTGGATTCAGCAGATGTTATGCTTGATGAAATTACAGAAAAATCATCTGCGAGCGCGCATAAGCTAAGCAGCATTTGCAACAGTTTAGTCGACCATTGTCATCAATTAGCTAAATTTGGGCACGAAAGAACGGAAAATGAAGAACGCGTCGCAAACAAAAACAAGATTTTAGCTGAAAAAAATAGACGATATTATAAATTACAGAACGACGTTGAAGAGAGTTCCTTAAGCCCTGCGAGCTCCTATAGTTCTGGTTCTGATACACCCACTAGTTTTCGAAGCACCAGCAAAGTTGAGCCTTATATATTACGTTATTTGGCGAACGTTTCATCATTTAGAGACGATGAAAAGACCTGGCATATAGTCGAAAGCCGATATCGGAAACTTACAAATAGGAGAATAGAGCCATTGGACTCAAGGGGACCTTTGTCTGGCTTACCGGCTTCAACCGTTAGTTGCAAGGAAAGCACACCGCGATATATCACACTTCTATATATACATATTACAATCAGAGAGACGAACAAGGTTATTTGGATATCTGAAGTTCATTGTGACGGAGTTGTCCGCGGTGTTGGACATCACATCAAAAAGGGTTCAGCTATGCAAATAGCAGCAACTCAAGCAGCTCAATGTTACCAGGTAAGAAGAAGCAGCAAGTAGATTTTGTGTTAACAACTTTAGGATATGGACGAAGCATCCATTATGTCAAAGGGCTTCAACGATTCCGAGGTTCTAAAAGAAATCTTTTTAGGTCGTCCTGGCTTAAGCTCGGTGAACAACAACTCTCACAATCACGGCATGAAAATGAATAATGTGAATGTCGAATCAAGGAACCATCACTTTCAAAGGGGAACCGACAGTAGGCGTCCGTATTACAAACCAAGTCGAAGTCGTACTACACCATACTTATGAAACTAAATGAAGCTCACGGAAAGTTATTCTAAAATATGATAGAAGGAAATAATATATTAATTGTTAAGCTTTATTAAGTAATAGTTTAGGTCTTTGCAGATCGTAAAATAAAGTGGCTCGGGTTATAAGTATGTCGTTCATTAAATTCATCACAATTAAGGTAGAGAGGTATTTAGAGGTGAAGGATGCAAAGTGGAAGTCATGAAATTAGCATATAAAACAGCCCTTGTTTTTCTGGCCACTCGCAGGTCTTCCTCCTAAAATAGGACCACTCTGAGGATTATCTTTACGGACTATAATTTCAGCAGCGGGAAAGAGCATTCGAACAGCACCAGAGCTTCCAATCAAAGACTTACAGAGGGGTAGTTTTTCAACGGGGCCATTTCCTTGTTCTCGTTCGTCCTTGTCAGGTTGAAACTGCTGATTAGCATGGAAGATTTTGTTAAAAGTATTTGTCAAGTCTGGGCTAATTTTATATATATTCAAATCACGGAAATAGAGACCGTCCTTAGAATCGCGAACATAGTTCATGACAAAGTCTGCTTGTTCGAAAACCATTTGCTGAGCAGGCTTGGCGAGAGAAGAATTAGGCATGGCAAAAGAAAAACCCATTAAACCCTCAGAAAGGTGTTGGGCAAAAAAAGTATTATCTTTCCAAACCTTAAAATCGGTCTTGCAGGATTGATCATACATATCACCACTTGTGTTAAGAGCGGCGGATGCCATGTTTTCCAAGTAAGAATGGATCTTGTCAATATTGGGAAGGCCCTTGATAATGTCATTGAATCCGAGGAGCAAAGCCATAGTAGCCAAAGTAGCACCGGTGTTGTAAGTAAACTTGGTCGAGTCAAGACCCCAATTGCCGTCGTTCAAGTTAAGACCATCACAAACGAGACCCGTGTTATCGACCAGATTATCCTCAATCCACTGGACACAGTTCCAAGCGAAACTAACAAGCTGCTGTTTTTTCTTTGGGTCATCTACGGCATAAGCAAGTCGCAAAGCGCCGAGAGAGGACATGGCAGTGGAACAAGCGTTTAAATTGGCATGAGGAGGACTACCAGAATTGACGTGCCAAGCGACACCGCCCTTTTGCTGGTTCCAACCTTTGTTGATGATGAAGGCAATAATGGCTTCGGCTCTGTCGATGTATTGCTTTTTCCGAGAGCTATTCGAAGTATAGTACCCGGCGGTGGCGAGAGCAATGGCTACTTGGGCATTATCGTCAAAGTAGACATCACTATTTCCTTGGAAATAGTAACTAGCGCAACATGCATTGTACTCTGGAGACCAGTATTTCTTTAAACATTGAAACACATTTTCAAATTTCTTTTCATACTTGTTTGTAAACTTGAGAGAATCTGCCATTGCCTCGGCATACACGGCAACCGACCAAACTAAGTAAATATGACTACCACCATCGTCGTATGTCCCAGACACATTTTCAGCGCTTCCCATCTTGTCGGAAAGCTTGTCAAAGAAGGATTTATAGCATTTTTGCAGGGCCGCCAAACCACCGTCCAAATATTTATCGCCAGTCATTTTTGAAGTAAATCGATCAAACGTAATCGTTGGTTGTCGGTCTGCAGGTAGAGAAGAGGAAAATCCAGGGTTTTGAATCGTGAATATTGTGGTTTTGAAAAAAGGAAACCAGGAAACTAGAAAATAAAGACCAATAGATAATTATTAACACAACGACACAACGTCAAACAAATCGTAAAAGCAATTGTCGCACAAGTCGTAAATCGTAAACTATCCTCCAAACAGTCTGTAATTTAAACAACCGCTTAAAGAAAATATACTTTTAGCACACACACAAACGATAAACAGTAAACTTTAAAAACTGGAGATAGATGCAAGTCTCCAAAGGTTCAGCGCTCGCAACGATCAGGATTGTGACAAGGCGGAGATCCCCGCTTATATAAATAACAAAGATGACTGACGAAATGCCAAACCTAAATGACGTGGTATTCGAAGATACCCAGTAAGGTATGAGAGCATGATCAGTTCAAACGACATCAACTTCCTTTCATTCGTCGCTTAAAGGATTAAGGTTCGCCGAAAATTAAAATGGCAGCCACAGCTTCTGTTTGGGTTTTGTAGGAAGCACTAGAAGGGTCCATATAGAGAGGTTCTTTTACGCGGCTAACTATGACTATTGTTTGTTTGTTTATTTATTTTTGTGTGTGCTAAAAATAACAATATGCCAATTTTATTGTTTATTAAAAAAGAGTTATTAAGATTCGTTATCAAAGGATAACGAGAGGGAATGGGTAAGAGCAAGAGAGTGAAAGGAATTGTCTGTTGATGCCTGGGGTTCGAATCCAAGCGACACCAATCCATCCATGAGAAGAATGTGAAAGCATAAACAATCAAGCCTTTGGTGTAAGAAAAAAGAAAGTAGTAAATACCCAAAACAATGGAGATATCCTCTTAATGAAAACCGCGCTGTTGGATTTGTCAAGCCAAAAGAAACAATACAAGTCGGTAGAATAGAATAGATTAGAATAGAATAGATTAGATTAAAACGCATCGTTCAGATAGAACAGAACGATACACAAAATCTCCTTTCCAAAAATGTAAGCGCAAACAAAAAACCAAAAAACAGAGACAAAAGAATAAAAAATAAAAAAATAAAAAATAAAAAATTAAACTGCTCCTGGCATGCAATTAAGAAATGGTTTGAGATGTTACATGCGAATCGGACCTTGTAGGCAAGCCAGGAACACCCAATGTATCTGCAAGGGATGTGACACCGAAATCCGGGAAATCATGTTCGAGGATGTTGGAAGACAAAATTGAAGACTTTCGTAAACCAAGGTCCGGTTTAGAATCATTCTCCCCCTTCTCGTCCGCCTCCTCACCTTTGAAACTTTTTAAAGACCGTTTCGTCACTTGAGCATCTGAATTCCCTTTCAGACTACTCTTCTCCCAAAGCGACGTTTGCTCCCAATCTGCAGAATCCAGCAAAACCGAATACGTTTGCGCTGTTGATCTCGAACTGCCATTCGAAAGTCCACTGAATTTGCTTGAACGAAGTGTCGCGCTCTTATCGTTTAAGGTTGTAGGAGAAATGGTTTCCACATCGGAATACGATGGCACCGATTTTCTAGCGCCTGACGTGAAATGCTTTAGAGAACTGGCATCTGTTGATTTTCTTCGAATTTGTCTATTCTCCTTGTCATTCAATTGACTCAAACCCGCCGATTGCGAAGTTTCCATAAACATCGGCATACTCTTGTTGGTTGCATTATACTCTGCACTTGAAAGCATATAGTTTCTCAATTTCAAGTTCAAAGGTGTCGAGGGACGTATTTGGGGAAGTACAGGGAAAAATGGTGAAGGCGGACGATCCACCGGCGTCGAGATTGGCTGTGGTGTCTTGGTACCCTTTTTCTGTTTATTCGACTTTTGAAACGTGCGCTTAAACCCTGTAATTCCTTTATGGAACTTTTGATATAGCTTCGAAGAACGCGTACCCGTCTTATCCGCAACATAAGGTAATGTAACTTTTGTAAATATGTTCTGAAATGAATACGTTGGTATGGAGACTTGAGCTTCGCTAACCTTCCCGACTTGTTTCGTTTTCACTTCCGTTGGTTTCTCGACCTTTACTTCTTCTGCGCTGAAAAAATCAAGCTCCAAACATTTTCGCGCATTAGGTCTGACATCTGGATTCCACTGTAATAGTTCGGTGAGCATCGATGCAAATGCTCCATTCCATGGCGAAGAGAATAACTCTCGTAAATTTAAAGGTGCTAATCTGGGCAGAATGATTCCCAGCTCTCTTGTTAATTTTTCTGCTTGCTTCCATGTGCCACCCCCTCCAAATCCCATATTTTGCGATTCTTCGTCCGGACTTCCTAGAATTTCACATATTTTATACAGCTGATCGACGTCATCCATTCCAGGGAATATTGGCTGTAAGGTTGCAACTTCAAAAGCCATACAACCTGCAGCGTATATGTCAACTGGACATGAATAACACGAATCTCGAAGCAATAATTCGGGAGCACGATACCAGCGAGTGGAAACGTATTCCGTGTAAGGTGGGCTCGAGTGTATTTCCCTCGCAAGCCCGAAGTCTGCTATTTTCACCTTGTATGCATCAGAGTTTTCCACGGGCGATACCAGAATATTCTCGGGTTTCATGTCCCGATGAAAGAAGCCATTCGCATGAATGTGCCCTATGCCCTGAAATATCTGACTCATAATATCTCGAACAGTGTTGTAAGAAAACGGCTTGCCTCGTCGGGAATTAATCAACTGAAATAAATTACACTCAAGGAATTCCATTACGATATGCAAACAAAAAGGTTGATCAATGTAAAGGTCAAAAATATTAACAATATTTTCATGCTCTGAAAGATGAAGCAAGGAGTGGACTTCACGTAGCCTAGCAGCATCGGATATCTTTACTAACTTCTTCTTCATAGATTTAATGGCTACTACCTTTGTCGAGTCTTTGCGGGTAGCCAAATGTACAGAACCAAACGTTCCATCACCAACTTTCTGCACAATAGAGAAAACATCATCGATAGTAGTACATTTCATGACTTCCTTCAAAGACCGCCCATGATTTGCCATAGAGGGCGTTCTCCATAAGTATTTTTTCATATTAAGTATTTCAAAGGAAACCCGTGCAAGTTGCAAACAAAAAAAAAAGGATCCTTTACTTGGCGAATTGTAAATACAAAGATTATAGTTATAGAACGAAACAAAAGAACGATGAAAAAGTAATGACTGACAATACCTTTGCTAATAAATACTTAAGAAATTAAGATATAAATATAAACGCAGCTCAAAAACAAGATGTTAAAGAAGGGCCAAAAATGCTTAAGGTATCAAAAGTTGCAAAGCAAACAAAGCGTGCTTTTCAATCAACTTGGGTATAAAACAATAAAACAAAAAATTACCAAGACAAATTAAAAGACGGAAACGTGTAATGTAAAGTTTAGATACTTTTTTACATGCTTCACCAGAAGCTATTCGAATAGTATTCCCATAGAAAAAAATAATAATAGAAACTTTCAGTAGAAAAAGCCACTATTTCAAAAGAACGTACGCTTTCCGGTCCAACACTTAGTTTATGACCTGAAAAGTAAATCAAAAACGTGTGCCGAGATCAATCTTTTTATTCAAAACTCAGATATGTAAATATACTATTGAACAAAAAGGTCTAAATTACTGTTCACTCCAAGAGAGGTTTGTTGCAGTCGTAAGAATTATGGTGGATAGTCGTTAATCGTAACTACATAGGACAGTGAAAGCAGCAATACTTCAGACCAATATCATTCTGCAAAGACCCTATTTAGTGGATGAATTGATTACTTGAACAACAAAAATTGTTTGTTTTATTTTTTTATTTTTTATATGTCATGAACTAGTCTTGTATTTGTAATTTGCTGTTGGACAACATCGAGTATTTTGCATGGCGTACCTAGAAAAGTCTAAAATTGCTTGTTTCGTAAGATGTATGGAAATCGGAAATCATACATAACTCAGCTTTTCAGACACATCTCAGATATATGCTAATCACAAACAACAGAAACAAAAAAAAATTACTGTGAAAAGACAAGAGTATAATCCTTGCCAACATCTTTCCCTAGCGCTGCATTCGCTTCAATATATAATTTCTCCAACCTGGGAAAAAATCCTAAAACAGCCTTTAAATCGTCAAAACCTATAACACAATACTAAAACTTACCTTCACGGGTAAAGTTGAATCTCCAATAGTAATATGATTTCTTTGCAATAGAGATTTCGCAACGTCTTCATCCAAAATTCCTGGTAAACTCCGTTCGTATACTGACGGAGGCTCTTCTTCGTCAGTGTCTGAAACTTTTGGTAAAGAATCGACTCTTTTGGGTGACAACTCTTTGCTCTCACCAATATTCTCAAACGTCAAATAATCTGGGGCTTCGTTATCCCACAAGTCTGTAAAATGATTGATCGACAACCAACCGTTTGTTTCCTGAATACTATGTAAGTAAATTGGGTTGCTGCAAATCATTATCATACTTACCGGGTTAAGCAAATAACTCGGGCTATATTCACCCTTGTATCTCATCTTTTTACACTTGTGAATGTAATATCCTAATTTACTGTTAATTTACCTCGTCAGTTGGTGACTATCGAGCATACCCATGTAGTAGAATTGATATTTCTCTTCAGATGCAAGAAGAATTTCACGGCAAGCACTTATTCTTCCAAGCGAGAAAGACGAAAACTCTGGATCATAAAACAAGTAAACGCTCGATACGGCATGTGGTAGCAAATCGAGTACACCAACAGCAACCAAAGTACCGTTTATACGATACAGTTGATGAAAAGATCCACATTTTTTCATCGGGCCGTCATCGCTTATAAAAGGAGAGGAACATAGAAATCTTTCAAATCCTTTCTTGGTCACTTCTTCTTCAGACTCATGATGGATGCTTGTTTGATACTTTTTGAACAGATCAAATTTTTCATCGGTGTACTCATCTGATTCTAACGTGACAGTATATGAGTGTGTTTCATCTCTGTATCCCTCTATTTGCTCAAATGCGTTCTCAAGGTATTCTATACCATTTTTTGCCGGTATCTGATTTAATGGTTTCCCGGTGACCAATTTGGCCCATTTTTTAATAGCCTTTTTTTGTACTTTAGAGATTTGAAATTCATCCGCATTTAATCTGAATTGTTAGTAAGTTCTACACAAGTCGTTGCCTGTAAGTGTCCATTTACATACCGAATTGTGTACAACGGACAGCAAGAGGCCCTCAAGTTTGGCTTATATAAATAATGCCCCGAACGTCTATAACTATTAGTATCGATCACGAAAACGAACCTGTTTATGTATTACCTCCAGCCCCTATCAACAAGCTTTTGGTACGCCTAACCATAAGCAAAGGTTAGTTCAAAGCTAGAAAAAATCGATTTAAATTAGACATACGTCGCATTTTAGTTCTTTTGATAAAAGTCCAAAGTGCTCAGTAGGCTCTCCACTTCGACAATATCCACAATCCCTGCTGACATTATATCCTGTATACATAAACTTATTCAATGCCATTCTTGCTCTAGTATTATCTGAATCTATTTGAAGTTCTATATTCCTATTATTGAATCGAATTTACTATTTGCAGGCAATTGTTAATGTTAGCCTGTAATACGGATGTATGTATTTCCAACTACATACCTCAAGTAGTGATGCTACTAACAAAAACTGATTTATATGCCTTTCCAGCTTGTAACACTTCACAATTGTTTTATTCATTTCTTTGTACTTTACTTCTGTAGCGATATTAAAAATTATACTTCAAAACCTATATGTATTATTTATATCAAAAAATGGATATACCTGTCTAGTTAAATATCTATTAAGCACCAAACCAAACCCACATCTAAAACTATTATTGCTTTTGGGATCATCCAACGTAGTTGGATGATGTATAAATTAATAACCCGTTCCTTCAAAAATTCACTTGCCCCCCAAAAAGGAAGTAAATCAAAGTACATAAAAGCGCTAGACATACAGACTACTTTACAGTAATCTTTTACTCTTCATCATCAGAGAAGAAAGTCTTAGGCTTGGGAGTACCCTTAGGAGAAGATAACCATGCGAGTTCTCTGTCACGAGCACGACGCTCTTTGTTTTTCATTTCGTTCCTAGTAAGCTTCTTCTTCTTGGTAGTCTTGGTTTCAATTTTCTTCAAGTCCTTCTCGGACAAATCCTCAAACTTCTCAGTGTCAACAGCAGACTTGTCTTTGTTTGTAAGCTTGCCATCAACGACAAGCCAATTCTCGGGGCAAAGTGCAGAAACAAATTCAGCGTTGTGAGAAATCATAACAACACCACCACCCCAATCACGAATAGCAGTTGCTAAACCACCGAGAGCGTCTCTATCCAAAAAGTTTGTAGGTTCGTCCAAAACTAAAAGTTGAGGGTTATTCCATAAACAAGCCGCGATAACAACCTTGACCTTTTGACCACCAGACAAGCTGCTTACAGGACTGTAGTCTGCAATATCACCAGGAAGACCAATCTCTTCAAAGTGCTTGCGGATATCTTCAGGGATAAGTTCTCTAAAGCCTAATCCTTCACGAGATGATTCTCTATCATCAAAGGCTTGAACAAACTTTTGGAAACCATGTTCAAGCAATAGATCACGAGGGATCCAATTATTGTACTTGTGAGGCTTACCGAGCCATTTAATTTCGTATTGGAAAGACTTCTTATACTTCTGACGACCAATCAAAGCTTCCACTCTACGGCGTTCACCATCAACAGTAATCTCACGTTGCAATTGAGCACGGTCCTCATCTGTTAATTTACGAGTCTCTTTCTCCAAAACTTCACGGTCTTGACCACCACTATATCTCCATTGAATATACTGACTGGGTGTTTTTTCCAAATGTTGATCCAAATGATGGAAAGCATGTTGTGCTACATAACCAACACGGAGGTTAGGGTGTTTGAAAACACGGCCTTCTTGAGGTATAACCTCACCGATCAAAACTTTAATAAGAGTAGACTTACCAGCACCGTTGGGGCCGATAATTGCAACACGGGAAGATAGAGAAAGACCGCAAGTAACGTCATCCAATGATTTTTTGGAAGAGCCGGGATAACAATATGTTGCATTGGTCATTTTAAGAATAATTCTCGTGTTGGAACGAACACCAGCAAGAATACCAGGGGGAGGGAAAACAAACTTTTCATTTGTGGCTGAAAGTGTATAGTAAGACTTAGCTTCAGGCTTCTTCTCAACGAAAGCAGAAAGATTACCAGGAAAATAGCCCAATTTCTTTGGAGCATTCTTGACACCCTCATAGTGAATAATATCTGTACAAACGTGATCCAAGAAAGAGGAATCGTGAGAAACCATTAGACAGGTAATTTGAGTTTGAGCGGTCAAGTAAGCTTCCAACCAAGCGATATTGTTAACGTCCAAGTGGTTTGTTGGTTCGTCCAACAAAAGGATATCAGCTTTCTGCAACATGGCACGAGCCAATTCTAACTTCATCTTCCATCCACCTGATAAAGAGGCCACTGCATCTTGTTGCATATCTTCCGTAAAACCGACGGACTTCAATGCACCAGCAGCTTCCTCACGAGTAACATTCATATTAGCCAATGCTGGGTCATTAGCAACGAAATTAAGAATAGCTATACTAGTATCTTCACCCTGTAAGCTATGGGCTACAAAACAAGTCTTCACTTGATCAGGTGTAGGAAAGTTTTCGACCTTATAATCAGCAATGGCCTTCAGTAATGTAGATTTACCACAACCGTTATGACCAACAACACCATAACGATGGCCTCTGTAAAGGCGCAAGTTGGTGTGGTTCAACAGCAAACGACCACCATAAGCGAGTGAGAAATCCGTATTAACGAGCTCCTCCTCTTCAATATTCAAATCTGAGATATCGGGACCGTTCAAAGATTGATACAATGAGTGAAGATCATCATAAGCTTTTCTAACAGACTCAGAAGCAGCATTTTCACCAACGAAAGGAGTCAAATATGGGATACCCATTTCATTAACCCAAGACTCCTTATTGAAATTCTTATTGTTGTAAAAGGAGACATAGGCATCGCAAACATAATCCAAAACTTCCTTAATATTAAAGTTCTGGGGGCATTTAGCATGCTCGGTGACGAATTGATGAAGTCTGGTACGAACACCGGAAACGGCTTGTCTCTCAGCATCATTAGCAGCCTTGGCAGCTTGGGCAGCAGCAGCCTTATTTAACGTGGTAAGGGCATGAGACGCAAGAGCACGGACTTCGGGCATGGCAGCACTTTGAGCAATTCTTTCAACTTCTGGAATCAATTCTGGGAGGAAATCGGAAGCTTCAGCAGGATCAGGAACAAGCTTACACAAGTTGTCAGTAATGATGACAGTCATACGCAGCATAATCTGAGAGCGTTCGGCAAGTGCACGCTTCAAAATGGGAACCAAAACTGCCAATGCGACGGATTCTACAGTGGCAACGAACGTAGTCGCACTCAAATCTTTGATGCATTCCTCCAAAGTCTCTGGACGGGCCATGCAGTCGACCAATTTGGGAATATGAGGAATAATGTCATTATTTTCAACAACAGTACAAAGATCCAACATGCACTTGATAGCAGCACGAGAAACCTCACCTTTAGTGTCATGCATACGTTCACGAATGCAGGGAATCAAAGAACCCATTGCAACGGCAATGGCGTTACGGGAAGTTTTCGCCAATGACCCGAGCAACTCAAGAGCAGCTACCTTACTTGGCCACTTAACGGCTGAGCTATACAAGTATTCGATTAAAGAGGGAATCAAACGAGTTTCAACCGAGACAGAGGGAAGAACATTAAGCAAGGCATCAGAGGCCATCTTTGCAGCAGATCTAACGACCTCACCTCTGTCAGAGAACAAGTCAAGCATTACTGGAAGATATGGAAGAAAATCAACTTCGCAAGGACGACCAATCTTTGGAATGATTGAGGCAAACCCGATCATAGCAGACTCCCTGTGAAAGCCTGACTTTTTGTTACGAGCAGCTTTTTCCAATCCATCCAAGAATCCAGTTGTTTTTAAAGCAACTAGTGGTTCATCTTGTTTGAAAATTTCTCCAGTTTTTTCGCCAATGTTGGCACAATCCTTAGAGGTTTCGGCATTCAACAAGTCCTCAAGTAGTTTGAGGACATTGTCTTCTTCACGACCTTGAAATAGCACGGAGGATGTCATGTCTCAGATTTGACGTTGCGAAATGGGAATTCCGCAAGATCTGATGATTGACTAAGTAGCTGGTGAAGGATGAAATTTCACAAGCACAAAAATCCTACTTAAATTTTAAATTTGCTAAAATACCGTAAATTACTGTTACGAGTAAATTGCATTAAAGCCACTATTAACTTGTAACGAATTTATGATGCGATTCACTATTGTGTAAACAATGCTGTTGAAAATTGAAACGGATTGGAAACATTTCCTGCTTGTAACTATCGTCTAAAAGACAATCCCAAAACCGATAAATTTGTAATTAAAATAATAATTATAAAATGGAATACTATTCTAGTCATTAGAAGTCATGGAGTGTACTATGCATGAAGAACAGTGATATAATGGATTTGGCAACGCAGAGAGAATAGAACAATCATCAATGAGATAAATCCAAAGTTTTCAAGCTGTTTCCTTGATTCGGAAATAAAACGAATGATGTGATGACACACAGATAAATTAATCGTAAAGATTTGAAAAATAAGGCTTCGGCAGCCACTTTTTGAATTCAAATATTCAAGAAGAAAGAATTGCTCATGTCCTAAACACCTTGATGTTATAGTAAGCAATATAATCAATCCTTTACCATCGATAGGAATGTAAAACGCCATAAACAAAATTGCAAATAATACCTACCAAGATTGAGAGCTGCATTCGCAGGGAAAACATAGTTCTTTGCCAGAGAAAATAGCATGCAATAGCACCACCAAAGAATCCAATCATTACGCCGGCCAAAAGCGTTTCGTAAGACATATCAAATTCATCAGCTGATGAAGTTTGTGCCCCATTGTCGATCCAATCATCCTCAGCTTCGCGTACAGCGTCCTCTGAAAGAGACTCTAAATTCGTACCACGAGCTTGATGAAACTGGGATCTCAAACTAGAAATCTCGGATTCTGTGAAACCAGCTTCGCGGAGCCGGTCAAAACCTCTCAGCATCTCTGTAGGATGTGACGCCTCCGCCTCCGCCTCTGAAGCACCGGAGCGCTGAAGTTGACTTAATTCTATGTCTTCTGGAGCCAATTCATTTGGTGATAGTTGAGGTCCAACAATGCAATGAATAAATGCTTTTCGAGATTCGTCATCTTCTTTATGAGGATCATAATGCCAGTTTCCCCTTACAGCTCTTTCTATAGTGAATAACGGAGACAAAAGACGGCCTTGAAATATCAGTTTTAAGTGTTTATCCCTACAGTCTGGTATGCGACTACGAATGGTCTTGAAAAGTTCCCGGATCGTTGTCTCTCCTGCATTTGAAATTTCCAATGTAAGATCAGGAATTGCAGAAGCGAACCGAACTATGATTTTCAAATTCCCGTCTACATTTGAAGTCATTGGTAGCTTTCATTAGCGTTCTTCTACTCAGGTATATAGAGAATTGACAACGTAGTAGTAGCTATAAGTCGTGGTAGTGATCGAACCATATATCCTCAACACCACAATAAGCAGTATATTCTTTCGTGAAGTATTTACCATTATTATTGATAAAACAGTTTTCTACAAATAAATCATGTTCACAAGATTCTTTTCAATACACTTCTACTTCCACTAGCCTATCGTATACCAAAACAAACCCTTCATTTTTTTACCGTAAACGTTTCGGTCTTCTATCAAACACAATATAATATATATTAAGTAACGCAAATCCAAAACCAATATAAAAAACCTCACCCATGATTTTTAAAAAATCACATTTTCAGATCTAAGAAAACGACCATTTTCGTTTTCTTCTTTCTACCTTAAAATAAGATTATGTTCTCTCTTTATTTTTTTTTGAGAACATCCCAAGCCAATTCGCTGCCCGAATATCTAGGCTCATTCAGAGTTTTCTTCATCTGAAGAATCATGTTGAACGTCCTCCTCGTGCAATTCTTGATCATAATCTTCGTCTGAATGTACTTCACCATCTGCTGCATGGTCTTCGTTTTCGGAAGAATCATCTGAAATGTCCTCCTCATCGGAATCCAGATCCTCGTCGTCTTCATCTCCTTCCATGTCTTCATCCTCATCCTCTTCAAAGCCATCGTAATATACAGTAATAGGCTCATTGTTCTCAGCATTATCCTTTGAGCCACCAGCCTTTCGCAAAGCAATCTGAGAAAACACCATATCTAATCTTCCTTGTAACGCAAGCATGCTTGTGTACTTGGAACCTCTGGTTTCCAATACTGAACGAAGAGTAGCTAACTGATCTTTCAGATCGCGGATTAAGCTTAAGTGACCACCATGAAAAATTAGAGTGCAGCGAATCCAAGTCAGGAATGTGTCTGCCCTTAAGGGGCGACGGGCTAAACGATCAGCTACTTTATCTAATAAGGCCGGAGCCAATGCAGGGTCTAAACGGCGAACAGTGTTCTCGATGACTTCCAAACTTTGATTATTGAAACATGATTCAAGGAGAGCTTGATCGTTTGTTCGCAATGCCTGAGTTAGCACAGTTGCTAACGAAGTAGAAGCAGAAACTTGTGTGGGAGTAGTTTGGGCTTGCTGATCTAACTTGGTAAGCGTCTGCAAGCGTTCAGCAAGACTAGGCTCCTGTTCTTCGACTTGCGCTTCTTCCTCAACGGAAAGATCTCCCATATTCGCAGCATGCTTTTGCATCACACCCGTTGTAACAGTAGCATTTGCTTCATCGTAAGTGACGACGGGTTTTCCGACTTTATTGACATCTCGAGCTTTGGGACGAACCAATTCTAACAGTCCATCGGTTGCTTGTGAAGACAAAATCTTCCAAGGGACACTCTCGAAAATAGTGCGAGTGCCCTCCTTCCATGCAACCACTATAGTACCTGCATTAACAAAAGTAATGGATTCAAGTGCAATAATAACACCGCCACGAGAACGAGAGAAACGAATCTTGAGGTTGGAATGGCTTGTCAATAATTTACGCTTGCGGGATAGAGACGCGACTCCACCAGATCCAGATGAAAGTTTCGACTCCCAGGGATTATCGAACAATTCAATAGTACCGTCTACCGAAAGTGCTGCTAGAATACTACCCTTTTTCCCAGAAGCCTCCTCGGTCTTCTCGCACACTGTGAGTTCTTGTACGTCGTTTTCACAAACAAGTGCTCCTATATTCTTAGAAGGGACATCGTCGAGTTTCTCATTGGAGACTTGCTTGCTAAATAGGTTGACAAATCGGTCCTGTTCAGCAGCTGTCGCAAAAACAATAAAATCTTGTGATGATGTTGCAACAGAAGAATAAACGACAGATCGAACAGGCGTTGTATGGGTGGTTAAGGTATCGACGGGATCCGAATCTGGGAGTGCCAACAAATGCACGCTGTGTGAAGTGACAATGGCAGCATTTGGAATGCGAGGGGAAGGATATACACCGGAGAATTCTCGAGAAGAACTGGTAATCTTCATTGTTTGAATAGGAGAACCATTGTTAACGTTGAAATGAACAACCTTTCCAAGGCTGTCGATGGCAAATCCATATGAATTCAAAAGAGCAACTTTGGTGATCTTACCCAATTGTCCAAAACTATATGATTTCGTAACTGTGCCGAGGGCGTCTGAATAAACTAAAATTTCGCCATCTTCTGTACCAAGAAGTACGACATGACCAGAGGCACCTATGGAACCATCTATAGGCTCAACATCGTATTCAGCTGCTTGATCCCAACTAATACTACTGACACGCTGATTCCCTTCTAAAGCGTATTCGGTTTTGAGCGATCCCTCTTGCGAATCAAAAACACGCAGACGCTGAGAATCTATAGCGTCCGTTATACTTGCATAAAGCTTCGAAGACTCTTGGAAAGCCCCAAGGTTGAGTCCATTATCCCGTACCGTCCGGAATGTCGATTTGGGCCGACTCCTAGCTGCCATTTGGGATTGTTTGCTGTCAGGATCCTGAGTTTGGCGGTTTGCTGCTTTGGCAAATCTTGAGCAACCCACATGGAATAGCGTATGATATACCACCTCGTTAATTTTTTATAGCGTGTAATTGCACGCAGACGATACTCCACCAAGCAAAGAAAAAAAAAATTTGCTTGGTTTATAGTACCATCTCGAACTCTTCAGTGTACAGTTTTTGCAGCTAGTGATTCATTTCTTATTCCAACCCAATTTGGAATTTCTCAGCGTAAAAGTATACTACATATGATTAGTCTTGGAAAATACTTTTATTAAACGTATGAAATATAGACGCTAACTAGTGTACAGGATGAAACATGGTAAATCACAACTGCGGTTTTCAGTATAGATAAAACAAAACAGTGCTTTCAAAATCGCAGAAAAAAAAGGTAAATTAGAATGAAATACAAAGAGAAAACCGACAGACTGATTCAGACAGTTCACCAAAAAAAATAAAAACATTATATCAAAAGAATCATAACAAATTGGAACTAGATTTCAGTTCTGAAATCACGAAGTAAACCGTTACTGGAAGATCATGCGAGCGAAAGACGTTCAACGATAAAGAATGTGAAAGTATTAAAAGACCAAATTCAGCATAAGCAAAAACACATATGTAATATATGTACAGCGCAAGTAACCCGAAAAATTAAGAATAACAAGAATTATAATAATAAGAATGATAAACCGAAACCTTGAAATTAAAGAAAACAAATTTCTTCCCGCATTAGCTCATGCTGAATTACTGCTTTCGCTGCTTTCGCCATCATCTTCAGAAGACGATTCATCCGTAGCAAATGCCTTCGACTGATAGGCAGCTGAAGAATTATTCAATCCTTTATTCTGGTTAGTTATTCCTGCAAAGCGATCGAGTTGAGCACGGAGCTGGCGAATCTTCTCGGCTTGCTCATTTTCTGACAAGGCACGACCTTTTCTTTCTTCCTTCTGTGGTTGAGGTGACATTAAGATGTAATCGGCAGCCGATTCGTCTCCCTTGCATACAAAGTAATAAACTTTAAAGAACACATCAGGAGGCATCGACGATACATCAATTTCTATTTCATCGGTTTTACGAAGATGCGGTAATGCAGAACGCAGAATTTCGGCGACATGCGTCAATTGATCAGCCGTTAAGTAGTTGCATTGTTCGGCTAATTCATTCTGCATTTCATAAGTAATAGGTGGGAACTGGTCAATACTCAGGCTTCGAGAACGAGAACGATGAGAAGCTGAAGAGGGGCGGGCACGCGTCTTCATCGCGCGTAAAGTGCTCTGAAGTCTATATATCTGTCGGTTAACAGCTTCAAATTCTTCCCCGTCATCTTCCATGAACTCGTCTGCACTGTCGAAAACATCATTGTCACCATAATAGTAGTCGGGATTTACAGAGGAAAGTGAACTTAAGGTTTCAGAATCAAAATCAGGCTGCTCGGCCCACAGTTTCTGAAATACAGATTCAAGCTTTTTACCCATGATGTGTACCGGTGTGCCAGCAGGATTAAACTTGTAGCAATTCTTAAACATGAGCAACATGTCAGCTTCAAAAGCTTTAAGAGACGCATATTCATTGTGATTCAGCTTGTTTTGCATCGTGCAAAGATCCATGGGGTGCTTGATAATTTTGTAATAGTCGGGACAACCACAAGCGATAGGATTCACTGGTTTATAGAAAGGATACGCATATGACTCATGTTGTCTTTTCAACAACTCCTTCAGCACAGACTGACAAAATTTCATTTCAGCTGCATCTTTTCTGCGGTGAGGCTTTAGATCGTACACGTTGTCGCGGCCGGACGATAAAGCAGATTGCCTTCGCGTCCGACTACTCGTGGGTCTAGTAGCCGCAGGCACATTACGAGGACGTCGTCCTGGTCTAGATGAGCTAGTGACGTACGGGGAAGGCAGTTGCTTTAATTGACGCTCAAAGGTTGCCTGTAGGTTTTTACCCATCACACCCACAGGAGATTCTGTACCATTGTAAAGAAAGCAATTCTCAAACATCAAGTTCATATCGTCGATAAAGTTCTCGGCACTGGCATATTGTCCACTCGAAAACTTTTTCTGAATGGACCCTAAATCCATTGGGCGCATCACTATTGTAGGATAATCAGGAATGTTTTGTTTAATTGGATCAACTGGGGCACGAAAAGGAATTGAATCACGACCACGACGAAGTTGACGAAGCATGGCATGGATGTACTTGTGTTGCTCTTTCGTCATTGGGGGATACTCCTTCGGTGAAACGTATTCACTCTCATCAACTGCGCTGTCCTGCATGTTTGTAATGACTTGAGCTTTACCGCCAGCGGTATTCGAGACCTTTTCCGAGAAAGGAGGTACTACAGGAAGCTTTGAGTTTGTTTGCATATCAGTGGGAAGAGGCTCTTGCTGTTCGGGTTGACCTCGGGTTGGATGATACGACGGTTCGTGTTCATAGCGTTGACGCTTGATTGGGGTCTCGTTGACATCCGCTTGTGTAGAGGCATTGGTTTCTAATATATGCTTCTTGCCAGCTCCTTCGGACGGTTGTGAAGGGGATGAGGGAGACTCATCATCATAATTTGTGTATGGGGGTGTGGGATGTAGATATTGGGAAGAATAGTCATTGTCTTGATATGGTAAACTTTCTTCTTCAAACTCATTATCACCAAACAAGTCTAATGCCTCATCCTCGTTCTCGTTTCCGGAAAAGTAAGAGGCTTTCTTGTCTTCGCCGTTCATAGAAGGCTCAGGGGATCTAGGTGTAAATGTCGAGTCGTGAATTTTTCCCAGTCCAGTCTTGTTAATAGATGCAGTTTCGGCAGAGTAAGGGTGTGTTACAGTAATGTCAATATTAGAAACGTTCATGGAGCCCATACTGTGTTTACCAAAATCGTTTGCAATATTCACTTTCCCCTGCGAAGATTTCACACTACTAAATGTTAGTAAGGAATTGCATGAATAGCAATTGCATTGCGTCGCAAGGACACACAGGAGAAATGACTCGGGATAACAATTACTAGATGGAAAAGAAGACAAAACAAAACAAACCCATTGAGAAATGCAGAATTCAGAGACTACATGTTGAATAGTCGTTCAACAATAAGGCAACACTCTGCAACATCCAAAAGGGTTCCTCTCATGTTCTTGTTTTTGTTGTGATCTACTTTTGTAAATTGTGAATGTCTTCTGAAATCCTATTTACCAATCGATGACATGTCCCGCTAATCTCTTAGGTGTAACTTGCGCGCGCAATTTTGGAATCCAACTTACGATATAATATTCTCACTGTTCATGTAAGTACACTGTTCTCACAGCACTTCAACAATAAACTTCACAAAAGATAAATTCTTTCACGGTACTGCAATGCCCGCATTCAGCAGCAGGTCCTCTAATTTAGTAGTTTCTTCAAAAACGATCCAAACAAATCTCGATTCACTATTTGGGATAGTGAAAATTAACGTCTCGATCTTGGGTCTGTCGATTCAAAGTAAAATAATTGTTGTTTGTAGAGGGAAGGAGGGAACATGTAGGTATAAGTCCCGGATCCACTCAGGGTTAGGGTTCCGATGATAATTAACATAGAGGCGGAATGGATTACGAGGTGTTATCATTGGTAGATGGGGAATCCAATCAACATTACATAAATGTCATCCGTACCGCAGCTCATTTGTTGTAAACAAACCGCGTTCAGATACGGCCACCATCTTATTAATTACAGCAGTAGTCCTTCACCAGCTTGGAGGATGCAATTGAGTTGTCTTTCGACCAATTTCCTCTTCCTACTGTGCTTTTAATTGTATGTGAAATACATCGCACTCGTTCTACAAACCCAATTATCTACTACTGAGGAAGGGCGAGTCTACGAGTCTTTCCATGCTACGTAGTCTTGGTGTTTGCAGTACGAGCAAACAAGCAGAAGAAGTTAAGCTACACACACCAGTGCTCATACTCGCCTACGGGTTCGCAATGTCAGTCAGAGAAGACGCTGGAGCATATTCCTCTTACAGGAAGAAGCCTCAAGACTCTCTCACAGGAGAATGAAGATACAGAAAAGGCCATCAAGACAGCACAGCACCACACAGAGCTTCTTCCTGTTTCTCTCTGTCTGCCACTTTCTTTGGGAAAAGAAGGCTACACCATGATTCGAACGTGATCGAACATAATCGAAACCTACTTTGTTGATGTAACTTCCTCCACCTAGTAGCAGCTCCTCCATCATGGCCACATCATGATATCGGTGGCAATAATAGCAAAGTTTGGTATGTTTCAGTATAGCAACTTAAGAATGAACTGGTGTTCTCCATCTAGCTCGGTAAGTTAAAATCCGCTAGAATTTTCAGTATCAGTAATCGAATTATCGGACGCGCGTTGGTGCACAGTATAGCGAATCAGAAGAAAAAGTGAAGTAGGTAGTAAAGAAGGAAAAGAAGTTATAGGACAGCGATGGAAGAAATAAACAAGAAATCTTTCCTTCTTGTTTCTTTGTAAAAAAGCTTGGCTCTTTCTCTTGATTTCGCTTCGGCCCGCGTGTTTACATTTGTGTAGTGTGCAATGTGCATTGTGCGACTTTACATACCCAAAAAATGCTTGCCCGATAAAACGTACATGTTATAGCAAACTGGACTTTTGGAAGATCATGGGCGTCATAACAACGCAGCTGCTCTGTGACAACACTAGGAAATCAAGTCATCCTAGTCATTGCAAAGACAAAACCCATCGATCAAAGTGCTTCCCAAGCCCATAGTTCGATTGTTTTGCGGCCGATCAACACAGAAAACATTTTGCTTAGAGTAAGCCATGGATTTCTCCCGTTGCAGCGAGCGGACAATGTGTGAACCCGTCAAACCGTGTTGTTCCATAGAAATAACAAGGTCATAGAAAGCCAGCCAACAAGTTATTTCCTTCACATCTCTTTTGTACATCCTTATGAGTTTCTCCATTTCTTTGGTTTGTCGTGTACCAGTCCTCACTTGATGAAGCTTTTAAAAATTTCTGTTCATCTTCATGTTTGTGGTTACGTAGAAAAAGAAATTCTTGTAAAATATTAAGATTCCAACCAAGTCAATTCTTCCATGTTTTAAATATAGGAGAAACACTTGACTCGACTGTGGTGGTTCAATATGGTTTGGTTTGCAAAGTGTATGTTCGCCGCCCACTGCTAGGCTGGTTATCATAGTAAGTACAAACACAAAAGTATCACCACAAACAAAAATTGGCGCAGGCTCCATAACACCCTCTAAAACCTTTTTTTATTTTCCAGTTTGTTCATAGAATGTGACAAGCCG
The DNA here is from genome assembly GCF_027921745.1 of Schizosaccharomyces osmophilus. NCBI lineage: Eukaryota > Fungi > Ascomycota > Schizosaccharomycetes > Schizosaccharomycetales > Schizosaccharomycetaceae > Schizosaccharomyces > Schizosaccharomyces osmophilus. The sequence goes on along the minus strand of NC_079239.1, from coordinate 355,410 downwards.
CAATTTGACATCCTGGGGTTGTTCGTTCTGGATATGTCTCCTTCATATCATACGGATTGTGTGTACATGAATTGTCACTCCGTACACCACAAGTCCTTCTGTCACTTCCTTCTTTTTTGCTGTCGTTCTGTGAATTCCGCCTTTTGGGAATAACGTTTTTTTAGAAAAGATTCTCTGTTAAAAACTGGTAGAGTACTTTTTCGCCAAACGTCCAAAGCAATCCCATCAGCACACTGCTTTTCTTGACATTCCACCCGATTCATTGCTTTGTTTGTACGTAGAAGTATTTTTAAAGGTTTCTTCATTCTTATTTTATTTAAAAATGTTGGTAAGTATGCTTGTAAGTCTGCATTTGCTCAAATTCATTTTGTTTCTCGGGAAGGCATGCGCCGCAAGTGCTGCTTCAAGGGTTTTGCAGACGTAAACAAAAAGAATCATTGTTTAGCGAGCTGATTCTTGAGCACAATTCCTCTTGTGCTCAACTTTCAAGTGAAATGTTGACACCATAGAACCGACATCATTCCTAACTAACAATCACCAGCCTGAAGATGCTGCCTTAGACTTACTCCGCCGGTTGAACCCCAAGGACATTTCAAAAAATTTGGACGCCATTCTAGCTGTAGCCCCCGATCTGGCTGATGTTCTTCTTTCTTCCGTAGATCAACCATTGCAAGTTAGTAGTTGCTCTGAATCTGGTAACCAGTATCTGCTTTGTGACTTTAACCGTGATGGTGATTCCTATCGTTCTCCCTGGACAAACAAATACGACCCTCCTTTGGAGGATGGCCTCGTTTCCAGCGATCGTGTGAGAAAGCTAGAGTCGGATCTCAATGAAGCGATGCGGGTCTATCTAGATTTATACTATGAAGGCGGTGTTAGTAGCGTTTATTTATGGGACCAAGATGATTCCTATGCCGGCGCCGTACTTATCAAAAAAGGTATGATTTCTATTATTTCACCTCAAGATTTCCACTAATCTAACATTTTTTTAGCTTCCAGCTCTGGCAGCTGCGGTTGGGATTCTATTCATGTCTTTGAATGTTTGCCCACATCGGAAACGGATGTTTTTGACTATCGTTTAACTAGTACTATCATCCTTTACCTCGGATCGGACCAACATTCGTCTCTTGTCTCTGGGGCCTTGAATCTCTCTGGCCATTTAACTCGCCAAACTTCGCAGCGCATGCCTGCAAGTGAGCAGGACGGCGAAGTCGGCAACATTGGTCGTTTAGTTGAAGAGATGGAAACCCGTATGCGCAACTTCCTTCAAGAAGTTTATTTTGATAAAACAAGAGACATCATTAATCAAACTCGCTCTATGCAACCCATTTCTGAAAATCCCGACAAAATGGCTCTCCGTTCGGTTTTGAAGAATCTTTCTAACTAATTGTCTATGATTTTTTTTCTACTTTCTCTTTTTCGCTACAAGACTGTCCATTTACTTTCTTACAATTAGGCACCTTGGGCTTTCTTAGTAGAGAATAACCGATATTTTATAAAGATATAAAGAAGGCAAAAACGAATATTAATTAACGTTTGTATAAAAAAAAATCTTAAAACAAACTAAAATGCGTGAATCATAACTAAAATATACATAAACAGTCTTCTCTGAAGAAAACTTCAGGAAAGAAAATTAAAGATAAAAATTCGAAACATCCAATAAATAGAAACATCAATTCCTTCATGAGATTAGTTGGAATGCTTTCGAGGATTTCGATCTCGTTTGGCCGTAACTAAAAGCATATGGATTATGAGCACACGATAAACGATAAAACGTAACAAAATCCATTTCTAACTGAGGACAGCAAGCAAGACTTTTGACTTGTATGGATTTAGATTGTAATTGAACAAGCCAAAATCCTGTACACTGAAGAAGTTCCATTTGTTGTAATTGAGACATTCCTTTAGGAATGATGAATGTGCCCGTAATTGATGCAAGCCATCCAATGTTATACATGATGTATAGCATCTGGTCATTGGAGTAAACTGGGAGTGCTTTTTGATCCGGCGAGGGTAATTGAATAGGGCAAGGAAGGGTGACGTTCAAGTACTGGGCTAAAAAAATACAGATGAATGATAAAGTTAAAGCAGATTCCGGGTTTAAGAACACTTTTTCTTTGTTCTTTGTACATACATCGACTCCGGAAATCGTAACAGAATCATTCAATTGGGTGGCTTGTTCTAAGAATGCTTGGTTTCTGCGCTGTACGTTTTCCTCATAACCAGACCCAGATCCCGATACACTCATTGTCAGCTTGGAGAGTTGATATGCTAAACTAGCGTCAATGGAATCAGTACCGCCTTCGTTCTCTGAAAAATGTTTGCGTCCATTGTCCATAGACAACAAACGAACGTCCCTGCGCCAATGAAGCTGGTACATGTCGAGAACCTTTCGAATGAGTGATTGCTGAAGTTCAGCAAGCTTAACTTGCAGAGTCTCGGAATGCTGAAGAGAATATATATATCTCTCGGCACACAAATCACGGTTGTGTATGGAGCAGTCGTTGAGGTTTTTGCTTTTGAGCTCTAATGACTCTCGCCTCCCTTGGGTCTCCTGTTTCATAGTATGGATCTTTTCTTGAAGGGTGGACAGAACAGACAGCTTATCGTTTCGGATATGGCATAACCTTTCCAATTTATGCAATAGCACTTCTTTTTCAGAAACGCATTTTCGAAACAAAACATGTTTCCCTTGATGTTGTCGTATATGTTCTACGTGGGAAAAAACTTCTTTTTGATTCTGATCCTTGAATTTGAAAAAACTCGTCAGATCTCTACACAGGCATTGTTCACAAATGGAAGGCCGTCTTGTTTCGCAAAGTTGACATTTCGTAGCATTCGGCATGCAAGGAAAAAAAATAGGTCCTTCCCGAAAGGCAGAAAAAGGGCTTATCGTGAAGTGAATATTTTTGATTTTTGTAAAAAAACGATCAAACAACACAACGCAACAATGAGATAGAAATCGCTGATGATGATGATAATGATCTTTGCTCAACAGCCAAGGTAATAAAACAAAGGTTCCTTACAAGAATCCAATAGAAAAGTAAAGGCAGTTTGGGTGATGGAGAGACAGAGAAATGTGTGTGAATGCACGTATCTTCGTATGGGGAGGTCAAATTCTAAGCAGTAAATTTTTGCATTTCTTTCTTTCAATGAATTTATCAATTCCAAACTAAATAGAATCCTGTATGGTGATTTCAATGGCACCCTCACGAGATTCCAGATATATGATTACTGTAAGGCCGTATGTAAGGAAAGAAGTGATCCTGTTTCTTTTCAAAATTAAAGAATACAGAATATTGTGAACGAATTGGCTGGCTTTCGAGTTCTACTCCAGGTCCTGAGGATGAAGGTACTGGTTCGTGGTTAGTGGAATCCCAATTCAAGCAAACAAAGGCATCCGGCCTGCCCCCTTTCTTAAGCATAGGGCAGTGATCTAATTTGATTTAAGTGTATCTATTCGACGCGAATCAATGTCTATTTACAGCGTTTGGTCGGTTGAAGAAAGCTCAATTCCAGTACTATCAGAATATTATCCATGGAACGACCCTAAAAACAACTCGTTTTATAAAGAGATGAATCAATTGAGAAAACAAAAACCACCAGATCACTCCTATCTGTTACGACCACAAGATAAAGACTCAAAGTATACTGGTAATGGAATTTCAAAACAATACAATTTTCATTTCGACGATCTATCATCTATTCTACCCTAATAAAGTACTCAACTACATCCTTTATTTGATTATTTCTTTCTCCTTCCTCCTTCTTCCTTCCTCCTTCTTTCCTGTATACTATATGGTATTGTATTTATATATGGCATGGTGAAACCATTTGCGGTAGCCCACTTTCCATGTCTGTATCCTCATTTTTCGTGGTTTCGTTATTTGTCTTTATTTGTTATTCGAGTCTCACGGTACATCGCTGTAAACAAAAAAATCAACACCACCCACATACATGCCTCAAAGCAAAACGCCCTCCACGAACAACTACCAGGAGTAGCGTGTTCTTGTCTATAGTACTAAATTTGCTGTATATTGTGAAGCGAAGTAGCAAGTAACAGAATTTTCACTGGCTATTTCTCCTTTGAAGAGTTGTTTTTTCTTTAATTACATTTTTTTAATATTGAAGAAGTTTGAAATCGAAGGTTCGAAAATCTTTGCATTCTCTAGTCGACCATCAAGAGAGTGTGTTCCTTCGAAGCTGTTGGTGTTTTTGTTAGTCGCAAAGAATTTGGGTTCCTTTAAGTTGAAATATTTGTCTTCTTAAAGTTTGTTTTTTTCTTTTTTTTAAAAGATATTTTTCGCCCCTTCGTTGACTCGACGCAGAACAGCGTGTATGCTTTTGGAAAGTGTCGGTATATTTGTTTGAATAATTCTTGAAGCAAACATACTTTTTCTTTTTCCTTAGACGATCGGAAAGATATTAATAAGGCTTTCCTTCATTCTTAAAACTATCGTCGATTTTTCGAAACTCCCAAGGGAACAGCGAGATTGGCCAATTGTTTTCTCTTGCCAATTGAATCCATTGACAAATTGTTTCCCTTTCTTTACTCTTTTTTTTCTATACAGCTGAATTCTTCGTCTCTGTCGAATCACATTTGCTGAACTCTTTCTTGTATACCTTTGTTCTTATATTTTTGTTTATAAACAACGCCTAATATCTATTTGCACAAAATGGACGGCAAAAGAAAAGTAGATCACGCCGAAAACGGTCATTATGAGGATCTTCCTTATGACACCAAGCGCAAACCAGTGTTCCCACCTTTCATTGCAGACTCTCTCTCAGAAGCCTCAGAAAAGACCAATGAATCGGGTGGCGACATCAATGCCCGTCTTCAAATTTTGTCAGAAATGTCGAAACGCGTTCAGTCTACAACCCCTCTTTCCAATCTTGAAGGCTACAAACAATCTGGGAACATTGCCCCAGGTTTAGCTGCTCCCGGTATACCTACAGCTGAAAGCTTTCTTCCTCCATCTTTTCCTGGAACAGTTCCTCCTGTTCCCTCTGTAAACCCTTATGCCCCTCCCTTTGCCAATCCACAAATACCTTATGGAGAAATGCCCAATTTCTTGGATGCTCAAAGTTTCAATATGCAACCACCATATCCAGGAATGATTGGCACAATGCCCTCTTACGCAGACGAAGAAGAAGACGCTAGCGATTCCTTGCCTCTCTCTCTTTCTTCCCAATCTCTCGTTTCGCAGGCGCCACCTACTAGGACATCGGCTCATCGTCCTACAATGCGTGAAAGGTACGCTGCCACCAGTAGTGTGACAAATGGACTTCAGTTTACCTTGCCCATCTCTTCTCGTAAAACCTATGAACCTGAAGCCGATGATGACAGTAACGATGACATGTACTCGGACGATGAATCCAATGCCGATCGCTGGGCATCACGCATTGATACCGCAGCCTTGAAGGAGGAAGTTCTCAAGTACATCAACCGTTGTCCAACTCAAGATCTTGCTGACATGACTGGTTGCACGTTAGCCGAATCCGAATTTATGGTTGCCAAGAGACCCTTTCCAGACCTTGAGTCTGCTTTGATTGTCAAACAGCCTCGCCCCATCATTCCTAAGGGAAGACGTGGTAGACGTGAAAAAACTCCATTGGGTCCTCGACTCGTTGGCATTTGTATGGAAATTATGCGTGGTTACTTTGTGGTTGATGCTTTGATTCGTCAATGTGAACAGTTGGGTGGAAAAATTCAACGAGGAGTCGAAAACTGGGGCTTACCAAGTACGACTACATTTGAAGAAGGAGAAACTTCCCTTGTTAGTTTTGATCAAATGAAAAACATTGGTACTCCGTCCAATGCTCATTTCATAACAGAACCCCCAGCTTCCTTTTCACAAGATGCTAGTTTACAAGACTATCAAATTATAGGTATCAATTGGTTGTACTTGCTTTATGAACTCAAGTTGGCAGGTATTTTGGCTGATGAAATGGGTCTTGGAAAAACATGTCAAACGATTGCCTTTTTTGCCATGTTGATGGATAAGAATGTGAATGGTCCTCACTTGGTCATTGCACCTGCATCTACTATGGAAAATTGGTTGCGTGAGTTTGCAAAATTTTGTCCCAAACTGAAAATTGAACTGTATTATGGATCTCAAGTGGAGCGTGAAGAGATTCGGGAAAGAATTAATTCCAACAAAGATTCCTACAATGTCATGTTAACTACCTACCGTTTGGCAGCTACTAGTAAAGCTGATCGGTTATTTTTGCGGAATCAAAAGTTTAATGTCTGCATTTATGATGAAGGACATTATCTGAAAAATCGTGCTTCCGAACGTTATCGTCACTTGATGAGTATTCCCGCAGATTTCCGTGTATTACTAACTGGTACTCCTCTTCAAAATAATTTGAAAGAGTTAATTTCCCTGCTAGCATTTATTCTTCCTCATGTTTTTGACTATGGTTTGAAGAGTTTGGATGTAATTTTCACCATGAAGAAGTCGCCCGAGAGCGATTTTGAAAGAGCTTTGCTTTCGGAGCAGCGAGTTTCCCGAGCCAAGATGATGATGGCGCCATTTGTATTGCGTCGTAAAAAGAACCAAGTTCTGGATGCATTGCCGAAGAAAACACGTATCATAGAGTTTTGTGAGTTCTCGGAAGAAGAGAAAAAGAGATATGATGAGTTTGCAAACAAGCAAAGCGTCAACAATCTTTTAGATGAGAATGTCATGAAAACAAATTTAGATACGAATGCGAATCTCGCCAAAAAGAAGAGCACAGCTGGATTTGTTTTAGTTCAACTGCGGAAACTTGCAGATCACCCGATGTTGTTTCGAATTCGCTACAAGGATGAGATTCTTCGAATGATGGCCAAGGAGATTATGAATGAACCACAATACAAAAAGGCGAACGAAAACTATATATTTGAAGACATGCAATACATGTCTGATATTGAGTTACACAATCTATGCGGCAAGTTCACTACGATTCAACCGTTCCAGCTGAAGAACGAACCTTGGATGGATGCGACCAAGGTGAGAAAGTTGAAAACGATATTGGAGAATGCGATTGCCAAAGGAGATCGGGTTGTCTTGTTTAGTCAGTTTACACAGGTTCTTGACATTTTACAGCTGGTTATGAAGAGTATGAGTTTGAAGTTTTTGAGGTTTGACGGATCGACACAAGTTGATTTTCGACAAGACTTGATTGATCAATTTTATGCGGATGAAAGTATCAATGTATTTTTGTTGTCGACAAAAGCAGGAGGATTTGGAATTAACTTGGCATGTGCGAACATGGTAATTCTTTACGATGTATCGTTTAATCCATTTGATGATTTGCAAGCGGAAGATCGGGCACATCGAGTTGGACAAAAGAAGGAGGTGACAGTGATCAAATTTGTGGTGAAAAATACAATCGAAGAACACATTCAACGATTAGCGAATGCCAAGATTGCTTTGGACGCAACGCTTTCGGAAAAGACAGCCGAAAAAGCAGAATCCGAAGAAACCGATTGAAAAGATGGACAAGAAAAAATAGAAAAGAAAAGAAAGAAATGGTTGTAATTGCATTTACCTTATTTAATTCGTCGGGTGCATTCTAGTGTATACTTTATGAACCAGTGTTTTTTATTATTTTTGTTGTACCTTTTTTTTTGGAAACGAAACGACCGAGCTAAAGGTGGGAGAATTTAATAAGTCTAGTAAATCGAAAAGATTAATATGATTGTAATATTTTTTAAACAGGTAGAGAGATGCGAGGTAGATGCAAGAGTAGAGTTTGTTGAAATGTAGTATAAAGAGACATGCATGCAACTGCAATGAAAATTACAGCAAGAAATAACTATAACAGCCTTTAAGAGTTGATGGATGATGAATATTGATAAATATTGATATTCATCGATGAAAAGATTTCTTTAAAAACAAAAACAAAAACAATTGTAATAAAAATAAAAACAATAAAATTAAATACTGACCCCGCCAGGAGTCGAACCTGGAATCTCCTGATCCGTAGTCAGGCGCCTTGACCATTGGGCCACGAGGCCTTGTATGAGAGTAAAAAATAAAAGAGAGATCTATTACTGAGAGAGCAGAACGAAAGGAACGTTCAACTTACCAAACTCATTGGATTCCTAAAAAAAAAAAAAAAAAAAAAAAACAAGCAAGGATTTAGCAAGACATTCAGAAATCCATCTCAAGCCGCTCCTAGCTACAATCCCAGCAAAACTCTTTCTTTGTCCTCGACTACTAAACAGAGCCACCACCCAGTACGTACCAAACCAGCCTCTACCGCATTCACACATGTTTACCAAATTGGAACCGCGGCACGTAATGTCTTCCAAGAACCCTTTACGAGTGTCAGCGCGAAATCGGAATACGAAATAATTGACGTCAATGCGGTCATAAGGAATCAAACTAAAAATCAAGCAGTCAACCCTTATCAGGCCAATAAAAAAGCAAGTTAGTGTAAACGAAAATGTCGATGCAAATCCTTTTCGCGAAAACTTTTGTTACCTGCTAGAGAGAGCTGAAAAAAAAAAGGCCCAAGGAAGAAGCAGAAAATGGTCGTCGAAATGGACCAGAAATGGCCGAAATAAGAGAAATTTTTTGCTTTTAGTCAGAAGAAAGAAACTTACTGATAGTTGATTATAAATCAGAGAAAAATCCACGAGCTTCTTGGCCAATAATTGGGTATTAGTCATCAGAATACTAAGGATATTTGGTTAATGAGAGTGGGTGGTCAGCAAATACTTTGTTCTCTGAAGAAAAAAGCTGAATCATTGGGAATGAAATCATGCATCAAAAAAGTTATATAAAGAGAGAAATCTCACTGTGAATTTTCAACATCGTCACCTTTGATCTTTTACCAACAACTAACTAGTCAGTTGGATATTACCAAATTTTTTTTTTTCTTTTCTTAACATCATTCATCATGTCTGGTCAAACTATCGCTATTCTTATGTACTCTACCTATGGCCACGTTGCCCAACTCGCTGAGGCCGAGAAGAAAGGTATTGAAGCCGCCGGTGGTAAGGCTGTTATCTATCAAATTCCCGAGATTTTGTCTGATGACATCTTGGCCAAGATGCACGCTCCCAAGAAGCCCAACTACCCCGTCGCTACTACTGAGACCTTGACCCAGTACGACGGTTTCCTCTTTGGCTATCCCACCCGTTACGGTACTCCCTGCGCTCAATTCCGTGCCTTCTGGGATGCCACTGGTGGTCTCTGGGCCCAGGGTGCTTTGCACGGTAAGTACTTTGGTCAATTCTTCTCCACCGGTACTCAAGGCGGTGGTCAAGAAACCACTGGCTTTACTGCCTTGACCAGTTTCATCCACCACGGTATGATCTATGTTCCCTTGGGCTACAAGAACACCTTTGGCATTGCTTCTGACTTGGGCCATATCCATGGTGGCTCTGCTTATGGTGCCGGTACCTACGCTGGTGCTGACGGCAGCCGCTCTCCTTCTGATCAAGAATTGGAGTCTGCTACCATCCAAGGTGAGACCTTCTACCGCACCGTTTACCGTGTTTAGATGGAAGAGGCAATTACAACGTTATGATTTACCTATTTATTCTTGGAGTGGGTACTGAATGAACAAATAAACCTTTCTGTATTTTATCCTTTGATCGTCAGTTTTAGTGTATGTAGTGTTTATTTGTAGCAAGAACTAGTAATAGTGCCAGTAAAAGCGTAAAATAAGCCTAAGCATATTCATATCAGTGTGCGTGTATGTGTTTCACTAGTAGAGAGTCGTTTGTTTTTTGTATGGGAATCTTTTGAAACAAACATCTTGTCTTTTCATCCATTATCTACTTGCTACCGTCTCTTAAAATTGTCAAAACACACTCTGCTATACTAACTCACATATTTCTACCACTACTACCACTACTACTCTACACTACATTACACTACACCAGGTTGATCTGATCCACCATCGTAGACACAACGAATACATACGGTAGTCGTCCAGCTCGAGTTTGTTTTACGTAAACTTGCTTCTGTGCACATTGTTGTATGCTGTTTGCTGTGTGTTCGATGAGGCCCATTTATGAAATGAACCATAATGCATTACATGGGCCTTCTGCCACCTACCCAACGTAACATGATGTGAATTCTAGCTCATCGACGAAAACCATATGGTTCCTATTTTCTTCAAAATCCGTCTACCAATTCGTCATTTCCAATACAATATGCTTGGTTATGATTTCATGTCGTTCTTTTCGTTCCTTTGATTTTCGGGGATCATGCGTCCTCTTATTGCCATAAAAGGCAAATCTATTCCTGTTCTGTGCACTCCTTTGATTTAACATTCACCGTCAACCCATTGTCGTCTAGTTTCTTTTCTGTCAATTGACGATCAAGTGTTTCTCTTCTCTTTCTTATTTCCCTTTTTTTGGATCGAATTCGACTCCTACATCCGTATTTCTCAACATGGTGAGTTTTATCGTCTTTGGTGCTTCGGGTCATTTAGCCCATCAAAAAACCTTCCCTGCACTCTTCAACCTCTATGCGAGAAACTGCGTCAACCGTCAGTCCTTTTACGTTGTAGGCTATGCCAGAAGTAAACTATCCGAACCAGATTTTCAAAACTCTCTAAAAGATTTCATCAAGCCAGAACAAGAACAAGCAAAACTTTATGACGAATTCATCAGCCGAGTTTCTTACTTTACGGGTCAGTACGACCAGGCAGATTCTTTCAAAGAATTTAACAAATACCTTGAAAACTTAGAAAAGAACACCGATCAATCCAAAGGTCTTCGCGTCTTCTATTTGGCTTTGCCCCCTTCCGCCTACGTCTCTGTAGGTAATTTCATTCATGATCATGTTTACCTTCCAGATGGGAGAACTAGAATGATCATCGAAAAACCATTTGGTAAAGACTATGATTCTTCTATCAAACTCAAAGAAGATTTGCATAAAAAATGGAGCGAAGACGAAATCTACCGTATTGATCATTACTTAGCCAAGGACATGATCATCAATCTGCCTACCCTTCGCTTCGCCAACCCACACAGTTTGGATGCTTTGCTCAACAACCACCACGTCAAGTCTGTGAACATTTCTATGTGGGAAGGCGGTGGTTGTGATGGTCGTGTGGGCTACTACGACATCAATGGTGTTGTTCGAGACGTTCTCCAAAACCATATGTCTCAAATCTTCACCGTGGCCGCTATGGATGAACCCAAATCTGAAAGTCCAGATGATGTTCGTTACGAAAAGGTTAAAGTCTTGAAAGCCACTTCGCATGCATCCCTAAAAGACTCAATCTTAGGTCAATATGTATCCGGTAACGGTAAGGGTGGTTATAAAGATTTGGAAGGTGTTTCAAAGGAAAGCAAAGCTACCACCTATGTCGCTACCACACTTTTCGTAGACAATGAACGTTGGAAGGGCGTTCCTTTTGTATTTGATTCTGGAAAAAGCTTGGAGAGAGGAAGAGTTGAAATCAAATATTACTTGAAAGGTAAGGAGTCTGGTATCTTTACCGATGTGAATCAAGACCATTACATTTCATTCAGTGTTCAGCCAAATCAGGAAGTTGTTTTGACTGCTTTCGCCAACAAGCCCATGAGTTCAGAACGCACTTGTGTGAATGCTTCCTTGAATTTGAACTTCAAAGAGCAATTCTCGGAAGAGATGAAAAACAAAAGGGATGCATATGAAATTTTGTTTGAGGATGCTATCAGGGGCGATCCTACAAAGTTTGTCCGTGACGACGAAGTCGAGTATGCTTGGCGTATTTTCGATGAAATTTTAGATTCCCCTAATGAGCCTTTGCCTTACCCTGCGGGTAGCACTGGCCCTAAAGAAGCTGAGCAGTATTTGAAATCTCACTTGAAGCTTATACAGTGATTCAAGTGCTTCCGATTGCTAACAACTCAGCTTTGGACTATGATGTTTAACGTATCAATGACACTTGTTGATACAATATGGACTGCCAATGAGTCCAATCATTTTTTGATGAATGATGGTTACTATTACATATGATTTATTTAAGCTATGAACGATAAATAAAATTTCCGGTACGATGTGTTTTAATATTCCTTTTGCGTTCAATATGTACGACGGTATTTCAATTGTAGGCTATGGTAATAATTCCATCCTATCAAGAAAAACAGCTACGATATCCAATAGAATAGAGCTTGCTAGGTCTGGAAAAGTTGAACAGAAGTCTAAATTTTCAAAGCATCAATGAAACATTATTCATTTAAAATAAAAGGGTTACATATAAAGTAATAAATATACACATGTTAAATTAGTGAAGGTATATCTTCATCCTTTGTACCAAAGACTGTAGGGCATTCAGCTAGCGTATGGCTCGAATTTTCACAGACTTCACACCAAACGGAGTTATTATCGGTATCTTCTGAAATAATATTTGTTGGGATATTATTTAGGGAAGACGGGTTTTCACCTTCAAAATCGTCATGAAGTGACATTTTTTCTATCGTAGATTCGAGCTCCGAGATTCGATTGAGTAGCTTTTCCCGCTCGGCTGTGGAGTTGTGATTAGGTTCCATGTCAGATGGAGTAAAACTGGTTTTACTTAAACGAGCCTCTAGCTCACTAATATAGTAACCCTTTTCATCGCAGTCGACCTGCAAGGATTCAGCCTTGTTTCGTAATACCTCAATTTCAATTTCATAAAACTCTAGTGTCTGACGGCGTTGAGGATGGTTTTCTGGTAACTCTCGAGATGCTTTGCCCCTAGAATGGCTTTCATATGAAACGTTAGTCAAAGTTGGAGAGCCATTCTCAATGATGCTCCGATGTTTCCCATGAACAGACCCGTTTTCTGCAGGCGTCCGTGACTTAAGCACCTTCCCAAGGCGCTCCTCCAAGACTTCAATTTGGCTTAACGCTTCGTCCCGTTCTTGACACACATTTAAAAATGCATCTCCCTGCTTATCCGTTGCATAAGCGTCTAATTGGAATTCAAGTTCGGATATTCGATGTTCGTAAGATTCAACGAGGCGGGTTGTAGAGTCTTCTAGATATTCGATTGTTGAATTAAAATCATGACGCCTCTGAGAGGCCTCTTCTCTCATTTGTTGTACACGCTCCTCTTTCATGGTGATCCGCTCGCGTAACTCATCTAATTCATCTTGCTGGTCTGTGAAATTTGTGACTAGCGCTTGAAGTTGATCAACGCTCGAAAGAACTTCTTCTAATTGTTGTTGATGATTCTGACGCTCAAAGAGCAGCTCTTCAATCCGTTTTTGAAGGATTTTCTCCGTAGGTGTAAGGGCGGTCGATGAGATGCTGTTTACGTTCATGTTATTATTTGGGGGAAAAGCCGTTAATCTTGGGATAGCAGATAGCGGATTGGGAGACATTGGAAGGGAAGTAGGAGCTGGGGATGCTATGTAATTTTCATTACCTTTCGGAGATGACGATGGCGAAGCAGCTATAGAGGAGGCTATTTTACATTTATCGATTGGTAAGAAGATGCCTGTTCTATCTCCATTTCTTGTCTTGAAATATTCTTTTCCGTCAACGATTCCTCGATTTTTTCCGGATTCCGCGTATTCAGGAAATAACTCCAATCCAACAAAGTTGCCTTTACGGCTTTCAACTTCTCCGACATAACGAACGAACCCTCGTTCTCCAGTAGCTGTTTCTGCAACACTTCCTAAAGGAAACATATCTGAATACAAATTTTAAAAATCCAAAACAAAAGATTACTCGGCAAACGACGAGAACTGATTAAAAAGAAAAGAAGGAATAAGGATAAAAAAGAAGGGGAATTAGATGTATAATACCATTCAAATATTAGACAAAATACGTAAGGTTAGATATGGGTAGTAATAAATATAGTAACCCGAAGAATAAAAGAAAAGAAGGATCTAAAATGAACGTGTACCAAAAACAATGGTTTCGCTCTAAGTTTTCTCGTAAACAGATTACAAAGTCAAAATCAGATCCTGCATTCAGCAATTATGAAGACAATTCAAATTTTAGGTAAAAGACCTGTGTTTTTTATTTTTAAAAAGCCAAAAAAAAAAGGAAGATGGATGTACTGTTTTTGAAGTGAAGAAAAGAAATCGAAATAGGTGACTATGCAAATGAGTATCAACCTAGTGAATCAAAAAATAACTTATAGAAAACAGTTAACAAAAATTAAATGATTTGATTCCAGCTGTTCATCAAGCGATTTCCTTCAAAAGCAACCTGGAAGGTGAACGGTGCTTCAGCTACAGAAACTAGCAATAGCTATACCTAAGTGACATAGTCACCTCATATTGTCGAGCACAATGTTTAAAAAATAAATAGAAACCATGTAAATAAAGGGCAAGTTCTATTTTGCAAGCCTATAAACTCTTAGATAAATGATAGTAACAAATTGTTTAATAAAGTTTTTATTCTGTTCGTACAGTCACTTTTACCGTAGCTATATTCGTTCATAGGAAAAATAAGTAAAACAGAATTGATGTAAGCAGAAATGTCGGGAACAAACACACACGCATTTATTGAATTTATTGTTTAAAACTAATTTGTCTTGTCCTTGGCTGTCTCCACTAACTAGTGTTGTTGCCAGTAATATCAAGAGTATGAATGAAGAACGCCAACTCGATAGGTACCAAATCATCAAATCTCATTCAACTAGTTCTTGATTAAGACAATTCTTAATCATAAGATGGTTTGTGCTACCATATTGTGATTTACCTGCGAGAGTCATCAACTAAAATCAAGCAGGTTATCATCAAAAAGTCCCATTATAATGTATCAAACCGGATTTTGGGATGCTCACATAATAATAAAAATAAAACATTAAACATTTCTAGTTCACTTTTCCATACCATAAGTCGCAATTGGTATTGTTAGGCTTTTTTACTAAAATAAATAAAATTTATTTCGGGTTGTTTACCTTTTTTTCATCCAAGTAAGTGACGATTTTCAGAGAAATAAAATAAATTTAATTAACGAAATAATTACTTTATAAAAATGCTTAATTTATTTGCAGTTACCCATAGTTGCATTGCAGAAGGTACCACCCCAAAACCAATATGCCTACGAAAACGAAGAAAAAGGCGGTTCGTGATGCCGAGCGAAAAAAAATAGGGTAAGTACATAGCTTTTTTTAAAAAATAAGGATTAACGACTAATTTATAGCTACAACAATGGTCCAACTGAGAAGGAAGAAAATTTAGAAGATGATACACCAAAATCGTTTAAAAGACTCATGAAAATGAAAGAATTCTC
Organism: Schizosaccharomyces osmophilus; assembly: GCF_027921745.1. NCBI lineage: Eukaryota > Fungi > Ascomycota > Schizosaccharomycetes > Schizosaccharomycetales > Schizosaccharomycetaceae > Schizosaccharomyces > Schizosaccharomyces osmophilus. The sequence continues at coordinate 340,240 of NC_079239.1, read as the reverse complement.
TGAAAATAAACGAAACAAACCAGCGGAACCTGAGAAGAAAAATAGCAAACCACAAAAAAATGAGCAATTGAAGCGACGACCAGGCGAAAGTATGCGTGAATTCAGTCTGCGAGTGAATCAAAGTATCCCAGTGGCATTTAAATCAGGAAAGGCTACGATTGATGAATTTACGGATAAGAAAGATAAAAAGAAGATCCTTAAATCTCAAGAAAAACGCCTACGTGAGCGGACTGAAGCTGAGGAAAATTTGGAGGATAAAAACTGGGAAGAAGATGTTTCTAAGTATGCTTCAAAGACATCTTTGGTTTTTTGCTAACCATTTTAGAAAATTTATCCATGTAGATTCGCGTAAAAAACGCAAAGGTTCTCCTGATCCTTGGGCTGGCATTCAAGAAAAACCTGCTTTTGGTGAGACTGTACAAGCTCCCCCAAAACTTCCTGAACTGAAGCTCAAAAATAAAATTACAGTCGATAATGTTCCAAAGTTCAATAGCAGAGGCCAGCCTGAGTCTCTAGCTAGGCGGCAAGCGCTCGGACAAGAGCGCCAAGAACTAATTCAAAAGTATCGTGAGATGATGCACGGGGGAAAAAAGTAAGCTTCACATACGTTACTTGCTTACTTAGGATAATTGGGCTTAAGGTATAAATTTGTATTACTATTCCATTACATTCATTAATTTTGCTTCTAAGATATAAAAATTTAAGAAAACTTAAACTCTTTCATCAACTCTGAACTCGACAAACAACATATCTATAGCCGAACCAAAATTTCCCCTGATAGTTTGTAATATTTCCCAGTCTTCATTTAAGAGTACATTTGTAAGAGAACCCGTTAATAGCAATTTCCCTACTAAATCACAGCATATTTGTTCTAACAATTGTCTGTTCAATGGATTTGTCGGCATGGTTATTGGAATCCAACTTGTTTTTTGATCCACCAGCTTTATAGGAGAAGCATTAATCATTTTACCATAGACAGTCAACCATCCTTGTAAAATAGAGAACAAAGAACGAACCATATCTTTGCTTTTCGATCTTTCTACACCAGGGATAAACTCATCACTTTCAGTCCCCTTAGTAGCCTTGAAGCTCGATACCATAATTATTACTTCCAACAAAACCCGTGTAGCTTGAAGCTTTAGTACACCTGAGCTGTCTTCATTAATTAAAAGGATTAAACAATCAAAAAGTTTTTCCCCAGAAGAACGAATAAGTTCGCCATTCAGAGATTCTTCTTGCAAAAGGAGCCAGAAAAACAAACTTTGTTGAGATTGTAAAGCGGGAAACTTAAGAGAATCTTCAAGCGCATTAGGATTTCGAGAAAGCATATCTGATAACTTGTCATAAATAATTTTATATTGGGTATTGTCCGTTATATTTTTTATTGATGTACAGCCTTCCATACGCTTCAAACATGCTTCAAACCGTAAATGATCATCCTTGGTAATAATGCCTTCGCGTAAATTGAACGAAAGGAATAGATCAAAAAACTCTTGAACACTTTGATCGCACATTTCTGTAATTCTGAAGGACGATCTCTCCTCTAAAACCGGAACGGACTGCATCCGTAAAAACACAACCGTGCAATCTTGGATTATATTCGCATTATTACTTGTCAGAAAGAACTTTGATAGGTTCAATAAAAGGGTTTCAAAAGGCTTTGAAAGCTGCATATGTGCATACTGCTTGAAATCAAGCGTAAAAAGCAATCGAAGGGTATGATGGAGTAACATAGGAGAAGCTGCTTCCCTTTCTATAATGTTGTTCAACAGAGGCAGTATCCTCAAATATACCAAATCCTTTTCATCATCCTTTTCAAGCTCGTTTCTGTCCTCTAATTGCTGCTTTCCAATCTTTTTAGGAACCACAAACTCAGAATCTGAAATATGAAGAAGGGAAGAAGCAAGTAGTTGCAATAGAATACATTCTTGACTTTCAGAAAGTTTGCAGAATTGCAAAACATCATTGACCGTGTCGGTAGACTTGGAACCGTAATCGTCAAATAATATATAGCTTGCAATCTTCTCCCATGACTGATAATCACTATCCAATCTACAAGCGTTCAATAAAGTCTGAGTTATAGGCGTTGAATCTGATACGTTTCTTTGAAAAACATGGAACAATTTCAGATCAGTGGGATCGTTTTTGAATAAATCCCGCAAAACTTCCACTGTTTTCGAGAGCTGAGCATATTTTACCCAAATAATATCAAAGGAAGTAACGGTTTCTTCGGAAAAGGACTCAGAAATGGCTTCCTCATCTCCCCAAGATTCTATCTTTTCACCTGTAGCTTCTTGCACGGTAGAACATAAGAATTGTATTGCTTCACGCTGAATTCTTGGATTAACATCCAAAATAAGCTGCGATAATTTCATAACCTCTTCATCTTCTAAAAAACCACATGCTCTGATAGTATTACATAAACGAATTGAGGCTATACGAACAGTAGCTTCGGCATCTACGCAGCTTATTTCAATAATTCTTTCTTTGAACCTTGAAGTGAAATGCCTGAGACCTCCAAAAAAAGATTCCGTTTCAAATATCTTATGCAAAACTTTAATTACAGTTAGACGAGCAGTTGTGTTCGTATCCGACAACATCCAACCTAGGTATCGTAAATAGGATCCAGAGAAAAAGACACTGGGAACTATATTAATCCAATTGCCAAGTTCCTTCAGACAATCAATCCGTATCTTCGGCTCAACATCTCTGTATCGATGTACGAAAACACTAGAAAATTAGATGACGAAATTGTTCTTAAAAAACCTACCTGTCAAAGTAACTATTAAGATACTCTGATATAACATCTTGTTGCCTCGTGATTGTCTGAAGCGAATCACTCAATTCCTGAATGCGGTTATTATTAGGGCGAGCCCTTTTTTCCTCCTTTATCAGCTGTTTCGACGCTATGGCATGCTCAGATAAAAACTCCCTTGATTCTTCGCACAAGGAGGACATAATAATTAAGCAAAAAACGCTAGCAGTATGTCGGATTGGCCTCATTGTCGAGGAAGACATGGCTACAATCCAGGACATGATTTTTTCAAATATAGAGCTATCGTCGTATAGGTATTTTCTAGATGAAAGCTGTGAAACGAAGTAAGTTAAAAATTGAGAGAGTTTTTTCCGAAAGTTGCGAAATTTAGGACTTTTTGAATTTAAAGGATATTCACGCGTTGTTGTCTTAAGTGGTTATATTAGCAAGATTCCTACAATAGTTAAACATCACATACCTTTTCAACTGAGAGTTGAATTTGGGAAAGGGTTACGGAGACAGATTCTTGATCTTGCACATCAAATTCATTTACTGTTCGATTACAAGCACAGCACTGAATGTTAGGTTTTGAAAGTAACACAAAACATACCTTTAAAATAAAGTTGACCAACTCAACCAAAGAACCTTGCTGGTCTTTCTCGTACTTTGTAAGCCATTCAACCACTACGTCCCTTACGCTTGCAGCGTCATTTAGCAGGTCATCTTCAATTTCAATTAGAAAAAAGGAATAGAAAAGCTCATCGCATACCATAAATTCTATTAGAGATCTCCTCTTCGTGATCTTCCTCAACCAATGTACTTGCTTTCGATTTTTTAGCTGTTCTGCTTCTTCCGGAAACAGGCCGCCTTCTTTTTGAACTTATAGTTTTTTCGTAATCATCGTCACTATTTTCTTCCTCAGAAGAAGAATCTGAACCATCCCTCAAAGGATCCATTGCCTGAGACAATCTTATAGGAGATGAAGCTCCATCTCCATTATCATCACTAGATGGAGTGACTGAACGAGACATAGTTTAGTAATTTTTTATGATTTTCTTAAACTTTTTAAGGATCCAAGTCTATAGTGGCCTGAACGCATAAAAACGTTGGCCAAAGTTTCGTAGAAGTAATGAAAAAGACAAACGCGTCGCGTCCCATAAAAGAAAATAACCTACTTCGCGAAACCCTCAAAAAGGTGGAAGAAAAAAGAGAAAAAAGATTACATAAAGATATGTAAAATCAAACTTTTACCCTTAAAGTAAAAACACTTTATTATACGTACAAAGAAAGGAACCGGTCATACGCGCTCAGAGAACTAAAGCATTCGAACGGGATTACTAGACCGAACAAAAAAATAATTGCTCATATAACACTTTCTTTAAAGAAAACATTTCAAAAGCAAAGTTGAAATTTCATTCTTCTGTAGTTTGTTTGTTTACTTTACATATCGTTACCCTATCCATCGTGTACGAGTAACAATGAAATGTCTTCATTACCTGAGTACGCGTCGCGTGATCCGCGACGCGTCTTTTTAATATACTTATACCTACCAACCCAACTTAATTAAACCGGAACACACGACAAGACTTTATATAGATTTGCCTGTCTGGATAAACAAAGCAACATGGTTTTAGATTTACCCTGTATACCAGAAGATGTCGGCGGATTAAAAGACATTACTCTGGCTGTAAATAATTCTCTTCCTCCTACTCCGGATTCCTCGCCTGCTGGTACATCAAAGAAACATAAATTATACGATTTTCTGGACTTCAACGGGAAATCAACGAAACCAAAGAAACGTGTGTTATTCGATACTTCTAAAAAATTACACAAGCCTCCCGTATCACCCAAGAAGCCTAGTCAGCTTTGTAAAGAGTTATTAGCTAGACAACTTGGAGGAACACGTTCTCGCATAAGTCGCATTCCTTCAAATCGTAAGTGCACTTGCAATACTATGCTTTATCGACGACGACTAACGGTAATTATAGGCCATGTTGGAAATAGACTAAACTTAGAAACATTTTATTCTCGTCCTTCAGAATGCTTGATGATGCTCAATCAACTTCCATTTTGCCTTGGATTTGCACATAATGAATCGTTACTTGCCGTTTGCACCGAAACAGGTGCTTTAGAATTGTTTGATTCCAAATACTTTGCTCGGCAAAATGAAGAAAATCAACCGTCAGGTAAGTTACAGAATTCTTTATCGTAGACTTCAACCTAACTGTAAATCTAGCGCGTCGGCTTCATGGATGGCTCGCTCATAATAATGCTATTTTTAATGTTAATTTTTCAAGCGATGATTCTTTGCTCGCTACATCCTCTGGTGACCAAACAGCCAAAGTGTTCGATCTTGCGACACAGCAATGCATTACAAGGCTCGGCCGTAGAGGTTTCGAAGGCTACCATTCTCACTCGGTTAAACAAGTCAACTTTTGTGACGATTCCCCTTACAATATAGTTACCTGTTCTAGGGATGGATCACTCATTTTTTGGGATATGAGAACTCATGGTATAACTGTTGATGGCGAACATCATCAGAAACCCGTTCTTAAAATAAAAAAAGCTCATGAAAGGCAAAATAGAGACTGTTCGGTTACGTCGGCTGTCTGGTTGCCCAATTCTACTTCTCAAGTAGTGTCTTCATGTTCTGGAAACTCTACACTTAAATTGTGGGATCTTCGGAACATCCACACAGTTCGTCCACTTCCTCTTTCTTCTACTCCTGGAAGTAAAACATCAAAACGCGATTATGGTATCACCAGTGTTTGTGCATCGCCCGCAGGAGATCGTGTTTATGCTGCTTCAAGAGACAACACAGTATACGAATACTCTGCTCAGCATTTAGAATCTGGGCCCTATAAAATGTACAATGACCCGAGATTGAGGATTTCTTCTTTCTATGTGAAAATTGCTTGTAGTCCTGATGGTTCGACTTTGGCCTGCGGAGGAGGTGTACAAAACGAAAATAGCGGAGCAATACTTTTTGACACTACTCGGGACGATTCCTCCTCGTCTGCCATGCTGGTAGGTGGACATTCAAAAGATGTGACCGCAGTAGACTGGTCAAATGATAATCAGTTGGCAAGCATATCAGATGACGGAAGTGTTCGTGTTTGGAATTCTTCTTTGCACGGTACAGCTGCTAATCTAAGAGAGAAGAACTTTTCAGAAATTTTCTATTGGGGACACAGCGAACGCTAAAAGTTATGTATAAGGATATGCTGAAAAAGAACCACTGATAATTCCTTTCTTTTCAATTTTTTTTTAATCTTAACTAAAGTGAGTACTGATTCAGCATCCTTCGTTTATGACCGAGTATATTTGAGGTAATGCTTGTGGGATATTTGATGTTTTTTATGTTATTTCTCGTTATAAATTACAATAATAATGGTAAAAATTAAATGCTATTAATATAAAAAATGAGATATCTATCACTCTCGATAATATCAGAAAATTTAAGAGCAACAGAGTATTTTGAATGTAACTTAAAGCACTCTTTCGTTGAAACGGCTGAGCATTATAGCCTATATTTTCTTTCGATCCATAAGCCCAAACAAACGCACTAGGTTAGTGCTCTGTACCTCTCCCACAAGTGGACTTCGCGAAAATAGTCATTGCTGGATCAACACTTATAATGGAGTAAATACGGAATTATAATAAAATGTTGAGCTTCACTGATTACATTTGCTATGAATACCTTAAGACAACGAACTGGAATGTTCATAATTTATACTGCAATCTCACGCAGACAGCCGACAGTAAGTGATATGCATTTTGGACAGCCAGAATAACATAGATATAGACATATTAAGATTTGACATCCCTTCCGGAATCAATTGTCAGCTTTCTTCTCTGACGACTCCTAATTTTGTTTCAAAATGTGAGATTTCAGCAATGCCAATCCTAAATGGATCTCTTTCATACATTTATAGCAATGTGGATTTAGATAATGCAAAAGTAAATCCCCTTACGGAACTCCAAAAATTTTATGAAGGATACAGACATGTTGACGTTCCGTTTATACATTATCAAGGGGAACTAGAAGACTTCAATCTTCCTAAGAAGTCTACTCTTCTTTATGGATGCATCTTTTTGCCTTCTAAAAAATTGGACGCCATATTTGCGAGGAGACTCTCCCCATGGAGTCTATTTTCTGTTTTGGCTACCAACGAGGTTGACGATCCAAATGGAGGAACTGTAAGTTTAAACTGAGATATCTCTATAACTAATTTCTGATTTAGATGTGCTTTCAATGGCAGCATGATACTGGTAAGAGAAGTTTGGAACTAATGTATGAGACGACAGAAGCAATGGTAGGACTCAGAGCCTTATGGAATTTAAATTTAAAAGAAAACCATATGAAAAAACGGAATGATTCCTGCAAAAGCACTTCGAATATGTGTTGGAGTTTGGGCTTCGAAACATACTATGGCATTTTGACGAAATGCCCTGGTGCAAGTTTAGGAATGCGACTGCATAGCGGACCTTCCCATCTTTATTCACCCTTTATTTTAACTTGTACGTTGAATCCAATTGTTGGACATATAACTTCGACCTTTTCGACGGCAGAACCACACGTGAAAGCGTTTAGTACGCAATACGATTTTAATCTTTATTCTTATGAAAGTAAGCTTCAGATAGGAACTGAGCTTTGGCGTGGCAAGTTCCTTTCCCGGACTGTGGGTGAAAATAATCGCTCAAAAATCCAGTCATGTACGTCGGTCCTGAAATCTGTCCTTTCCACTACGGGTGAAATTTCATTACTTTGGCAGGCACGAATCCGGAATTTTTTGTTGACCTTGGGTACAACGGCGCACATTACAAAAATAGATCCTCTATATTTTGGAATTCATTTAGAATATGCAAACTAGTCAGACGAAAAAGCAAAACAAAATCAATGACAATTTCAAAGCCGCATATAATTAATGTCATATATTCTTCTCAACACCCATTCATCCCGTTTGTTTCTCGGACTTTAAGAAATGGCTTTCAAATTTACGTTTGTGAATATGAAGCTAGCCTACCACATGAAAAATATTACTTAGTAGTGTCAAAACAAAAAAGTCCGCATAGAGAATTTATTCTTAATTTGGTTTTACAGATGCAACAATCATCCAAATCATTACATACGAAAGAAGCAAACTTTTCACTAACTCTTAAATTGCCTTCTCCAGTACGATTTGTTTATTGGGGAAGAGCATTGCTAGTAGCTCCAGGAGCAATCACCTAGTATATTAGTTAGTCATTATGTTGTGAATCATAGTATGTTATGCCTTACCTCGTTAGCACCACGTTGGTCCTTCAATTGTTTCTCGTATTCAGAAAGTTGAGCTTCGTCCTCTACGGACATCATAAAGGGAACACCTAAAAGAAGGGCAGAGGTGGAAAGAACCCACAGAGACTTTCCTCCAAAGCTAGAAAGACGAGAAACGCCAGAAACAGCGCACTTGGCACTGTCAGCGATCTTGACGCGCCAAGTAACGGGAATAACTTCCTTCAAAGCAGTGATACGGTCGAACATGGTTTCATCTTCAAGTCCCTCGAAGTCAGATTCATCAGAATCCGATTCTTCAACGTCTTCCTCAGCGTAAATGTACTTTTCCTTATCACTAACATTTTGACCCTGGGTTTGTACTTCAGTTTCGTCAACGACTTCTTCGAGTTTAACCATCCTGTTTTATATCCTCAAAATCTTTTATGATGGTTGTATTTGCAAAAACTTTCAAGTCTCAAGGCCCAAAAAGTTGGTGTTTTAGTCTTACTGCAGAGCCTTCTGTTCCGTTTGGCTTGGTGATTATATTGCAATGATCACTCTATTGCGGTAAACATTTTAGGGATGTATAAAGCGCTCTGCAATTGAGATTTAAAAGCATAAAAGAAGATACGCAAAGGTATCTAGCGACATGGTCTAGTCTATTAAGATAACACGTTAGCTTGGTTGAAACATCATCATCAGTGCGTTCAGTAATTCCTCCCAGAACCAAACCAACGATTGTTGATACGTTTGGATTTCCGGTCCGTATTGATTAAACATTTATTGGAGATATGAAAATTCCTTTGTTGGTGACGATATGCCTCTGGCTTTTTGCTTTGGCAGCTGCTAAAGGCGTGTTTGAGTTTACTGGCCTTCAACAACTCGAAGATGGAATTCGCTCTGCTAAAAAGGGAGCATTGATTGAATTTTATGCTTCATGGTGTGGCCACTGCAAGACTCTTGCTCCTATATATGAAGAGTTGGGACAAGCATTTGATGAGAATAAGGATATCTTAATCGGTAAAGTCGATGCTGATACGTATGGTGAAGTCGGAAAGAAATATCAAATTCGTGGATTTCCTACGCTCATATGGTTTCCCCATGATGGCTCGGATCCTATTCAGTATTCTCATGCCCGCGATTTGGATAGCCTTACGCAATTCGTTTCTGAGAAGACCGGTGTCAGAAAGCTCAAGAAAAATGCAGTCCCTAGTAGCGTTATTGAATTGGAGTCTGCTAGCTTTGATGATATTGTAATGGATGACACCAAAGACGTCTTGGTGGAATTTTATGCCGACTGGTGTGGCTACTGTAAGCGTTTGACTCCCATTTATGAAAAACTCGCTGCAGTTTTCAAGAATGAACCAAATGTAAAAGTTGCAAAGATTAATGCAGATGTTTATGCCGACGTTGGTATGAAACATCAAGTTGCTAGCTTCCCTACAATCAAACTTTTCCAAAAAGGTCGCAAAGACGAGCCTGATGCCTATAACGGCGATCGTTCTTTGGAAAGCCTGACTGACTACTTAAATGAGAAAACCGGGTCTCAGCGTTCTATTGATGGAAGCTTATTGCCCTCAGCTGGTCGAGTTCCCGTTCTCGATGAGTTTGCTTCAGAGTTCATGGATAACTCTCGGGCTGCCAGGGAGGTTGTTCTCGAAAAGGTAAAGCAATTCACCTTAGAAAATAGCTCTCGCTGGACTCAATATTATAGGAATGTCTTTGAAAAAGCCTTAAAGGATGAAAACTGGGTTACCAAGGAAGCTAAGCGTTTATCTAAGATTTTGCGTCAAAAATCTATTGCTCTTGCTAATGCGGACGATTTCAAAGCACGTCTTAACATTCTTCGTTCTTTTCTTTCTACCAGTAGTGATGAGCTTTAATGTTGGATCAGTGATGATCTAGTAGTAGATTATAAATGAAGCTTTAATGAACACGAACATCTATTGTTTTCTTTTTCATTTGTAACTTTATATGTTTTTGTCATAAAAACAAATATGATTTACCGTTCGGTTGTAAGGTTTGGTTACGAAAGTCACTGTTTCGCAATTGAGAGTTGCGTAGACTTTACAATTATTTTCTTAATAGATGCAAGTAGTATATGTTCTGTTATATGAACAAATAAACTAAGAAATTAGCATTACCGAAATGAATGACATGGACTATACTGCTCAAGATTTTACAATCGGATCCTCCTTAGACTAAGCTTATCACTACCGTTGCTCTCACGACGTAGACTTAGTGGAAGTTTGGGTAATTACACACGGTTGAACAAAATTTTAGATCATTCGTTACCATTAAAAAACAAATCAATCGAAGGATGGCTCCAAAAGCTAAGCAATCGCAAAAAGCTTATACGATAGTAATCAAGCTTGGTAAGTACTAGAAATCTAATTTCAACTTCGTTGACAAATTAATTATGTAGTTATTTATTAAAATATTTGCATGAATAACTTCTATTAACCCTTTTGCAGGTACTTCATCTATTTGCGATGAGAGAACGCACGAACCACTCATTTCTAACTTGTCCTTAATTGTGGAAACTGTTGTCAAACTTCGAAAATTGGGCCACAATGTTGTTTTAGTATCGAGTGGTGGTATTGCAATGGGTTTGAGAAGATTGGACCTTCCCAAACGTCCTTCCAAGCTCTCTGCAGTTCAAGCTATTGCCGCCGTTGGTCAAGGTAGATTGATATCTCTTTGGGATAACCTATTTTCCCAACTTCGACAACCAATTGCCCAAATTCTGATTACCAGAAATGACATAGCAGAGGTAAGGTGTCCCCTTTGCATTCTGTTGTGAATGACTAATGATTTTTTGTAGAGAACGCAATATGTAAACGCTGCTAGTACAATTTCCGAGCTTTTGCATTTGGGTGTTGTCCCAATTGTCAATGAAAACGATACGCTTTCTGTGCAAGAAATTCGTTTTGGTGATAATGATACCTTATCAGCAATTACTGCGGGAATGATTAATGCAGACTATCTCTTTTTATTAACAGACGTGGAGTGTATGTTTACTGCCAATCCTCGCACAAATCCTGATGCAAAGCCTATTCGTGTGGTACAAGACACCTCTTCGCTAATCGTAGACGTTTCTTCTCCCGGTAGTAACGTTGGTACAGGAGGAATGAAAACAAAGCTCATTGCCGCCGAGTTAGGTACTTCTTCAGGCGTAAATGTTGTCATTTCCCATGGTGCAAAACCATCCAATATCCTTGAAATTATTCGACATGCATCCTCGTCTGTCGAAGATTTAGAAAAAATCGAGGGCTTACCCTTATATACTCATTTCGTTGCCAAGAAGCAAAATAGAATGCGCGATCGTCATTTTTGGCTCTTACACGGCCTAAAGCCGCAGGGAAGTTTAGAAATTGATGGAGGAGCCCATGAAGCAATTACGAGGACAAACCGTGCTGGTTTGTTGCCAGTAGGTGTTACCAATGTGAACGGTCATTTTGCCGCTCATCAAGCTGTGAACATAACATATAACGAAGTTGTAATCGGCAGAGCCTTGGTAAACTATAGCAGTACTGAAATTGAATTAATCAAAGGGAAAAGGAGCAATGAAATTGGAAGCATTTTGGGCTTTACAGAAACTGAATATATTGCTTACCGTGATTATTTGGTTATCAAGGATTTCAGCACCAATTAGACTTGTTTTGATATAGATGATCTTGATTTTCGTTACTTATTTTTTGTTTTTGGGTTTTTTTTGGGGACCCCTACCAATGTCATATATGGAGCAAGGAATTTAGCTGCCCTTTTTTTTTTTTATTATATAGTTAAATCAACTTAAAGTAATAGTATCAATCTTTTTTGTTTGAATATAATAGAGCTATTTTCTTAAAGTTCGATATGAGAGATTATTTTTCTTGAAATTCGTAACATTTTCATTCTCCATATATAAAAGAAATTATAAATTTACAAGCTTATTAATCTTGGAATTTGGTTTCATTGGAGAGAAGCTCCTTCCCTTACTTAAAAAAAAAAATGCCGCCGAAATATTTCTGACTTCACCAACAGCACCCTGTTCATAAAAAAAAAAAAAAAAGATACCTCTCCTCTCTCATTTTTTCAGTTATATTAGTTTGCAGTCTTTTTTTTAGTAATGTCTTTTTCATATAAAAATTTCTCTAAGTTTTTGCTAGGTGGCCTTTCAGTTGGCTGTGTAGGTGGATACTTTGCCTATAAAAATCAAAACAAGCCTATCGGCCTTAATACTGAAATTTATTCTCCCTTTACTGTCTCTCAGATTACCAAGGTTACCCCCGATGCTAGTATTTTCACTCTCACTCCCCAGGGTTCTATCGAAAACATGAAGAATTTGGATCCCATTTCCAAAGTTACTATTCGCAACCCAGATATGCAAGTTCAGCGTCCTTATACCCCTTTGTACATCAATGAGGATGACTTTAAGTTTTACATCCGTAACTATGAAGACGGACCCGTGAGTTCCTATATTCATTCCAAGAAAGAAGGTGACACCGTCGAACTTCGTGGTCCCTTTAAGACTACCAAGCTAGACCATACCAAATTCTCCAGAATTCTTGGCGTTGTTGCCGGTACTGGTTTTGCACCTATTTATCAGTTAGCTCAAAACTCAAAGGTTCCTGTCGATATCATTTATTGCGAACGTCCTGGTCAAGAGCCTGCTTTGAAGGAACGATTAGAGAAAGAATGTCCCAATGTTCGTGTACGCACTATTCAAGATCGCTTAATCAGTGCGGACGATATTTTTAAATGGGATGGTGTTGACGTTCCTTTGAGTGAAACTCTTTGTATCATTTGCGGTAATCCCAAGTTTGTTGGTACAGTTGCTGGACCAAAGGCTGAATTTGGAGCCAAGCAAGGCCCAGTCAAGGGACTTTTGGAAAACTCATCTTTTGGCAAAGTTTGGAAGCTTTAAGGTAAAATTACTGTCAATGTATCTAACTCATATTGGATAACTTGCTTAGCTTACCTACAGTTTTGTTTATATGAAAATCTAGTCAATGACATTTCAATCACACTACCTTTATCAGTTACTTATGTTAGACTCGTAAATGAAGGGAAGGGCTTTCATCCAATATTGTCATTATTATTAAATGTAAAAGTGTTGTGTTATAACGGAACGTACAGAGGAAGGGAAGCTTGAGTTTGTGGAATCAATTATTTGACATTTTCTGCAAAAGCCAAATAAGGTCATTCTTTCTTCCAAAATAATGAAAGAACAGAATCAATTTAATGAAGGAACTCTTCTACTGCATCCGTCGTAATATCTTCAATTTCTCGTACTTCCAAGACTTTGTGTACTTGAGCTTGATCCTGAAACCAGACCTTGGCTGATGCATAAATCATAGATAGATCATGAGGTGAACTAGTTGGCCTCCAGTAAACCATAAAAAGCGGTGTACTCAAACGGCCATCAGTCGTTTTCGTAGGATAAGAGACCAGAATGTAACGAGGTTGAGTTTCAGACAATTCGTCTGCAATTTCTTCGACACTTTCTATTTGCATAATTTCTCCATCTGGGACTACTTCTTTGGTGCTTTTATCTATTTTGAAAATGTAGGCAAACAAAAGAGATTTCTTGAGTCTCAAGCGGAATCGATCAATTTCCTTGATGATTGTATCAGAAATGCTAAACATACGAGCTTCAGACGACATGTTAATGGATATGAAACAGCAATCCAAAAATGTTAACAGTTGCTGGCAATGCACGAGAAAAGTTTGGCTGTTGAGTATGTAGAGAGCTTTGGTAATGGAAGGCAGTAAGAACAAGAAAGGTGACTAATCCAGACACTCTCCACCTCTTTCAAAGAATTTATTGATTTTATTAGAAAAGCAAACATACAAAACAGCCGTCCTCCAATGTCGGATGAATACTGGAAATTGGCAAAAGTGAATGTCATGGTGCGATCCTCTTTCGGTAAGAAAAAATTAATCATGAAAGTTAATAGACTATTATTTCCAGATGACTGTAACTTATTACCTTACAAAACGACAAAGTCAATATGAGAAAGCCATGTCACATTGATGCTATATTGATTCACGCGAAAACACTCATTTGAATTTCCAAATCTGTCTATACATGCTACTCATTGCTTTGTGCTTTGCTACAATCACACACTTTTACTAGGAACCACTAAGTTTGTATGAATGAATGTGTATGGCTTTGAGGTGTCCTTCAACAAACCTATTAAATCGGTTTAACTGTTTAAATGTTTTTCAATTGAGCTTGGAACCAGAAGAAATCGGTTTCTATAGGAAGCACAGAGCAAAGCGACAGAAGATTGGTTTGTTTACCTTGGAGCTATTACCGAAAACTCGACATTGGGTGCTTTTCCCCAGTTTATTGGAGAGAGAGTATTTTTATTGAATATAATTCAATAATACTACAGCTACTTAGTATTACGATGACTTTCTGAAACAGAAATATTCTTTCTTTGCTTTCCATTATGATATCGTGTGCCATGTTGCTTTCAGTACGATATGAAGAATTAGAATTTGTGCAACAATAGCAGATTTTTTTTGCTAGAATATGGAAAGGAATCAATTTCTTCCAACGTTGGCTATAAGAACAAGGAATACGTCGTTTTCTATTACCACAAGCAATTGTTCAAGTTGCAAGGTTCAGTAATGTGCAAGTCAAACAAGTTGACTGAAAAGAAGTAGTTTTGTAGAGGCAAAAGAGCTAAAAATTTTTATATAAAAAACCAAAATCAGCTATCTTTTCTCTAAATCCTCCCACTAAGATTGCTTTTCATTTATTTACTAGTAATCCAGAATGGACATGCGATTACAATATACTCTATAGTATTATTATTAAAAGTAACAGTCGCTCAGTGTTTTTTACCTTCTTCGATAGTATTATACTTGTTTGGCATCTGAATGTTAACCCTTTCTAAACAGTGGTGAACGGAAATTCACCATATCCTTGTTTATTTGTTTCCGTAATCCTCTTTTCGAACAATAGATTGTTGTCTTTATAAAATCTTTGGACTCAGGCGCATAAACACAGCGTCCTGTCAAATTTTGTTTATGGTACAATTGAAATTAAATCCTTTTGGTTAAAAGATCTAGCCCGCTCATATACTTGGTTTGAATCAAAGAAGAAATGAGTTATGTTTCGTATATACACAAGCCTTCGTCAGTGAGAAATGCTGTTGTTTGTCAATTTGTTGACTCAACGTCGTGCAATGTAATCTTAGCTAAGAGCAACTGTATCGAGATTTACGAGTATAATGATGAAAATAATCTTCAGCTTATAACGTTCACAAACATATTTGGACGGATTGTGGGGTTAAAATCATTTCGTCCTGCATTGTCGTCAACGGACCATATTATCGTTGCTACTGACTCTTTCCATTACTTTACTATTTTCTGGGACTCTGAAAACAAAACAATTGCAAATGGAATCAAAATACAGGATTGCAGTGTGCGTTCTCTCCGCGAAAGTCAATCTGGCCCTTTACTACTTGTAGATCCTATCCAGCGTGTGTTGTGTTTGCATGTTTATCAAGGGCTTCTGACGATTATTCCCATTGTCAACTCTAAAAAACGACGTCTTAACAGCACAGACGCTTTTCTTCATGATAATTTTAATGTCCGCATCAAGGAATTAGATGTTGTGGATATATGTATGCTTCATACTCATTCAGTACCAACTTTAGCTGTTTTGTATCGCGACAGTAAATCCGTTGTGCATCTTTCCACTTACACCATAAACGTTCGCGAATGTGAAATTGATGAAGATGACTTGGTTTGTCACGATATAGAGGAAGGTAAGCTTATAGCTCACAGCAATGGTGGTGTGTTCGTTTTTGGTGAAATGTATGTCTACTACATCAGTAAAGACCTTAAAGCCTCTAAGTCCTTACTCTCTTATCCAATTTCAGCTTTCACCGGAATTTTGATTTCCGATCCGCTAGAAGATTTTTTTTCCATCAAGTATGATCCTAATCATTTCTTTGTAACTGATGAAAGCGGCCTTATATACCACTTTTATTCTGAATTTTCTCAGGATGGCTTGAAAATGGACTTGGAAAAGCTTGGCGAGTCTTCTATTGCCTCTTGTTTGGTTTCCCTTCCCCAAAATAAGGTTTTCTTGGGAAGTCATTATGGTGATTCCGCGGTTCTACAATTAGATAATCCTGGTTTGGCTAATCAAGGGTTAAACGTGCAAACTTTACAAGTTTTCTCCAACATAGCTCCTATAAGTGACTTTATCGTTGAACATGGAAGTTCTGGATCTTCCATAATTACATGCAGTGGTGCTTACAAGGATGGTAGTATACGTGTCTTAAAGAATTCCGTCTCAATTCAAGACATAGGCATAATAGAAATGGAGAGTATTAAAGAAGTCTTTTCTGTCTCTTTTCAGGCTGACTATGACAACTACATCATTATTAGCTTTCCTAGTGAAACCCGGGTACTTTATGTTTCCTCAGAAGGCGAATTTTCACTGTGCAACGACCTTTCTTGTGATTCTTCCACATTAAGCATCGGCGTCGTCGATGAAGGAAAGCAAATTTTGCAAATCACTGCTTCAGATGTGCGCTTATTTGATGGAAATAAAGTTATTTCCTGGTCCCCTCATGCTAATATAAATAGTGGGAATATATATAAAAATCTAATTTGCGTTGCTTTAACAGGAGGTACTGTAATTTTTCTTCATATGTTGGAAGAAATCGCCAGGTATCAATGCAATACGGAAATCTCATGTCTTGACTTTTTAGATGATTCTACTTGCTTTTTAGGACTATGGTCATGCTCAGTCTTGGGATTAAAAATTGGTCAGGGAATTACTCAAGAGCTATGTCAATACAAATTGAAAGATGTTCCTCGAAGTTTAGCTTGTTTTTCGTTCAGTAATCAGTTGAATGATTTCCTTTACCTAAGTACGAATGATGGCCAGTTTTTACAATACTGTTTTGGTAAAAAAGGGTTTTTGGACGCTCTACCCAAGGTAATACGCCTAGGTAACACACCTGTTAGCTTAAAATCCCTAACTTTAAACGAAAAAAGGACTCTTGTTTCTATTGCTGAGACTCAACAATTTATACACATGGAATCGAATAAACTTATCTTCAATCCCTTTCCTTCGAAAGAAATCGTCAGTATTACGAGATTTTGCCATCCTGCTCTAAATACGACTCTTGTATATTGTACGGGATCCAAATTAATTATGGCTTCTCTTGGTGCCATTCAGGGTTTAACTATACAAACAATTCCAGTGGAAGGTTTTCCACGAAGAATCTGCGCCTCTGAAAAACACTACTTTGTCCTTTGTATGCAACTAGAGGATGCCCTAGGAAACCAAGAGCAGAGTCTAAAATCATCATTACGAGTTTTTGATAAATTGACGTTAGAAGAAATCTGTCACTTTGTCTTTGATACAAATGAAATGGTAGAGAGTATAGTTTATTTAGAAACCAACTCTAGCGTTGTCGTTGGCACAGGATATAACCATCCTGATCAGGATGCACCCGATTCCGGGCGATTGCTTATGTTTACTGTCGATAAGAATAACCTTGATTTAGTCACTACTTATAAGGTGCAAGGATCAGTAAACACGCTTAAAAGCTACAATGGTCTAATTATAGCTGGCATCAATGCCACAGTCAGTGCCTTTGTTGTTCGTGAAGGAGGATTTCATGTCGAGGGTTGTCTTCGAACACCTACGTATACAATAGACCTTTGCATCGATGATAGTGATATAGTGGTTGGTGATTTAATGAAGTCAATATCCGTCATGAACTTTTCAGAAAGCCAGCTCTCTGAATTAGCCAGAGACTATAAGCCAATATGGGTATCGTCTGTTGAGAAGCTGGAAAGACATAAGTACTTTGTTTGCGATGCCGATGGTAACGCATTCATTTTTCTACGGGATGTACATTCACCGCAAATAGCCGACCGTAAACATTTGCGCCGTTTGGATCAATACTATTTGGGCGAATTCGTAAACAAAACTAGGATTGGTACGCTAAGAAAGCCGCAGGAAGGAAGCTTTGTGCAGCCGAAGCTTATTTCCGTCACAGTAGATGGTGCTATAATACTTATTGGTGATGCGAATGATTATGCCGACATTCTTTTGCAACTTCAGGATAATGTAAGACGTGCTTTACCTTCGACTGGTGGATTGAATCATGAAGACTGGAGAAAATGTCATTCTGAAATTCCTGAAGAGCTTCCAAGTAAGCTTATAGACGGTAGTTTATTAGAAGGTATCGTGGATATGCCTCTGTCTATACAGGACGAAATTGTGCAAGGGAAGAATGGAGGACTACCCTTAAACATTTCTGTTAATGAATTGGTAAACTTATCGGAGAGTCTTGCTAGATTACATTCCTAAAATTTCTGACCTTATGAACTCTTAATGAAAAAAATGGCAAGAATACTTCAGCATATAGTATATGTATATACAAATCTTTTTTGGACGATAATAACTGACAATATTATATTTCGATCATTCTTATAATCTTTCCTTACTCGCTCGTTTCCGGGTAATGTGTTGTTGCTCTTTTGGAAATGTGAAGTCAATCAATGTTTCTAGAAGCGAGTTCTTTTAAGGTAATTAATTCTGTTCTTTGTTTTCAAAATCTACAGCTTTTATAATTGTATATCTAAATTTATGTTTACATAGGATATTTCCCTTTCAGTAACCAAGACAAAGTAAGGACGTGGGAAGTCCTTGTACTACAACTCCACCATATACACGTCTTTCAGCATTTGGCTTTCAGCGTTTACTAAGAAGAGGAAAATATTTTAGACGTTTCAGCACTTAAAAAAATTCTAAATTACAAGTAATATGAAGGTATGCCTGTTTGCTCAGTCCGTGAATAAGAATTCTCCGTTGGTAATACTAATGTTTGGGTTAGTCTACGTATTTGAGAGAATACAAACTAGTCGTTGTAGGTGATGGTGGTGTTGGTAAAAGTGCTCTTACGATACAACTGATTCAATCGCATTTTGTTGATGAGTACGATCCCACAATTGAGGACTCCTATCGAAAAAAGTGTGAAATTGATGGAGAAGGAGCACTTTTAGATGTTCTCGATACAGCTGGACAAGAAGAATATTCCGCTATGAGGGAGCAATATATGCGAACTGGTGAAGGATTTCTCTTGGTATACAACATAACTTCTCGGTCATCCTTTGATGAAATAAACACATTTTATCAACAAATTTTACGAGTCAAGGACAAAGATAACTTTCCTGTCGTTTTAGTCGCCAACAAATGCGATTTGGAGAGCGAAAGGGTAGTTTCTCGAGCTGAAGGAGAGGCTCTTGCTCGAAGCATGAAATGCATCTACGTTGAAACCTCAGCAAAGCTCCGATTAAACGTTGAGGAATCTTTCTACAGTCTTGTCAGAACCATTCGTCATTTTAATAAATCTGAAGAGAGAGGACTTCACACAAAACAAGCTACGCAAGTACCAAAATCTCAGCCGGCTGCTAAAGCTACTAGAAATTCCGCTGCAACTCAGACTGCTGATACTTCTTCGACAAAGTGTTGTGTAATTTGTTAGATTCTTCTTTTGTTTCTATTTCCGTTTTTGGTTTTGGCTAAGTTTTTTCCTTGGATTTGAAGTGCGTTTACAGGTTTTATACAAATTATTTTTATTTTCTCGCTCATTATTGAAAACATGTTTTTTACCTTTAAATTTTGGATTGATATGGATTTTTCGCCTTTCGCTATAAAGGGATTGATCGAGCCCAATCTGTTTTCTAGTTGATAACTATAATATTATGGTGCTACTCTACTGCTATTTTACGGCCTACTTAATTGCAATAGAGCTTCCTTTGTTTCGTCTTAAAAAAAGACAAGTTTCCAATACTTGTTGAAATAATATACAGAAGTCTAGATTTTTATTAAATATAACAATGCACATTCTCCTCATCATTTCTAGTTGATACCCAAGTATGATTTGCTCCGAGTATAGATAAAAAAACTCGTACTGACCATTGGGATCATTTTTAAATATCCGATTGTTAGACCAACATAAAAGCCTCTCAATCCAGCGTCTCTATATGTTGATTTAACAACGTTTTGAAATTTTAGGAACCGAGAACGACTTTTAACACCACCTACTTGCATTTTTCTTCTACATACCTCAAAAGGATACGAAATCGTTTGTCCGCACACCCCGGCCAGAGCACCGGCTGTGAGTTGAGACCACGTATTCAAATGCCGTTCATCCTTTTCAGAATGAAGTGCCCTTTTCACGATAGGATTATGGAAAAAGTCTGTAGCAAGATCATGAGCTAAGAAAGACATTCCAGCGTAGGGGAATATCCCCATTAAGGTTACAGAAAAACCGCGGTAGAAATTTGAGAGTCTCCTAATCGAAGTAAAAAAAGGGCTTTCTTTTGAATTGCCAAAATCACGTTCGTGCAAAACTTGGCTTGTAACGTTCCAAAGTCTTGGCTTATTGTTTGATCCCGTTATATACGCAAGCCGAACCCGAATTAATTCAAGTGGATAAGTGAAAAAGACAGAACAAATACCTATACGGTTAACATAGTAAACTCAAAATATGGTAATCTTACCAGCTAAAGACCCCGAAAGAAATCTCCGACTACTTGTTTCAAATTCTTCTGAGCGTATAAGCATTCTACGGACCTGTTCATAAGCAACAAACTTTATACCAGCGTAAGGAAAAACACGATAAAGAGTGGCTGTATGCCCTTGGAACAACCCTCGAACACCGCTTATACGGTAGATACGCTTTATGGAATTAGTTAAACCATGGCGAGAGAAGGCATAGTCACGATATGCTTCATGATTGGTTTGGTAGAGAATCTTCACTCGATCCAAAGGTGCAATTACGGTTTTTGCAATGCAACCTGCGAATCCACCTGCAACGCCGGACTTAATTAAGAATTCGCGGGAGTATTTCGGGGGGAAATTTTCAGTTGTATTGGTCATGAAGTAAAACGTTACCTATTATAGACAGAGAGGAAGGCAAAAAAGAACGAATAAAAATTAAATAATACAAGACCGATTTCAATGATCTTTGTCTCAAAAAACTTTGTAGAGGAGCGTAACAGAGCTAGTTTGGTGTCTTATTTGGAAATGCCCTCTAAAAGATGATGATGCCAAAATGGATTAAAACCAATTAAGCGGTCAAATAGTGACTTGAGTAGCTTGGAGTAATTAATATAATAAATAATACTTTCAGTTATTTCATAAGAAATTGCTCAATCTCTTGGGATGCTTATTGTAAGCCTTCAAATTAAGTCAGTAATATCCACTATAGCTGAATGCTTTGTATCGGTTTCTTTCTTAAAGATGTGAATACCTCCTTAATTGATTATTTATGTATATTTATATGAGAAAAGCAATTGATTTTATGAAATCTCCGTAAGTCATGCTTGTGGGTGGTAGTTGTGATAACCAAGTAGTTGGGAAATAGTTCTAGTAAACCTTCTGAAAGTAGATCGGGTGCATCTTCATTGTATAAACCGATCTTCTTCATTTTGTTTAAAAAAGCAAAAGCAAAGTTCTATTACCGAAACTACACAGTGCTTTGACTTAAAGACGTTTTACAAGTACCCTGCTTTATATACCAAGTAAATAGAAGAGGATAAGATGAAAGAATCGAATCATATTATTACTTAACATTCAAATAGTTATAATTGATGCCTCTAGTTTCTATATTCCAAGTGCTTGTAATGACTAAATTGTAGGTACATGGAATAAAATCGATGCAGATGATGAACAACCGGAGCAAGTAAAGGCAAAAAAAAGGATGTATGGTACAGCGTACATAGGTAAAGCTTAAGATGTCCATCTAACATGAATCATTTCCCTAGAGAAGGATTTCTAACCGACCAAAATATTAAGCCTTAACAATCGTTATAAGCAGCTATAATGAAAGAATAAAGGAAGTAGAACAAGATAACCTAAGCTTCTAAGAACATAAGCATCAGCAAAAGAACATCTATTTCTTCTTTCCCTTCTTTTTTTTCTTGGAGCTCTTACTGGGAGCAGCCTGAGGCTCTGACTTCACCTCGACAGGTTTATTTGAAACTGTAGACTCCGGTTCTATTTAAACCGGTTAGTTATATGGATCAATTTGTATAGAAACGAAGATCTGAGGTGCGAACCGTATTCCATTAGCTGAACATTTTAACAAACGCTTATGCATACAGCCTAAGGTTCCATACGTCGCTTTTTTTTCTTCTAAAAATAAGAAAAGGTATACATACCGGGTTGTTCTGGAGGAATTTCCAATTTGTTAGAAACATGTCCAAGTTTGCTGGCAATGAGCATTAACCGACTTAACTCAGCAGCTTTGTCTGTTCTAAATTTTAAACATATTCCTGATGCAGTTTCATATGCTTTCGCAACAAGGTAACTCTGTTGATCTTCATCAATTCGATAACGTGTGGTTATTTTTGTCTAAATACCTCTGTTAGACAGTATAATTTTAAGTCAATAATAAAACGGCTCTTACTGAATCAGGATATGCTTCTATTAAAAGCCTAGATTGTTCAAAAAAATCATTAACGTTGGACAAATATACCATCCTTTATGCTGGCTGTTGGTAAATTCACCTATGCCAGTAGCGAACCTGCGTTTAGTCTGCTTTCTGGCCCACCGATTAAAATAAGCTATGCAAATGCAAAGTGAAAAATATTATTAAAGAGATTTCAAAAAGATTTAAGCAGGCCTTGAATTTTAGACCTTTTGCGTTGTTCTCTTAAAAGGCGACACTCTATATATCAATTGTCAACAGTATTTTTGATTGGGTTCAGAAAAAGAATTATTCTTTTGTTCTTGATAGTGTTAAATTAATAGTTATTCGTTTATTTGCTTCAAATGGGTACAGGCAAAATGGCACGAAAACAAAGAAAGAATCGTAAGAAATTGGAAAAGGGATCCCAAAACATAGAGAGTATGTTGAAAGGTAGTTCAAAAAATGAACCGGCAATGGACGAGAAAAGAAATAACATAAATTCCCAAATTGATTCAGATTCACTGAACGTACTCGGGAAGAAACAAAGCCAAAAGGGTTCAAAAAAGAAACAAAAGAATTATGTACCTGAAGTCGTGATTCAACAAAAGCTGCCTGCAGCATACTCAAAACAGACAACGGAAGAATCGAAGCATAAGAGTCGCAAGCACAATGCTAATATAGATGAAGTTATTCGCGCAGCTCCTTCTTCCTTTCGGGATGCTGAGAGTACACCGAGGGATCATTTCCTCTCTAATGAGAATGATCTTCCGGAAATGATTAAGCCTAAGAATCCAGTGGATGTTCCGTATAGTCCAAAGAGCGCAGAGCATTTACGAGATAATGTACTAGACAAGGAAGATCATCCTATAGGAATTACTCCTACGAAAAATTCGAATGGTCTGACAACTGTGTCGAGGTCAAATGGAGTTGAGAAGCCCGGTTCTGATTCCGATCATTCAGATTTCGAGTTAATATCTCCTTTAAAAAACAAAAAATCTCCTCGTAAGTTATTACTATCAGACTCTGAATCTGAAAATTCCGACTCAAGCTACCCAAGTACGTCTCTGCCAAAGGCTGAATCAGATTTGGTATCAAGGAAACCCAAAAGAAAGCTCCGTCCTTGTTCTTCTGAAGATGAATCCGTTGAATGTTTTGAGGGGTCTCTGGAACGGCCTCCTATAAATAAATATTCAAATAAAAATATAACAGACGACTTTGACACGGAAATAAAGCAAGAGGCAGAGGATCTGGAGCCTGTGAGTTCCGAAGATGAGAAACATAAGCGTAATAGAAATCCAACTAAGAAAGCGTTTCATGAAAAGTTGGAGCTAATCAGAAGTAATATTTTTTTGTTTGTTCTTAACTAACATATAATAGAAAAACGTCGTCAAGGCAGTTCAAGCATAAACGCTGAAGAAGACATGTCAGAATCAGCGGGTGAAAAGACGGATACCAGTGACGATGATTCTTTGAATGAGGAATCTTTTATAGTAAATGAAGAGGAAGAGGAAGAAGCTTTAGGCGCTCGCGCATTACTTCCTCCAGAGTTTTCAATGACAAGTCATCAAGGTCTTCGAGCTCATTTTGCGAATTTTCTTCGGTACCACATAAAGCAACTAACGAACCTTCCAATAGAAAAAAACATAGATGAGCATTTTCTTTTCAGTTGTAAAACGATTCGAAGACGCCTTTTTTCTTCAGTGGAATCCAATGTAATATCGAGTATCTGGAAACCAAATTTCATCAGTGTTCTAAAGAATCGTCCATTGATGACGAACAGAAGATGCGAAGCTACCTATGGATGTGATGCTTGTAATATGCATTCACGTTTATCCACGCAGGTGGTGCGCTTCAAAGGCCATATATACGATCGTGATACTTACAAGGTATAACCTACATATCAAAAACTAGACGCTAACATTTAAAGACTTTAGAGAATGACCAAGAATATCATGAAGAGTCTAATAAGGACTGGCTTCTGGGAAGTAGCTGTCATGAGAGAGCGCGACTTGCGCATAAAAGTTTTCATTGGGAATACGATGTACGCAAGGAGATTATGACTCAACTCTCACTTGCTGGCTATTTTGAAGTGCAGGCAACTTCACTAGACCAAATGTACCAAGCCATAGAGGAGAACAATTACCCGGAATCATCTTGGCAAGAATATTGTAAATTACTTAAATTCGCTAGCTCATCGTTATTATCCGGCTGGCGGTCAGGTTATCAAAAACATGGATAGTTTATTCTCTTCGGTGAATTGATGTATAAGGTACGAAACTACGCATTTAAGAAAAGGTTGATATTTATAAAGCAGTAGAAATAGAAATGAAAGCCAAGATAATATGAACCTTACAACATTTTAAAATATTAGATATTAAATATTCTAACCAAAGATATTGATTTACCCAAACGAACCCCTATTTAACTTCTAGCTTTTTCACGGCGAGCTTTTCCAGGACGACTTTTGTTGCCCTTGCCCTTTAAGGCCTTCAAACCCTTTCTGCCGAATTCCGTAGCAGCAAGACTATCGGCGTCATTGCTCTTTGTACCGCGTTTTCTACCTCCAAAACCAAATTTTTCGTTTTTCTTTTGTCGTTTCATGTTAGGCTGACCGTCGCCCTTTTTATTAGTAGGCTTTTTAGAGTTTTCTTCTTTTTCGGCCTTCGCCAATGTGACATCAAAATCGTCTTCAGTAGTTAAATCAGAACCGGTGTTCTTACGCTTAAGTAAGTTAATCTTTTCCAAAGTGTCTCTCTTGGAACGTTGACGTTCTTCCTGTTTAGCAACTTGAACTTGCTTACCAAACTTTTTGAGTTCACGTTGTTTCTTGGCTTGCTCAGAGAGCTTCTTGGAAGTAGCTTCTTTGATTAATTCTTGGCGAACCTTCTCCATGTGGGCATCTGATTTCAGCATTTCGGCAAAGTAATCCGATGGACGAGTAATAGGAACCTTGTGCTTTTCTAACTGCTCAAAGGCGGCCTTAACGCCATCAACACCCTGCTTGTAAAAGGCAAGTTCTCTGGTAAGATCATCTTCCACATTTTCAACGACAACAGGTTCCTTCGTAGTGACAGCCTGGTTTTCAACAATGGAGATGTTATCAGGATATTTGAGCTTCTCATAAATGCTTTCAAGAGCAATTGTGTTATTTAAAGCCAATTTCCTTTTACGAACAAGATCAGCGTCCTCTTCGAACTCAACGCCTTCGAGGTCAGAAAGTTCCACTTCATCCTCATCTCCTTCTTCATCCTCGTCTTCGTCTTCGTCTTCATTTTGGTTGTCTACTTTCTTTTCGTCCTGTTGACTGGATTCATTCACCTCTGGTAATTGTTTTTGAGCCTCACTTTCGTCTTGCTCCTCCGACTTTTCTTCACTGTCATTTGAATTTTCACTTGCATTCACGTTCGAGACTGCTTCCTGTTTTTTCTCAGCAACGCCCTTCTTTTTTTGAGCAGCCTTCATGTTCTTCTTTTGGCCTCTCCTGCCTTTAGCGTCAACACCGGCCATCCTTTCTAACTGAATTCTAGATATGGAAACAGAAAAAAGCCGTCTTGAAAGAGCGTATGAAAAATTTCAATGAATTCGCCCGGTTTTAAAGATGCTGTTCTTCGCAAGTTTTTACACCTTGCTTTTGCTGGGGGCACGGTCTTGTTCCACCCACCTTAAAGTACTTTACCGTACAGGAACGCATATCGTAATATAGAATACTGCTTTCATCTATTGCGGTAAACGAGATACCATATTGTAACGGGCATGAATGAAATTAAGCCGAATCTCCACGCTGCACAGCTTGTGGAGCAAGCGAACTGTATCATACTACTTTAATATCATAGTATCATAGTATCGAATTTTTAAAAAATGATAATGACAAAAAAGGAAATAAGCAAAAACAACAAGATGTAAAGTTGCGTTTATGACCTTTTAATATAGTAGAAAATCTTCAGTTGCTTTTATTGGAAAATTCCGGTTCGCAGCGTTTTCTGGTAAAAATGACACATTTGCTAAGAGTCGATAAATTTCAGGAAGGCGTTTTTTTGACTAGAATAGCAAGGTAATATCGAAATAAAAATAAAAACTTGCTTGCTTTGAACTTGCCGTCATCTTCTCCCATTTACATATCGGTTTCTACTTAAAGGTCTAGTGAATAGCGATCGCAATCTGCAAAGGAGTCATACTACTTACGCGCCAACATAAAAATCAAGAATTAACCACAAAAATAGCACATATACATAAATGACTCACTTCAAAACACATTACTGATCCTGGATTTTTTTTCGTCTTCCTACCTATTCCCTGCTCGCTCCTTGTTTACTACTGCAAAAATAGAAGTCTTCGTCAAACATTTATAACGATGCATTAAGCTTCGTTACATTTTGGCTGTTACTCATGTGACTGTATTTACAGGTAACGCACCCCGCTTGAGCTTTGCGCTGTAGGGTTACCGCCCAAGTCCCTTTGATTCCACACAATGCCTTTGCCGGAATCTGTAGGCGATTTGGTCGTCTTACATTTTGAAACGAACTTGGATGACCATGGAATAAGTATCGGTCGGGCACCCTGTGAGATTCATGAAATTTGCTGGGTCATTTTGAATGGTAAGACACTGGAAAAACAGCATTGCGAGTCCTGTAGTATTCGGGAAGAGCCTTCAAAAGATGGAATTTGCGGAAGTGTGTCTTCCTTGCAAGAAGCGATTCAATATGTGGACAATTCCATTCAGGAACGCCTCAACATGCAGGAAAAGCCTTTCACGTTTGTGGTGATGAATGGACGGGAATTACGGGTTCTTTTGCCCAAGGAGGCAAAAGAACACGGGATTATTCTGCCTTCGTATATGCGTCACCCTCGTTTGTTCGATCTTTCTAGCGAATATGCTAAATGGCAGATCCGGTCAGGCTCCGTTCCACCCTACACTATAACTTTGTCGCATATTTTTGGAAAGCTAGATGTTGATTCCTTGCCTCCCATTAATGAATGTAATACTATTCAGCGTTCTCCCACAGAAGTCCCCTATATCACAAAGGGCTTAACACAATGTTGGCGCCTTGCCAATGCTACTACCCTTCTTCTGCGGAGAATTGAGCGCGAATCCAGAATACCCTCGTTCCCCAACGTCCTTACTCAACCAATTGATTGCCAAGCAGATGCGAGGCTGTTTTATTTGGAGCGCTCCAAGGTCATCCACATCGGTGGCCTAACTAACGACGTTACTCAATCAGAGTTAGAAGGTTGGTTCACTAATCATGGGATTCATCCCATTGCCCTCTGGACTCTTAAAACTCCAGAGCCTTACAAATCAACAGGTACCGGATTCGTCCTCTTTGGCAGTCATGAAGACGCATCAGATGCTCTTGGTCTCAATGGGTCATGCATTGGTGATCGTATGCTCGCAATCACTCCCAGCTGCGCAAAAGTTTTGGACAAGGCATCGGAGATTTTAATTCCTTTCCCTTCCAGCAAAAATCGCCCTCGTCCCGGCGACTGGAATTGTCCAATGTGTGGTTTCAGCAACTTTCAACGTAGAGTCTCCTGCTTCCGTTGCTCCTTCCCTGGTCCTGGTCATGGTCCTGGTCATGCTTCGGCGACGGCCTCTAATTCCTCATTTCCTCCCGAATTCCCTTATGGCCAATCGTATGGTAACGGTACCTCGCACGTTCCTCACAACTACGGATATGGTATGCATCATGGTAATGACGGTAGTAGCCAAATTGACCAACATCACAACGGATCAGGCATGGCAAATCATCACTCCTCTCGTTCTACCTTTGGTGGTAATGTTCCCTTTAGGGCTGGTGACTGGAAATGTGGTTCAGAGGGTTGTGGATATCATAATTTTGCTAAAAACGTTTGTTGCTTGCGCTGTGGTGCTAGTCGCGCCACGGCCGCTGTCGTCGCGGATCACACCTCGATGTCTTCGAACGCCAATGGCAATGCCAGTACCAACGGTAGTTTCGCCAACGCTTCCTCCAATATCTTTGGTACTAGTCCTATGAACGCATCTGCATATCCATATTCTCAGCTGTCTCTTGGTTCTATAGCTGCTAATAATAACCCATACCCCAATGCTAATGGTGTTCGTCCTGAGGAACAAAACCGCTTTAAGGATGCCCCTAAAGCTTCTTTTGCTACCGATCAAGGGGATTGGCTTTGTGAATGTGGATTCACTAATTTTCGTCGTCGAAGTAATTGTTTACGTTGTAATGCTCCTCACCATCCTAACTTACAGGTCCCTTCCTCTTTTCCTGCAGATTTCGGGACATATGTTTAAGTTCACAATTTAGTTACACACCATATTAATCGCAGCCTCGCTACTACTTTCAGAGAATCGGTGTCATGTATTTTTAATAATGGGACAAAAATTTTATATTCGTTGATGTCTTCTGCGGCTTTCAAAAGAAGCGGAATCTTATAAATCTAATACCTGGCTGTAATAAAAGGGGGACTTTCTGTGCAATTTTTTGCATCTCTTCAAAATTGTGGCCGTCTTAATTATTTTAAGGATTGGGAATCACTTTGTTGTAATGATATGGAAGGTAAAAAGCTTGGTAAAACTTAAACAACCACATAGAATTTGGGTTTACGATTCACATATTCAGTATCCATGAAGCTGTGTTTATACCTCTTTATATTATATATACTCTTATAGCATGCATAAACGCACTTTGTGGTTTTGCTTCTTTTTTTATTTGTGTTTGATCTTTGGTTTATGGAAACAAAGATTGATTGGGTTTTGTGTAATAGAACGGATAATATATTAATTCTATATGTATGCTTTCTTATATAAAAATATGATAGCCTATTTTGAACTTCTGGAGTATTGTAAGAATGTATGTCGCCTTTATAAAGGTTTAGTTTCGACAGAGTCGTTGTGTTGTCTCCACAATGAGAGTTTTACAATTGAAAGACTTCATAAAGATGGATGGAAAATTTATGTTAAATACCTTGCGGAAGTTAGCGTTCATTTTCTTTCAATAAAATACTATCTGGTATTACTGGTTTAATCAATCCCTTCTAGTAAGGTTTAAATTGGCTCTGCTAGAGCAACATCTATGGATACTCTCCAATGTCTAGAATACATACGTCCTTCAAAATCAAGAAAAATAACTACTGAAATAGTGAAAAAGGTTGTCGTTCAATATGAACCAAGTCACTCAATTTAGTGGTGATTCTGCAAACCTGGTGCTTTATTGGATTTTGAGACAGTATCATGGAAGGTTTGATAAAATTATTTGGATAGATACTCTTGGAATCTTCAATCCAACTGCTTTACCATTAACTTCGTTAGAAAAAACAGCAAT
This sequence comes from Schizosaccharomyces osmophilus, assembly GCF_027921745.1. Lineage (NCBI taxonomy): Eukaryota > Fungi > Ascomycota > Schizosaccharomycetes > Schizosaccharomycetales > Schizosaccharomycetaceae > Schizosaccharomyces > Schizosaccharomyces osmophilus. Next base: position 310,483 of record NC_079239.1, on the reverse strand, counting down.
CATTCGAGCCTTCGACGCTGAAGGTTTACGAGACGCAATTCATGAATTGGAAAGTGATCTTATGAAAAATGGAGATTTTTCTTATGCACTATTTATAGATTCTTTCTCCAACCCTCTTGGACTCCTCATGGCAAAAGCAAACATTTCTTACGCCCATGCATCTATGATGTCTCTAGGAAGGCAACTTCGCATGCTAACTAGAAAGTTTAAAATTGCAGTTTATTTATCTACTTCTCTTGTTTATGTGAAGCAACTTCGTATTAACAAGCCTGCCTTGGGTAGCAGCTGGCCGTTCTGTCTGGATCATTCATTTATTTTACAGGAAGATTTGAAGCATAATAAGGGTCATCTAATCTGTAACCAAAGCCGAACAAGTCTTTTGGGAACTACTCAATTACTTTTATGGGTCAGAGGGTCTTTTGTTCATGAGTCATTGACCATTAACTTTTATCGATGCATTCCTTACCTTCAAGTATAATTAATTGCCATTCAAACTTATTGGATATTTGAGATGTATATAAAAAACATGTTTATTAGGATATCATAGAATAATTCCCGTTAAAATTCATTACTTTATGCCACAATCAAGAACCAACATACTCAAACATTTAAAAATGATGGGTATAAGAAGATAGCAGATATTTAAAAATACAATGAAGAAGAAGAAATTATATCGCGATAGAGCAATTGTTCTGTGATGACAGATTTTTCTTGTAGTTCATAATTGCCTAAAACAACTGCAGCGTTTCGAAATTGTTTTAAAAGCTCCGATAATCGTCTGAACGTTCGAACAATACTTCCTTCATATAATTTTGTCATTTCACATATTTCCAAGAAGGTGCCTCCGTTTATCCATTTAGAGACGGCTTCCATCATGTCCGGCTTAAACTGATGAACATATTCGTCTTCGTCCACATTCAATCTACTTTCCACCGATACCGTTATAATTCGTCTTGCAATGTTGAGTATAGCTTTGTACGTTGCAGAATATGGTTCTTTAAGATTAAGTGATGAGACATCTGATTTCTCCTGATATACAAAACAACTTAAAGTAGCAGCAAAAATATCCGGAGACAGAGAATTGAAAATGCCTTGAAATATCATTTCGGTTATTAAAAGTTCGTCACCCGTACTTATTTCACAAGCTACTCTGCCCTTAATATCAATCACGTTGTCTGCAGTAGTAAACCCAAGGCGTCGAAGCGTTCGCTGCCGACTTTTCAATTCTTTTAAATGGATTATCGACTCGGTAGAACCAATCTTCGTACTCAAATCTTTAATAGAATTCTTTAACTCCAATTTATCCGTATATTTATGATACTCGGATCGAAACGATGGGTCCCTATAGTAGGGGCTTTTCAGAAACTTGGGTTCCAATATTTCAACTTTTCTCATATGTAGTTTCAATGTAGCTTCTTTTATGTTCATGTGTTCAATAGGATCCAGCAAGGGCATATCGTCGTTCAGCTTTTTCTGAACTTCAAGAACGTTTTGATAAGTACTTCTTCTGCTTTCATGGGAACTCAAATCCCTCGGAAGCAGAACTCTGAGACAAGAAAAATTTTCAATCGAGGACAAGAAAACCGCAATGACTTCATAAACAGGCTTTTCACTTGGCAAAGGTGCGGATAATTGAGCAGATCGTAAATTGCTATTAGAAGTTGATCTCGATGATAATGGTAGTAATATGTCAACAACGTACATATCCTGAGAATTCACTTTTTGAGATGAAGAAATTGTTCGCTTAGTGGAATTTACAATAATCCCCCAAGGGAATAATGTTTCGTGAATTTTTACCTGCGCCAACCTTCCAGGTTGTAAGTATGGTAGACAATTTTCTGGTTCCATAATAGTATGTTTTATATCTTTTCCGTAGCGCTCCAGTTGCAATTTCAATTCATGGAATCTTTTCAAGGATTGTTCGTCTTTTATTTCAATAGATTTCTCTTTCATCTTGTATTCGTCTAATTCGTGGATAAGTAAAGGAATTGATTCCATTTTCTGAAATTGGTAAAAACTTCTTCGTAAAAGGTCCTCTGGACTTATCCCTTCAATTCGCATAAGGCTTAAAATCATATTATAGCTTAAATGAAAGGCGGAATAAAGAGATGCCGGCTGACCGTTCATTAATGCACGAGCAGTTTGCTCATCGATAGACTGATCGACCATCACAATGGATAAGCCTTTTGAGTCAATACCTCGTCTACCAGCTCTACCACTCATTTGCATATACTCTCCAGACGTTAGCCAACGAAAGTTAGTACCAGAGAACTTTTGAGCGTTTGTAAACAAGACCGTCCTTGCTGGCATGTTCAAACCTATGGCAAACGTCTCAGTAGCAAACAGAATTCTAACTAGTCCCTCCTGAAAAAGGATTTCCACTAGTTCTTTCATAATCGGTAGCAGTCCAGAATGGTGAAAGCCAATTCCTCGCAAAAGGAAGGATCTCATATGATCAAATTGCGGAATTTTCCGATCCTCTTCAGTTAATTGAAGTAGAGCAGAATCGATAATTTCATTGATTAGATCCTTTTTTTCGTCATCATTAAGATCAACCTTGTTCAACTGGAAGACATTAGCTTCACATTCTTTTTTGCTAAAGCAAAACACAATTAAAGGATCATATTGATTAGTTATAACCATACTAATTATGCGTTGCAGTGATGTGGTTCGCTTGCCCTTTTTCCTGGATTGATGGTTTTCGCGCGATTCAACATTGCTTTGGAGCACTTCTACTACTTTTGAAAAGCTTTCATCTTTAAAGCGATTCTTTTCATCGACAATCATGTATATTCCATCAGCGCCATGAGGATATATAAAATGCTGCAACGGTGTTGGTCGATAATCAGTATATACGACATGACAAGGCTGGTAATGCGTATCAGCAATCCAACGAGCAAACTGCATAGCATTAGGAAGTGTCGCAGAGAGAAAGACGTAGCGAACCGCATCTGGTAGAAGAATGAGGGTTTCTTCCCAAACTACTCCTCGATCTTTATCTTGCATGTAGTGGATTTCATCGAATATAACCCAGGCTACTTCATGCATAAGCTCGGAATTTTTATATAACATGGATCGCAAAATTTCAGTCGTCATTACTAAACAGCTTGCTGTTGGATTGATGGATACGTCGCCGGTTAAAAGACCAACATCGCCAAATTCAGAAAGTAACTCGCGATATTTTTGATTGCTCAAAGATTTAATGGGACTGGTGTAAACAACCCGCTGCTTATTTTTAAGGGATTGGGCAATAGCGTATTCTGCAATTACTGTTTTACCTGCAGAAGTATGAGCGCTCACTAGGACTGATTCAGATCTTTCAATACAAGCTACCGCAGTAGCTTGAAATGGATCAAGCTGAAAAGAATATGATTTTGCGGGCGGGTCGTTGGGAACATGCTCCTCAATGGAGCTGTACTTGTAGTCAGGCGGCACTACTACTTTGTGTAGAGCAAAACTTCTATCATGGCGTTCATCATGGAAAATTCCTTTTTGTGCTCCTTCTTCATCGAAATTTGTCTGAAGGTTGTAAATGGTTTCCGGAGCAAACAGTTTTTTCTTACTAGTTTCTTTTACTTTCTGTATCTCTGGTGTATCAGTTGATGGTCTTGTTTGATCATATTCGTGAAGTTTGTTGTTTTTTTCGTCCGTATTTTGATCCATGGATCTTTCACGAAAAAATCCATCCATGTTCAAGGAAGCAATTCTTTCCCCTTCTCCAGGCATGTCTAAATCATTCTCCATATAAAAGCATCAAAACTTCACACTCAAGTTACTCAAGTGCCAAAATAAAGGTTTTTGTCAGAAGTAGGTAAGCTGCAAATTCCTTGCTTTTAGGTGTTCGCTTAAACGAGCTTAATTTCATAAATGATAGATTCTCAAACTTTCACTTTAATTCACATACTTTGATTCTTTATTTTCTTAATTGAATATAAATAATTTTATTTTTTTTTCTTATTGAAATAAAATATCTTCTTCACAATGGCCAAACAACCACATTGTTCAGGAAGTTGCGAAGATAGTTACTACAGTATGTAAGTTATTAAATTAAAGACTTCTCCCTATTAGACTGCCGCTAAGCGCAAGACTATATATCCAAGCTAAAGGTCCAGTTCTTAATTTCAATCTAACTACAAAAGCGATGTGAGAACTAGCAGCGTAATAATAAAATCTTGAGTTATTTGTATAACAAAGTCACCCATCACCGAACAGAAGGATTCATTAAGCTGTTTATGGTAGCATTATAATCATTTAGTATCCGATAGGCTCTTTCCATTTCATATTGTACTAAATCCCTTGAAGCAGGATTGAGGACTGATGTAAGATTCTTATTCTTGAGAAATGGATCCATTACCATCATTGGAGCATGACTGGCGTTTTTGACAAGTCTTTTCGCAATAGGGCGGTCATAAGATATATCAATTGCATCTTGATTCCAATTAAAGGAGCCACTTTTTGAAGAGCTGTAATAATAAAAAAAACCAAGCAGCAAATCATTGACACTACTTTTGTTTAACTTCGCCTTTTCTTTATATACTTCTGTTTTTGCTTCAAACCAACAATTCACCGGTTCACCATTAGAATCAAACGATTTGTGAGAATTTTCAGAATTTTTGGCTTGGAGATTTGGCAACAGTGGCGGCGAAAGCTGTTGAAGATAGAAGAGAGCCATAATACACCAAGTATAACTAGAAGGAAAACTAAACTGAGATTTGTCAATCATGCGAAGTGACGCCCAGCTTTTAATAGTTGAAACAAACACCTTCACTCTTTCGTCTATACCTAAGTATGCCTTAATTAAGCAAGAGTTTTGTACGGCGAGCATAGAATCGAAAGTTAAATCACAACGGAGTCCTTCTGGTGTAGAAAACTTAATTACAGGAGCCTTAGCATGTCGTATCGGAATTATTTCCTTGTACCTTTTGTAAAGCAGTTTTAAAATTGAATTAAAATTCTTCATCAGGGGCTTTTTCGACGTAACAACCAAGTCGACATCTGAGTGCTTTGTCATTAAACCAGTTTTAAATGATCCTAAGGTATGAACTTGCACAGGAATAGCCAGTTTGCTGCTTAGTAAATGTTGTATACTCTTTAAAAATTCGGACACCAATTTTCTCCGTTTTTTACCAATCTCCTTCTCTAAATATGCATCGTAAATATCTTTCTCTCTTTTCTTCTGAAGCTCGTGGGAAATAGCCACGTACTTATTTTCCGACATTTTAGAGGGATCCCATTCATTTGGGTGGCTTAAAAATTCTTCTCCAATTGGTGTAAGCTTACGAGGATAAATATCGGTAATCAGGTGCAGCTTTTCTAAATTCTCCAAGTACTGGTTGACAAAAGACTTTTCCATCTTGACCAGGAAATAATTATTCAAGAATGAAATTATTTCCTTTGGAGAGCCGATACCTTTAACTGATTTTCTCAGAATAAGTAGATTAAGATGATGGACAGAATATACTTTAGTTTCTTCAAATTGTACAGGAAAATGCATGGCCTGTTTCGAAGGCTCTATAAGTATTTGTCGTTCTTTATTCTCCGCACTGAGTAAATTAGAGAGTTTTAAGGACATTTCTTTAGTTTTATCCGGAATCTTGTCTTGTTCGACTTTGGATACCGCTAATTTCTTTGTATTGTTCACTGTATATGCTTTTTTAGCAGCGTGAGCTTCAGATACAGAGTGTGGATCCAATTTCTCATGACGAACGCTTTTTTCATTTTTGAAATATTTGTTTGGGATATTGCCGAAATCGCCTATGAGTCCTGGCTTTTGTAGCAGCGTATTATTTAAGAACTGGCATACTGAAGCAAACACAGTAATAAGTAGTCTCTCTTTACTTTTATTTATTTCCTCCGATTGGGCTTCATGAGCCTTATATATAGGAATAAATTCATGAGAAGATAAAAAGTTAGCGATGCCACCCATTCTTTCAACCAGCTGTAAGACTGCCGTCGAAAATTTGGAGGAATCTTCCGAAACTTCCTTAAAAAATATTGATTTCATATTTTCCGTTGAAAGACAAGGGTTTTTGGCAAATTCTTGACTTAAAGTCATGAATATTGGAAGCAGCATATACACGCTTTTCCATTTTGCATCTGAATTCCTGATGTGATCCCGTAAAATATCCAATTTGGTAAAAGCTAACTCATCCATAAGGTCCGTGAATAGTCGTTTCTTTATTCCCGATAAATTCCCAGTAGGGATCTTGGAAACGATCTCTTCAACCGATTTGAATAATTCCGAATGCAAATTTTCACGGAATACCGCTTTCAATGGGTGTCCTACCTTTAAACCATCGTTCTCTACGTTATCGAAAAGATGCCTTAAAGATGTCGACGATGAGATGCCTGCAATACCACCCACCAAGTGTAATGCCGTTCCAGTAGATTTTCTTAAGAAATGCGATTCTAATATGATTTTGAAAAAGCGTTCAATCTCTCCAGTGGACATGGAGGATGTTAAAAAGGAGAAATAGACAAACAGAGCTCGAAGAGGTTCCAACAGCAAGTCCGTAAGTAAAACACTGGTAGACTGGCGAAAATAAGAATTTGATTGATTTGCTAAAGAGCAGAGCGGTAGAAGACCAGAGTTATCAAAGAGGCTAGACGTAGAGTCTAACTCCAAGATGGAACTAGGATTTGTTGCTACAGTATCAGGAATGTTTAATTTTGCAACTTCAATCTGGCCACATAATATAGGAAAAGAGCTATCTTTGACAGTAGTTTTCTTCAGGTTATTACATATACTCCTCCAGGCATCGGGCTTCAAAGATGCACGACGTTCCATGATAGATTCATGTAAACATTTTCGAAGGATTCTCGGAGTATTCTTCCCCAAAGGCTGTTTTAATTTTATGGTTCCCGAGTTGGTGTCGAATAATATAAGAGGATTTAGATGGTCAGAAGTAGCAATTCTATCAATGCCTCCCAACTGGGATAAGATCAAAAAATCTCTTTCTTCAAGCTTAATAGGACAGGTTTTTTGCTTGTCTAAAATTTTCTTAAGATCTCGTCGCTTTATCCCGTCTTTGGATTCCTTCAAATGCCACAAAAAAGCCTCTACAGGAAGTAAAAGTAAGGAAGTAAAGTGCTCAATGTCTTTCTCTACTTCTTTTTTCTGAACAGATGTATGCTTAATGTTGCCTTCATGTTTACGAGGCATGGAGATCACAGATTTCGTGTTTTTATTCATTGACAAGGCATCCTCAGGTATAATATTCCCTTTATTCGTTTCCCTTTCGTACAAAACTGATACTTTCCGTTTAATATCCTTCCAAAATTCTGGCTTCCCCTTTCTTTCTTGTTCGTTGACATAAGAGATTAACTTTGGGTATAAAGTAGGACTGGAGATTTCGTTCCCATTATTAGCAACGAGAGTCAGTAATTGTTTTGACGACTGAAAAATATGCCTGAGCTGTTTGGATTTAAGCATTGCTTTCAGTCCTCCACAAGAAGTCAAGGCAATGTAGTTAGCCAACGGAATTGTTATTTTCGGTACAAACAAGCATTGAATTTGCGAATAATTTACTGTTCCGCCGTATACTTTTGAAAAATAATATACGGTCTGAATTGGTTTCAACAGTAATTTCGCTAGTATAACACGGTCTGTGCTTTCCGACATGAGTAGATTTCTATTGTATTTTCATTGAATTTTTCGTCAAAAAGTCGCTTTTGTATATACATTGACGAACTATCCACACTGTTGGCTTTTGGTTTTTTATTTGATTATTAACCATGTAAACCTATAATAAGGAAAAAGAAATCTTAAATACGATCAGGAAATTATCTAACTAAGGGTTATAACGGACAATTGTTTAACCCAGACAATTTGCGAAAGGTAAAGGCATGTTCAAGAAGCTAGCTACCACCACCCTTCTTACGAAATAAGTGATCAGATAAGCATTGCAAGTGTTTTTACCGTTGTAAACATTTAAACAAACAGAAAGGTCTTGATATGAAGTTAATTTGAATAAAAAATAATATAAAGAAAGAGAAATAGAAGAATGTATCGTACCGGGGTATATTTATGAATTTGCTAGTACGCTGAGCTTCTAAAATGTTATTTCTCAAAAAATATCAACAAAAGATACTTTCTGCAAATACAACGTAGTTAATTAAAAATTTACTTTTGTTCAACAAAAAAAAAAAAAAAAAAAATAGCAAGTTCATGTTTGTTTTGTAACGCACAAATGTTCTTTTACGATATCTTTAGATTGCGCTTTTTTTGAAGATCGTAGTTTTACTTTAACGTTCCTTAGTACTTTACGCTATTGAGAGAAAAGAAGCGGTGTTCCACATACGTATAAACAGCAATAACCACCGACATACATCCAAAAAATAATCCAATTATAGAAACGTATTTTCTAATTAAGTGGATTTGGAAAGTCAAGAATGGATCCCTCCTTGATCAAAGTTGTAAATCAACTTCAAGAAGCCTTTTCCACAGTTGGCGTTCAAAACTTGATTGATTTACCACAGATTACTGTATGAAAGTTTGTTTGCTGTCGCTTTGCTTCGTTTGCGTTGGAAATTATTAACCAATTCTTTTAGGTGGTTGGCTCGCAGTCAAGCGGAAAGTCTTCAGTGTTGGAAAACATCGTTGGAAGAGACTTTCTTCCTCGCGGCACAGGAATTGTAACTAGACGTCCATTGGTTTTACAATTAATAAACAGACCTAGTTCTGAAACTCCCAAGGACGAGGATGCCAATAGCTCATCGAAAGAAGGGGCTAATGAAAACAATAATAGTGAATGGGGTGAATTTCTCCATCTTCCCGGTCAAAAGATTTATGATTTTGAAAGGATTAGAAGCGAAATAGTTCGAGAAACAGAAGAAAAGACTGGTAAAAATGTAGGAATTTCTTCCGTTCCTATTTATTTACGCATTTATTCTCCTCATGTCTTGACGTTGACTTTGGTAGATCTTCCCGGACTTACAAAGGTTCCTGTTGGTGACCAGCCTCGGGACATCGAAAAGCAAATCCGTGAAATGGTTTTAAAATACATGTCCAAGAATAACGCCATTATTCTAGCCGTTAACGCTGCTAATACCGATCTTGCAAATTCAGACGGCTTAAAATTGGCGAGAGAAGTTGATCCTGAGGGATTGCGTACTATTGGTGTCTTGACAAAGGTTGATTTGATGGACAAAGGTACTGATGTTGTTGATATTCTTGCTGGTCGCATAATACCGTTGCGTTTAGGCTATGTGCCGGTTATAAATCGTGGTCAAAAAGATATTGAGGGTAAAAAGTCCATTCGTTTGGCTTTAGATGCTGAGAGAGAGTTTTTTGAAAATCATCCTTCTTACAGTACGAAGGCTCAGTATTGCGGTACTCCTTTCCTTGCTCGGAAATTGAATATGGTAAGTTGGAAGTTTCTAATCGGTTAATTACTAACAAAAAAGATTCTGATGCATCATATTCGTAACACCCTTCCTGAAATAAAGGTTCGCATCAATGCTGCTTTAACAAAGTACCAGGCTGAACTACAGTCCTTGGGTGATTCTTTGGTTGGGGACAGTTCCAGCATCGTTTTGAACCTTATTACCGACTTTTGTAATGAATTCCGTACGGTTCTCGATGGTAACAGTGAGGATTTGTCTATCACCGAATTATCCGGTGGTGCGCGTATAGCTTTTGTCTTTCACGAGATTTATTCAAATGGCGTACAAGCAGTGGATCCATTTGATGAAGTCAAGGATACAGATATCCGTACAATCCTTTACAACTCATCTGGTCCTTCCCCTAGTTTGTTTATGGGTACACAAGCATTCGAACTCATTGTGAAACAGCAAATCAAGCGTTTAGAAGATCCCTCACAAAAATGCGTTTCGCTTATTTTCGACGAGTTGATTCGAATTCTAAACCAGCTTCTCCAAAAGCCTGTCTTCAAGCGCTTCCCCCAATTGAAAGACGAATTCTTCAAAGTTGCTATGGGTTTTTTTAAAAAATGCATGAAACCAACTGCAGTTTTAGTAAGCGATTTGGTTGCCATGGAAGGTTCTTACATAAATACTGTACACCCCGACTTTTTGTCTGGACATCAAGCAATGGCAATTGTGCAAAGCCAAAGCAATAAACCCATTCCAGTTGATCCTAAGACAGGGAAACCTTTGACGAACAATTCCGCACCGACTGTGGAGACGCCACCTAGTGGTGCGAGCAGTTTCTTTGGAAGCTTTTTTGGCTCCAAGAATAAGAAGAGACTTGCCGCAATGGAGCCTCCACCACCCGTTCTTCGCGCTTCCACCACGCTTTCAGAGCGTGAAAAAACTGATACTGAGGTCATAAGTAAGTATTTGACTGTTTATAAAAACAAACTAACTTTTAGAATTATTGATTACTTCTTATTTCAACATAGTGAAGAGGACTTTGGCTGACATGGTTCCCAAATCTGTTTCACTGAAGATGATTCGCTATTCAAAGGAGCATATCCAACACGAACTACTTGAACAGATTTATAAGAATAACAGCTACGAGAAACTTTTGGAAGAAAGTGACATTACTGTTCAACGACGCAAAGAATGCGAACGTATGGTTGAATCTTTATTGCAAGCCAGTGAAATTGTTTCCAGTACTTAATGATATCATGATACCATTTTATGTACTATATTTACGTTATGCTGTTTTTTAACATAACGCTTTTCTATGAGACCTGATGAACATGATTGACGATGCTCGCTATGCTTTTCTTCTTTACACTAATTGATAGAAGCACATCGTCATGATTTTATACGAAAACATATATAGATATGATGTTATTTCAATATTGCAATTTTCGACTGTTAAGAATGTCACTGGCATAAAAGGATGAGAGTGAGTAAAGTAAGCACAGCACAACAATTGATATAGCTATTTGCTTTATGAAAGGGATTTTTTGATTGACAGTAAATAAGAATATTGATTTGTTTGACTAATCCATTTTACGCACAATTCGTTATGACTTTATAAGACAGTTTGTTATGATTTGCTAAATTTGAAACTAACCACCAAAAAAGTGGCACTACAAACAATTCCAGTAGTAAATCTGCAAAGTCCGTATCTCTTAGTAATGAGCGGCGCAGATATCCGAGACGTTTTTGAGCTTCCGCCACCAGGAGCAGTGAATAAACAAAAGCCGAAAAGTCAAGGCGAAAAACGTCCCGAAGGAATATCTCGTGAGCTTTTCTCTTTGCTTGGTGAAAATTCTGCACCATTAGCAATTTATCAAAAAAAATTTAAAGAAAAGCCAAAGAGTAACCAGAAAGCGAAGAATTGGTATGTAGAAATAAAAGCTGAATGTGTCATAGACATGAAGCACGTCGGAAGTGATTAGAGAGTGTTTTATTACAACTGGACGATTTAAAATTTCATCTCATTGTTTCTTATATCAAGATCGAGGGAAATTGCTAACACTCTATAGGGTTTGGCATCCGTTTAGAAACCCATCTAGAGGAGATGATCTTGCGTTACACCATTGGGTTCTAAAGTCAGAAGCAGAATCGGAAGCTCGTATGTTTCTTTTAGAGTGGTTCAAATCATATTATTTATACTAACGACTTGGTTCAGCGTATAAATTTGAAAAGTTCAATACAATCCTTTTCATTCAGGACTATACGGATGATGAATATCGTGAATTATTGGAAGGTATAGTATTCCAAGAGTGCAAACTGAGTTATGCTAACCCTTGGCAGATGAAGATTGGTCAAAAGAAGAAACGGACTATTTATTTAAGCTATGTAGAGAATTTGATCTTCGATTCTTTGTAATAGCTGACCGCTATCAATGGCCGGGTAAAAATCGTACACTAGAAGATCTTAAAGATCGGTTTTATGCTGTATCTAGGAAGACTTTAACGGCTCGAAATCCCATTAACGGCATGACAGCTGCTCAGAGTTCTTTGCTTAATAGCATGGAGTATAACAAGGAACAAGAAGTAATCAGGAAGAATTATCTCGTTGGTTTGGCTTCTAGGACTCCCGAAGAAGTGGCTGAGGAAGAAGCTTTATTCATAGAACTTAAGAGGATCGAGTCTTTACAATCCAAGCTTTTGAGTGATCGAGAGGAAGTGCTAAAGCTACTTGATGAGCAAAAGTCAACTGAGGACCTTCAATCGTTTCATACTAGTGCTGGAGTAAGTGGGTTGATTCAAGACATGGTAAATGCTCGCCGAGTCACTAAAACAGAAGATCCTGCTACTAATTACTCGGCTCCATCTTCTGGTGTCAGTAGTTCTGTCAGCACACCTGCTCGTTCGTTTGCGTTGAACGCGCCCAAAGTCAGATATGGTCCATCGCCTAACGACGCAAAATCGGGTATTTCATGGCATGAAAAACTGCATAGCGGCTGTTTTGTTCGTTCGCAAAAGATTCCTGCCGTGAAAGCTTCATTAGTTCAAAAAGTTCATGCTACGATGAACGAGTTGGGCGTATCGTCTCGCTTGATTATGCCAACTGCGAAAGTCTCTGAAAAATACGTGGAATTACAGAATACTATAGTTATTCTTCTGGAATTGAAAAGACAGCTGGATCGCTTTTCTCAAGAATCGGACATTCAAGGTCGATTGAACGGTTCTAAAAAGAGACCTGCCTCACCGGATACCATTGAAGATGGTCGAAACAAAAAACTTATAACTGGATCCGGTGATACTTCTAGAAGGAATGTGTATAATAATGATGTTTTGTAATAATGATATTCAATACGATTTAGAAATTGAAGTTATCAGTATATTTATTGTTTCCTATATACCCCAAAAATAAAATGCAACTAATTTTATCAGAACGCTAGTTAATTTTAAGAAAGCCTATTCTGTGGACTCGCTTTCGTTGTCGAGTTGTGAAGGAAGATGGACAGCAAACAAAAGATAACTTGTATGGTTCTTCAGATTTGAATCAACGCGTGCAACATTGCTCCATTCATATTCTTCATCACCTTCACGTATACGTTTATGAATCTTTTCTGTACTAGTGGGGCTCTTCGATGGTGGTTCTGAAGGAGTAGAAACCTGTGAATCGTTAAGCTCCTCACCGTTCTCTGCAGATTCAGCAAACTCTTTTTCTAAACGCTGTCTTTCTTTTCTTCGCTCAAATCCTTCCGTTCGATGACGCTTTACTTCCTTTAATCTATCGATTGAATCGTCAACACGAATTACTCTAGATTTCCTAGCAGTCCATTGTTTGTAAGAAACCTCTAGCATTTCGATATCACACCAACCAGAAACTTGTAAAGCAGATGCGGAACGCTGAATTTGCTCCATGCAAGGAGAAAAGCAGCAAACACGTGTGGTTCCATTACGATTAACGTGTTTTATCAAATGAGGAATTGCTTCCCAAGGAGCTGGCAGATCCAAGAAGATAGCATCTACTTTTAATGGTAAACCTTCCGTTTCAAAGCCATCCTTGCAAACATCTCGATGTGTGAGGTGAGTGTTTCCATTAATTTCATCTAACATATTGTGATCGCGGAACTCTTGCAGAGCCGTCTCATATCTGGAAGCATGATATTCATAACTATACAGCTTTCCTGATGGGCCAACAGTCCTTGATAATGCGTGAGACATACTTGCACTTCCTGTTCCAGCCTCAATAACCCTTGTCCCGTGGACAATGCGAAGTTTTTCGAAAATAATAGATATATCGGGAGTATAAACAATCTGGGTACGATGAGGAAGAGCTAATGTCCAAAGTTCAGGAGTGGGCTGAAGGAGGTAAATGAATCCCTGTTTAGCAGAGGAACTAATTTGTTGTCCATACCGTTTGCCAATCATTTCTGAATGGGGGAAAGCACCATATTGATTGTGGAAAGTTTGGCCGTCCTCGATTTTTAAAGGAAGCAACTTATTTCTCCCTATCCATGCCACCACAAGATCACCGTCCTCTACGAAATCTTTATACTTGGAAAAGACCATAACGATAGTCAAGCAATATCGTAAACAAAAACTGTGGGTTTTTAGAAATGGGATGTAAACTTTTTAGCCAACAATGTATAAAAAAACAAAAAACTTATACGAAAAATCCAATGTATAACCTAGCACCAAGTCCAATATCGAAATCTTGATATATTGTACAATTATGAAAGCGGCAGTTGTTCAGCTAATAAGAAGTTAACAAATTAAAAAAAAAGAAAACAAAAGAATTCACCTTCTCGTTTGGCCTTGGGGAAGGCCGAATCTATATCAAGCTCTGGCCTATGGAAAAAAGTTGGTAAAATATCCACAATACTAAAGTAACATGCTACTTGTTAAGGATTTAACTGAATGTAAATAAACAAATAAATATTTGAGAGAAATAAAAAAAATAAAGTACATCGGTAATTAAAGTCTGATCCTATTTTACGATTGCAAATAGATGGATCACATGAAACAGGAAAAATATTTATTAAACCGCTGCTTCTTATAAATACCAAAGGTTTGTTATATATCTACTATACTGACAGAAAATGTCGGTCTAAACTATCTCTTTTAAAAATGTTATTGACAAATAAAAATTCATTAAACTTGCTATGGAATGAGTTTTCAGCAGCTTCAGGAAATCTGATTTCTGTAAATTAGAAAGGAGCATCATACAATGATTAGTATGATACCTGTCCCTCTGCATATAATGAACTTTAAAGAGTTCACTATATGAATATCACTGTCGTGCTGTAGTCCACAAGGCCTTTTTACCGAGACTTTGTGTAAGCATAGCCTGCTAACATTCTGCTGTAGGGAGGTTCTGATTTCAGTAAGAACCGACATTGTTTTAGATCAAAGCGGCATATTGAACTTGGAAAAGTTGCAGTCCGCATCCTTCATTGAAGAGTTCAATTAGTATTTTATTTTATAACGAAGAAAATCTTTAGGTTTTCATTGCCAAAAAAACTCGGAACACGAAATAACACGTAAATCCACTGATCATTATAACAATTCGCGACTCAGCAGGACTTCAACAAAAGATAGATTGACGCAAAATGAATGAAGACGAGATGTTATCTGTAGGAATTGCTGATTTACCAAATCAAAGACACAAAATCGTGTCGCGTAATGGAGCTGCTCTAACACTAATGCTTTGTGGTGAATCGGGACTCGGTAAAACGACGTTTTGCAATACATTGTTTTCCACTTCTATTAAGCCTCATATGGACATTGAGACGCGCCGTTCCAAGCATACGGAGAAA
This sequence comes from Schizosaccharomyces osmophilus, assembly GCF_027921745.1. Taxonomy (NCBI): domain Eukaryota; kingdom Fungi; phylum Ascomycota; class Schizosaccharomycetes; order Schizosaccharomycetales; family Schizosaccharomycetaceae; genus Schizosaccharomyces; species Schizosaccharomyces osmophilus. Next base: position 295,350 of record NC_079239.1, on the reverse strand, counting down.
AGTGTGGAAATTGAAATTACAAAAGCGGAATTGGAAGAAAAGAACTTCCATTTGAGACTTACTATGGTTGATACTCCTGGATTTGGTGATTTCATAAATAACACTGGTTGCTGGGAATCTATCCTAGAGTTTATAGAGGATCAGCATGAGTCGTATATGCGACAGGATCAACAACCAGACCGAACAAAGATTATTGACATGCGCATTCATGCATGCTTATACTTTCTCCGTCCCGTACGAAATGGCTTGCGTCCTATGGATTTGGAGGCTATGAAGCGTCTCTGCAAACGTGTCAACCTGATTCCCGTGATCGCCAAATCAGACATGTACACCCGACGTGATTTGGCCATGTACAAGACCCGTATTGCACAAGTGCTTGATTATCATCAGGTAAGCATATACAAGCCAAGCATAGATGAAGGAGACCCGGTTTTCCAGCGTCAAATTCAAGGCATCATCAGCGCAATGCCTTTTGCAATCGTTAGTAGCGAAGAAGATACCCGAACCGCTGATGGCCGTATTGTTAAAGGTCGTAAGTATCCATGGGGTACCGTCGAGGTTGAAAGTGAAGAACATTGTGATTTCAAACAGCTACGAAATCTCCTGATTAGAAGCTGTATGTTAGACCTTATTCAGAGAACTGAAGACATTATTTATGAGCAATACCGACAAGAACAGATGCAAGTTCGCCAATATGGTGAACCAAAATTGAGGACTATTGACAATAGTAAGTTTAAGGAGGAGGAAGAAAGTCTTAGAAGAAGGTTTACCGAGCAAGTCCGACAAGAAGAGGCTCGCTTCCGACAATGGGAACAAAGGCTGATTGCTGAGCGTGACAATTTAAACAAGGACCTCGAAGCTCAGCATGTCCAAATCAAACAACTTGAGCTTGAAATTGAACGACTAAAGTTAAACAGTTCTTCACGTAAGCGTTAATTTCTCGTGACCATCGACAAATACGTCTGCATATATACCATGACTTTTCCATGCCTTTTTCAATCGTTTTGCCGGCGACCAAGGTGATCGTTTTAAACATTGTTCCCCTTCCTTTTTTATTTGTTATTCCATGGTTAATTAAGCTTCCTCATATATATTTTTTATAATTTCTACTCTCTTTTATTCATGGTTCCTAGTCTCAAATTTGGTGAAGACATGAAAACGGCAGTTTACGATCCACGCTATTCCCTTCTCTTCTATGGTTCGATCATGCGATTATGTTTTGGGTTGTATGCTAATCTAATTTTCAATGAATCCAGTACCCTTTTTGAGTTTTTTTTTTCTATCTTTTTCAAGTCATGTATTCCGATACATAACAAACGAGATACAGATCTTTTTGCTTAAGAGTTTTACGTTGACTTTTTTTTACCACTAGGTACAGACTTTGGAAAAGGTACAACGTATATGTCCACATCAAACTGTCGTGTCAAAAACCGGTTTATATAAACTCAAAATTATTGCTCCTTTAATGTAAAAAGATAATTATGATAAATAAAGATGTAATAGGTTAAATAAACCGTTCATGTCATCAAACGTATTACAAAAAGAAACCGCACTAAATGCTTACTAGTTATTCTAGACGTCTAAAGAAACATCAGCTTTCTGCTAGGTTTCTCATTCTTCTTTTAGATGAAAATAAGAAATTAACTGATGAATTGCTTAACATGTGTTAATCCAGTTGAAAATTACAGTCTATTTTAGCTCCATAAAGAAATAAAATTGTCTTTTTTTTTGTGGAGTCAAAACTGTGTGTAAACGGCAAATATTGAACTTTCCTTATTTAATTTTATCTACAATCATAAGATTTCCCTTATAAACGATTAATACTGTTGGAATGAAACGACCAAACTGAGCAAGACACTAAATTGTGCCCCACATAGTTTCTGAACTCTGCCTTCTTCCAACACTCGAGTGAATTTTACGAAGAGGACTCGAACTATATAGTTGCTTTTCCAAGTTTGACCCTAGAAATACTATATATATACATAAAAAGGGAAACTTTTGAGATTTGGTAGTTTTTATTACACTCTTACATTTGACAGTGTAAACATGGATTATGGCCTCTCGGCAGGACTCGAGTAGCGACCAAAAAGAACCAGAATTTCCTCAATCGGTTCTGTCATTGCGGTCAAAGTTTGAATCTCTTAGCTCCAACGACGTTGCAAGCATCAGTACAAATACCCCATCAAAAAAGTATTTGAATCCTCAAGAACAGAATACAAGTAATTTGGAAAATGCTCATGCTAAAAACCAAGGAGTACAGATTCCTCTTGCTTCTTCTTCTGTAGGAAATACATCCACCGAGGAAGGAAAGTCAAGTGTGTCAAATTCGTTATCAGAATCCGAGATAAACGAAGGCTTGAACAATAAACTGAAAAACAAACCTAGCTTTGAAGCTGTTCGAAAAGGCTTTTCTCAAAAGCAAGAAAAATCTTCTGATACGGATGCTTTTGTGCCATCCTCGCCTACTGCGTCCAATTCTTTCATTTCCGTTTCTCCTTTACCTCAAAAACCTTCACGCTCTTTTGGTTCACGAGATTACGATGATTTAACGACATTTCCTAGACCTAATTGTGCCACGAAACCAAAAAGCCTTACGGGAGAAATTTCATCATCAGCAAAATTAAACTCGGAATTAAGTCCAAGCTATACTGAAAAAAAACCTGTAGATGAACAAAATGAAACGGAAGGCGATTTAGAATCTGAATCGGGGTCTGAATTATCCTCAACAATCTCGTCTGAAGAGGAAGATGAACCTCTAAATGAAAAGACTTCCTCTCCTTCCAAACAACAAGATAATCCCTTTAAACATGATTCCGAAGCTCTAGATTCCTCTTCAATTCCCATATCCGTTCCACCACGAGTACAAAGTCAACATGTTGATGTTCAGCCTCCCGTTCCTTCGCCGAGACCCCCAAAGTCTGTCGCTGCAGAAGCTGTGCAGCAGTCGCGAATTGCAATGGCTCACCACCTTCCAAGTCGCACTACTCAGCGACCGCCAAGGCCTCCTGCTCGGAAAACATCTCATAACATAAGTACGTCGACTTCAAACGAACTGTCAAGTGGCTTGCCAAGCAGACGAATTTCCTCCGTATCATCGCCGGTGTCAAACATTAGTTTTTCCTCATCTGAGCCTATGTTATCTGCTGAAAAACCAAAGTTGCCTCCACGACCTAGCCAGATGGCTCCAGATATATCACTGAACAATTTGGCGAATGAAAGTGTTTCTGCATCTCCTCCTCCTTTCCTTGTATCTCCTCAACTTGGAAGATCGTTATCTTCTGGCCGAAGGCCTACTTCTTCCTCTGGCCTGAGCGACGTTCACGACACATCGATGTCTTCTGGTTCTCCTTCTGCTTCTCAATCAGATACGATTTTGAAAGGTACTTTACCGGATGTATCATGCGTCCGTAGAAATCAACCCACTTTTATGAATGGTGCCAATTCGGTTAACTTGGATTTCGAAGCACGCGTCTTCGCTGTAAGCGGAGAGTGCCTCGTTGTAGCTGGCAATGGCGCATTCCGCATTTATGATTCTATTACGGGTCTGTGCAATTGGCATATGCCTTTGGGAGACGTTAAAGTGACTGCAATGTCTTTCAAACCTTCTGGTGATAAGGTGGCCGATGATGGGAGATTTGTTTGGATTGGTACTCGCGATGGTGCTCTTTGGGAGATGGATATTGTGAATCACCATATAGTGAACAAAAGAAGTACTCCTCATACATCAATTTCTCATATCTTGACATGTAAAAATGAAGTGTGGACGCTTGATGAATCAGGCCGACTTTTTGTTTGGAAAGAGGATAAGATTATGGGATTAAGTGTGCAGTCAGACCCGAAGTCTGTCCGTGTTGTTCCCCATGCTTCACATGCCATGGTACTAGATGATAACTTGTTATGGGTTGTAGTTGGCAAGTCTATTTATGTATATGACCCTAATAATAGCGAACGTCCGTCTGTTCTTCCAAAACCAATGACACCTCCAGGACTTATCGGCGATATATCTTGCGGTACAGCTATACCTAATTTCCCCGATCTTGTTTTTTACGGCCATGTTGATGGTAAAATTTCAATATATTCAAAAACACAATATCGATTTGTGGAACTTGTGACGAGTAGCTCCTTTTATCGTATAAGTTCTTTGGTTGGTGTCGGTAATACTATTTGGGCGGCTTATACTACTGGAATGATTTATGTCTTTGATGCTTCTGTCAGCCCTTGGCGTTTAAAAAAGACATGGCATGCTCATAAAGTTAGTCAAAGCGGTGCAAACACTATTTTAGGTATAGACATAAATAGCATCTGGAAGGCTAAACGGTTACAAGTGGTTAGTCTTTGTTCTCCAGTTGTGAAGTTTTGGGATGGATTAATGATGGGCGACTGGCTATCTACGGAAATGAGAAAGTTCTTTCCGAAATATAGCTCGTTTGATAACATCAGCGCGTTGGTCTGTTCCTGGAATGCTGGCGCTTCCAAACCGTCGGATTTCAGAAGCCAGGATGCTGGACCTGATTTTATAAAGGCCTTACTCAAAGAAAATGGATACCCAGACATAGTGGTCTTCGGCTTTCAAGAACTGGTTGATCTTGAAAATAAAAAATTGACCGCCAAAACTTTGCTTTCATCCAGTACTAAAAATAATGCTTCAAGTAGTGACAACATTTCCAGGCAGTATCGTTTATGGCGTGAAAAGCTGGAGTCTGAAATGGCACGAAGTGATCCAAAGAGTGAGTACCAGGTTTTGGTCTGTGAAAATTTGGTCGGCCTTTTCTCTTGCATCTTTGTAAAAAGTGCATTGCAAAGCAAGATACGAATGCTACAAACCACGACAGTCAAAACCGGATTAGGTGGATTACATGGAAACAAAGGTGCTATAGTCATTCGTTTTCTTATTGATGATACTTCATTCTGCATTGTGAACTGTCATTTAGCTGCTGGCCAGACCAGCAAGGCAGCAAGGAATAATGATCTGGCAACAATATTAGACTCTGCGGCATTGACACCAGACAGCGATGAGATGGATCAGCTGAACAGTTATGAAGCAGGTGGTGATGGTTCTCAGATATTGGATCATGAGGTTTGTATATTGCATGGCGATCTCAACTATCGAATCAATCTTTTAAGACCCAAAGTTAACAATTTACTTTCCAAAAACGATATAAAAACGCTCTTGGAAAGTGATCAATTAACACAAGAAAGGAAACGCAACGCTGGCTTTAGGTTACGAACCTTCAGTGAGCCTGAAATAGCGTTTGCTCCAACATACAAATATGATGTTAACAGCGATCAATATGATTCTAGTGAAAAGAAGAGGGTTCCAGCTTGGTGCGATCGTATCTGCTTTCGGGGTGACATGGATTATGTATATGCTGAGAATTATAGACGACACGAGGTCCGTGCTTCTGATCATCGTCCTGTATCGGCATTACTTCATGCAAAAGTAAAGCTTGTAAACGCACAGGAACAAGCTTCAACTTGGGATATTATCAAAAAGAAGTGGCTGGATTATGCTGATTCCGTCAAGCGGGAAGCTAAGTAAGTGATTATTTTTTTTTTGTGCTTGTGCTAACTATTACCAGATTACAATACGTAATGGTGCACGCGTCTTTAGATCGTGAAAAGGCTGAACGTGTGCTAATAGAATTTCAGTGGAATGTACAAGACGCTATACGAAACATTCAGTAATGTTTTAACTTTCGTTACTATATATGCTACTTTTACATGTATTTACTAATATATAATATGAATAAATTATGCTTTCAATCATCTAAAGTACGTTGCATCAGTCGGGTGAAAAAGAATAACTTGAACTTCTACGTTTATCAGTTTCTTCGAGCCATCGAGAAAATAGCAGTTGAGCAATAGGTCCTCGTTTCTTTTTTCTTGGATTTAGCTTGCTGTCAAACATAAGACTTTTCATTAAACGAGAAGACGTATTTTCATCTAATGAGTTGAAAGTGGAACTTAGCAACTTCAGAGAGGACTTTTCATCCGCAGACAAATTTGGATCCGAAAGAATTGCAGAAACTATTGAGTCAAAACACGTAATTGCTAGATTTTGCGGACGAGAAGGTTTAGAGAAATGAGTTGTACCACAGGAGTTTTCTTTGAGGGAGTAATTTGTGGGCCTTCTAGTAACATCAGCTTCATTGGATTGCATGGATGAAAAACAAAAGTCTAAATTAGAATTAGGAGTCTGAGCCTTTTGTGGTTTTGCCGTTTCGATGGAGTGATTCTTTTTTGTATCATTCGGAGAAGCGATGCGAACTGTATCTTCAAAATTCCAATCATCATCTATGGTATTATTGTTCAGATGTGATGTAGAGTCTGGAATTTTTATAGTATTATTAGTGCCTGGATCAAGATCATCTTCGGGATTTTGCTGTATATCAGAATAGATTTTGCTGTCCAAAAGTAAGGGAACCAGGAGCTCAATTTTCCCGGAGCCTTTAATAAAGGGATGGTCTAGTAGAGAAGATGAGGAGCGACGAGAAGCAGGATGAAGCTTTAAACAACGAGACACAAAATCTCGAAATTCCAGACTGTAATTAGAAGAAAGCTTTGGTGGCTCTGACTGTGGAATCTCGAATATAACACGCATAGGATGCATTGTTGCTCTGGGAGGAGCTGCTTCTGCCATCTCTATAGCCGTGATTCCTAAAGACCAAATATCTGCCGCTGTTCCATAGCTGGTTTGTTGTATGACTTCTGGGGCCATCCAAAAAGGGGTCCCTACGAAGGTATATCGCCTGGAAGCGGCATTTGATAGTTGGGCAGCAACGCCAAAATCAGCAAGTTTGACTTCACCAGTTGTAGAAGACAAGAGTATATTGGCCGCTTTTATATCTCTGTGAATCTTATTTTGGTTGTGCAAATAAGTCAAACCTTTCAGCGTTTCCCGTAAAATTATTGAGATCGTTTCTTCTTCTAAGCCTTGCTTTTTCAAAAGCCCAGAAACAGAACCTCCATCCATATGTTCCATGAGAATCCAAAGAACATGTCCTTGGACGAAGCATCCGTAATAATTGATAACATTAGGATGACTACAATTGGAGAGCATAAGAACTTCTTGTTCAATTTCAGTTATATCATCCACAGACGCTTCCAAATCAATCTATGTTTCAATTAGAAATCTCAATATTCTAATGATCAAGAAATTCAATCGTAAGGGATTTTTAAAGAGCTCCTGGCAATTTTTAGATGATTTCTTTAAATATTTGCAATGAAGATTCCATACATCGTACAGAATCATGCTCGTGATGATCCGTTATGTGAATTTTTAAATCTCAACTTACCTGCTTGACTGCCAAAATAGCACCAGAAGATTTTTCAATTGCCCTCCAGACAATGCCAAAAGATCCCGAACCAATTTTTTCTTTCAAAAGATACGATTGAGCTGAAAGCGGAAACATGGCATTCTTTTATGGAAAAAAGAGCTAGAACAAGCGAATAAAAAAACCGCGTTTAAGTATTTATCTTATAATAAATAGCCGTCAAATAAAAATTATCATTCCTTTTTAAAAACGAGATTGAGGTACTAATTGAGGAAGTAAATATATATTTGAGGCCTATACCCACTTTACTACACCATGCCGAAAACACCGTGCGACTAAGGAAACGACGGCTTTTTAGAAGTGAACAATTACGACTCTATAAGTTATAATTGTGCTAAGAAAAAGGAATCCTTTTTCTTATTGTTGATCCTTTTCATGTCCTCAGCAGATTCAGCCAAGGAAACCATAGATATCTTGCACGAAATAGGAACTTTACTTGGCGTAGAGTTAGACAAAACAGCACTTTCTCTTTGTGTAAGCCTATGCGAGAACAATATACATCCTGAAGCGGTTGCTCAAATTATTCGTGAAATCGCATTAGCTCACCAAGACGAGCCTGAAAGCGATACTTAGGTTTATCTTCTTGATTCTTAGAAAGTACGAAATTTTAGCATAAGAAGCTTCTTGTCTTTGTGAAATTTTGTCCAAACATCACTTTATCAGGTTTTGGAATATGTCGTTCCTTAAAAATTGTTTGCCTTCGAATGCTCATGGTCAAGTTATTGCTGCAAAGGAGCAGACATTTAATGTAATTATCATGATGCATGGATTAGGAGACTCAGAACACAGTTTTGCACATGCTGCAAAGAATATCCCTTTACCGAATACATCGTATATTTCTTTACGAGGAGTGTATAAGCTTCCTCTTGATTATGGTACACCAGTGGGCAATTGGATGTGGGGAGAAGATGTTCATTTTGATACGAACGGGGATTTAGAGTCTGAAGCAGACTTTTCAAAATGCCTTTCAGTTCTTAGGGAATTAATCAAGCGCATCATTGATCAGGGAATACTTTCAACGCGCATTTTCTTTTTTGGTTTTGGACAAGGTGGTATGGCAGCTTTGTATTGCGCGTCGCAGCTGGCCTCAATATATCAATTCGGTGGTGTTTTTTCTTTTGGCGGAAAACTACCGTTAGCTATGACATTACCCTCAACCCCCTTTCTTACTTCTGTGTATTTCTTTGAGAAACGTAAAAATAGGAGTATTGATGACTATGAAGAAGGCCGGCTGAAGAAAACCTTCCGGTCTGTACAAATGATATGCTGGAACAGAGATGAAAAAACAGACATGCCTTCTTCTCCCAATGAATGGTTTATTTTCGTAGAAGCGATCAGCAAAAAACTATATGTGCACAATAAGCTATACGAAAACGCTATACAATTGTCATAGAAATAAAGAACATGAGAGTAGTGTTTTTGAATGTCTAAAAGCGAAGTTAGAGACAACAAATGTAGCTATTTATTATTTTTTAGTTTAGCATAACCTAAACTAAAGCTCACGATAAAATATGAAAAGTTACAACTGTCACCGTCAACTTGATGACTCGAAAAAGAAAAGCTACACTAATGACGGTGCATGCTCAGAGGTGTCTTTAGACAAATTACCTTTCTCTTTCCGATCCACTACGAGATGAAAGAATTAATAAATCGCTCTGCCGACTATCGAAATTTCTTGATGATGAATCGGTTTTTGCACTCATCCAATCACCCCATTCCGTCGAAGGCATGGAATTCCTTTCATCTGTTCTATCTGAGCTTTTTCTTGTGGTGCTATTTTTCATTAATAGTGCTGGATTTGATTTTAAAGGTGACATTTCCATATTCTCAGGAACTGATTGATTTCTGTCTTGGAGCTCCGGCGCTTCCACCTCGGGGGTACTTAACACGGAGCGTCCTTTAGAAACTTCAACGTTCTTTGGTTGTATGGTTTTCATCTTTTCATCAGAAATGGGCGAGGAAGTGTCAGAAAGAGGGACATTCTCATTTTTTGAAGACGAATGCACCAATGTTAGTTGACGGTCCTTTGACAACGGTGGATTGTTCGTCAGCAATTCCTTGTTACCCAAAGAAGGCTTAGATGGAGCTTCACTTTTTCTGACGGGAGACTGCGTTATATTTGGCGACAATAAAACAGTGTTTCGGGGAGACTTTGAACCGGAGGACTTAGAGGGTGGACTGCTAAGAAGAATACGGTCTTTTGATTTTTCTTTCTTGTAGGAAGTAGACCAGCAGAAGACTGCACCACTTTTTCGATGAACGTTTGTCCTCTCTTGGCTCCAAAAGGACATATGTTCACGAAGCAATTTATTAATAGAACCATGTCTGAGCTCGGGTAGGCCATGCTGAGGAGTATCTAGTCGCAATAACCTATGAAAAACAGAATCAGAAGTAGAGGTGATTCCAACATAGCTCTTGGAAGCCAGGGATATTCTTTTTGGTGGGTTTTGACGACCATAAAGATCGTCCAATTGGATAGTTAGATCGCCAAGATCAAAAGGATCTAACTGAACAGCATTATCTTTCCAACTATAGATTTCAGAAGCAGCAACCTCTGAAATTACATCCTCGGTAGCTGAAGCCGTAGGAAAAGGAGTAATATCAGACCAAACGTTGTCTCTTTGGCTGTGGCTACCTGCCGCAAAAGAAGCTATCAGATCATCCATAGACAGTCCATAACCAGTTTTCAATAGTAAAGCAATAGAGCAGTTTGCAGAATTTCACACAAGCCGTAAACCGTTGCAATGCGAGAAGATTCAAACTCAGTTTTCAACCTTCATGAATAGTCCATAAAGGAACGAGAACACCTAACACTTTAAATGAATCACAAAAGGAATTCTTTTTAGATTAAAAGTACGTGTTTCTAACAAATTGAAGAATATAAGCGGTAGTAGTTGGGAAAGGAAGAATTACTACTGAAGTTTAAGCATCGAGAACCGATCTCAGCAAGATATCAAAGTTATCTAAGCGACGCTCATAAACAAGCTATGCTTGATCACTGTAAGGAATAAGAAAGCAAACAAAAATCGAGTATTTCACAGCTTCTTTTCACCATTTATACAGCAGTTCTTTCGAACCTTTCCTATAAGAAAATTGAAGGTATGACCTTGATGAGCCAAGACACTTGCTTAAACGCTTAGATCGATCCCTGAAAAAGAGTTGGTTGCAAAGCGTTTTTGGGGGAGACATAAACAAGCCAGCCTCTTCTTCTCTTTTATATATGTAACAAGAATAGAGAATCTATTTCAATTACGAATTCTTTCCCATAGAAAAAGAATAAAATCTTCAAGCTCGCTACAGAAAGTATAATATAACTTAATCCCACCATAACAACACCTTTGGAATTTGGTGCTTCCGCAAGCTATCCACATATACCCAACGAAGTCGAATTGGAAGCGTTTATTTAGCTCAAAAGGGATGTCTGTTCCTAAGCAACTTCCCTGTATGGTTCGTGCTCTTTATGCATGGCCTGGGGAACGCGAAGGTACGTTGAATTTAACAGGAACCATGAAATCCTTTCCAGATCCTTGTCCGCAAGCAGAATCGTAGTACTAATAAATTTTAGGAGATTTATCTTTTGAAAATGGAGAACTAATTGAGTGCCAAAGCCTCGGTGATGGAAAATGGTGGATCGGAAGGCACATTAATACAAATACCCAAGGAATTTTTCCCAGCAACTTTGTGCAAGTCCTTAATATATCCACATCAAGACCCAATAGCTCTATCTCAAGGCGAAGTAGCTTAAGCTCTCGTATATCAGCAGAAGATTCGGGATCTCCTCTTACTTCTTCTGGACCTGAACTTCCGGCCAAGAATTTGAGAGGGACTAGTCCGCTTTTTTTTCAAAAGCGAAAAGATAGTGGCTTAAGTCCAAAAAAAGAGCAACATGGCTCTTTTTTAAAGACGTTGTCCCGACCATCATCTGTATTCTCTAGAAGAAGCCGAGCCAGCTCGGTACACAGTCGCGAATCGGAATCTGGTCGATCAAAACGGTCCGGAAATGCAAAAGATAGTACTCGAACAAGTCCTTCCCCTATTCGGAGTGCCATGGAAAATGTACTCGAGTCACTTAATGCAATGGGAGGTAAAAGCACAATCCGCTCGGCAACCCCTGTATCCGGGCAAATGCCTTTAAACACTGATCAAGATTTCAATCCAATGTTCAAGTCATTGCCGTCACCATCAGCACATGGAAAGGTAAAGCATTTACAACCCCCAGCCTCTTCCATTTCCGATATAAAACAAACAGACAGTTTGGCGCCTGAAACACCACCATCATTAAGTAACCGTGGTCCTTTTCATCGCAGATTTCAGAGTACTCCGACGCCGATTTTGAGACCCATCTCCACACTGGTCCCTCAAACGAATGCTTCCCAACTTACGAATCCTCACTTGGATGTACAGCGGCCTTCTACCGCTCAATCGTTCCGCAAGAAAAGTTCCGGATTCTTTAAGAAAACGTTTAAAAAGATCCTAAGCCGAAGCTCATCTACTAAACGGATTCCATTTAGCTCTTATCCATCCCAGTCCAGCATGGCCACTTCGACCGCCTCACCATCATCTGTTCACCAGAGAACTGTTCGTCCAGCATCTCCGCAAACGATGGCTTCCGTCAAGGAAGATTTACGCCGAACAACAACTTATACACAGTCGGATCTCAACAAAAAACGACAGGAGACTTTCGATAATCTTTCTATGCCTGTTTATAAGCCACTGGAAGAGCTTGAGAACACTCTTGGAAACGTATTGGCTGACGGTGAGCCCGTAGAATTTTCAGTTGGCATGGATGTACATAGAATGAATTTTGGAGCAGTTGATAAAAAGACTCGTTTTTTCAATTCCCCGAAGATAAACCTAGATCTTAGAGATTTCGTTAGAAATTATCTAGTAAAAGGAATCGAATCCCCTTTACAGCAAATGAGAGCTGTTTATATTTATGTCTCGGAACACGTCTCGTATGTCGATCACTCTGCAAATGGAAAATCGTTTCGCTCGGCTCGAGATGTCTATCTGTCTGGAAAGGGAACTCCACTTGAAGTTGCGTTACTAGTAAAGGAAATGCTACAAGGCTTGGATATATGGTGTGAAGTCATTGAAGGATATCTCAAATCGCCAGACGACATTTACTATACTAGAGATATTAAAGTGAACCATGCTTGGAATGTCGTTACATTCAATGATGAAGTCCGCCTACTGGATGCCAGTTTTGCGAGCCCCACACATCCACAGCAGGTTTTAAAATCTTCGGTTGCCAATAATTTTTATTTTTTAATGAAACCCAATGAATGCCTATATACACATGTTCCTGAGAATCCGGATCAGCAGTTCATAATGCCGGACTTGCCGATGCCAATTGTTATGGCTTTACCATGGGTTTCATCTGTATATTTCGACTCAGGTTTGCGTCTTCGCAGTTATGAATCCAGCATCCTTCATCTTTCTGATTACCAATTCTTGCAGATTGATGTAGAGGCTCCAAAGGAAATTGAGTGTGTTGCTGAGGTCGATAACTTTAGTTCACCGCCCTCTGCACCAGATTTTTCTAAATCTCACAAGCACGTCTTAGTTCAAACTTTCTTGGAAAAGAAGAATTTGCGAGTAGTCAGAATTAAAGCAATGATGCCTTTGAATAGTAAATTAGCTGTGTTACGAATATACGCCGGCCGTACTGGAGTGGCTAGTCCAGCCAAGACAGTACCTCATCCGATGGCTGTATCCATTCCTTTTGCTCACCATGGAAAGAACAAAGCATTTGAGTTTTTAAGTCGATATCCTATACCCCAATGCCCGAATGTTGATTTATATATTTCTTCTCCTCAGTGCGGTATACTACGCGCTGGAGTTAAGTATGACTTTTGTATCACTGCTTACTCTTCCAGCGAAACAGAAATCCTTACAACTAAGTTAGCAATTCAAACGCCGACCGGTAGCATTCTACGGTTGCATGAAGAATTTTCAAATGATCGCATCACCCGTTCCGTTCTTTCATCAGCCATTAATGAAACTGGAGAATACCGAGCTTTAATATTAGCTGAAAAAATTGGAAGGTGGGTGGTTTATGCCACTTGGAAAGGTGTTTAACTTTGTTATGATGATTATACTTATTCTTTCCTTTTTTATCCCTTCTCTACAATTATGAGGATGTTACATTGTCTTCACTCTTTACTTTTGAACTAATGTATTTATCTAATTAAGTCTATGCTTGCGTTTTGATCCCATTCATTCTATTGAATTTTTTATGTTTCTCAATAGTACCCTCATTTTTGTGTTTTTGGAACTATTGTTTATTTTTTTTTTAATAAGATATATATTTCATTCAAAGATAATCTAGTTTTCATAAAAATGCTGCCAAAATTCTCAAATCAACATTGGAAGGTTTGCTTTAATAGGAAATTTTCCAAGTTTTGATGGCTGCATCGCTTCCGGTACTCAAAATCTCATCCTCCGACAACCAGTGAACTTGTGTAGCACCTAAAGCATGAGCATTTTTTACGGCAACATACTTCATAGGACGTTCCACCGAGTAAACATGAACATTTGTATCGAGAGAAGCGGTTGCCAAATGTGTTGAGTTAGAGTCCCAAGACATACCCAAAATCCGGCCAGTATGGAAAGCCCAGCGAGAAGTGATGATTTGTCGAGTTTCAGCATCGTAAAGAACGACTTTACCAGAAGCATCACCACAGGCAAGGTATTTCCCGTCATGGGAATAAGCCATTGAAGTAATCGGGGAAGTATGGTTTTTTAATTGAGCAATCTCGCAAAGTTCGTCCTTTTCAAAAGAATGAACATACACGCAAGAATCCTAATGAATTAATAATAGTTTAACATAGATACTTACCTCTCCTCCAACCGCGAATTCTTGCTTCGACGGATGAGCTGCCATACAGCTTGGTTGATAGATTGTTTTAGCCGTGGAAACACAATTCATATCACGAAGTACTTGTATGTCTGAGACGGTGGACAAGACAACACAATCGCCAACAGCACATACACCCACTGGCTGATAACCGGTGGTATATACGCTTTCCGAAATGAAAGAATTTGCTTTGATGTCTACAGCTCGCAATGTATCATCCATTCCCACAGAGATGACCTTATCTCCAAGTCTAGTCATATCCATGACTTGGTTACTGTGGGAGACACCTTGTATGGAAGAACCATTTTGAGATTCGATGTCCCAGACTAAAGCCACTCCATCATAAGAAGCTGTATACAAAGATTTGCTGTCTGAAGAAAAGAAAGACGATGTGATAGAACGCTGGTGTCCGTGGACGAATCGTTCAGGTTCGTCCTTGGCAGGATTCAGATAAATCAAGACGCCCGTCACATCAACCGATATGATTAAGTTTTCAGAAGGCCAGACGTTACCGACTTGTTGCTCCTTCATAGAAGACCATTCACGAATCAAGGAGCCATCATCAGCATTCCAAACTTTTACACTTCGGTCGGCAGATGATGTTACAAGCTTCTTCGAATCCGGTGACCACGACAAAGAAAAAATAGTGCCTTTGTGAGCACTAAATTCCAAAATTTGCTCACCGGTTTTTCCATCAAATAAAAAGATCTTTCCGTCTGCGCCAACAGAAGCAAACTTTTCATCGTTAGGGGCATAGCGTACATCATAAACGTATTTATCGTGACAGCGAATGCTGGTATTGTATCGATAGGGAACTCCATGAAAGAAATTTACGGAGTTATCATCAGAGGCCGTAGCAGCACGAAGCGGGCGCTGCTTTCGCATAGCAACGCTGTTGACAGTGGCAGAGTGACCAAAAATCTACATGAGTTAGCTAATTGAAGAGGTATTAAGCTACACAAAAAGTACTCACTTCACCAACTGAGTTTCCTGAATCTGCTGTGAAAGCATGGCCGTATCTGATAGAATGAATTAGCTTAAATTGATTTTGTCTTTCTGATATATCTGTAATCATACCGTTCTTTCCCTTCGCCAACTGCGATGATTCTTTGACTGTCACCATCTAAGTAAAACATTAGTACTCAATAATTTTCCAGTCCGTCCTTACCCCAATCAATATCGTTTATTCTACCGCTAATAGCTGCAACGTTGTTTTTTAGGATTTTGTCTTCACCGACACAATCCCAGACGCGTACATTTCCATGAACATCTAATAAAAAGTTTGTTAATCATCCAAGTATTTGAAATCAAAGTGGAAGAGTGTTTTCACTCTTCGACTATCCGTACCACCAGACGCTACGTAAAATCCGGATGGGCTGAATTTAGCAACACTAGTGGGAGCAGTATGTTCATTATATTGATAGCTTTCTTCAGGATTGGATATACTTCTAAGTATGATCGCTTTATTTGTCTATATTCAATTGGTTAGATCTTCTTCCAACGATGTCCGCATACAGCATAAGCAATTCGTTCGCCATTACGATCCGTAGACAGTTTACATGACTGCGAAAGCTTTGTAGAAGGGGCAGGAGCCCACAAGCTTCTCAATTCCGAAGGCATTGTCGAATATTTTTTACGAATCGTTACCGCAAGTGAATGATTGGGGTTAGAAGTAATGGAGAGGTTAAGTATCGAAAGGTAAGTCATTGAATACGATGCAATCAAAAGGAAATTGAGTAAAAGAAAACTTTATACTAGAAAATTAAGACAAATAAAATAGAAGCTAAATTTAATGATTAGCTCCAATTACCAAAATTCAAGTCGCTCGCAACAACTAGTGAACAAACGATCACTAAAAATAAAGCGCAAAAATTCATGATCGTTTATAAAAGGCAATATTATTTTCCAAAAATACAGCATTCTATGAAACTGGTAACTGACTAATTGAGATCGACTGAATTGGAAGAAAGTCTGTCTATGCAACAAGCATTTTCGATTAGAGTGGGGAATATTTGGATGGAGGTTGACTCATTATTTTTTATTGGATATCTTTTTTTCAATGACCTGCTTTCGGTTCAATTCTTTCAACTTTCTATAATGATCATTCGGTCGAACGACATTGACAGGTCTGGTAGCTAGAGCTCGTTTTTCCATATCAACTTTAAGCTGATCATATCTTCCTCGAAGGGCATCTTTAATTCCGTTGTACATGTCACGAACTGCCTTGAAAGGATTTCGTAAAAGATTTTTGCCAGAGATGGCTTTGTCTACTGCAGGGGGAAGAGGAGCGAATCCAAGTTTCTGACGGATGGCAGGCCTTTTCAAAATGAAGCCTTGCACAATGTTGAAAATGCTGCTGGGAATCCAGTACAAGAATATAGCCTAGTATTTTCGTTAGTAATTTCTGAAACACTCATTAAATATAACACATACAGCAGGAAGTTTAAGAGTAAAAAGGGGACTTAAAAGACAGCAAAGAAAAAAGAAGGTACTCCAATTGGGAGAGTTACCAATAGTAGATGCTGTGTTTGATCGATTTAGTTGCATTCCTGTGAACATGAATGCTGCGTTAATCATAGGTAAAATGAAATAGGGGTCTGGTACCGATAAATCTTGAAACCAGGCAATACCACCATCCTTGAAGCCTTCCACAGGCACTCGAGCCATTTGACGAATTGCATAGAAAAAGCTAAAGAACACAACACTTTGGGTAAGAGGAAGCATAAAAATAGACAATGGACTAACTTCATGTTTAATATACAAAGCCCTTAAAGCCATACTGTGCTGGTTAAGACCCATTTGGTCATTTTCTAACTTGGCTGATTTGATGGAATCGAGTTCTTTCTTCATTTCAGGCTGAAGTACTGTAAGTTTCGAGCTTGTTCGAAAAGATTTTAGCATTAATGGCAAAAGGGCAAAACGAACACCGATTGTTGTCGCAATGATAGACACCCACCAAGGTGCTCCGGCATAAATATTAATCGAGTAAGCTGCATTTTGAAGAAAAGCATACGGCCACCAGGAATTACTTATACCAACCGTGTTAGCTGTAGTAGCTGTAGCTGCTACCGCTGTGTCTGCTGCAGACGTGGAAACGCCTCGAATTGGTTGCAAATACCTTTGAGGCAATTGTTTCCGGACTGGTAATGATTTAAACTTCAGGAAAACATTTTTATTAGATGTCTGTATTCTTTTCCGATTAGTAAAGTTGCAAACTCAAATATCCTTATGTTTTTTCCATACCCTTGATGATGCTTAAAAAATCGTAGACCAAAAAGGAACATCCTTAATTTACTATTTTATTTCTGTTTTTAAAATATATAAGAAAAAGAGAAGAATGGATTCGCGGCCTAAGTATGCATCTACTGTTCGATGGTGGTGACAAGCGGTTTGCTCTGTCGAGAATTCTAGTACATGAAAACTCAAGAGTCTTGTTATGAGGGCTTAAATTGGCAAACAGTTTTCCATGAATTGCTTTAGAATACAGAAAGAGGTGAAAAATCATGCTTCTCTTCATTGTTATGGAAATACCATCTTCATTCAAGGAACTATCTCAAAACGAAGGCGAAAATTTGGTTTCTGTCGATAATCGAAACAAAATTGATGTCAATTTTATTATCATGATCTTTTTAAACTAGAAATTTACACACTCCTGCCATTAGACTGTACTTCTCCCTTTTATTTACTAATGAGGTCTACCGCAATGTAGCGCAGATCTCAGTTGGTGTTGGACTGTTTTTTCTTTCTGATCAGTTATTGCGTACTTACGAGTTCGTATATTGAACAGAACCCTTTTGGATCCTTTGAATTTGTTGGAAATGTCCGGTCAAGAAATCTCTCATCCTCTCGTCAAGGACGGCTGGTTCCGCGAAATTAACCACATGTGGCCAGGCCAAGCTATGACCTTGCAGGTTAAGAATATTCTTTATGCTGGTAAATCCAAATTCCAAGATGTCTTGGTTTTTGAGAGTGAAACTTATGGTCGCGTGTTGGTTTTGGACGGTGCTATTCAATGCACAGAGCGTGACGAGTTTTCTTACCAAGAGATGATTGCTCATATAGCTCTCAATTCCCATCCCAATCCTAAAAAGGTTCTTGTCATTGGCGGCGGTGACGGCGGTGTACTTCGTGAAGTCGTCAAGCACGATTGCGTGGAAGAGGCCGTCTTGTGTGACATTGATGAGGATGTCCTTAAGGTTTCAAGAGAGCATCTCCCTGAGATGGCTGAAGGTCTTAATGATCCCAAGGTCAAGATTCACATTGGTGATGGCTTCCAATTTCTGAAAGACTATAAAGATACCTTTGATGCTATCATTACCGATTCTTCCGATCCTGATGGTCCTGCAGAAGCTCTCTTCCAAAAGCCCTACTTTGAACTCCTTTCTGATGCCCTCCGTGACGGCGGTGTTATCACTACTCAAGCTGAGTGCATCTGGCTTCACCTAGGCGTTATTGGCGATGTCTTAAAGGCAGTCAAGGCTTCTTTCGCTAATGTCCGTTATGCCTACACAACCATCCCTACTTACCCCTCTGGTCAAATCGGCTTCGTTGTTGCTTCCAAGAATCCCGTTATTGACTTGAGCAAACCTGTTCGCAACTGGACTCCAGAGCAAGAAAGGAAGCTTTGCAAGTACTACAACAGCAATATCCATTCCGCTGCTTTCGTTCTTCCCAACTTTGCTCGTGAGGTTGTTGAAAAGTCTCTCTCCGCTTAAGTTTTGTCATTTTACAAGTTTCCAAGATTATGTTGTTTAGTTTTCTTCCTTTCTTACTTAAATTTTGTAGCAAAAAGAAATTTTTGTATTTTAGTACATTTTTTAATATGCAATTTACGTAGGTACTTTTGTGAATTAGATAACGGTAAGCTTGTCCACGCCAATTATTGTATTTAAATATCTGAAGTCCAAGAAACCATTTCATCTAAACAACCCGCTAGTCTACATTTTAAGCGCATTCTTAACGACTTTCTCAAGTTCTTCATAATCATCTGTAGGAACACGTGTTATGGCACGACCAAAATAGTCCTCGATCGCCTTCATTTCTCGCCAGCTTTTTTCATCATGAACAAAATTGATACTGACACCCACGCGGCCAAATCGACCTGTACGACCGATACGGTGAAGGTAAGTTTGGGGATCGGGCTTGCCAGCGGAATCCAAGGGCATGTCGTAGTTGACGACCATGTTAACTTGAAGAACGTCAATGCCACGAGCGATAACGTTTGTAGTAATCAACACTTTAGAAGTACCAGCGCGGAAAGAATCCATAATATGATCCCGCTGCGCACCATCCAAATTACCAGTTAAACAAGAAACAGTATGTCCGTCTTGGACCATACGACGAGCAATCTCCTCAGCGGTATCTTTCTTTCTGCAAAAGATGATTGATTGGCCAATGGTCAAAAGACCATAAAGCTCTACAAGTACTTCGTACTTGTGCTGTTCACTCTGGCAATCCATATACAACTGCCGAATTCCATCGACACTAAGTTCTTCGGTTTTAAGACGAATTTCGTCCGCATTAGGAGCGAAATGCTTGGCAAATTCTCCTACTTGGTCCGAAAAGGTAGCACTAAATAAGACTACTTGAGTATTTTTGGGCAATAAACGCTTAACTCGCATTGACTGGTCAGCCAAACCTTGTTGATCCAACATGTTATCGGCTTCATCCAATACAAAAGCGCGAATTTGCTTGAGATCCAGTTGTCTTCTCTTGGCTAAATCCATGACTGTACCAGGGGTACCTATGACTATTTGAGCGTTTATAACTTGACCTTTGGGAACAGCATCTTTAATAGCAAAAGCAGTTTGTACTCCAGTATACTTTCCCATTTCTTCTACAACATCCATAATTTGACGAGCTAGCTCTCGTGAAGGGGCCAAACAGATAGCTTGAGGTTTGGCAACTGTGGTATCGACGCGTGAAAGCATGGTTAAAGCAAATGCAGCCGTCTTACCGGTACCAGATTGGGATTGACCGATCATGTTACGAGGAGGATCAGCAAGCAAGAGGGGCAGTGCTTTTTCTTGGATTTTCGATGGCTTTTGAAACTTCATAGAATAAACGCCTTTCAATAATTCAGGCTTCAAATTCAATTCCTCAAAACTTTTAACGGAATAAAGAGGGGAATTAGGGTCGGCTTGCAAGTCAGCAAGCTTTACACGTACCTCATTCTTGTTTTGAATTAAGTTGGTTTCTTCTTCAGCTTGTATTTTTTCCTTCTCTTCTTCAGTTTTAGTAGCACTCTCCTTTTCGTCTTTCTTTTCGTCCTTAGTTTCTTTTGTTTCACCTTGTTTTTCGGGCTCCTCGCCCACCTTAGGACCAAGACGATTGCTTAGATCTGCTGTGGGCTTTTCTTTAGATCCATTATCTGAAGTTTGAAGTTTATTAATATTTTCACTGATACGTTCGACTTCTTCATCAGAATCGATGCTTGCCCAATCAGTCTTTTTTTCTTGTCCCACTGTCGACATCGTGGTCACTGAGTTCAATTTGTATTTGTAAAGCAAAAGTAAAATACAAGAAAAACAATCGTAGTAATTTGACCAACCAATTCGAACCTTGGCTTTTCTTGTTTGGTGTAGTTGGCTGTAGTCAAGTTGGGTTATACGTCGTACACATTCCAATTATTTCAATATACGCACATACCATTCGTGTACTAGTATTTAATTCAGCCTTGCTTTTATTTTTAATCATATTTTGCTAATTCACGATATTTGAATCTCCCTTTTCACTCTTTTTCGATTATCTTAAACTTTACTTGTTGAAGGATCAACTATTTCGAAATGGAACTCAATTCCTATAAGTTTAGCTCTGAGTTGCACGTACGTTGGCGCATAAATCTTTTTGAAAATCTATTTAGGGGTTTCTTACTGACTTAATAACTCAGGATGACTTTAAAATTGTTGATAGCTGGGTAAGAGGAAGCAAGCTTGGACATGGTTTTGAGCTAATTCTAAAAATTAGGTACATAACGGATCGAAATGGATAGACGACATTCAACAATATTACAAAGAAAGGAGCTCTATTGGTATGGTTTGCATTGCGACCATTTTACCTTGCTGGGAATACACTGTAAACTAACGCTTTTTATCGATAGAGAGAGAATATTCTCAGAAGCTTTCCAGTCTTTCAAGAAAGTTTGTCGAAAAAAAGAACAAAAAGTCATCACTTCTTTCCGTTGGTGATAACCCTACGAAATCTGCTGGTTCTTTAGAATGGTATTTTCAGATAGAGTCTAAGAGTTACTCTCTCTCACTAACTTGTTCATGCTAACATGTGAATACAGCGCTTCTCTGACAACATGGTCGAAAATATTGGATGAACTTGTGCAATCCTCGAAAATTCATCAAAAACTCGCGGATGACTTTGTTTTGGAAACTAATGAACAAGCAAAGCGATTGGAAGCAAATGTTGACAATTTAAAGAAGTCTTATGACCACCTTTATGAAAAGTTTTTGGAGCAGAAAGAATCCTTGTTGACCATGGTTAAGAGAGCGAAATCAAGTTACCATGAAGCTTGCGAGAGTTTGGAGTCGGCAAGGCAAAAAAGAGACAAGCACAACGATGAGAAAACTGGGAAACTTTTCAAAAATTCGCAAAACGATATGCTAGTTAAGAAGAATATGTATATTCTTCGTATCCTTGTCTACAACGCACATATGCAGCGCTATTATCAGGAAACACTACCAAATCTTTTAGACCATATGCAAAGATTGAATGAGTACAGAGTGAAAAATCTGAATGATACTTGGAAAGCTGGAATCACATGTGAAAAAAGCTGTTACAAATCTTTAAGCGAAGAAGCAGATGCACTCAACTCGGAAATTGACAAAAATGAACCTTCTTTGGATTCTGTAATGTTTGGTCAGCACAATGTTAAGTCTTGGAATGAGCCTTCGCCTTTGGTGTTCGAGCCTAGCCCAATTTGGCATGACACCAATACATTAGTTGTAGACGGCGCGAGTAGAAATTTTCTTCGAAACAATTTGGTGAACTCCAAATCGGAAATAGAAAAGGCAGAAGAAGAATTACAAAACTTATCAAAGCGGTTGGAAGGGTCGCGAATTGATGATACGACGACACTTGAGCAGTCTTATGAATCGAAAATAGCTGCTGTCGAACTAGAGAGCAAGGAGATATTAATAAAAAACAGAGTCCACGACCTCAATGTGCGTGTTAACAAAATAACCCAGGATGCCGGAAATATTGAAGATGGAATGAACTTTCACACATTCAAGGTTGCTAGCTTTAAGATACCTGTCAAGTGTTTCCACTGCCATTCTAAAGTTTGGGGCCGCGGTTTGTCCTGCGAGGGTATGCATCAAGAAAGTTCTAAGTATCAAGATTGTAAAATTGTTAACATAAATTTAGGTTGCGGATACAAATGTCATCCACGATGCCAACTATACGTTCCAGCCAATTGTGGTCAAAGTTCTGCCGAAGATGATCACGACGAAACACTGTCAAGCACAGGGGATTTTGGCAGTAATCAACGAGAAGGATCATTACTTTCATCCAATCTTTACGACACATATGAGGACGACTATACGAACAGCGTTGGTTCTCGCAATGCATATGCACCTTCTTTACACCAAACACCTTTGTCAAATAATTATGAAGCCGAAGGTACTCAACGTACAGAAGACGGAGAAGAGAAGGTGAATGGTACATTACTTTACGATTTCACTGGAACCCAAAAAGGTGTTTTGAGTGCTTCCCAAGGCCAAACATTCACTCTTTTAAAGCCAGACAGTAAGTGAAAACGGAAGTGATGAAACGGTTGAACTAATGCAGTATTTCAGATGGAAGTGGTTGGATTTCTGTGAAAATTGACGATTCAGTTGGTGTACTCCCAACTTCTTATGTTGAATTGGGTACAGACACAGTTCATTCAACAAACGGGACTATTGAAGCGGCTGATGAACAGTATGTGCAAGCTGTATTTGGCTACGAAGCTCAAAGTGAAATGGAGATAAGTATTCATGAGGGAGACGTGATCCGTGTCACTCAGCGCGACGCAGGGAATGGATGGTCTGAAGGCACCTTACATGGTATTACCGGTCAATTTCCAGCAAAGTAAGTTTGGAAGGCAGAGTTATTTGAAAGATTGCTAACGAACGATTCAGCTATGTTGAGGATATCTAGTTTACATTATGAAATGAATGGCATAATATTATATATATATATATAGGAAAGCATTCCTTTTTAGTTTTTCAATTTACAAAATACGATACGATTTACCAAGAATTCATGCCCATTTAATAAAAAATCATGAAAAGAAAGATACTTATTAAAATTTATTTTTCAAACACAAAGAAAGGACAAAGAAGACAAGGATCCAAAGACCAGAACATGTTCTCCATTACCGATCTCTTAATATGCTAGAAAAAAAAAAAGAAAACAAGGATGATAAATAAAAGGCAAAAAAAAGGTACAGAAGGGGAAAAAAAGTAGAATATCCACGAAAACCCAAAACAACCTTAGAAAGGACGTTCACCTAATGCTCAAACACTTGTTTTATATCGCTATAAATATGGGGATATGATCATCTAACTGTTGGTAATGGCCTTTGTAAGTTCATAAGTCTTGGTGCCATCCTCGAAATCAGACAAGATACGGCTACGAGGAAGCTTGCCCTCAGCAACACCGATGAAAGCTTCAAATTCAGAGTAGTATGGATCATCGTCGGGGAAGTTGACGATGCGCTCGGTATCGGAATCGGGAGAGCGGATGTACAATCTAGGAGTGCCATAGAGGTCGACAATACGAATATAGTGACCATCAGCTTGAAGTTCCAAGCAAGTATCGTATTGGGTACCTTGGAGAATGATACTGTGGGCTAAGATACCGACGGCACCAGACTTGTACTTCCAGGAAGCAGCGGTAAAGCGGGGAACGCGTTCATGTTCGGGAATGGCGTCTTCATCGATGGGAAGAGCGGAGAGCTTACCAACGGGGTCGTTGGAAAGGACACGGTTGACTTTGACGGTTGGGATGTCCACATCACCACCGAAATAGCGAGACAAATCGCAAAAGTGAGTACCTTGTTCGACGACAGGGCCACCGGATTTAGAGACGTACCACCAAAAGGCCTTGGAGTTGTGAATGTAGGAAGAGTTGTAGCGGGCGATTGTGCAAACGATGTTGAGGTTGTTGTCCTCGATATACTTTTTGGCGGCCTCGACGACCTTCAAGTAGCGGAACATGTAACCGATGGAGATGATGGCTTGGTGTTGCTCAAGTTGACGAACAACATCGAAAGTGTCCTCGACGGCAGCGGAGGAGATGGGCTTTTCGACGAAGAGAGCAGCCTTGGGGAATTGACGGACGATTTGTAACTCCATGTCGGCACCGATCTTGTTGGAGCCGTGGAAGTCAGGAGGAATACCGATCACGAAGGCATTGGGTTCTTCTTCGGGGTGTCTAGTTAAATAGTCCAAGTATTGGATCATGGAGGTAAACATTCTTGTTTCATCGTAAGCGTAAGCAACCTTGGAATCACGCTTGGTATCCAAAACACGGTTGGTTTCGCTGGGAACGGGGTTGATTAAAGCGGTGACACGAAGACGTTGACCCAAGTTTTGTTCAATACGTTGGGCATTGTTCCAAGGGCCCTCGGCGGAACCAAAGTTGATACCACCGGCACCGACAATTGCGACCTTGAAGATGGCATCACTAGCTCCGTTTTCAAAAACATGTTGGGCGCTTTGGTTGGCAGGAACGTTAATTGTAGCGACCATGATTTACAAAAAGAAAACGTCGTTGAGAAGAAACTAGAGGACAAAAAAGCAAAAGGAATAGAAAAGGAAAGAAACAAGTGAATGTTTCAAATCAAAAATCTACCAAAAATACGCAAGGACGATGGGTGAAGGAAATGAAAACCTATACTTTTCGGAAAAAAGAGAAACAAAGGCGAACAACGAAATTCCTTTGAATGTTCAAAATACCTTTTAGTTGGCAGTAGTAGCAGTAGTAGTTAGTAGTAGAAATGTGATGTGCTGTCGGTTGCGTATACAGTCGTAGTAGAAACAACAAACTTGGCACATGGCTGCTATAAGTAAATGTGTTTTGAGCAATGACTTCACCGGGAAGGGTGTGTCATGTTACGTGTTATCAGAAAACAACAAGTAGCAAAGAAAAACACCGAAATCGGTGAAGGATGCAAAAAGACGTTCTGAAACGATCGTTCACTGTCGTAAGTTGGTCTTGAAGAATGGGAGCGATGGATGGGAGAAACGGGTGGAAACCGACTTGAGCAGCTTTTCCTGGCTTTTTGTTTCGCTCAAAAAAGAAATAAAAGTTATAAATGGCATTGAAATTTAAGGCAAACGTAAACTTTTAAGGTTTTTCTTTGTCTTTTGTTGACGCAGAGAGGACGGAAGGAGCGGTTTCTGGAATTGCAATTTGTTTGCGCTGTTATAGAAAGCAACCTTAATTGAAGATGGTAGACAATTTTTTTTTTCAAAAAAAAAAATGAAAAAATGAAAGAAAAAAACAAGAATGGGAACCTTCTTGATTGTCTTTACATTTGATCGAAATTCCCTAGAAATATGGATGCTTTGAAAATAGGCATCGTCAATAAAACTCGAATTGTCAATGTCATATCGAGCTTCTTACCATCTTTTAGGATGCAAAGCAAATGTTTGACGAGGTTGTTCACGTAAATATGAAGCAGGACCTGTTGGATTTACAATGGAGATTCGAGTCGTTCCTAGTCGTTCCTAGTCGTTCTATCGTTCTGTCGTTCTGCCGACCCTTTGTAACCATATCCTATTGCGTGGCAAACTACAAGGATGGATTATCGTACTAGCGATACATCATACATAGACTTGGACCCATAGACATAAACATAAACATAAACAAAAAACACTGTGTTGTATGGATGGAGGACTAAGGACTGAGGGCTGAGAACTGTGCATTGGATAGAGGTACACTATTTCGTGGATCGAGCTGGGTGGTGTTGGAGTGCATTGCAGCATGAGGTGCGAGCAGGCTTGAGCAGACGCAAGCACCCATCAAGGTATGCCAGTGTTTTTTTGGTGGTCCGTAGTCGTCGTAGTCGGTGGTCGTAGCTCGGGATGTTGATAAAGTGGTCGGTGATGGATTCTACTTTTTCATAAAAGAATATTTGTTCCTCCTTTTTAAGGCATTTCCTTGAACTTTTCATGAACTCTTAGGAGTTTCACTCTCTTTCCCTTGGCTTTCCATTGACACCTTTCAAGAGAAAGCACCTCTCCCATACTTGTATCCTGCCATATGTCAATGTCTATGTCTATGTCTATGCCTTGCTAGATCTACGTCGATCATGATGATCAGATAATCGTTAATTGGAGAATGACGCACCAGCCTCGCTTCGCTGATCCGTAAGATCGCTTCGTACGAACGATTTGCAAGATCTACATGGAGCAGAGAGGAATAGGAAAAAAACAAAAACAAACAATTAAAATTAAAAACAACAGACAAAAGGAATACGCTTTCGACTCACCGTTTGGCCATTTGTCAATTTTACGACTCTGACTTTTCTCTTGCAATTCAGACTCAGCGAACGTTTGTTTGCCTCCACGTCTTCCGACGTTGAGATTTTTCTACGGACCAAAAATCGCCTTTTCCTCCCTTCCAACAACACTCGCTCTGTCTATTCTTTATTACTTTATTACTTTCTTTCTTCCTTTTTTCTTCTCTCTTATACCACAACATCCTTTTCGCTTTTTTTTACGTTCTATTCCTTCCCCTCGTTCCCTCGTTTAACGCTACCGATCCACTTCCTTATTTGAAATCTCATGATCAGCTGGGAACCGATTTTGCTATTAAATTTTATCTGATCACTCGACTCTTCTTCTACCATCACTTTTGCTTTTACTTTTCCCCTTCTCGACGGTTTTTGCTGCCTAACTTGGCTTAAAATAGCTCAATTTTCTTGGAAACGACGCAAATTTATCCTCTTTTGTTTGGAATTCTTCCTCTTTGCTTTCCTAACCCATTGGTGCTTCTTTTGCGACCTCTTCTCTTCGTCCAGGAATCTCTTTAGCTTTTCCTCCTCCAACAAACAAATATCCCTTGTCTCTCTTCTCTTTTCTTTTCTTTTTTTTGTTGTTTTCTATTTTTGGACGTTTTTCTGCTCTCGCCATTTCCCAACAATGGCTCCTTCTGTGATTTCTCAAAAACATCAGCATCTCTATCCCAATCCCCCCTCTTCGTCTACCGTAAACATTCCCCATTCCTCTTCTTCTGCCGCTGAGCTCGGTTGCGTAAACTGCCGTTGCTCTTCCAATAAAGACGCAAACGAAAGCGCCCACTTAAACGATCCCTCTCAAACCCTCGCCGACTCCATGTCCAGTCTCGTTTTAAACCCTCACTTCCAGTCTCTCAACCTTGACCTTCGGCTTTTGCACGATAACATCACCATTGATCGTATTCCCAAACTTCCTGCCCGTAATGTCTCTTTCACTCCCTTGACCCCCGAGGCCAAAGCTGCCGATTCCTCCCATCCAAGCCCTCTTATTCCTGAAAAAATGCCTCCTTCTTTTGTTCAACCTCATCCCCCTTTCCACGTCTATCCTTCTCCCGTCACCAACATCCGCGAACTAACAAAGCCCAATGCCTACAAGCGCGCTTTCCATTTCGAAATCGATGTTTCCAACTATCCTCTTCCCGACGGTGAAGAATGGATGGTTGGCGGTTCTTTTGGTCTCATGGCTCCCAATGATGATGCCGTCGTAAACCATTTGCTCCTCCTTTTGCAAATTCCCAATGATGTTGCCGACGCTCCCATTCTTTTGAAAACCAATGGCGGTCGCTGGCCCACCATATGGGCAGAGGACATGGCTCGAGAGCTTCCCACGACTCGGCGCGAACTACTCAAATGGTCCTCGGATTTCATGTCTGCTCCCCCCAAAAAGCAATTAATCCGTTTGTTGGCTGAATACGCCGAAAATCCTACTGAAAAGCAAATACTATTGTTTTTGGTTAGCCGTCTCGGTCAACGTGCTTTCTGTGATCTAAGAGCTAATAATAATGTTACTCTGCTTACTCTTTTGGAAGCCTTCCCCAGTGTCAAGCTTCCTTTGGATCACTTGCTAAGTGTTTTGCCCCAGCTGATGCCAAGATGGTATTCTTTGTCTAACGATCCCGCTCAGCATAATGGAATCTTGGAATTCGCTGTTGCTCTCGTAGAGATTGAAAAGGTCGGTGGTGGTGTCCATTACGGAATCGGCTCTGGTTTCTTGTATCATTTAGCAAAACAATGGATGGATGGCAAAAGAGATTTGGTTCTTCCCATGTTTCGTGGGTTGCATAGAAATGCTTTTGTTACCCACTTCACTTCTGATGGTCCCATGTGTCTCATTGGCACCGGTGTCGGCATTGCTCCTTTCCGTGGTTTCGTTCAACGCCGTCTCATGAACGCATCTTGTGCCGGAAAAGTTTGGATCTTTCACGGTTGTCGTAACTCGGAACTGGATGAATTGTATCATGGCGAATGGGAAAACCAAAGTGAGAACTCTGGCCTTGACTCTCCCGGCTCTCCTGCCAAGCAAAACAATACCGAGGTGGATGCTTTAGAATTTCACAACGATCCCAAAGAAGGTCCCCATCATATGGTCGTCGAATCACGTTCACACAGAAAAGTATATGTACAGGACGAATTACGCATGAAAGGCGATATTGTGTGGAATGTCTTGAATCATCCAAACGGTAAAATATACCTTTGCGGTGGTAAACAAGGCTTATTACGGGGTGTTGATGAAGCCTTAAAGGACATTTGCATGCAATACGGAAGTATGTCTCAAAATGAAGCTGCGAACCAATTGGCGACTTGGCAGAATCCTCTTTCGTTGAAATATATTAAGGAAATTTGGTAATGTATCTCCTACTTCGAAAAGTTCATTGTTTTCCGCCTGTATTATGATGAACCCTATACATGTATTTCAGGTTAATTGTTTTTATTCCCCTTTCTTTTCACTTCAGTGACATATTTTTTCTTTAAAGCTTATGATGTGTTTTTTTGTTCTCCGGATCCTTTTGTTTTCTGAGATTTGGATTTATATTTTATACGCTCCTTGATCTCATTTTATAGTCAGCATAAAACACAATGCTTCTTCTATTTTAGTTTGCCTATACTTGTTTTTCTCATAAGCTGTAGAGTAATTATGCTTTGCCCATGAAAGTTTCCTCCTTCCCTAGTAATCTTTTTGGTCAGTAAAAACTCTGTATGCAACTTGGAAACAATCAAGGTGTTGTAAAGCTACAGTTAAAATACTTTTGTATGTGCTTCATTTTGGAAATCTTTATCGTCTATGTCGGGGAATGCTTAAAATAGTAGAAATTTAATGAAAAGGAATTGAGACGTATTCATGTGCTGAACAAGCTGAGCATTGTGTTGCGGTGCTTATTTTTATATCAACATTTTAATATGCTTGCGAGTGGAACTCGTTCGTAATGACAAATTGCTAAATCTTTCTAGCCAAATTTTATCCACAAACTGTTCGACCGTATATTGAAGGTTTCCTATGCCTCGAAGGAAAACAAAGTTGAATGCAATCCTTTGCGCGCCTCACAGGTGGCGTAGTCTTACAACTAAAGACTTCTTCAATCGTCCTTTGCATGCTTTGTTTACCTT
Organism: Schizosaccharomyces osmophilus; assembly: GCF_027921745.1. NCBI lineage: Eukaryota > Fungi > Ascomycota > Schizosaccharomycetes > Schizosaccharomycetales > Schizosaccharomycetaceae > Schizosaccharomyces > Schizosaccharomyces osmophilus. The sequence continues at coordinate 265,538 of NC_079239.1, read as the reverse complement.
TTGTAATATTTCCGAATATATTGTAATATATATTTACTAACAAGACCGTTTGTAATAACGGCAGAAACTTTCGATTCGTAAGAGCTTAATTGCTATTGTGCGCTTCGCAACAATTTGATAAAGGTGGACTCCTTTGAGGAAAATGCGACAATGCAAAAGCAAAATAATAATCACCACTAAGTCTTCATGAACGTATTTCTTATTGTATATGACAAAATTGGATCTTTTCTTATATGAGAATAAAAACAAACAAAGCAATTTGCTAAGTGGTTGAGTCTAGCGTACGTTTCATTCAACATTTATAGGCAAAGGCTTTTGTTTCATGTCAAATGCAAGTCCCTTATAAAAAGGTTCTTAATGTTTTTCCTTTTTCGTAGATAGCTATGATTCCTATCCGACCGGAAAGCCAACAATTTGGTACAAACAGTAAGGAAACGAGTTCCATGATGGACAAACTACCTGACGTTGTTGAAAACTACGACGAAAAAACCGACCAACTGAAACGAAAATTGGACAATGAACGTGCAGCATATCAAAAAACTGAACGATTGCTAAATGACTTTAATTCGAGATTTAAACATGAACCGATAGAACGAAGAGCGAGCTTAAAGGATAACCTCGAATCTGATTTGGAATCCTGTAGAAGATCAATCAAGGGCATCAAGCTATCTATCGAGAGCTATCAAATGGATTCTCAAAACGAAACTAGGGAGTCTAGAATGAGTGCTTGGAATCCGTCACTTTTTAAAGCTCAAAGCCATCCGGAAACACATACAAAAACCCAATTGGGTACCTCCACGCGAACAGATGTGGCACTTTCAAAAAATGAATGCATAGATTTTTCAGATAGACTAGATCCTATAGTCACTCAGTTTGTTGCTATCGACAAGGCTGAAGGTTGGGACCACAAGCCTTTGTCTGTTTTTCCATCTCCAAGTAACGAAGCTCAATCTTACTCGTCGAAAGAGGTACCCAGCTTGATTCTTCAAGACTGGACGAAGATTGTACAGGATGCTTGCTCAAGGCTTTCCAGTACCGAAATTATCCACAACGCCAACAACATTTGTCAGTATCTGCATGAGCACCCCGAAAAAGATTGTCTTACAAAGGCTTATTACATGCTTCCTACCCTCCATTTCATGCTTACCCTTAACATACCGGACGTTTCTGCTTGTGTGTATCGCATTATAAGAAATTTATTTACGGATCCTTCGGCGTTCGCCGTGTGTCAGTCATTAAATTTGACTTGGCTGCTTTCGAAATCTATCATATCGATAGGTCTCACTTATGAGGCGGAAAAGGCTCAGGCATTTCGATTGATTCGTACACTGTATGCGTTCTCGTGTACTGAAGAACATGAGCGTATGCTTTTAGGCATTACGAACACGTTAATTGCTATCTGTGAGCATTCCACAGATGCAAACAGGGGTATTGCAAGTGAAACACTAATTGAATTGATGATATTAAAGCCTCAGGTATTATTACGAGCTAATGGGTTGAGAGTATTAATTTCCTCTCTCGTCGATGGCTCCATTTCAGAGGACTTAGCGGCGACTTCAGCTTTGGCACTCATTTATCTTTTAGACAACCCCGAAACTTACCGTTATCTGAGCTTACCTTATGACATTGGTATTTTATTATCACCATTCACTTCACCCAGCCTTTACGACTTATACAGTCCCTCCGGAGGTCAGCCGGAACAAACCTCTAGAGCTATTCGATCAAGCGCTAAAATTATTTCTGTCCTTTTAAATTCCTGGCCTGGACTTTTAGCTTTCTCTACCGAGGATTTTCAAGCCCTTCGATCTCTTGTAGATTCCCTTCGTGTTCCGACGTTCACCGCTCGTAATGATATAATCGATTTGTTTTTGCTTATTTTCAAAGTTGATTGTTCAACCGTTCATGATACGTGTATGGCCGCTGGAAAGAAGCATTTTCCTGCCAAAGGTCAGAATATTATTGAAGAAATCGAAGCTAGCACGCTCAATTTATGCGACGGGTCCTACAGAAAATTTTTAGCTCTTAATCACCATTTCACAGCTCTCATATTATTCATTTTTCTGGAGTTGGGTTTGGTTGAATCGATCGTATGTGTGATCCGTGCTAATGACGATCAAACCCTTTGCAAAAAGGCAACATATCTTCTTGGTGAAGTTTTACGTCTTTCGGATCAGCTACTTCCTATTCAGCTAGGCGCTAAAATTCAGTCACTTCCATCTTTATTCAATATGGCTTCCAAATTTACTGCTGAGGATAGATTTGTTGCTACTTCAGTCCTACAATCAATTGAAAGCTTAAACCGTGCAAAATGTCAGTCCGAAATAGTTAACCGTGCATCCAATATCCATGAGGTGGGGTTATCTGGGAATACGTTTCGGGGTCAAAGGCAGATTGAGCATGTTAAATTGAAGATGGGATTGCAGATTGATGACTCACATTTTAGAAATATGCTGGCAGAAACGAATGTCCTTACTACAAAAAATTATCAAAAATGGAGATGGGATACACTAGCACAAATTATGGAAGGACCTCTTCTAAGCCATAAGAGAATAGATGAAACTCTTCGTACAACGAAATTTATAAAAAGATTGTTGTCGTTTTATAAACCTTTTTCAGATCGCTTTTCTTCCATAAAAAATACTACGGCTAATCACAAGTACATAAACGTCGGGTGTCTGGTATTCAAGACGCTTTTGGCGAATCCAGAAGGGGTCAAATATTTATCAGAAAGCAAACTTATAAAACAGATTGCCGAAGCTTTGTCTCAGTTAGACGAATATTCTGGCCAAGTCGCGAATCCGATTTTTTCCACGAAACGTTTACAGACAACTCTCGTGCATGGTTATTTTTCCATGCTCAAAGTTCTTTCAAGTCAAAAAGAAGGGCATGCTATTTTGGAACGTTGGAGAATATTTACTACTCTGTATCACCTTGCCGAGATTCAAAACAGAGATGATTTGTTAATTTGTTTTTTAACGAATGTGGATTATCGCTTGGAGGGCCACAGCAGGATCATATTTTCAAAAGCATTAAGCACCGCGCAACAAAGTGTACGACTACAATCAACACGGCATCTATTAACGTTGATTAACTCGGAATCAGGAAACGACAACTTGAATCATTGGGCTATTTCTCTTTTGATATTTCAATTGTATGATCCCTCTTTGGAGGTTTGTCAAGTTGCTGTCAAAGCTTTGGATGATGTATGTGCTAAAAATGAAAATTTACTTGCTCAAGTTGTTCAATTACAGCCATCTTTGGCCCATTTAGGCGAAATAGGCTCACCTCTGTTATTGAGATTTTTGGCTACTACTATCGGCTTTCATTATCTGTCAGAGATTAATTTTATTGAACATGAATTAGACAATTGGTTTCACCATCGAAATGAGGCCTATGTTGATTTAATAGAACAGAATGGATTTTTGACATTTATTTCTAACATGGATATTGCTAATACGGAGATTACAACTAACGGAGATGATATTCTTCCATTACATTTCTATGGAGAACTGGTGAAGTCGCCAGAAGGTTGCTCTGTTTTAGAAAGCAGTGGTCACTTCGGCGATTTCATGAATATATTGAAGGAGTATGACAGAAATATAGATATGTTACACATTCGTCGATTGAAAAGTGCATTATGGGCTATTGGAAATATAGGAAAAGCTGAGACAGGGGCTTATTTTCTGGAAGAGCATAATTCAGTGCCTCTTATCGTTAAGTTTGCGGAAGAATCAACAATTCCTACTGTCCGTGGAACAGCATTTTTCGTTTTGGGCTTAATTTCGAGGACTAGTCGTGGTGTACAAATCCTTTCTAATTTGCATTGGTATAGTCTAATGTCACTAATGGGGACATCTCAGGGTGTTTGTATCCCAGTGCACGCATGTCATGTATTGTCGGCTCCAAGAAAGGGTGCTCATCACCTTAATGATAGAACGTTTACATACCCTCAGTTATCTCTAGATGAAACTTTAACAAACACTGAAAGAGATGTCGTCAAGTATATCTCTAATTTGTCGAATCATGTTTTGGCCAATGAATCTGCTCGTCAGTTAACGAAAATCCGATCTAAAAGCCCTCGAGTTTTTCTGTCCAAGCGCCTGGCCAAGTTTTGCTTTGGTATTCTAGACCAGTACCATTACCGTGTTCAGATTTTGCAATTTATTTATGAACTGTTTCCCCATTCCGCTCTTTTGGCGTCTTTTGAGACTAATGAGTTGCCGTCGAGAATTTCAGGGCTTAATTCTTCTGCTATATCTTAAAAAATTTTGGGATATTTGAGTACTTGTATAATTTCACTTCGCATGTTGCTGCTGGTTGTCTTTTTAGTTATTTGTCATTTATCATTCTTTATTGTTAGTTCTATATGAATATGTTGAATCATCTATTTCACCTTGGTTCATGTGTTAAATAAGAGTAACCACAATGCTAAAATTCATTACGAAGCTTTTCTCATATATAGGATATAATAAAATGATTATAAATACATCTTTTAAAACTGTTCATATTCAGTGATTGCTGAGCTAACTGCATTCGAAATAACTAATATTGTATATCTGTCGCTTTAGACCTACTTGGTAGGTCACTACTACCATTTTCCATTTGCGAGATTTGGGTTAATACTCTACCAAATTGATGAATTAATTAGTTTTATACTGTAATTCTAATAGAAGGAAAAAGAAAAAGGAATGAAAAGTAGGTAAATAAATGCTTTCATTCGTATTAGGAACGGATTATTGATTTTCGTTGTCAGTTTAAAGAAAGGATAAAATAACCATATTATATTTTTATCGCTTGTTATTTTATTTTCAGAAACTGATTTTTGGATCAGCTTTTCTGCTTAAAAATTTTGGAGCCGTATTCGTTTTATAACAGTACAAAAATAAAGCGAGTCATCGATCGATTGCTTTTTCGTTCTTGAGCAAGCTTTTGATTATAAAACTTGTTTTAAACACTATACTAAAGCCTGTTGTTTGCGGGCTTCTATGGAAATTTCACCATTGGGCCCTTGCTATGTTCCATGCGAGATGCAGGATCAACCACAATAATATTCAAGTGCATTTTTATCTTTCCTACTTTCGTTGTGTGTTCAATTCACATCCTTATACCACAATCTCCTCTCGTTCTTTTGCATATACCCCTTGGAATCATTCTTCACAAACAGAAAACAATACTTTGCTTTCAGACAAAGTTAGAACCGGAAAAAGTACTTCGACGGTTGCCGACTCTTCTTCTCTTTCAACTCAAAGTTCGAAAAGGTCGAATCGTGCATTTATGAATAAACACAACAATGCTGCACGTAAGGAAAAGAAGCCCGAAAGTCATTCTTTGCGTCAATACATATTTAATTCTTCAAGTTTTTGTAACCTACAGCATACAAGAAAACTTTTAATAATGGCTTCTGATCGGAATAAAGCTTACCTTAAGCCTCGTGATCCACCATGCCAAACCGCTAAGATTCTTTCGTTGTACGACAAACAAATGTATAGACGATCACGAAATCTATACGACGTATTTCAAGGTAAAGAAGATTTGTTGAGTCTCGCTTGGTTTCAAACACTTCTATACCCGTTGCTAACTTCTACATATGAAATTAATGCCTATGTGAACACAGTGACTCAAGATGCAACACTTCCCGATTATTTCCGTGATAGAAGCTTAGAGGTGATTTTTTTTAGCTCTCTTTTTGATCATTTTTTGACCACCAACGAGTTTTATCTCGTCATATACTACTATTTAATTGTAAGGAAAACTCCTCAAATGGCTTTGCAATTATTACGGCAGTTAAAAAATATTGCCCTACCAGAAAACAACTTAATCAAATCTGCGTTTTTGGAATGGAGCTTGCAAACTGGAAGATTCGGAATAGCATATCAAATTTTTAGAGAGGAATCGCTTTCTGTTTACCATCCTTGTAAAACGTTCCTTAATGTCCTAAAAATGCACGGTACACCGGAAATGCTTGATTATGTTGTCGCTCAGGAAATGAAGAATGCAAAAACAGAAAAATCGTCAAAGAACCTGAAATATGCCGATAAGATAGATTCTTATTACTGGTTAAGTAATCCGCTGTTATAGAAAAGAAATGATGTGAAACAAAAAGATAGATATGTCTATCTATACCATTTAGCAAAAGGGGGATCTCATAATGAAAGTAGTATGGTCTCTCAAGTCTATTTAAAAACCAGACGCAAACCTAAACGTTGTTTATTAATGAAATATTTATGGGTTATCGATTAGGATTTCAGCTGTTTAACTAGCAATCGTAAATTTCTATCAAATATTTTTCAAGTAGTATACCGATTATTGAGAATGGTGCTTCTATATTTTTAACCTTAAATAAATTATAAATTAAAACATTTTCGTAATAAGTCATTAAATGTCTTTTGTTTTGGTGAGACTCACCTCCAATCCTTTTAAGTAGACATCCATTTCTGTCAAAAGATTGTCTAATTCCACTTTTATAGAGGACTTCATAGTATGTATGTTATGAAAATTATCATCGAATAATTCCATTGGTAATGGCTTAACAGGAGGAGGTTCAAAATTTTCATTTAAACCCATGTTCGATTGTGAGGAATTAATAGACAATGGGGGCAAACGCGCTCGTAGCTTTGAGTTAAAAGGCTTTACAGTAGTTGAATTGACGGAATGTACGGGAATCGATGGAGACGTAGCTTTTGCTGGTTGGTTATTAGAAGGTCGAGGAACATCTGTTGGTGGTAAACCGGAATGTAGTTTGTGGGCGTTGGTATCTACTGAGGGAGTGTTAATTTGTTCAAAAGCACTAAGGGAAACACTTCTAGACTGAGGATCTAGCGAAGATGGAAATCGAAGAGGACTTTTCATAGGAGACATGGATATGCCCCTTTTTCCCATATTCATTTGCCGTTGGACAAGGCGTGGTAGTGGACGCTTAACATTCTGGTCTAAAGAGCTCTTAACATTTCCCCTAATTCGATTGACCATCAATTCTGAGTCTTCTTGAGGTTTCGGTTGTTTTGAATTAACACCTGCCACGTTCTCAAACCTTTCGTTTTCCTTATCAAAACTTGGTAGTTCAATTTGGGAGTATGAAGGTTCACTGCTCAATTCTTGATCTGAAATCCCTTCGCTAATATTAGAGGAACCTTCATTACTGATAGAACCACTCTGAAAAAGCTGCAAAAGAGGATGAGACTCGTTTTCTGGCACAGAAAATGAAGTAGACGAGAAATTCTTCGACGTTGGGGTTGCAGATCCTGAAGATGACTGGGATTGTAGCTGTGGTAATTGTTTCACGGTTCCGAATTCCCAACCATCATCCCAAGCTGTTTCAGAAGTATCATTATCTTGGTCGCTGCCATCTTCAGGTTCGTCTGGTGTCTTTAGAGTCTCAGGCACACCACCAGCTGCTTGCCAATGCTCGTAACGTTTAACCAGGTTGCATAGCTCATTTTCAGGTTGACGTGCGTGTTGTTTGATAAATTTTGATTTTATAAGTTCAGAGGCGTCCAAACGTTTTTCTGGCACAACATTTAAACAAGAAGCAATAAAATCTTTTAATAAAATGCTAAAATTGCCTTCGAGCTTCGGTGGAGGTGTGTGGGCTATAAGGAAAACCGCTCGAAACGGGTCTTCTTTGGCGTGAGGAGGAGAACCGGTAGCAATCTCATAAGCTGTAATTCCTAAAGACCATATATCAGCCTAATAACATTAGCAAACCAATGGTTACAGAAAAATGCGTTGGAGTCTCACAAACGTACCATAACATTATATTCTTGTCCATCACGAATAACTTCAGGTGCCATCCAATAAGGTGTTCCAATAAAAGTCGTTCGTTTCCTACTATTAATATTGATTTCAGCAGCAACCCCGAAATCACAAAGCTTGACATTACCAGACACAGAAACAAGAATATTAGCTGCTTTTATATCACGGTGAATGATACCAGCATGATGAATGAACTTTAGGGCTTGTAAAGTTTCCCGAAGAATAATGGAAATATAAGGTTCACTTATTTGACCAGCTTCCATTAAAGTGCGAACGCTGCCGCCTTGACAATAGTCCATAATAATCCATAAATCCGTATCTACCAAGTAGGAACCATGGTATTTGACGATATTTTCAGATTCTCGTTGCTTTAATTCACTTAAGACAGTAATTTCTTTTTGAATATCCGACACTTCGTCTTCTGCTGTGTCCAAATTCAAGACCTTAATAGCTACAATCTCCTTCGTAGCATTTCGAAGTCTAACATGTATTAGTTTATCCTGCATGTATGTACTAAAGCAATCAACTCATACCCTTTGTACACAGCACCGTATGAACCACGGCCTACAATCTCTAATTTGGTATAGGCGCGAGCTGCCGATTGATGTTCCATAATCCCAACTTAAATATTTTAAAAAAACATGAAGATTCTATCAGCTTGTTTTCATCAACCTGACGACGCGAATTGAAAGTTTACCTAGTCTTGTATGGTAGTTGGGGAAACCGGTGGTAGAGAGTTTGTCATTTAGATAGCTCAGAAAAGTCGAATGAAGCCATCTATTATGGATCAAATAACTTAATAAAATTTATTTCTTTTAGAATTGAAAATGTTGTTTGGTGGAATCCGAGGTACTTTCACGGATTATCAATTTTGTTAATTAGGATGAAGTACTTTCTTATAGATCAAAGAGTATGTTTAAATGAAGTTAGAGAGCATTTGTTTATATAGTCGTTATCGTCTTTTAGTAATAAGAATCGTTCATTTCAGGATCCTCAACAGTATGGAATGTTTTGCCATAATTATTACAAGCAAATAAAAGAAAAGCTTTTATGGATCGACGTATAAGAGATGTCTTATACGTTGTTAACTATGAGGTTGACTAAAGAGTAAAGATTCAATAAAACAAAGGAGAAAAAAATTGAGCCTCCAAGAGATCCCCGAGAACTCACCCTCAAAATAACATTTAGATGGATCATTGAATCGTTTGATAAAAGTTGGGAGTTGGTTTCTGTCCTTTTTGCTATACAAAAGTCAAGCATGAAGCAGGCATCTCCTTTGTAAGATGCCTGTTGTATAGATTTGCTTGCTGATTGTTCTTTAGATTTTTTACCTATTTGATGGATCACTTGCTTTGGAATTCGTCTACTGTGAAGATGTTTGAACAACATGGACTTATAGCCTGACCAAAGGCACAAGAAAACCAAGAGTTAGAACGTCTATTCTTACGCAGCAACACTTGGTATATGCTTTGTTGATGAAAATAAGTATCATCAATTACACTTACCAAAAAGGGAAACTCATAAGACTTAAGTCACACTACTCTAATAATGAAGGGTGACATTGGCTGGCTTTGCCTTGCAAGCAGCATTAAAGATGTCGGTTCCGTTATGTGTAGAATTGTAACGAACAGGAGAATTCAGGTAAGCGGAAAGTTCACACATACCATCTGAAGAGTTAGAAGGACCATAACCACAGTCTGTTAGTGGAAAGACTTGCTGGTTGACAAGGTGACGGACATAATACTTTTGATCTTGGCATTGGAAAAGTTCGGTTATTAGATTTCCAGCAAAAGGAACGAATGATGAAGTTTTCATAGAATAAGTATAAGGGTTATGAGTTACAGGGAGAGGGTGTTCAGGAGTTATATCGGGGAAGAAACCAAGAGCAGATTCGACAGGAATAATTTGAGCATCGTGGGTGAAAGCCAAGAATACTTTTTGGTGATCGCTTTCATTATAGACGGAATGAAGAGAATTCGCCAGATTATGAATATAAGGACCACCCAAAACATTGACCCATTTCGAAGAAGGACCACCATAAAGGGAGTTTTTCACGTCGTATGTGTACTCAAAGTTCATAATATCGGATGGGTTAAAAAGAGAGCAAAAGTCGCTCTCATCTTTTAGAGTGAGTTCGTAAGCACATAAATAGAAAAAGGTTTCAACATCCTCAACGGTGAGATTGTAGTTTGAAAAGTAAGGAAAAAGACGATTTATAATAGAAGGTAAAAACGAATTTCCCCAAGTATGAGAAGCTTCGTTTACCTCTTTGAGGTCGATGTTGTTTTCGTAATAAACAGGACAAGAATTATAGTTGGAAAGAGAATTAGAACCTGGAGACTCATCCTCGGCAAGATAAGTAAATTTCGTTTTATTTGCCATTTCGTCTCCAAACATGCCGTAACTGTACCACTCTGCAGATTCGACGACACGCTTTTGAGCCGCTGTATTGATATCATACACATCGGCGTCAAACAGTTCTCTATATCGAATAAAAACTTCACGACCCATTTCAAAAAGCTCTACACGACCCATACTGGAAAGCTGGTCGGTGTTACGAATATCGATGACGGGAACCCAAGATTTGATAAACCGAAAGGGGTTGTTAGGAATTGTATAGTTGATTGGGAGTGACCCATTTAATAATCTTTCTTGCATTTCAACAAGCTTTATAGCGCTAGACAAACCGTCATCACTGGCAGGGTTTCGTGAACCATGGCGTTGCAAAACATGGACTTGACGAATTTCACACGACTCCGGAAATGCAGTGCTCAATCCAGTAAAATATGGTTCATGGTAAATACTAAGGGTTCCTAAATTTTCCTGGAGATTGAATTTATTTTTGAAGGCTTCAAAGTCAGAAAACCGAGCCGATACAGAGCCCGCTAAGAGAGCGACAAACAATAAAGAGAAACTGAGCAGCCGCATACCGATGAAAGCAAAATTTTAAAAGGAAAGAAGAAGGAAAAGAGAGTAGTAATAAGAAATGAAATGAATTGGAAAAGGCAGGAACAAACGCTCAATTTAAATCAATCATTCATTAGAAAAGACGGCTCAAGTAGATAGGAAAGACGGTCAAATATTATTATTAAGAAAAATTGAGCTGTTATTGACTTCATCAATCGTATATCTACTAATGAGTAATTGCACTTCCAATATGAAATTGTGATCGGGCTTTATTCCCCATAGAGTAATCGGGAATCTACTAATCATGTTTGCATTATTTTACGTAATATACAATCCTATAGTTTCATAAGATTATGTTGCGTAGGATGTAAACAAAGAAACGAGATTTGTTTCATTTGATGCTATTTATTTATAGTGTTTATTGTCTACTCAAATTTGAGAGATAGAACCCATCATAGCTGTCTTTTTGTATCTCCCAAAGTACATACATAGACATTTAAAAAAAGAAAAAAGAAAGAGCATCCTTGGTCTTGCTAAAATGATTTTATTTCATCATTCCCATGTCACAAGGAAACCAAACTAAAACTTCAATGCATCAGCCAAAAGCTTGTATAATATGATTACATTATCAAGAATAAAAGAAGAAAAAAAAACAATATGTTTTACAACTATTTCGCGTTTTTAATCTCCTTTTTTTGGGATTATATTAAATTTTACATTCTCATACCTGTCAAAAATATAAACATACCGAGGTAAGTTTCTAGCCGCGGAAATACCGTGGATTAGCCCGTTATTGCTAGGCATTGTACCCTGGTAGCAAACTGCCTGCCTGCCAGCCCTCTCATTACATACAACGGATTTCAAAAAAAACAATAAGATTGATCAAATTTCTGTTTATTTATTCTTCAAAAAAGCTTTTACCGCTTATTATAAAAGAAAAAGAAATATCTCATTGCTTTGTGGAAAAGGACTAGCCATTCTTACAAGTATTAATCAAAAGACCTCTCAATTCAAATATTTTGCTGAGAGAGTCCTCAGTTAAAGACAGAAGGAGAAAGGAAAACATTTACCTTTCTATATATAGTGAATGATTGAGGCATCGGTCGAAAAGTCTAAACGATATGGGGAAAAATCCACTAAGAACTTGGTGGAAGCAATTGAGAATTCATAAAGCAAGTGAGAACAAATTGTTTGGATTGAGTCTTTCCGAAGCTTTGGAAGTATCGAAAATAGCGATTTTCCTCACTCGAAAAGATGGCGAAAAGGTGTTTTATGGGTATATACCTGCAGCAGTTGCAAAATGCGGGTTCTTTTTAAAACAGAATGCTACACTAGTAAAAGGAATATTCCGGGTAAATGGCTCATCGAAAAGGATTCAAGTACTTCAAAAAGCGTTTAGCACCGGTCCGGATTACGGCCGTAGCTTTGAATGGGATGGTTATACCGTTCATGATGCTGCCAACGTGTTTCGAAGATTTATAAACTTGATGCCTGACCATGTGATTCCCCTAAATTACTATGAGCTTTTCCGTGAGCCTATGACCATTTCCAATTTGACAGACAATGATCGTGTTGAGATATATCGCCAACGCATAGACAACCTTCCTATCCCAAATCGACAGCTTCTTCTTTATCTTTTGGATTTGCTGGCTGTTTTTGCTTCTAATTCACACATAAACCTAATGCCCGCAGAGAATTTAGCCGCTATTTTTCAACCTGGTATCCTATCCCATCCTAACCACGAAGTATATTCCAAAGATTACAAAATTTCACAAAATGCTCTGTTATTTTTAATTAGCCATCAAGGAAGCTTTATAAAGACTATTCCTCTTTCCTCGTTACCTCCCCTGGTTCCCAGTCCCACATCTCCCGATGCTTCTTCTTCCACCTTGGTAGCACAATCCGATCATCACCCCAAAATGGAATTGTATAGCTCCAAAAGTGGAACCGTTAAGCGATGGCGTTCCTTAAATCGCCAATCCCGTAAAAATCTTTCTACTGCCGATATTCTTGATCGTGGTACCAACGTGGATGATCAAAAACTATCTGGTTCCCCTAAAAATGATAAACCTAGATCCAACTCTTTATCCCGAAGTGGTTCCATGAAGCTCTTTCATACACTGGACCGTCGGAGGGACACCTAAACAGTTAACGTGAAATTATGCTTTTTAACGACAACCCTTTAGTGAGAAGTTTGTTCTCAATGTTGTATATAGTTCTGTATAGATTCTACCTATCGTTCTTTTATTTACAGTGGTTTCTTATTTGAGTCTTACGTGTTTTTTGTTTTTTGGTTTTCTTTTATCTGGTAGCCATTCGTTAAAGATTTTACGCTAGATTACCATTTGCAAAATTATCGTTTAGTTGTTCCTTTTTTGGAATTTGTTTTTTCTTGCTTAATTTTTTAACTTTCTGAATAATTGTTTTTGGAAGTCTGTCTGTTTGTCTTCGGAATCTTTCTTGTTCGTTTTGAAAGTAATATTGAACGGTTATTTGTTTCTTTAGAGCACTATGTTTTGATGTTATTTTGCTGTGGATTGTTCGATTTCTGTATATAGTGACCTTGTGTGTAAAGATAAGTGTTTATAATTGTTGTAAATTAATTTTGTTCAGTCTTTCGTATCAAGGTATTAAGAGTACCTTTTCTATTTGCTTGGAGATGTTGATTCTCCATATGTAATTTGCTAAGTATAAAAAGAACATAATATACATTCCATTCCCATTATTATTATTATTATCTTCAATGATCAAATGGCCTTGCTTATTCATTAAACAGATCCTGTAATAGCTGTTTTAACTTGCTCTGTTCTTCTGTCAAAGGTTCTGATGAAGGAATGAGGAATAGCGGAATATGCATCTCGGAAAGTGTCTTTCTTTGATCGGAATACATTCTTTCCGTTAGCAATACAATTTTTTCATCAAATTCTAATAATGCTTCCTGAAGTTCCCTGTCGTGTTCACTCAGAGAGTTCGCATCAGTAGCAGAGTGCAAATCAACAGAAGATGCATGACTCCGAGAAGTTGAGAGAGGCGTCAGAAGATTCTTTATTTTGTTTTTAGACTGATAATGATGAATTAGTCTTTGGCGCTCCATGAACCAATCGCGTTCTTGGCGTTCCTGCATGGTTTTCAGTTTCTTTACTTTACGCAACCTCTCTGGGTTTTTTGCTTGCAACGAAAAAACATAGCGTAAAGCTGCTGGATACGAGTGAATATTTTCGACAAAAGCAAGTTCTTGAGCGGCCTTTTGGTTGTTGAATGAAGAATCCGGTTCACTAGAGACCGTTTGGGATAAATTTCTGTCATTTAACGCCTCTTTTGTTGTTGGAAAGGAATTTGAAGAACCTTCAAGTTCCTTTAATAATTTGGCGACGGTTTCATCCATTCGCAAAACTACAATCAATCGTGTGGCAGATTTGTTTCTTAAACGCACATTTGTTTGAACAATACAACCAAAATTATTATTTTTAGTTTGATATATAGCTGAATTAATATTAAGTAGACGTAGATTCGGTTTCTTCAGCAAATTCCTTTTTTTCTTCAGTACTCTGTATAGTTGTTTGATCTTCGGTAGTAGGTGGTTGCTGGTCAATATGCATTTCCGTGGACTCAGTAGTGACAGGCTTTGATTCTTCAGTTTCTTGCTTTGGGGAAATAGAAACATTCTTTTCTTCGGATTTTACTTCGTTTTCAGTCTTTACTCCGTCTTCAGAAGGTTTCGTATCCAATTCAGTAGGAGCACCAGCGGCCACGGAAAATTGACCACCAGCACCTGCGACACGGACACTAGCCGTCTTTATAGCCTTAGAGCGAACAAGTGTAGGCACTTGAATCTCTTCATCAGTGTCACCTTGTCCAACTTCATAATTCTCAGATGATCCCCATGAATAGAGTTTACCATCATTGGTTACTGCCAAACTATGGTGGGTACCACAGCAGATTTGAACAACATTCGAGATTCCAGGGACAATAGTAGGGTTAGATACAGTATAGTTGTAGCCCTTTTCGTCTTTGGTAAGGGATTCAGGTAATGCATCATCGGGTATACCAAGTTGATGGCGATCATGACGACCCCAAGCCAATACTCGTCCATCTTCTAATAGTGCAAGGGTATGGTGTTCACCACCTGTAATAGCTTTTATTTTGTAGGGTTCCAGTGCCTCTACTAAAGTAGGCTTAGTAACAATACCTTCTTCTTCATCTTCTTCATCGGCAATGCCGCATTGTTTTGTCATATTTAAACCCCATGCATAAACCTTTCCCTTGCTATTTATAGCAAAGGAATGGTAAGCCCCGGCACCAACGGCCACTATGTTTTTAAGGGCAAGAGGCTCCGGTTTTAAGCCTTGAAGTCGACGACGATCCATCATGCGACGTCCGAGTTGACATTGCTGACCATTTCCCCAGGTATAAACTTTTCCTGTTGTTGTCAAGGCAAGAATGTGATCAGTGCCAGCAGCAACTTGCGCAACTTCGGGAAGAGGCATTTGAACAGGTTCTGGGGCACGCTTCGTGGATGCGCTGAACCCTAAAACACCATCAGAGCACTAGAATCTGTTAGCAAATTTCATACCAAAGCGAAGTGATGTTGAGGCACAACGAACAAGGAGACTTGTACCAATATGAACAAGTCTCACAGAAAAAACGTTATGGGCAAACTTTTTATGAAAAACTTACACGAAAAGTACCCCAACTGAAGCAGCTGCCATTTTCTGTGACGACAACCGTAAGATTATCGCTACAACAGACTTTGGTGATTTTCAAACGCTCGATAGCACCAGTAACCTGATTAGGAGTTCCTTCTAATAAATCATTGTCAATTGTGTTTCCTTCTTTGTCAGTTTGGTTCTTTGTAGCACGACCCAAAGCAAAGTCGTCGTTGACACCCCATGTGAAAACGCGACCATCATGAGAAAGTACAGCTGAGTGCATGCCACCAACGGCCAAATCAACGACACCAATCTTGTCTCTTGGTAAATTTGGGTTAAGGCGAGGTCTATAAGCGACGTCGACTTCTAAGTCACCCATGCCGAGTTCATTCATGGAACCAGTACCAAAAACAAAAACGTCTAACAGTTCAGTAGAGAGAGAGGGAATACTGTTCAGTTTTTTTCCAGTAGTCCTTACGGGTTTAGGACCGCTGGAAACCTTGACACGCTTTTTCGAAGGTTTGGTCGAAACAGGCGCTTCATGATCTTCCAGCTCGCGCTTATTCATACCATTCCCCGTAGCTTCCTGTTGCCTCTGTGACCTTCTAGTGACTCTAGTTCCTGACATTTTGAAGTAATTCGCTCCAGTAAGAATTTCAAGGGATTATTTTCTGTGTACCAATGTTAGTAAACATGTCAATTTGTCACCCCACAGCGTAAACAAAGCAAACCTAAATCAGAGGAATTTTAGATGCCCAGACTGTATAGGAAAGATGAAGATACATACGCTTAAAGAAGGAAAATGAGCAATCCACAAATTACTGCTTTTTTTTCGTTTTGATTTAGGTCGAAATGTTTTGTCCCAAATAATGAAGTCATGAAAAAGAGCTTAAGACTCACTAATCAGCATAACGTATTTTAGTGATGCACTATAATGTAAACAAACCAAATTGTCATAGAAAAGTGAATAAGAAGCAATAGGAATGACAAAAGAAGCTAAAAAAAAGAGCCTACTTATCTTTGTAACAGTAAATTGGATCAGTAAACATTTAAATTCTTACGTTCAGCTCACCTCGCACATTGCTGACACTTGGTAGTAAATAGCATTGGAATTCTAACTGCAGTGGTCAGACTTCTCGACGGTACTCATTCTTGCTTTGTGTTTCAATAAAACAAAGTCAAAGTGTCTTTTGAAGAAACTTCAAAACCAATGCACCTAGCAAACGTTTTGTTAGGACTTGTAACTGAAAGGAGATAACTTTGGATTTCCTGGCTTCGTAGGAAGAGCTTTAAGACGGCGTAGACTGTTATATTTGATATACGTTTTTCAGGTTTGAAAGCTATTGACTTCAACCTCACATAGTTGTGCATGGTTAGTCATAAGGTGCCTTATAAGAAGAGGACTAAACCGATATGTAAAGGTGAAAAATCACATTTTAAAACAAAATTGAAGATTAAAAAAACAAGAAACGCTGATTTTTTATCCTACTTTGTGTTGCTGATGTATGCTGGAAGAACTAGCTTACTGAAGATACCAAGTACTAAGGACGAACAAACAAAACGCACCCTCTGCAAATTAGTATTACAAGTTGTTTTATCTTATATATTTACAGAGGAAAGAGTGAGTAAAAATAATAAGGCATAGAAAAAGAAACTAACGGTTAATAGAACAAAACAGATTTCGGTCGCTTTACACTCCGGTTGTGTCCAGCGATAATTCATCCTTACTGAAAGACTGAAAGCAAGGAACAATAGGATGTCTGGTACCGCTGGTTTTCTCTTTAAAGACAAGCTTTTGGTTGGATCGAAATATGTGATCGGAAAATACGACATCACTGTCGAAAAGTACTTGTCAGAAGGTAAAAAGACAACTTTTCGCGTAGGATTATAATGAAAGAAAATGCTAACTTTGTTTCAGGTGGCTTTTCCCATGTGTATGCTGTGCAAACATCCTCAAAAACAGACGGGTCTCCTCTTCCAGCAGTTTTAAAACGCATGTATGCAGCGGACGAACATGCGTTAAATTCTATTAAATTGGAAATTGACACAATGGTAAGCAGATTGAAAAATTCATATTGCCGGATTTACTAACGTATGCTCCTCAAAAACAGAAATTGCTTATATCGAATCCCAACGTTGTTACTTATTACGACTCTTCTTTTCTTCCTTTAAACGAAGAGAAGAATGATTATGAAGTACTTTTGTTGATGGAATATTGTTCTGGTGGTGGACTTATTGATTTCATGAATCAGCGTTTGCAGACTCGATTATCAGAAGTAGAAGTGTTGAAGATTATATCAGATGTTACTCAAGGTGTAGCGGCTATGCATCGTTTACGGCCTCCATTGGTCCATCGAGACTTGAAAGTTGAGAATATCCTGCTAACTTCTTCTTTCTCTTCTTTCAAGCTTTGCGATTTTGGCAGTGTGACCGAGCCCATGCATGCCGCAGAAAACTCTACTGAAATACATGCATTGGAAAAGAATCTCGCTACGTTTACTACCTTTCAATATCGAGCCCCCGAAATGATTAATCTTTACGCTGGGCTTGCAATTGATGAAAAAAGTGATATGTGGGCTTTGGGTGTGCTACTTTATAAGCTTTGCTATTACACTACTCCTTTTGAAACCCAAGGACCAAATGCCATTCTCAATGCTACCTATGCTTTTCCTCCTTTTCCTCGTTATTCTCATTCCCTAAAGAATATTATTATCGCTTTGCTTCAGCCGAACCCTTGTTTACGTCCTAACGTTTTCCAATTAATGTATGAAATTTGTCGGCTTCGCGGAAAACCATTGCCATTTGGTGACTTTTATGCCGGCAACGATCCTTCCTTTTATGATATGGGTAATAGAAAAGTAATGTCCCTCTCTAGACAATCCCAAGGATTGGCCTTCAATCAACAAATTCCTCCGTCTGCGCCGATGCCCACCTCTCATATTCAAAGTTCTCGACCTACTGTTGCTCCTATGACGCCTCCTACTTATCCATCTCATCCTGCGTCAAACCCATTCTTTGTACAAGCAAATGTGTCTGGTGCATCTCAAAAAATGCGTACTCCCGCTCCTCTTCAACAGAATATACCGATCAATCGTCCAATGGACTTGGGGTCTTCAAGGAATTATAGTTTCCATAACCAGCAACCAATATCTCATACTACTCCAGTTGCTGCGGATTCCGTACCCCTTTCTTATGTTTCAAGCAATAGCAAAAATCCATTTCCTGTCTCCCACTCCACGACAGGTGCGTCTAGTCACTACACACCGACTGACTATTCACAGACAGGTTCGAAATCGGTACCTGAATCTGCCCATGGAGATTTAGAGGATACCATTGCTTTACGTTATCCAGAGCTCAGTGAATTGGAAGCACAGGTTACGAACCAGACGGATACGTCTTCCCAAAAAGCGTATGAACTTTCAAAGCGAGAAGTAGAAATTGCCAAGTTGGCTGATGATGCGTTTGCCAGTTTTTTGAAACCTGCGGAATCAAATGATGAGGATGTGAAGGTCGAAAATGATTTTCCAAATTATCAGTCATCCTCTTCTTTTGCTGCGGATGGTCAAAAGTCAGAAAAGACTGATTCACCAGCAGAATTTCAAGATCATTCTCATCACTTAAATTCACCTAACGAGTTTCCAAAACTCTTTTCTCACCATTCTGACTCGGCTACCCAGAAGTCTCCGTTGGGCTTTAGCGACGAAGCAGTAACTGGTCCACAGAGGATATCTCGACACAAGAAATCGTCGTCCCATGGCTTACCTTACTCTTCATCTCACTCTAATTTGAAAACAGAAGGTGATGACGAGGCTGACGAGGCATCCTTTTCTTTACGTCGTCGGAAAACAACCGCTGCTAATCAGAAATATGCAAGCCAGCCTTCAACAAACCCTTATATCAATCCCGAAGGAGTAGAATATCCTGAGCAAGCATTTCAAACCAATGAGCAACCAATTCCGACCGACTTTTTTGAGGAAGCGAGAAGGAACTCATCAAATCCTACTTCATCATCAAACCCAAATATGCCTGACACTGAAGAAAGGTCCGACATTCCGTCTTTTGAAACACCTAGAAGGACAAGCAGTGCAAAGAGTGATTGGAGTTCACGCGATTTTCAACCGCCGATGTTCTCGACTAAAAATCCATACTTGAAACAACTTTCCCCTGAACAGCATGGAAACAGCATGTTACATAATGATCAAGATAGTTTGTTGGATCCCATTGAATCTGAACAATTTTCGATCCAAGACAACGATGATTTGAAAAAAATTTTCGATGATGAGCTACAGAAAACCCGTTCATATTCAAATTCGGGACGAGCCAGTGCTATAAATGATGTCTCTCAAACGGCCCCTCCGAATTATCTTGATAAAGAAATAGAACTTGACAACTTCAGCTCTCTATCCAGACAGGATAGCTCTCATTCCGGCACCTCTCACCAGGAACGGTAAAGTTTTCAAAAAGCTCGAATTTTGGTGTATGCTTCTATGATTTTCTGAATTTTAATACAACCATGCTTAGAATTTTCTTGATGGCTTATGTTTTATGCAATATCTACACTCAGTACTAAAAATGTAATATCACTGATTTATGCTATTATTTGTTTATTGAAACTGTGGAATCTTGAATATACTTGACTACCAACATTCATATGGTGATAGAATAAAGATGCGGTAAGTAATAATTTATATTATCCAAGTTTTTTTTGTGTTTCCGATAAAATTTAGGTCACTACGCTTGGGTGATAACATACCATAGTTGTTTTTTTGTTGTTCAGACATCATTTGTTTTTCCTAAACACTAGGAATATAAAGATTCAACGATATGTAATAAGTAAACAAACAATGTTTTAGTCAGAACAAACTATCTGTTTAATGCAATGAAAGTTATAAAAAGAGACAAGAGATTTTTTCATAAGAAAAACGAAACAATAATTTCATGCTCTACAGTGAATTATGCAGCCAAGGAAGTCATCTACGAACTTACGTCTTCACCTAAATTGAAGTCGTCAGACGTGGCACTGACTTTTGAATTTGATTCTCCAATATTCTTTCAAGAGTCTGAGTTGAAAGGACTCATACATTTAGCTGTAAAACCCAAAGAGCAATCGGTTGATTTCATACGAATCGAAGTTCAGGTTCTTGGGATCAGCCAGTGTAAACAAGGTCATCCAACGGTATTTTTTTGTACAGGAAAGAGTATAATGGATCGAAAGTACACAGTTCCAAACGAATTGGCAGAGTACGCAATGAACACAACAGGCGATTATTCAATTGCTATTCAGCACACTCAAGGAATACCAGTAGCTTTTGAAATAGACCTTTACGGACAAGCGGGAGGTCCTGGAAGGCAAAGCACTCCACACTTCAAAGTAAACTATTATATTTATGCGTACGTACTTTTCGGGCCTGAGATAAATGAAGAAGACTAACCAGAAAAGCAATGCGATTTACCAATTTGGGGATAAAGTAAAAAAGGTAAGAGAATGTCAAGAGATCAACGTTCTTCCTAAGATGCTTTCATCAAGTTTCTTGTTATCACCCCCATTATTGTGTGTCAGCAAACCAAAACCAAAAATAGGATTTTGCAAGCAAAATACTGCAAACCGTCTTACAGTCAGGCTTCCGAGATCGCAATGGCTAGGAGGAGAGTCAATTATTGCATATGTTAAAATGGAAAATTATGGCGACTACGAAATCAAACATTTGAATCTGTCGCTCTTCAAACGTATTACTATATTTCGAGGACCATTGGGAAAAAAAGATCAACCGGACGCATTATCTCGAGTAAAAAAGCGTAATTCTATCCGTAAAGAAATTTGGATATGTGTACAAAAGGAAGAGATCCACGACAAAAGAAAGAGCGGCTACTGTAATTGGCAAGAAATTAGTACGCTGGGAACACATACGATGGAATGTCAAATTCGGGTTCCACAAAAAGAAGTAACCATAAATGTTGGATCAGACTTTCAGGTAGAATACGTACTACAAGTTTTGGTTGGGTCTAAATGGAGGTAAGCAAGCTAATGTTCCACAAGAAAAAATTAAGAGGGAATTTGAAAAATAATTTAAGGAAGCATAAAGAAATTAACATTATTAGGACATTAAATTGCATAAAAATGCCGATCCAAATTATTCCAGCGTGTGCTCCGCCTGCGGGACAAGACGCTAGTTTTGTGGATGCAGCAATATACAATTCGGAAGATGAGTCTATTGTATTGCCACAAAATCCTCCAAGTGAATTCCATCGGGTATCTTACGAACCTCACCCAACGGCGGAGCATGTGAGTACACACGACTATGTGTTTTTCGGTTAAAGAGGAAGAAAATAAGAGCTATATTGAAGGGATGATATGTTGTTAGGATATAAAGCAAGAATCATTTAGTACGATTTTTTACAGACTCCAGCATTGGATCATTTATCTTTATTACTGAGATTCCCGCATCGTCAAACTCACGCAAGGTAATTTGACCGGCTTCTGCAGTAGACATGAAGATTCCATCATTTATAACATATGTACTATAATGTTCCCTTGCATGAAGAGCTGTATCACGAACGCATATATCACCAGCAACGCCAACCACAAACACATGAGTAATGTTACGGTCGTCGAGAATTTTCTTTAGACCATTGTCCCTTCCGATAACATCGTAAAACCCAGAATAGGACTCTACAAGGGTATCCATTCCTTTTGGAAGGATGTAATCTACCTTGTCCATATTCAGGTCTGGATGAAATTCGGCGCCTACAGTGCCATTCACACAGTGAGTTGACCATAATTGTTGTCTGTATGTTTTTCCGTAAGCATGAACATCGATGACGGTTCCTTTGGGTATCACAGTAGGTCCATGCGAGGCACGAAACGATACATGATCAGCAGGATGTAAATCTTTTGTGGCAACGATATAGTCCCATTTGTAACTTCCGTCCAAAAGTTGATTGATGAAAGGAAGGATCTTGGTAGCACCAGGAATGTGGCCGGTGAAGCCTGGTGTAATAAAATCGTTTTGCACGTCTACGATAATAAGAGCAGGATGGAAAGCCATTATTTTTCTAAAAAAAGATGAAAGCAATTCAATAAAATCAAGAAAAACTGAAGAAAACCACAATCAACAAGACTGAAGAATATCAATTGATTTTTCGAATTCAATAAAAAATGTTTTTTTTTTCTAAAGGTAGTACAAAGCAAACCAAACAAGGTAGAAAGCAGAAAATATCAAAAGTAAAATATTGGTAGAAGCGTAAGAGAAGGATCCAGTTTATAAGGACACGTTAAAGAATTTCTAGACGTATGGATTACGTATCAATGGCAAGATGGTTCGGTTGAACAGAAACGAAAAAAAAAGAAACACTGACAGTTGTGTACGAAAATTCGCGTCAATGTGCAATCAGCTCACGAATGGAAAGATCGATCTGGAGAGCATGGCGAATGTCATTCATGCGAAAGTCGACGAGGAACAAGATCCTTTTCATGGAGAGAGAAGCAAGCTGGCAAACCTGAAGAGAAGAATTCGTAACTGAAAAGAAACGGATGACCCGCGAGTAAAAGCAATAGAATTGTCTCCTTGACTTGCCTTTCTGTGGACTCGAAAGCAGGCAGAGGATGCCTTGCTTAGGTGTTCCTAAAAGTTATGATGTTTCTGCATCTATCATTCAAAGTGTGTAAATTTGAAGACTCGGTGTGAAAAGTTTCATAGAAGGATTCTACATGGAAAGGGGAGACTCATTCCTTGCACTCGTTGGATTACTAGTTGTGAACGAGAAGGAAACCGCGAATTGGATGATCCAGTATGATGGAATCCTATCCTATATGATTGCCATCGTATGCTGACCAAACTCCATAATGAAAAATGAAGCATAGAAAGAATTGACAACCGACAATCTACAATCTACAATCTACAAACCAACAGTCATGCGACTCTTTCACAAGCTTACATTAGAGAGCAACAAAAATATCTACAGTCCTTCAGCCTAGCTCCTGTTTCTTCTTCTTCTATCAAACAGGAATAGAATGAACCGAACCCAGGTTTGAATTTTCTCTTAGACTCTTGAACCAGCTCTGCTAGTCCTTTTCGACAAGTTTCCATCTTGAAACCATTAGTTTCCTGTCATTCACATCCTCAAGCCTTTTGTTTTGTTTTCTGATTTGTTTATTTACATACATACATACATACATAAATATAAATCAAAATACAGCTTTTCTTTAAGCGAAGGCCTTGTTACCCAACTAAAATGTTTGTTTACGTTACTTCGTTTCGAAGTAAATATTTTCAGAGTTATTCACACTCGTTGGGGATAGAAGCTACTCCTACCAAAAGGAAAGCGAAGTCATCCCAGGGTCCTCCCTCATAACGTTTTCCCTTTACCATAATTTCGCTTTTTGGGAAACAGCCCTCCAAATACAGTTTCTTTATAAATATTGTATATTGTAGTGTAACAAATCGGCATTCACAAGGCTCTTGAAAAGTATTGAGCAGATTGACATAGTTTCTGTGAATATAATCAGCAGATTTGCGACCCCCAAAAAATCCGCTTAAATCACATTCATTTTTTGAGCATCCTTCCATTCCTTTTCTTTCTTTCCTCTCCTATACGGTTTTGCGAATCAAAACCATTGGAATTATTTACTAGGTTTTTGGTTCATACTCTTCCGTGGAACAAAACTACCATCGTATTTTGCTAGCAAATATGGCTGCAGTTTCAAGCGACAACCGACAAGTTATCCAAACGACTTGGTCCAAGGTTTTCGCAGAAATCGAACAACCCGAGTTCAAATCTGCTTTCGAATCCGAAGATCAAGTGTACACCAGTTTTTTTGAACAGTGTGCCTTTGACGATTTTGACTTGACCCTTCTTCGTTTCTTAAAAGCCCGGAAGTTCAATGTCAACGATGCTGCCAGTATGCTAACCAATGCTATTCGTTGGAGACATCAAGTCGATTTACGTGGCGTTATGTTGCGCGGTGAAAAAGAATTAAATCAAGACTATGTCAAAGCTTCCATGTACTTTATTTGGGGTCAAGATAGATCTGGACGGCCAATCGTTTTCTTAAACCTTCACAACTTCATTCCTCCTAAAGACGCAAAAAACATGGACGAACTGAAGGCTCTTATCCTTTATGCCATGGAAAACGCTCGCTTATTTTTGGACTCTGAACAAAATCCTTCCAAAGGCGTTTTGGGCTTAGTCGACTTAACCTATTTCTCTAGGAAAAACATCGACTTGGAATTTGCCAAGGTTTTCGCTGAGACCTTTCAAAACTATTATCCAGAAATTTTGGGTCAGGCTTTGGTTGTCGGTTCTGGTTTTCGAATGGCATTGTTTGAGGGCGTTTGGAGTATTGGCAAGTACTTTTTAGACCCAGAAGTGCGCAAAAAAATTGTTTTCTGTAAGCCCTATCAAGTCAAAGATTACCTTGACAATAAATATATTCCGCATTCTATGCAAGGCCAATTTGATGAAACAAAAATTTACGATAATGCACCACCAGAGCCTGCTGGTACTGGCAGCAAAGAGCAGCTTGCCGCTTTGGATGCAAAATACATCGAAGCTTCTAAAGAGTTTATCAGCCTTACAAGAGAATGGCTTTACTCTTCAGGCAAGCCCAACGAGAAAGATCTTGAAGAAAAACGTATGCAAGTCAAGTCAAAGTGCAAGCAACTTTGGCGTGAGGGTCTCTCCCTCCGTCCTCCCAACATTTATCAGCGACTTGGTCTCATTGATCCTAAGGGTAAAGTCGACTGGTCAAAGGTTTAAGATTGCTACCAATTCCCTCCATCTATTCGGCTATACCAGCTCTTTTTAAAGTCCATATCCTTTTGGATTCCCTCGCCGACGAACATTCGTGTGCCTTCTTACATCCTACTTAAAGCTTCTACAAATGTATTACTAAGAATTGTGAAAAAGGAAATCTTGCATATTATCTTTCCGTACAACCAGTTCCGCCAGCGATTTGATTTCAAATAATGCACTTATTTTCTATTTATACCCAAAGCAAACAAAAAAAACCCAAGGTAAACGAGCATGCTGGTTTAAGAAATTTTATTACTGTAAAATTGATAACAAAGAGGAGATATACAACATTATAGCTTTCTTTTTTAATCATGGATGAAAATGAGTGGTATTTAATCACCAGATGATGAGTTGTCGGGTTCTATCCTTTCAGAGTCTTTCCATACTTTAAACATGTGGCTTCCTAAAGTTAAGATAAAAATTAAAGGTAGATGTAGCAAACTTGCAAAAAATAATGATCGGGCATTCGTTTTATAAGGGTTTCTGTAAAATTGCCAAGCTTTTGCAATTAAATATAGATTGGCTGCTGAAGCACCGACCATATAGGAAGGATTGACGATTCCAGACCAAACAAATCCGTAACTTAATGGAAGAAACAGCAAAGAATAACGTAAAGCAACTCGAGCATTCAACGCAGGTCTTTTCCACGATGCCATTTGGTAACCACACCGCTTATAATCATCAGCAACCATAGTAGAAAAGGCATTGAAGTGTGGAAATTGCCAAGCAAAGAGAATAGCGGCTGTAAAGAATGCACCAGCATGGGAAAGATCACCCCCAGAGCAAGCTGCCCACCCCATTAACGGAGGCAACGCACCTACAATTGATCCGACCCATGTATTGAGGATTGAAATACGCTTTAAAGGTGTATAGACCCCCATATAGAGTACTATATTCGCCAAACCTAGCCAACCGACTGTTGGATTTACAAGAAAAGACATCGAAGACCCCAATATTCCTGTGGTAGAAGCAAACAACCAGCCATATTCAGGACGGACAGCACCACGAGGTATTGGACGCCCCCGGGTACGTGCCATCTGACAGTCAAGAGTTGGCTCCATACACTGGTTAAACGCGTTCGCACTTACACTGCAAAGAGCAGTACCCATAGTTAACCACACAAGAGTACCGAAGGAAAGACCGGGATATGGAGCCAAGGCATAAGAAGACATAGTTGTTAAAACAACCAAAATAGTTAGTCTTGGTTTTCCAAGTTCTAGCAGAGCACTTGGCTTGGGGAAGCGAGGAGCCGATTGAATACGCTTCTGTAAAAAGTTCAGAACTTGGGGATCAGGTGAGCTCGGAGGAGAAAAGGGTACAGAATTGTATCTATAATTCTTTTTAAAGAAAAAAGATCGGCTTAAAGGTCTTATAGGGACTACATTTTGACTAAAGAACCTTCTCCAGCTCGACCGCGCAGAAAAGCATGATTTGTACGGCCAATGGCTGAATGAATTCAACATAAATACAAAAAAGATTCAATTTTCTTTTTAAATAAATCCAATTTATGCGGTTTGTCTCCTACCTCATAGCAGTTGGAGAATGTTGAAAAGTAAAGGTGTTTAGTAGATGGAGAAATGAGGGAGATTTGGTAGCTAACTGAAAGTAAATCTGCAGCAGCAGTTGAAGAGGTGATAATTCCATAATTATTCTGAAAATTTAAGAAACCTGAAAGAGGGAATTATTATTCTGAGTAGTAGATGAATTTTTTAAGCACCCATTTGCCAAATCTATATTTCTAAAAACAAGTTGCTTAAAAGGAAGAAGAGATACCTGAAGCTTAAGAAAGATTAGCAAGATTTAATTTATAGATTTACGAATTTCTTTTAGGAACTAATGCAACAAACTATGTTTGGCGGATTTGAAAATGGATGTTATGCTCACCGTATACAACTACTTGAAGCTATTACACGCAACATAATAAGTGAACAACTAAGAAATTCATGATACGTTTGATGTAGACGACCCAAGTTTCATTGTCTCCGGCATTCCAGTACTCGACCTATTTACCATGAAAAGTATAAAGTTTGCCATTCACCTAAATTCAAAGGCTTCACAAAGCACGTATTTGTTTCAATTGCGAACCAAAGGCTCATGCATCCTTTCCATCATTGCAGATGTTTTCAAACTGGCTCATTTTGATCGACTTCACTGACGTGGAAAAACAAACACAATGGGTTTATGCGTCCCTTGCTTACCACGTTACTCTACAAGCAACAACTTTACTGAGTCTTTGCTTACTGTATGTTGCCTCTACAAATTCTTACAAGTCACTCACTTTTGAGCATAATGTTAAGCAAAAATTTTTTAAACCATTCTCCTACAACAAATAAAGCCGTCCTGATTAGATGAAAGTATCATAAGGAGCAGGGTGAAGAGTGATGGGCTTGTTTTGCTCAGTAGCAACAAAGTGGGCCTTGACGGGAGGAGTAGGTTGACGACGGAGTTGGACAGTCTTACCTTCAGTCTTAGCCTCCTTACGCTTTTGCTCGTTGAGCTTGACACGGTTCAAGAAATCTTGACGGCACTTAGAGTGCTTAACGTGCTCAATACGGACGTTGACGCGCTTCTCCATGTAACGGTTGCCAACAATCTTGTAGATCAAGACACCGACGGAAGATTGAGTAACGTTGTAAACGATACCGGTCTTACCATGGTAGTACTTGTGAGGCATACCCTTTTGGACGGCACCATTTGCTTTAATGTCGACAATGTCACCAACCTTGTAGGTCTTCAAGTAGGTGGACAAACGAATTTGACCATGCTCTCTGAATCCACGTTGGAAAGTGTAACGGGTACGAGCTCTGAGACCGAATGAGTGAGGCATGTTGCGTCCTGTTGGAGGAAAATTATGGGTTGGTAATTTCCACCTTGTCTACCGGAAATGTTTGGTACCAAAAAAGCAGTCACGAACCAAACCAAAGTTTTGTGTGCGAAAATAGCATGTTGCCCAAATAGACTTGAAAAATAAAAACAAAACCATTAGAAAAAAGTTTTATATTTTTGAAAAATAATATTTTTCTCTTCATGTGAAATTTTTTCGTTTCTTCTTCCAAGGGCCGAGAGGTTTATAATAATACCTTTACAATAGAATAAGATATTATATTATAGCAAATCACTCGTAAGGGTACAACTTATAGCAATGAAAACTGAAGACTGATTTACAGGATAGGAAGCTAAATGAATGAATTACTGAAACAAAATCTTGAACTTTAAAAAATAAACAAATTAAATTGTAACCAGAACCACCGTATCCTTTACATTAGATTATACACTAAATTTCCAATTCCATGATTAAAATTCCATTACAAAAGGATTCCCTTTCATTTCTTGTTAGTTTGCAGAGTTTTTACTTTAACATGTGTAAACGATCAGGATGAATACCGGTCTGCACACCTTCTTGAACGATGGCATCTTTAGAACCTCTAACTTCCCTTGCCTTCTTCTCTTCGTTGGCAACACGCTCCCTGCGTTCTTCAGTCCATTTTTTATTTTTCTCCTTTATTTTATTCATCCGAGACTCAGTTTTTCCTCCTCCACCAGCAGTCAATTCAATGTTAATCTTTCGATCTTTATACATTGTGTGGTGAAACTTTAGGGCCTTGGATGCTACTTCGTGATGAGGATTAATAAATTCCACGAATGCATAACCCCGTTGTCGACCTGTTCCCTTCTCTGTAGGAATTCGTACTCGAGGCATCTGTCCAGCTCGTTTAAAATGTTCTTGCAATGTTTCTACGTCCGAGTCCTTTGGCAGATTACCAACAAACAAAATAACCCGCTTTTCCTTCTTGTCTGATTTTTGCTTTTTGGGTTTTTCTTTGGTCGACTCCGACTCTTCTTCTAATGAACGCTTCTTCTCTTTCTTATCCTTTTCGTTCGTCTTGGCTTCAGAGACCTTAGGTGCCTCTTCATCTTGGGCTTTCTTGTTCAATTTTTGCTCTTGAGCACGAGCACGATCTTCTACCTCTTTTTCATGATCTTCGAGTGTTTTTGATTTTTTGGAAAACTTTTTTGATCGATACTCTAAAGATTTTAACTTCTTTTTAGGTACTTTTGTTGACATGGTTCCTGTAAAAAATCAGTTTCTCTTATTTTCAAATTGACCTAGTCCAATTTCAGTGTGTTAATTCTCGCTAAGCACAATAACGAGATAAAGAGCAACCATGCAAAACGAAAAACAAAAAACTATAGAATAAGAATGCTAAAAGTAAATTAAGTTTTGCTTTTTAATTGAAGAGTCATGTATTTTACAAATCATCTTCGAGGATAGTAACGTTCTCTGCGCTGGTTGGTTTCTCTCTCTTTAAACCTGGTTGGGAGGCATCATCCTCTTTCGAGGCGGCCTGTCGATTAGAAATAGAATCCAACGAACCGTTGGATGGAAAAGACGGTCCTGCCGGCCGTTTCCTCTTTGCCGTACCATCTCCATATTTTTCCAGAATACTTTGTTCAATTTGTTTTTGATTAGCAGCTTTCGACTGGCGATTCTTTCGATACTCCATCTCACCGGCTGTTGGATTGGCCACTACATGCATATGATTGCCACCTTTTTCAGCTTCCCATGCAAACGTCTGCAGTTTTTCAAAGTCGTCCTTATCTCCTCCGGAAGCTTTCGTGAAACCAGATCCATTTATGGAATCGCTTAATAGATGAGACCCAGTGGTGTCGCGCATAGACCTCGATTTAGGTTCGTACTGAAGACCTTTATTGTCGGTACGTAAATAACCAACTACATCTTCACGCATACGCAAACTCGGAGTTGTTACGCCAGAGTTTGTTCCACCATTGGATTCTTCCTCTTTTGTAGATGAAGGTGTATTTTTTCCGGATTCACTAATCTCTTCCGTTTGATTTTCTGTAGTGTTGTGTTTCTTTTGTAAAGCGTCGATCTTTTCATATCGGTCAATCACCTTTTTATAATCACTAGCGTCAAAACCATTCCATCGGTCACGTTTGGCGTCCCAGCTGACATCAACGTCTTGAATAAGTTCGTCTGCTTTAATGTCTTTTCCAGTCCACCGGGCACCGCGCTTCCGTGGTCGCTCCATGCAATCTTTAAGTTTGTGACTCATGGCACCACAGTTCTCACAGGCGCCTTTCCTGTATTTAGTCGCAGCAGGTCCAGCTCTTTTACCACGGACGTACCACGATTCCTCGACAGAAGAACGTCCACCACTAGGTGGTTCTTTCTTTCCTAGACGTTGATGTGCCAACCTTTCTACAGCTTGTTCGTCTTGCGCATACCATGGAGCTGTCGAAATGAATTTGGGTATATATGGATTGTCTGCACCTGGATTATCCATTGGCCTACTGCGTCGGTTTTGTACCTTTAACTCCCGCATGGAAGGTCCAATGTCGGTCGACATAAAATTATTATCATTCGAATAATCATAATTGGATTGAAATGTGTTGTTCATATAAGACATGATGAATGTCTAAATAAATTAAGTAATGGGTACCTGCTTCGTAATGATTCGTTTCCAGTCTAATTAGTCAGGCAATCCTGTTTGCTCAATGAACATATAAGTGCTTGAACGTTGTATCACTTTGAAACTCTTTACGAATCAGTAAGATATTAATAAAAAAATTACAAACGAAAGCGATTGTATCCCTCAATGGCCCGACTTTCCTTTTTAACTTTTGGTGTATGCTTTTGCTAGGTACTAAATACCTTACATATAACACATTATACTAGTGGCACTATACGTTCTTGCCTGATACAACGCAGGTCGAAAAGGTTTTATCTAATAGAATTTGATCCATAAGAAAAATAAAAAAAAGACTAAGAAATTAGACAAATCAAGTATTCTTAATTCACTTCAAAATACGCCCCAGGCCTGTCCTAAAAGAGCACACGCAAATATTCGTTAAACACAATTAGGTCGCTTTACGACTACATAAAATATATATAAGGATATGTAGCATGGGTTATCGACCGCGCTTGAAGCGAGGCAAAAACGCGGATGAAATACTGTAGACACCGTAAAAACCTTTGTCCAATATAAACCCTCGTCGTCCTTTTCACTTGGAAAAAAGCAAAGGGTTCACAAGATGTCCGATTCACCATCCTCGAATGTATCTGGTATTGATAATGGAGTAATTACTCCCGCTGGCGGCGAGCCTTCTCAACAAGATGTGAAACCATCGACCGAACACATTAACCTCAAGGTTGTAGGACAGGTAAGAGAAATATTGAATATACAGAGATGAGCTACTATGTTTCTTTCGTGAAGAACGCATACACCTCTGTGGTGATTATTTTAGCCTTGTTTTAAAATTCTTAAAGTCAAACGAACATAATAATGGACGCTAACTCATTTATCGGTGTAGGACAACAATGAGGTGTTTTTTAAAATTAAGAAAACCACAGAGTTTAGTAAACTTATGAAAATTTATTGTGCTCGTCAAGGTAAAACCATGAACAGTTTGCGTTTCTTGGTTGATGGTGAGCGGATTCGACCTGATCAAACTCCAGCGGAGGTATGCAAAAACGGTATAGCTTTTGATTATGAGTCTAACATTCTACAGCTTGATATGGAAGATGGTGACCAAATTGAAGCAGTTCTTGAACAACTTGGTGGCAGCAACTAAGTCGAAACACCGAAGCAGCACTGATCATAACCTTTGCTTGGTCGTGACGAAAATATAAATAACTGGGATGAGATGATCCGGCCTTTTTACATACTACGGTGCATTGATCTGGGTTTCGCAAGGTCATATATGATAATGCACCCATGCTCTAAGGAAGAATTGTTTAATAAAATGACGATTTTAGATTCTTTACATTTTTGTTTCAACCACAATATGAATTATACTTGCAAATTAATAAGTACGAATTCTTTTTGCAAATATATGCATTGGTTCAATTTCTGGCCAAGAGATCGATTTGACTTTGGTAAAGCTGGCGCATCTCTTTTATATCTAATTCGAGTTCAAAGACACGGTCGCCTCGTTTCCTTAAAATACTTTGGGCTTCTGTGTGCTGTTTTTGAAGAATGCTGTATTGCTCACGTAGCTCAGTAAGTTCTCGTTCTGAGGTATCTTTCGTTTCTTTATCCACATACGAATTTACTATTTCTTGACGCGCTTGGTCGCGTTGATTTATAAGCTGTACAACCTGCTGTTTCGTAGTCTGTAATTCCGCCTCTAAGCGGCGAATCGTTGACGATAGTTGTTCCAGAAGACTCATATCTGGACCAGTGTTGCTAATCGGTTTTTCAGCAGTACTTGGCGTATACGAAAGAGAAGATAAAGTATCAAAGTCATGTGAGGCTGACATAGGAGACATAACCATGCTATTCATGGAAGTAAACCTTGATGAGGTCTGTCTTCCCATTCTCTTCCCTTCTGACGCTGTCCGCGGCAGTCGAGGTGCTTTTGGTTCTGTGGGTGAAATCGCAAGCGTATTCAAGTAATTTTCCAAAACTTCTTGCTTGGTAACTTCTGAATCTTGACTAAAGTCATCTTCTGAGTACACCCCGTTTTCTTCATTGTAGTTCTCCCCCTTCAGCTTTAAGGGCGGTGGTCGATTTGAGCTTGATGAGCTTGTATGCATATCTGAACCGGAATCAACATTCTGCTCATACTTATCGATGGCATTTATGTTATTTGCCAAATTGGGTTTAGAGGCATTCGTAGGAGTATGTTCATTATCATCATTATTGTTAGCATAAAATTCAACATTGTCATTGACATTTTTTGTATCAAGGGTATCAATTGTATTCGGGAATGTCTTAGCGAGTGCTGCAACTGCATTGGATTCTAATGGTTCTTGTAATAGTTGAGTTTTTGCATGATATTCTTGTCGAATATCAGTATTAAACTTCAATAACTTTTCGATTTCGTCCTTTTGGGATTCCAATTGTTTTTTGTAATCTTCTTCTCTCTGTGTAAACTCAGAAACCATATTACTGGCAGCTTTATAATTTTCCTGAGCGACTTGAGTATGCTGAGTGAATATACGACATTGTCCACTCAAATGTGCTATTTCAGCTTTGAGTTTCTCTTCAGAACGAAGCCATTGGTTTTTTTGAATAGACTGTTGAGTCGATAACGTCTCAACTTGACGAGTCAAACGAACAACTTCCATACTATCGACTGTAGCTTCTTCAACCTTTCGCTTTAGTAACTCATTTTCTTTTTCAAGAAGAGTAATTCGATTTTCATAATCTTTTTTTACAGATTCCAGCCGTTCTTGAACGCTTATTTCCGAATTGTCAGTTGTACTGGACTTCTCTGTTGGCTTTCCGTCTTCCAGTTTCTTCAATTTGGATTCGGTTTCATCCAAATTTTTCCTTAAAGTTTTTACTGTATTACTCAACTTTAATTCATGTTTGGATAGAGCTTGTCCCTCTTCAACCAACTTCCGAATAACATCGTCCTTTGATTTTGGTGCATTAGGACTTCCTCCTTCATGACTTGGTACTTCTAAGACTTTGTCAAGACTTGATTCGACGTTTGTCAATGTCTTTTTGAAAAAATCTCCCCATCTTGAGCCTTCCATAATGGAATTTAGTCTTGGGAGACCTCAATTGGCTCTAGGAAAAAGAATGAAAGGTTCCTTGTCAACAACGAGAACTCGTTGGAATTGGCAACCAAAGCAACTACATATTTAAACATTATATTTAATATCTTTTAAGAATAATACCTTTTTACTAATTTCAGGTGTTTACTGCATTGACTAACTAGATTCGTAAATAGTCTCAAAACCCTACAGCGTAGTTGAGATTTTTAAAACTATTACCGGAAGTGCTCTATAGCATTAAAGGTTGGTAAATTAATATTCATCAGCATCACAAATACATTGGTTCGTTTTCATTATATGTTAAACGGCGGCATGTGGCTCTTTTATAAGCTCTTTTTCAGCTTCCGAGTCTCTGTCCACGACCCTTAAAAGCAGCTGAAGATTTCTTAACTGTAGAACTGGGCGCAAAAGAAGAAAACCCTGTAAATGGTTGATGAGAATCTAGCTTAGAAACAAGGAAACCAGCTAGCAAACCAAACCCAGATTCAATTAAGGCAGCTGGGCCGCCCATTAAAAAGCTCATACCAAGTAAGGAATAGGGCAAATATTTTCCTGGAAGCTGGAATAAGAAAAACACTTGCACTTTCTGATGGGCATTGTACAAAGACCATGTATATGCCATCGCACAAGAAAGAGAAGAGAAGAGAGCTGAACCTATTCCAGAAAACAAGCTAAATACCTTAATTAAAGATGTTAGTAAGATGCTAAACAGCAGACTGACTCTGTCATATGCTTACGTCTATGACGAGAACTATTTTTAATAAATAGTACAAGTAGCTCTTTGTATTTCTTTGATGTACATGGCTTTCAAGAAACGATCCATGCTGGTAAACTAAAGTAATCCCCGTTAGCAACAAATTCAAAAAAATAATCCCAGGGAGCTGGTAAACGTACAGAAAAACAAATTAAAAATAAAACTAAGCCCGCTTCCGATAAAGAAAAAGTTACTGATGAGTCTATAAACCTCACGCTTCTTAAATACAGAATCGAAGTCTAAAACATATGTATGCGGTGATAAAAGTTGACACAAATACAGCACTGTAATTGTAGACATGGTATACATTCCATATCTGGTCACTGGAGGGATTCTTTCTAGAAGCTGTTGGACCTGATTTGTAAATTCGGATGCCATTTTTGAATTGTTGGTTCACGAGTAAATAGAGCGTTCGTTGAACTTGGTTATCATCTGAGTTACAAGCAGTCGATGGATACAATTTATTACGAAAAATTCAAATACTATTAATCAATCGATCTCTTTCATAACTAAAACACAAACAATTCTCTTTCCTTCTAATACTCCACATTACACATGTCATACAGAACATTATACTCGATTTTTCTAACCAATATACTAACATAAATTATCATTACAACACTCAGTAACTACTATACATTAAGTTAAAGAATAAATATGAATCCCAAGCACCACTTGCAAACAACGAACAATTTAAAGCCCTAGGTAGACACATGTTTTCGCTTCTCTCGTGCAGTCTCTTGCATGATAATTTCCTCCATTGCTGAACGAGGACGTTTGGAATTGTTATCTTTTTTGGGAGTATTTTCAGGTGACTCTGGTGTCTTTTTTTGAAATTTGTTCAACGTAGCAAACACGTTCTTCGACCTTGGCTTAGAAGGCACTGAAAAGAGTGGTTTAGACGATGGAATTGTAGGAGCCTTTAAATTGGGAGCAACAGAAGAGGAGCCACTGCTTAAAGAGGGCTTTTCATTCGTCGATGGATGAGTTGAAGACAACTGCAAATGAACGCCTTGATTTTCAGGTCGCTGTAGTTCATGACTTACGGGCTGCTTCTCTTCTTCTTCATGTTGCCTAGTGTAAGCTTCCTTTGCTCTTTGAATTTGTTCATTTAGTAACCGTAAATGAGTCTCTCCCTCTGATTTTTCTTGGAGTTCTCTTTTACGGTTCGCTTCAGATCGACGAAGGGATTCAGGGTTCTTATCAATGTAAGAAATAAAAAAGCCCTTTTCCGTTTCTTCCACACGGCAAATGCTCTGCCGGCCCAAAAACTTGCAGAACTCTGACAGAGTATGCCAGCGAGTCGCGTTCATATGCACGTGATTCTTATCTCGAATGTATTCTTGATAAAATTTATTAAATTGAACTTTCTTTTCCCCGTGAGCCGTTCGAAGGAGCGAAACGAAATCCTGCAAAAATTGATTGGAAAAATCTTGGATGTGTTTACCAGGATTCTCAGCAATGAGAGACATTCTTCGGATATGTCCTTCACTTTGCGTATGGCATTTGAATCCATTTTCATCTCTCATTTGTTTCTGGCAAGCAGTACAATACCAGCGTAAACGCTGCAATCCTTTGCTCTTTAAAGCGTTTGATATGGCCTTTGGAGTACCAGCTTCAGCTCGTCCCATGATAGTTTTTAAGGCTTTAAATACTTAGATTTTAATGATGAACCTTGTTGTAAATCAATTACTGGCAAAACAACTTCTTGAGCGTATAAAACAAAGAATCCTTAATTGTCGGCTTTATTCTGTTAAAAAAAGCCCACTAAATTTTTTTTATGCGTTTTCAAATCCCTAAAGTATTTATGAATAGCCAAATTACTCCTTGTTGTCACAAGTGAGAAGAATGGCAAGTGGTAACTAATGTGCTTGGAATTCGAGAAGTTGATTTTTCTCACCAACGAAGTGCATTTATCTAAAACCAGCGTTGCATTACAAGATCCCCGACATTTTTAACTACTAGTATTTACTTCTATTATTTAAATCGTGTGCTTTAGTTTTTCGGCTTGTCAGTCATAGCACCTGCACTTTTTCTATATTCATCTGATTTACACACCAAAATCGTTGCCCGACTCTCTGTTTTCTTTGATTTCCTGGTTAAAACTTATTTTGGAAATTACATAAGCAGATTGCTTTATAAACGAACGAACAGTTTTGTTCTTACTTCTATACCCAATAGCTGGGCAAAAGTATATTGTTGAACTAGTCGATTACTTTATTGAGCTTTGCCATTTAATTGAGCCTTTGATTAAATTCCTTTTGAGAGTTACTATAGCTGGTAATGTCTCAAAGGTCTAGTGGATGAATTCGGTTTTTTATCTCTTAGATACAAGTTTGCATCCTTCCTATAACGTTTTTGCTCATATTTTCCAAAATGACTGGAATATTTCATACTATTCGTGATCCTACATTTCCTGGACATACGCCAACGTTCAGTAATGTATCTAGCGAAATCCCCATAGTGATTGACAATGGTAAGTCATAGGAGCTTCATGTGTGCAATTGAAAAGACCCCTTTGATTATTCTTTTAGAAAGAAAGTATCAGTTTGGACGAACCTTTTTCCGAAGAAATGGGACATCATTTGCCCTCAATTGTTAAACATTTCATTATTGATTGATACTAAAACAGTTTATAGGATCCTGGCAACTTCGTGCTGGATGGGGTGGAGAAAAGGAACCTCGGCTGCAATTCGACAATCTCATGTCTAGATACAGAGACAGAAAGCTTTCCAGAACTTCCACACTTGTGGGAAACGATACTTTGATTGAAGTTGGTGCCCGTTCGATAGCACGATCCCCTTTTGAGCAAAATGTTATCAATAATTGGGACGTTATGGAAAGTGTACTTGATTACACTTTTTTGAAACTTGGAATTGAACATCAAGATCATCCTGTTTGTATGACTGAACCTTTCATGAACCCGGCATATAGCCGCTCCACAATGACTGAGCTACTATTTGAGTTATATCAAGTTCCTTCGGTTGCATATGGTGTCGACGGCCTTTTTTCCTTTTATCATAATGCTGGTAAAGACTCTAGTGGTGTAGCTCTAAACCTCGGGCATTCAACTTCTCATGTTTTACCTATCTTGGACGGCCAGAAACTTGCTCATGAAGCCAAACGTGTCTCATGGGGTGGTGCTTCCTCATCATCCTACTTGCTCCGTCTTTTCCAAATGAAATATCCATTTTTCCCAATAAAGATGCTTCCTTCTCAAGCTCAATTATTAATGCATGATTATTGCCATATATCTCCGGATTATAATGCCGAGGTCTCTCGTGTACTGGACAAGGACGTTCTGTCTCGAGAGGACGTTGTTTTGCAATTTCCTTACGCGGAAGCAGTAGCTCAAGAAAAATCTCAGGAGGAACTTAACCAAATTGCTGAAAGAAAGAGAGAAAGTGGACGACGACTCCAAGCGCAAGCTGCAATTAAAAGAAAGGAAAAAGCTGCTGAGCGGGAGAAAGAACTCAATACGCTTCGGCGCTTACAAGAGCAAAGCAGTGTCCTTTCAAAACGAGACTATCAAAAGGTGTTACAAGAAGCTGGGTTTTCCGATGAAGCTCAGTTGAAGGCTCAATTGAAGAACGTGCAGTCTAGAATTCGTAGGGCCGAGAGGGATGCTTTACGTCAACATCAGCATCAACAAGAGGATCCTGAAGCTGATCTTGCAGATGTTGATGTAGAGCAAGCATTCCCCTTGGTGAATGTCCCGGATTCTGATTTAGATGAAGCTGGGCTTCGTCAAAAACGAAATCAGAAACTCTTAAAGGCAAATTATGATGCCAGGATGCGTGCAAAAGCTGATAGAGCAATCGAGGAGGCTGTTTTACACGAAAAACAGGAAGCTGACGAACAGCTACGAAAGGAAAGTTTTTCGGTTTGGGTCAAGCAAAAGCGTGAATTGCATAAACATCTTTTGGACAAAATTCAGGAAAATCGAAGACTGAAATCTGAGCTCAACGATCGTAAGTCGCACACTTCACAAATGAGAATGAAAAGTCTTGCTACATTAGCTAGCGAACCCGTTCAAAAAAAAAGACGAAAAGGACAATCAGAAGATACTTTTGGTGCTAGTGATGAAGATTGGAAAGTTTACCATGATGTTTTGAACGCCGAGCAGTTAGAAGATGAAGGAAAACGTTTTGTGGAGGAAATTTATGCATTAGAAAAACAACAATTGGAGTACGATCCTTTATTTCGCCCGGAAAATACATACGATGCTCTTAACGACCCCAAAAGTACTTTACTCTATGCATTCACACGAGGAGTCAGTCCTTTTGATCCGGAAAGCGTTGCTCATTCATTCCAGCTTCACTTTAACGTTGAACGCTTGCGAGTTCCAGAAGTTCTTTTCACTCCGAGTATTGTCGGCTTAGATCAAGCTGGAATTGTTGAGATCATTCGCGGCATTTTGCAAAGACATAGTACGGAAGAACGGGACAAGCTTATAAAAAACATTGTTGTAACTGGAGGACTTTCAAAATTTCCTGGAATTGTTAAGCGCGTTGAAAATGAGTTAATGAGTGTATTACCGGTTGGTTCTCAATTGAATGTGTACAGTGCATCCGATCCTTTGCTGGATGCATGGAAAGGAGCCTCTGAATGGAGTGTTACTGAAGAGTTCAAGAATATTTCTATATCTCGAGCTGAGTATCAAGAGAAAGGACCTGATTACCTGAAAGAGCATGCATTTGGTAATCCTCTTCCTTAATTGTGATTCAAATACTCTCATGAATGAAAAGATATATATTACATAGAATTATGATAGAATTTATTAAATATCTACATAAACGGGATTCTTGTAAGAAACCTATTTTACTAAAAATAACTCTACCTCCGACTTATAGTTGTGTTTATTTTTTTTAATGAAAGTGTAAACAAAAACAAAATAGTAAGAAGTAAGTTTGAAGGTTCGCGCATATTGGAAACTTCTGCTGAATAGGCACTTCTTGAAGTGAAACTTCCTGGTCACTACTATAAACTACATACTACAATGGCTACGTCCTTAGCAGTCAACAATGATTTAGAGCGGGAGAACCATGAAAAAGATTTAAAAGAAAATTTTACAGTCTCGACTCCACCCTCAGTCAGCTCTTCGTCGAAGAAGAAGAAGAAAAACAAAAAGAAGAAGAAAACAGTGACTACCGAAGCCAATGGTGAGCACCCAGAGAATGGAGCTTCAGCAGATCAGAAAAAAGAGAATGATTCTTTAGTTTCAGAGCTACAGTTAAGAAACAGGGATCTTGTCGGTGAAACTGATGCTCTGAGAAGCGCACTTGAAGAAACGCAACGCAATAATGTAGAAGCTGATGAATTAAAAGGTCTTATGTCAAGAGAAATGGATAATTTGAAAAAAGAAGTTAAAGACTTGAAAGATGTTGACGATGTTAATTCGGACGAAAAATCTAGGATTCAGGAGGAGAACCAAAACTTACAAGACATGTTACGAAACGTGGGAAACGAGCTGGTAGATTCTCGTGACGAAATAAAAGAATTAAAACAAAAAATGAAAGATTTGGAAAGAAAAGATGAGACTCCCGTGCAAATTTCGGAAGTTAAAAGCAATGAGATTACACCAAACGTACATTTCAATGCGAATGAAGCAAATATATCAAATGGTCTCTCGAAAGATGTTATTGACAAAGAATATGTAAGGAATGTTCTGATTCAATTTTTGGAGAATCAAGAACACCGTGAACAGATTCTGCCTATTTTAGCGATCGCTTTGGATTTAGATGAAATTCATCAGCAGATACTTTTGAAATGTATCAATTAATAACGCTTAATCAATGTACCTACTGTTTCTTGGCTTTATTTCACTGCCTTTGTTTATATAAAATCAATTTCGTTTAAAGTAAAATTCTACAGATGAATTTGTTTAAATCAGGCCAAAACTTATATTTTTATATATATTAACTCATTATATATCATAAAATAAACACTTAACAAAAAGCATGGTTACCTTGAATTCTGGATAAAACTAATTAAGCCATTTGGACCTTTTTGGCATTCGATTCCACATAATCTGAAGCGGATGTAGCGTATTTAGATGCTACTTTCGGGATATTCT
The DNA here is from genome assembly GCF_027921745.1 of Schizosaccharomyces osmophilus. NCBI lineage: Eukaryota > Fungi > Ascomycota > Schizosaccharomycetes > Schizosaccharomycetales > Schizosaccharomycetaceae > Schizosaccharomyces > Schizosaccharomyces osmophilus. The sequence goes on along the minus strand of NC_079239.1, from coordinate 225,081 downwards.
TTTTCACGTTGTCATAGTCCGCTTCAAGCTGTTCTTCGGGAGTAGTACGCTTTCCAAATCCGATAAAGCTACCTACACGTTGCAAAAATCCAAATACACCTTGGGCTTGTTTTTTACCGGGGATAGGTCCGTAAAACAGCAAGTCATGATGCTTCAACTTTTCAACTGCATCCTGACGGTGGAAAGGTTTTCCGATTGCCTCTCCATATTCAGACAAAGCAGACTTTATATCCTCATTGGACCAGCCAGTGTAATCAGGAAGGGACGCCTCTGAAAACTTCTTTTCGGCTTTCTTAAGAATAGATTTATTTCCTTGATTCTTTAGGGAACGATAGATGTTGCACGCATTTTGAACCAAATGCTCGCGATTTTTAGAAGGATGGAGCTTGCCGTGATAGTACTTTTTGAAATCCTGAATCCAATTACTTAATTCCTTTGAACTAAGTGTGTTAAAATGTACCGCCCAATGAGGAATCGTTCCTTTGTTGAAATGTTTACGAACGATGTCTATCAATTTTTGCTTGTTGCTCTTTTTCGGGACAGGTACACCACGTAAATAAAGGAACTCGCGGAGTTTGGATTCCTGCCATTTTTCAAGCACAGTTTCGTCAATCAAATCGCGAGCTTTTGAAGAAGCAGCTTCTTTTTGGGCTTTAACCTTTTCGGAGCCTTGATCAAGTTTATCAGAGGCGTAAGAAGCAGCATCGGAAGCCTTGTGTTTCAAATCCTTGGTTTTGGTAGAGAAATCACGTGCATTTGAACTTTTTGCATGCTTGATTTCATCGTTAAGTTGATTAGCATTTGTGGTAGCAGCGTGATATGCATCGGTCGCTGCGGTTGAAGCATCTGAAGCCGCATCGGAAGCCATACCGGAAGCACTGTCAGTGACAGAAGATACGTGCTCTTTTACTGAGGCTTTCAAAGTTTCGTAGCCGTTCGTCTTAAGGTAGTATTGGCGACGAGCCGATGCCCATAATTTGTCAAGAGCAGACGGTTGGTAGATATTAATGCCTCGAGCGTCCAAATATGCTTTTAGTCCAGATTCAGACCACCAGGTAGCTATGCGGCCTTTATCCTTGGAAGCTTCGTGAAGCTTATCAGCCTTCTTTTGTAAGTTATCACCAATGTTTTCTCCGGTCTCGGTAAGCTTCTCAGAAGCATATTCTGCATAATCTTCGGCCTTTTTACTAGCATCGTCAACATATTTACCAGTTTTGTCAGTTTTCTTCGTTGCATCCTTCTTGATGGAGTCAACGACAGGCTTACCAGACTCCAACTTTTCAACCATTGTTTCTTTTACCTTGCTGAGGATATGGGGACGGGTTTCATGAGCCTGGATTGGAACTCCCATATCGTGAAGCCAAGTGCGAAGCTCATTATCTGACCAGGTGTCGTACACCCAATCACCAGTTTCGCCTAGCTTACTTACCAGCATCGTATATTCCTTCACGGCCAGTTTACGAAGAGAAGAAGGAGATAGCTTATCAAGCAAATGTTTTTTCTCGACGGGAGCAAATGCTTCACTGTAACGAGCTAAAAATGCACGAAGCTGGGAGTCATTCCAAGCATCAAAAAAGCGAGATTTTTGTTCTTCCCATACATCAGAGGTAGTGCCTTTAGCACCAGAAGCGACGTTTCCTATATGTTGACTAGCTTTATTCACCTTTTGCTTGGCAGTGGCAAAATAAGGATTGGTCTTTTTACCGAGCCAGCTGGATGACTCGAGACCGGTCGCTTCTTTAAATCTTGGGATCAGTGACTCATAATGTTCAACCAGAAAGTCCCTAAACTCGACAGGAGTGGATCGTGTGCCGTATGGGACAGAATGTTCGTCAAGCCAAGTTTTTATTGCAGAAACATCCTGCTTTTTGTATGTGGAAAACCCATAAAAGCTAGAATAAATTCCAAAAGCCGCAAGGGTGCTTATTAAAAATAATTGCTGAACCCGCATATTGCGAAATCAAGCAAAAAGAGAATAGAGGAGAATAAAAAAAAAAACAGAACGAAATAGTAACAGTAACAGTAAAAACAAAATGTGGAAATGACGAATAAATGGACTAGTTTGAGACCTCAATCAAATTTTGGAATTTCAAAGAGAACTAGCACAATATCTTTCTTTTTTATAAAGGTATAATAAATATGGCAAGCTTGAATTAACACAGAAAGCAGCAAATAATAAGCCAGGTGCTAACCTCAATTTCAAAAATTCCTTATTATAAGAAAAAGTAATTACTGGAAATATTACGCAAGCGACAAGAAGACTTAACCCAATATCTTCAAATAAGTTAGAGCGACTCGACAATAGCTAATGCGATTAAAAGCTAACAAATTCTCGAACTGTGTATTTGGTTACAAATTTACTACGCTCTACTTCATATGTGTCTATATATATACGCTTTGGAAACATTGCATCAATGCGAGTGAACTGACGTAAAGCATAATTTCTGCTCTACGTGCAATTTCACGACACGGCAAGTAAGTTCTAGTGTAATTGCATTCATGACATAAACTAAATGTAAAAACACATTTAAAAGCGAGAATCGCCATTTGGCTTCCCTCAATCATTAGCACAGCAGTAATATCATAAACTTAAGACGATATTATCACCTTGAAGATATGTAGACAACAATATGTATGATTAGTAAAAACTATAAACGAAAGAATATACAGATGATACAGCCGGTTCATAGAGGGTGAAACGCAAGTGCAGCTGTCAGTGGATTGGAATGGTAGACAACGATGATGTTCGATACCAGACCTATTCATCAAGAGAAGCGTTGAAATAAGATGCACTTTATAAAAAAGAGATCGATTAGAAAATGAAATGAAGAGAAGAAAGATAAAAATCCGAATTAACTGTACTTACTTTCATATTTCAAGTACACCAGATCCCTTGATGGGTTTCATCATCCACGTATTAAAAAAAGAACCTTGTCGAAAGGAACATTGGTGTATCGGCATAGACATTGATATGTCAATAGAAGCAGCTGCGTATGATTGAAAATGTTGTGATATAAGAGAAATCAAAAAGGGGTAAATGAGTTTGTTTCTTTTGAGGTGAAAAGAAAAGGGATAAAAAAAAAAGAGTGTCAACAATGTTCTTTGATGTATTCTCAGCTTTGGTCAACCTACTTTTTTAGAAAAAGGTAGTACAGAAAGAAATAAAGAACATGGAACTGACTCGTTTGCCTTCTTCATCTATTCTTTCTTGCTGTCTTTATCTTGCTTTGGAATGGCTGCCACGATATGATCTCTGAGTTGGCTCGCCGACTCGTTGTCTTTGACATGGACTGCGTATAAAACGGACTTTCCATTTTCAATTACGAAAATCTTCACATAATTTGCGAAACCGCCGCTAGATGCTGAAGCAATCTGGAATGCTTGCTCAGACATTCCTTGAAATAAAGGAACGTTCATAATGACCCGGTGAACGGCATCATTTCGCATGACCAAACGATGAGCTCCTTCAGATCCTTCGAGAGGAACATTCACTTTTAAAACTCCATGACCACGCTCCTTCCATATCTTCTTTTCTCCGTCAACAACATACAATCGAGCACGAATGCTATAAAGAGTCTTTTCCTTTTCTTCACCAGTGATCATTTCATTCTCACTTAACTGATTAATTTGAACGCCATTTTTATCAGATAACCCTTCTGTTTCAGCTTTCGTACCAGCTGATGCATCCTCAGTAGCTTCAGGGGTTGCAGCTGAATCGCTGGGAGTTTCATTTGCCAATAATTCTTCAAAACTTTTCTTTTCTTGTTTCTGACTTTGTTGCTTCTCATCCGCGGCTTCCTCTTTGCTAGTTTGCTTGGTGCTCGCCAAGATGTCGTTCATGCTAAGGTTCGCATATTTTGCGCCAAACGACGGTGCTTTTGAAGGAGAGGCTTCTTCTTTCTTTTCTGGTGCTTGCGAATTTGATATAGACGCGAACGGAGAAGAGGATGAGTTAGAAAAGGATGCAAACTTGGAGAAACTAGAAAACTTGGGGCTTGCTTTCGACGGTGGATCTACTTTTTCTTTACTTTCGTTTTTAGGTTCCTCTTCTCCTGAACTTGCTTTTTCTTCAGGCTTTGAGGGACTTGCTTCATCCGCCACTTTCTCTTCCGTTTGTTTCACAGGTTTTTTGACGGGTGATTCGCCTTGATCCTTTTTCTAAATAAATTGTTAGCTTTTGTTTGTTATACTCTTGAATAACTTTATGTAGCTGTATCAAAACGACCACCGCTAGCACTTACCAAATCTATAGTCCTCATTCGTTCGTTCGTCTCTTCATTCTCTGCTTCATTCTTTTCTTCTACATTTGTTTCTTTTGGTTTCTTCTCGGGAATCTCTTCGTGTTCTTCGTTTGATTCGTGTTTACGTTTTGTCGCCATATTATCCTCGGTTTTGGAAGCTTCGCTGCTTTTTTCTTCCAACTGCTTATTTTTTTCTTCTTCTAAACTCTCTTTTCCCGGCATGATAGGCAAATATAGATGATAGTATCCTTTGTGGAATGTCAACAGTGTTGGTATTCTGGGCGACTGGATGAATACCTGTAGCATAATCCTTATCCTGGGTTTACAACGCTTATACCAAGAACGCACTTTGTAAAGAAAAACTTCAAATTAAAATACAAATAAAGAATAACCATATGTCTTTCATTGATTTCTACATGTATGCTTGTCGCTACCGGGGTAATTTGCCCTTTTTCATGTTGCAATGCAAATCTGTGTACAAAAAGATATTTAGGAAAACAAAAAAATAATTATAAAAATAAAATAGATAGAATAATTGAACCTATTCCAAGGATGGCCGCAATTAAAAATTTATTAAAAGAGTTGAGGAATGCAAGCATGAACTAGCTTTTTTTCGCTCAAACAATAAAAGAGAAGAAATAGAAATAGAAAACTTCTTAATTACAAATTACATAATTAAAAAGTGTGAAAAAGTGTGAAAAGACACAAAACTATGTACAATATGTCGAAACGAGTGTAGATCACGTACATTAATCCGACAGGAAATAAAAACAAAAGCCCTTCAACCCATGGCTAACTCGCGAGTTAAATAATTAATAGTATAAACAGGAGCAAATTCAATAAAGAGTGATACGTAAAAGAAATAAGCCGGTGGAAATTTTCAATCACGACCTTTTCCCAGTTTGTCATCATCATACATTGAAGTAAATCTAATTGGAATTGGCACTGGAGTTTGCCTTATAAAAGTCAAATCCATATGGATGCTTACGTTGCCATTTCCAGACATCAGCGCAAATTTCATCAATGCTTCGATTGGTCTTCCACTCGAGCTCTTCATTAGCGCGCTTTGGATCGGCTGTCAAATTGACGACGTCGCCGTCTCGCCTAGGGGTAATCTCGTAAGGAAGTTCCATTCCCACTGCCTTGGAAAAGGCATGATGAATCTGTAAAACAGTGCTGCCAGTTCCAGAGCCCAAATTCCAAGCACGGCATCCAACATAATTACGTTGCAAATAGGCTAAAGAAGCAACGTGAGCGTCTGCGAGATCGCAAACGTGAATGTAGTCTCGAATAGGAGTTCCATCGGGTGTTGGATAATCATTCCCAAAGACGCTCAAATACTCCCGACGGCCAACCGCAACTTGCGCAATGTAAGGAATGAGATTGTTAGGGATGCCCAGAGGGTCTTCACCCAATTCACCAGTTGGGTGAGCACCTCCAGGATTGAAGTAGCGGAGAAGTGCGGCGTTGAGCGATCCGGAAGCTTTGCTCTCATCCTCAATAAGGTTTTCAATGAAGAGCTTGGTTTTCCCATAGGGATTGGCAGCTTCACGAGGACAGGACTCTGGAATAGGAATGGTTCCGCCTGGACGAGTGGGATCACCATAAACTGTTGCAGAAGAAGAAAAAACAAAATCTCTCACATTATGTCTCTTCATGCATTCCAACAAATGAACAGTGCCAGTAATGTTATTTTTGTAATAGGCCAAAGGGATCTTGACAGACTCGCCCACTGCCTTTAACCCTGCAAAATGGATAACAGAGGAAATGGGGTGTTTCACGAAGACCTCGTCCAAGTCTTTCTCATTCAACAAATCCACCTTGTAAAAAATAAGGTCTCTTCCTGTCAACTTTTGGATTCGCTTGATGGCTTCATATCTGGAATTGCATAAATTGTCAACAATAACGACATTATATCCCTTTTCCAGCAAGACAATTACCTACAACGGATTAGCATAAGCATTTTAATTCGATAAATCTACTTTGATGGAAAGGTAAAGGTATCGTTGTGAATAAAGAACTACATTTCCATTTTAAGGCTTCATGTCTGTACACTTCATGAAAGGCAATGAAACAAAAAGAAATTAAATCTTTCTATTCTAAGCCAATCGAAAATCCTTATTTACTAGTCACTTACCGTGTGAGAGCCAATATATCCAGCGCCGCCGGTCACTAAGACAGTATTACTAGTTTCCCAAGTCTATGTCAAAAGTTAATATCGCCATTTTTATTTAATAAATGAAACTTCTTGTAATTCATCTTACCATTCTTAGAAAACTGTCGAATTTCAATAATTTAAAAGTTGTTGTGTTTTGTTGGGGTTATATATGTTCTACTATAACGAATAATGAGAATCCGGCTGAATTACACAAAGTTGACTTTGTTTATTGCAAAGCTTTACATTAAACTGTAATTAAAAATCATTACGTCTTTATATGAAGAGTACTCAAGGTATTTTCATAGTGTGCTACAAACAGAAATACTGCTAAGGAAGTCTATACGGCTACGAAAGCAAAGCAAAGCAAAGCATGGTGCATGGGAGCTTAAAATCTCAATAAAAGGAGCCTAGTAAAGAAGCATTCTATTGTTTTCACGTAAGAACGAAGCAATTTATACTTCAGGGAGAAAATATAAGCATTTTATCAATGTGGAAAGGTGTGGTGGTGACTGCCAACAAACGAAAAAAATTTCGAGATATCAGATTTGCAGGTAAACAAAGATAAAAATGCAAGTTATAAGGAAACGATGATTATTCAATGGATAGATATTTTTAAGTACATAAAATAGCATTCAGCTTGAATTTAGATTTAGGAAATGGTTAACTGTCAATTGTCGTGTAATCGAAAGAGGAAACAAGCATATAACTTTTCAGAATGCGCTTGAGATCTATTTGTTCTAGTTTTATTTTTTATTTCTTTTTCTTTTTAAGAAATACAAAAAATTGCACGGTTATTCTGGAATCCACAATTTCGTAGACGAAAAAGTAGGAAAAGAAGCTTCACAATGGGAGCGATGCTACGCATGCAAAATATGAATTCTTATTTAATATTCTATAGTGAATTGACTACATGTCTTTTCTATGTTTCCCCTGCACCTAATGACTCTTCTCTGACATTTTCGTATGGCCTATATACTCCTTAGCATCGTGCATACATGTGAAACGGTGCTTTTTCATTTGTGCTTTTATCCAGCTCGATTGTGTTGAAAAGAATCTCTCTTATTAAAAAATAAAAAGTTAATACAAGAAAGTTTTTAATTCTTACTTTATCGCATGATTGAAAGGCATAGTTTTGATTCCCTTTTGAGATTCCTTCTACAAACATTAGACTTTCTTTAGCTTATCTTCTTAATCTGTTCATCATAAAAATCTCATGGTTCGTTCAAACACGTCTGTGCACTCTAATGAAGACACGGGATTAGAGTCACCTTCCAAGAGTTTTCCTCATGAGCAAAATGTATATCAGGTCCAGTTGATTCAGGATGCCGAATCACCGCTCATTACAAGATCCCAGTCAAATTATTTGCATTATGGAAAAATTACGAGGAACCCATCCGAATTATCTCTACGCGACCAAGAAAAGTGCTTGATTGATGAGCTTTTGAATGCATTTATGGGCATGGAGGGAAACTATATTCATTTACAGGATGCGTCTAGCTTATCCCACTCACAAAAGATCGTTTCTCCTCCATCTTTTACTATTTGTCCTGGTTTCGATTTGGGGCTTAAGGATATCATTTCCGAAACTCTGGAATTGGGCTCCTACTACTTGAGTATCGTAACATTTATTGAATCCAGAAGTCAGTTCGACTATGGGTATATAAACCATGCTTTGTGTGCGGCTTTAAGAAGGTTTATATCAGATTATCTTGTACTACTCATGCAATGCGAACACAGGTGTCAAGTGGATCCTGGATTTTCTTTGCAAACTCTTCGTTTATATATATTACCTACTTTTCGCTCTATGAAACTAGTGTACTTTATCATACGCGATCTGGTTTTGTCAACAGAGCATGATCAGCAGGAGGATGACATGGGTTTGGACAATATAGACGATTTACTTGAAAAGCTCAACCAGGGAAATGATATCTCTCAAATTATGCAGAGCTCAATATCGAGAAAAAAAGTCTGTAAAGGTGGTCGTGTTCTGACCTACTTGACAGATGCCCTAACGAATTTTGCTGGTGACCCTATAGCTCGAAACATTTTGACATTTCTTCTCCGAGAGTCCTCACGGCCGTATATGAGATTTTTGAATTCTTGGATTCACGAGGGCAAAATTGACGATCCGTATGAAGAGTTTATGATTAAATCTCACAGGAGTCTAACTTCACAAAGACTTGACGATGACTATACAGACGAATATTGGGAAAAGCGCTATGTTATTCGTGAAGATCAGGTTCCCGCGCAACTTTCCCAGCTAAAAGACAAGGTTTTGCTTGCAGGAAAATACTTGAATGTTGTAATTGAATGCAAACAGGCGTCTGGGGATAATGTTAGCCAGACTTTGGCGGCCAATCCTGAAGAAGAAAATCCTGGATGGCCGGATACTTTAGAAGATGAGAATTTCACCAAAAACATTATAGATGCTTATGTCTATGCAAATGAGTCACTGCTTCTGTTGCTGCAATCTTCACAATCGCTGTACAGTCACTTGCATGCTTTGAAACACTATTTCTTTTTGGATCAGTCTGACTTTTTCTCTACCTTTTTGGATACAGCGCAGCAAGAATTGCGAAAACCTGTAAAGCTTATTTCTGCGACCAAGCTGCAGTCGCAGCTGGACTTGTCCCTCCGGCAACCGGGAACAATCACAGCTGTCGACCCATTTAAGGAGTACCTAACGCTTGAATTGAATCAGACATCTTTGATTGACTGGTTGATGCATATCGTGAGCATTAGTGGACTGGAGGATTCGGCATTGGTACAGAGCGAAAAGGGAATGATGGATCATTTCACGAATCGAATGGATAGTGGGAGTGACCAAAAGAGTCAAAGTTCGTCTTCGAAAGGAACAACAGAAAAAGAAATTGATGGGTTTGAAGCGATGCAATTTGGATATAAAGTTCCGTTTCCCTTGTCTTTGATTTTATCACGAAAGGCAATTATTCGATATCAGTTATTGTTTCGCTTTTTCTTGATGGTGAAGCGTGTGGAAATGCAATTGGAAAACAGTTGGCTCCATCATAGCAAGAAACCCACTTGGAAAAACAAGTCGCCCTTTCCCCGGATTGAGCGATGGAAGAAGAAGGCGTGGTTTATGCGAACCCGTATGCTTACGCTGATACAGAAAATTCGTTATTACAGTATGAACGAAGTCATAGAAACACATTGGCCTGTGTTTATGAAGAGTATAGAACACGCGCGTACCGTGGATAATTTAATGCAAGAACATGTTGATTTTTTGGATACTTGCTTAAAGGAATGCATGTTGACGAATTCTAAGCTATTAAAGGTGAACGCGAAATTGCTAGGAACATGTGGCATGTTTGCATCGTATACTAGCTCATTTACAAGGTCATTGCAACTCGCAGAGACAGGCGAAGAGTCCTACGACGATGTACGGATGGACAAGATGGAAGAAATTTTAAAGCGATATGAAGAGAACTTTGCTCATCATTTGCGGGTTCTGATGGATGCTTGCAACTTTTACGCGAGTACAGAGACGGCAGCGTTGTTGAATCTGGTTATGAGGCTGTCTACCTAGTTTATGTGTTTAAGGGAAAATAAACTATTTATGAGAAAGTAAACAGGATGGCTAGCCATGTTGGTCCAAGCTATATAGACTTGCGACTTGACTTGTACAATGGCATATTCTACTATTGTCCGTCTTGCAACTATAATGCGATGTCTAGGAAAGGGAATTTGAAGAAAATAAGGATCCAAAAAAAAAAAAAGGAAAAAGAAAAAGAAAAAGATGGAAGTACTACATATCATTTAATCTTTTCTATACAAGGAAAATGGCAAAAACTATGAGAAAACGAAAGATGAAGAAAAGAGATTTTCCAAACATGGATGTAAGCCAGAGTCGGAACTCCACAACTTTAACTTGCTTGACAAAAGTTAAACGGATCCCCAACGCTCGAATACAGAATCTAACTTTTCAAACCAAAAATTCTGCTTCGCAAAAAGAACGTTATCAAGCATCGTATCAGCCGAGAAGAAAAAAGTTTAAGTAATCGTGTAAGAAAGTGCAGAAAAAGAATGGAAGCGATAATCAACCATGAATCTGGTGCGATGATGATACGCCGTTGGAAGGAAACCCTTGCAAATTTAGGCTAGGGAATTGCAACCGATGAATGGGAACTGAGTGTCAAGAAATATTTGAATGGATCCATTCGCTAAGAGATCAATGAATAATGGCCTACAATGGCTTAATCTGCCATTCGATATACTATTGTTTCCCTTTCTGCTGACCTCTTTCGCTACCTACATGTCTCGCTTTGCTGGAAATCATGGGTGATCATAGTAACAAGAAGAATGAAAATTTTCTTAATCAGGAAAGTGATGCAACAGCACGCAAGGGTTAAACTGCGAAAAAGCAAAATCAAATACCGAAGGAGATAAAAGAAAGCGAATAATGTAGAATCGAAAGGATCCTTCTGAAGCTGGTTTGAAAATTGCAAGTTGGATTTGCTTTTTTAAGGAATCTTACATAGGCAAATTTTCCATGATTGCATCTGTAAAAGATGAGAACAAGCGACAGCAGAGTGGACAGTGAATTCAATATACCCACCGTCTGTATGTCTCTCTATTCGACTTTATTCGACTTTATTTGACTTCATCTGACTGCTATAAAACTAATCCATATTATATCTAAAGAACCATCAGATTTTTTTATCAAAACAATGTCTTGGGATGCGTTATAGCGAGATTGCGAAGGAATTTCGACCGGTTCTGAAAAATTTAATCTACCCTTCGTCCAATATAAAGAGGGAAGATTCCTTCCCTTCTTCCTCACATTTTCCTTAGCGGCTGCTAGTGTTCTGACGTGAAACCCGGTCTGACCGATTGTCTTGACAGTCCTTTAGCCTATACCAATCCGTTCATTTTTGAAGTTGGGTTTTGTTTTCTTTGCGTTTTTTGCTAAAAAAAAGATTCTGTTAGATTCCTTGCAATCTAAACTTGTCGGTTTCCTTTGTAAATTCGTTTCTGCTGTAAATTTGGGGATTCTTTTGCGTCCTTGCTGCAATTGCTGGACAAACAACGTTTGTCTTTAATAAGTTGGTTTTTTTTTGTTTTGAGCTTCTTGGCTTTTATCAATAGAGAGGAGCAGTTTTTCTTTTTGATAGAGTTATTTGGTTAACTTGCTGCGTAATCTCGGGATTTCTTCCTTTTTATACCACTCTTTATATTTAAATATATATACCTTGGGATATATTTTATTCTTACGCGTGCTTAATTTATTTCTTGATTAGTTTTTCTAAACAGTCAAATCCCTCTAGATTTCCTTGACTGTTTTGTTTTTGACTTGACGCGAAGATCTTTCTTTTTCTTGTTCTTGGAGATTTTCTTAGATTCCATTCGTTTAAAAACCTTTTTTTTTTTTTTTCAAGTTTCTTTGTTTTTGTTGTCAACGACTATGAATCATCAATCACATATTCATGCTAACAAGCCTCCCGCTTCCAACTTTTGGAGACGAGTCGGTATAGATGCCATGGCAGCCACGACTGCCAGTGCCTTGGTTTCTCCTTTCATCCTTACCATCGACCGTTCGATCGTCGAAAACACGAGTGGTCGCAGCTCTCTCTTGCAGTCGGTCGCCCATTCCTTCAAACGCATCCTTTCCCGTCCCCATTCCTTTATTTTTAGCCTTCCTTTTGCCCTTGTCTTTTCCATTTATTCTGGCACGTATATGACGGCTAATACTATCGATACCATAGACAACATTCGTTATAATAATCCCGTGTTTAAGGCTGAAACAACGGGTTTTGTAAAATTCACCTCCGTCACTGCTGCCAATAGTGGTCTCTCTATTCTCAAAGATAGCTTTTTCACAAAATTCTGGGGCACCGGTACTCCTCGTCCTCTTGGTTGGCAAAGTTATGGCCTTTATGGTCTTCGTGATGCCCTGACCATTGCATTCTCTTTTAACGTTCCACCCATGATTGCTCCCTACTTGCCCGGTGGTCTTGTTACCGCTCAATTGGCTACGCCCTGTATTGTGCAATTAGTTAGCACTCCCCTCCATTTGATGGCTCTCGACATTTACAACCGTGGCGGTCCCAACATTAGTGTTGCAAACCGCATCGCCCAAATTCGGAAGAACTTATTGAAAAGCACTTTTGCCCGTGTCGTTAGAATCCTCCCTGCCTTTGGATTTGGCGGCGTTACCAATCGCAAACTTCGCACTACTTACTTGGATGCTCTTCAGGAGCGTACCCGTAAATCTCAGCAGCTTGCTAATGCTTAAATGGCAGTGATGTTTTCGAAAATATAAATTTTGTATTTTCTAAGTATTCTTTCTATTCACCTCCATTCCTTCTTTACACACGTCTTGTTCCTTTCCTCCTGTTCACGCTATAATCCTTTCTTTCTCTATTCCTCCCTTAGCGTGATTTTATGAATTCAAGTCTCGATGTCTTTGTTCTAAATGGTTATATTGGAAGCATTTGTCTATGATTGAGCATTAGACTAGGTATTCCATGGAGTGCCCAGTCTATAATTTAGGACCTTCTTCCATTCTTGTTGTATCAATGCTTCAAACAGGTTTTTTCTTTATTTTTGTACAGTAATCAATGAATATAAAGTTTAACGAGCTCGCTACTACTAGCGTATGTTGTTGTTACATGTAGATTTTTAAATTCCCAAGCATGGAAAATCAGAAAGCAGTTTGGTTCCTTTCCAACGTTTGATGCCTTGTTTTCATGGTGTTTGTTACAGCAGCACCTTGACAGATCCCGTTAAAGCATGTATTGACAGTCCAATTTGTCAAGCACCAAGAGATCAGCAATCAACAATTACAAAGTATCTTTTTCTTTTCCTGCATATTGTGTTTCTGCCAATTTTTGTTTTCGTCTGTATCATGGAATGCGAAATCAGTAATTCTACATAGGAACTTGAATGGTCGTTAAAAAATACACAAAAACTTACTATTTTTTTTTCTTCATCATTCACATGTATTAGGTTTAGTTTTTTAAAAAATCGAACTATTCTAAAGATTCATATCCTATATATGAGTATTCACGGAGGGTTCAGAGCACCGATCACATACCCTTCTCGTCGCCTTTTCTTCATTTTTCTTCATCTCCCTTAATTCCACTATTTATTTCTTTCGTCTCTAAAGACATTTTAGTTCTCCCTTCACCGTGCGCTTGTATTTCGTAGATACGAAATAGTAACAATCCTTGACCTGAAACCACAAGCTTGATCGTAATTCTTGTAGAAGGAAGGCACCCAGGGGAATAATCTGGGTTTACTAATTTTCAATTCCCTCAACGCGCTGTTTTTGATTCTACCAATTTCGAGGAGCTGAGTTTCACTTTTCTTTTGACTACATTCGTTATCCCTCTGTTGCTTTTTTATTTTGCATCTTCATTGGACTTTTCATCTTTGTAAGCCTATTTTTGTCTCGAAAAAGTGCTGTTCTAAATAGAAGCAAAGTCCTTAATATAGTAACAACGGTTTCAAAGATATCATAATAATCGAAACCCACTGTCGTTTGCTTGCTCTCAAAAAGCTAAAAAAGCTAAAAGATACAACTCAAGCGCTGGATCGTTTGACTTGCAATACAGGGAAGTTGTCACCTGGTTCATAATCTTGCATACCTTCATAGAGAAAAGTTGTTACATTCTTTTATTCTTCATTCTCTTTTCTTGTTTAAGAAGCCATTTTCCTCTCCTATCTTTGCTATATCTTTCTACTACTAGAAATAGCCGCGTCTAGAATTCATAAGCGTTGAAAAAGTATACAGGCTGTAAATCATGAAGACGACAGATATTATTGTGCTCGTTGTCGTTTTAATTATCACTGTTGGATATTTTGCATACAACTTCTTTTCCAGTCGGACCAAGAACGTCGAACATGAAGCAGTTTCATCCAACAATGGAATTGCTGATAAAATGGAAGAGGAAAATTTGAATGCTTTGGTACTTTTTGGTTCCCAAACTGGTACCGCCGAAGATTTCGCTTACCGTTTTTCTACAGAAGCCAAGTCCAAGTATAAGTTTGCCAACTCTACCGAAGACTTGGAGAACCTTGACTTTACTGACCTGGATAAGCTTAATACTTCTAAACTTTTGATATTCTTCTTAGCTACCTATGGTGAAGGTGAACCAACTGACAATGCAGAAAATTTCTTGGAACTGATTGAAAGCGAAGACACGATTTTCTCTAGTGGAAAGGGGGCGGAAGATCGGCCCTTAGCAAACCTCCGTTATGTTATTTTTGGTTTAGGAAATCACACATACGAACATTACAATGCCATGGCTAAGCGAGTTGATTCTGCTTTGAACGCTTTAGGAGCCCAATGTATTGGACCCGTAGGTTTGGGTGACGATGCCGCCGGTTTATTAGAAGAGGACTATTTGCAATGGAAAGACGAAGTTTTCCCCGAAATTGCCAAAGTATACCAACTTCAAGAAGTACATGAAGAATATAAACCCATGTACAATGTCATCGAAAAGCCTGATATATTCGCCGAAAGCCCAACGGTTTTCCTTGGTGAGTCTAGTCGCCAGCAGCTCAAGGGAATAGTTTCACAAGCACCTAATTCCCCAGCAAATCCTTTTCATTCCACTCCTGTTAATTCTCGTGAGTTATTCAGAAACGATACCCGTAATTGCCTCCATATGGAATTGGATATCGCTGGTTCAAACATGAAATATCAAACAGGTGATTACGTTTCAATTTGTCCTATGAACCCATCTCAAGCTGTGGATGACCTTTTGGACATTCTTGGTTTGAAAGATAAAAGGAACATGGTGGTCATTGTGAAACCTTTCAATCCTATGGATAAGTTACCTATTTTAAGCCCTACTACTTATGATAGCGTATTTCGCTATTATTTTGAAATTTGTGGTATCGTTTCCCGCCAATTGATCTTTTTAATTGCTCCTTTTGCTCCCACAGAGGAAGCCAAGAAGGAACTGACTAAGCTTGGAAGCGACAAGGACTCCTTCAAAGCAAATGTTGCTGACATGCATTTAAACTTAGCACAAGTACTTCGTCGCGTATCTTTTGGTGTCCCTTATACCAAAGTTCCAATCTCTTTGCTTTTGGAAAACCTCGGTCATTTAAAACCCAGGTATTATTCCATTTCATCGAGTAATTTGGCTCACCCTGATAAGGTCCATGTAACAGCCGTGGTTGACAAAAAAGAATGGGTTGATCAGAATCATATTTTTTATGGTTTGACTACGAATTATCTACTTGCGCATTGTCGTCATCAACATGGAGAACCAGCTCCTCACCCTAATGGGTTGCAATACTCCTTGGAAGGTCCTCGGCAAAGATTGTCTGGTAGGATTCCGATGTTTATCAAGAGGTCTACATTTCATTTAGCACCTCCTGAAGTCCCTATCATCATGGTAGGACCAGGCACAGGTATTGCTCCCTTCCGTGGTTTTGTCATGGAACGTGCGCATTTGGCTGCTCAGGGCGTGCAGGTTGCCAAAACAGTTTTGTTTTATGGGTGTCGAAGATCGGATACAGACTTCTTGTACAAAGAAGAATGGGACACATATGCAAAATCATTGAAAGACTCATTTGAATTACACACTGCATTTTCCCGTGAACGAGACCAGAAGGTGTATGTCCAGCATCTACTTCTTCAACAATCTTCGCTTGTTAATGAATTAATAG
The DNA here is from genome assembly GCF_027921745.1 of Schizosaccharomyces osmophilus. NCBI lineage: Eukaryota > Fungi > Ascomycota > Schizosaccharomycetes > Schizosaccharomycetales > Schizosaccharomycetaceae > Schizosaccharomyces > Schizosaccharomyces osmophilus. The sequence continues at coordinate 209,040 of NC_079239.1, read as the reverse complement.
CCGCTGGTGCCTGGTTTTACATTTGTGGTGATGCCGAACATATGGCTAAGGACGTTACCAGTGCTCTAGCTACGATACTTACCACTGTGAAAGAGGACGGCGCTAAGCGCATCAAAAGTCTTCGTGATGAAAATCGGTTTTTCGAAGACACTTGGTAAAGTGCTGTTTCTGTCGTGAAGTTGCTTGTAAGTTATAAAAAGTTATTTCAAATATGCTTTGATGTTTGTGAACAGTGTTACATAATTGATTAGATAAATTAGAATTCTTATGTGTTTGGATATCTCGAGTATATTAATTGCATAGTAAAAAAAGTAACCAAATACATTGTAAAGGGTAAAGTTCCTTTGTGAACGGATCGCTCATTAGAATATGGTGTATCAGAGTTAAAGTACTATCTATAAACTCTTCAAAGACTATAGAAAATGATTGAGATAGTTATTTAGGTATGAAAAAGAAACTAGAAACCTATGGTTTTTGAATTAGACGATAATGGAGAATCTTTGGATCAACGAACAATTGTGGAAATATGCGATTTGTTTACTGTTACTTTGCTACTTCTTATGTAAACAAACATGAAATGTAATAAAAAAAAAAAAAATTTGCCGAAGGAATGGAATGTAAATTTCTTAAATTCTATGTGTAATTGATTGGAGTTTATAAAATAAAATAATCACAGAGTAAGTTCACATTGAAAGAGAAAACGAGGAATGTCAACCTTGTGAAATCCAACTGTAGGAAACACAGTAAAATTCCCAATGACTTTTGCAAATTTCAATTCATCTGATTAGATTTGTTGAAAGGTTTACTGCTAACAAACAATGGATGATCAAAAGTTGGTAAAGTTAGAAAGAGCTTCTTAACACTGCCTGGAACAACTAATTCAGAGATACGATTCAACAAAGTTGCTTGTTATTATTTTGGGAAGCAACTAGATATCCAATTCGACGTTGTCAAAGCCAATTTCACTCATAATTCATTAGTCAAAGACCTCTACTCTGTACTTCCTTTAAGATATATAATTAAATTAGCGACATAAATGCTGTTGAAATGCATCAGAAATAGCCTTAATGAACAATATGAGACTCAATTAGAATAGAAAGTCATTTGTTTCCTGTTGAGACTCTTTTGTTTACAAGGTAAATTAACTCCAAACAACGTTCAGGGATAAACATCCTTATAGATGTAAGCAGAGCTACTCGTTACTTTTCTTAGTTAATCTACAATATAATCTTTGTTCATACAAGTGAATTAACATTGCTATTATCCTTTTGATAACATCAAAAGCTATTTTACACGAGAACACCAAATTAGAAGTTTATATAATATTATGAACTCATGCAAGTACCACAGTACGATCTTATTTAAGAAATCCTGTCTCGCGTCGGCCCTTGAAAAGTTCTCCTTGAGAAAAAGTCGATACTTGTGACCGAATAATATAGAATTGCAGAGAAAATTAAAACACAAACCATCTAAAGTAGTTATTCAAAATTCATTTTATGAAGACAAACATGTATGCAATCGTAGTATATGCGTACTGGTTGTTTGTTTTGATTGCATTATTTAGCAAATCCATGCAAAACAAACTTACCAACAACCAATTCCTCCTTAAAACAAGATTTGTAGTATATCTACTTTTATTTCAATAGAATATTTAATATTATGCAGGAATTAAGTACTCCTACGAAAGATCAGAGGCTTATGTCTTCTTCAATTCACGATCCTCTCTCGACGACTGAATTACCAACACCTACGAGCCAAACAACGGTCGAACTCTTAAGCAATGAGATTAAGAAGACTGAAAGTGTCGATTCAGGAGTAGTTTTACTGACTCCTGGCTCAAGCCCTAACACAACTCGTGGATCCAGCGATATGGTAATGTCAAGTGATCAAACACCTGGTTCCCAACGTAGACATTACCAAGGTGTACATTCTCAGTATACAAGTCAAAACAACGACTATTACATGAATGCTCAAACCGAACAATATATTAACGAACCTATTACTCAAACTCGCTTCCCAGAATCTAATACTTATATAAGTAACAACAATGTTACTGGTGTCCCGCAGCCTAATCCTTATTTATCCGGTTCATACTATCCTCCTTATTATGCCTCTCAACAAGCACCAAGTGGACGTGCTGATGTCGGTGCTTACCGTCCTCCATATGGTGTTTCTGCTGCAACACCTTCTTGCTACGGGTCGCAATGGCAGACTCAGCAGCCTAATCAACATTATCCAATGAATGGAACTCATCCTTATATGAAACCTTATGTTTCCAATGGAGTTACACAGCAGCTAATGGCTGTACATGCCCCTCAGAACACTTCAATGTATCCTCCAGTATCCCAGGTAGGACAGCCGAATGTTCCATATTTAAATCAACCAGCCTATATGTCTGTGCCTCCTAATCCAGCTGTCTCTCGAAACTCTTCGGGATACCATGCAACCTCCCCAAATATGCCTCCTTATACACAACCAAGAGAAACTCCACGTTCTGAATCCGAGGATACATTCAGAACGGACATTGACGTAAAACCCGAAACAAAGCAGCAAAATGCTTATCTCACTCGCCTTGTGTCTATGCATCCTGCCATTCCTCCAGCTATTCCTAGTATGTTTCCCATATCTCAGGAAGAAAAAAAGACGGAAAATCCAGGCAGAACAAAGAATGTTTACATTCGTGGCCTTCCCCCTTCTACTACCGATGAAACTTTACTGCTGTACTGCAACCGCTTTGGTAAAGTTATGAGTAGTAAGGCCATTATTGACGTTAGTAGCAACATGTGTAAAGGCTTCGGCTTTGCTTGCTTTGAAGAGCTCAAGTCCGCAGCATTATGCATATCTGCTATGACCTTGTGTGGATATCAATGCTCGTTTGCTAAAGAGAGTTTTAGCGCCAGGTTGCAAAACCTTCAAGATAAGGAAAGTACGAATCTCTATATTTCAAATCTTCCTCTCCGCTGGAACGAGGATGATATTTGCAACCTTTTCAAACCGCATAGAATCGTATCGAATCGTGTGCTTCGTGATTCCAAAAATCAATCTCGAGGCGTTGGTTTTGCTCGTATGCAGGATCGCTTCGTGGCTGAGGAAATCATTGAACGTTTCAATGATTATTTCATTGACCCAACCTTACCTCCTTTACAAATTCGTTTTGCAGATTCTGCTGAGCAAAAGAAATTTAAAGGTCAGACTCAGAAAAGACGTATGTGGCGTGCTCGTGAGTATAATGTTCTCACCAAGAGTATTACGGCTTTAAACGATGCATATACAAAAATAGACCGGACAGAAGCGCCATCTGTGTCTATGTATCCTAAAATGAATTTGTATATGCCTGTAGACAACAATGTCTATGCCAGCAGTCCAGTTTATGACAATTATGGCTGGCAGAATATGTATCCTCCGGCCTCTGCATATCCGGTGAATCATGAAACTTCAATACCCAAGGTTGCTTACCCGGGATATAAAGTGCAGAGCAACGTGGGTGCTGCAGGTGTTAACTAAGCACATGAAAAGAAACGTTTATTAACAAAACCTTCGCGAACGTATAAAACTGAAACCTGAAAGTGAAACCAAATGAACCTTGAAACTTATAAAGAGTGTTTTCGGATTTCAAATTTACTATATACTAGTGTTATAAACTAGAGGAATATATAATGAGCCTTATAGTGGTAATGATTAAATTAATAATATACAATAATTAGTGGACAGAGAATTGGTGTTTTAGCGAATAAACTTATAAAACTAAAGTTACATGTGTTGGATCTTTGACGATGTCAGAACACTAGAGTAATTTTTAGCCGGCACTAAGAAGAAAGGAATGACTGAAATTCTTGTTTAATATCCCAACCATCGGAAACAGCTTTACCACGGCGAACGGCGACCTTGTTGAGGGTGTCACTTATAACATTCTTAGTGACATGAGGAAAGAGTTGTCGTAGATGTTCAATTAAAAGGATTTTGTTTTCGTGGGATTTGATGATATAGCCGAGGAAGTTTGGTAGATCTTCAGAAGGTAATTTTACCTGTAAGCTAGAAGGGGAAGTATCTTGGGTAGTAGAAGAAACTGATACTTCTGATGAACGTCCCCGAGGAGCCCAATAATTTTTTTGAGGATTGATTCGAAAGCTAGAGGAAGTAGAGAAAGGCGTTATAGGATCTAGCAAAGAGATACATGAAAAATCAGAGAGAAAATTAGAGTCCCAGCATGGCCCTTCGATAATCGGCTGTAAAGGACCAACCAAACCATTTGCTCTTTCAGATGAAGCACTTTCTTTATCATTATCGTCATCGACAAAACCAGCATCTGCCTCATCCAAATTGTCATCTGAATTATCCAGCTCATCATCTTCGCTATCCAAATCTTCGCCTTCTTCATCATCAGCAACCCATTCAGCTTCGGAATCATAGCCATAATCTATACTCTTGTCTTCAAGCCATGGATTGACGTATACGTCTTCCTCAGTGTGCTGTTTGGTAAACGTTCCGAAATAAGGAGGACGAATGTCCTCAGCAAAGTATATAAGTTTTATGGGGGCTTTAGAGACCTGTTGTAATATATCTTCTGGATTACTGGTGATTGGATCCTGAAACCTTTCCATGCATTGTTTTACCCACTGAGATTGGAAGCCTTTCGGCGATCCTGCAAGAGGTGGTTTTGTTGTAGACCGGGAAGAGCGACTCGAAGAAAGTAATTTTTTAATAGTTAATGAGTCATCAGAGGTGGAAGTCAATAGCTTATCCAATTGATCAAAAGAATGCGCACAAGGAGGAAATTTTGCAAATGCTGTTTGGCTTTTCAAAAAGAAGGGACGAAAGGTCTTATCAAAGTCCGTTGCTGGTTGTTCCTGTTCTCTGACGGGAGACTCTTTGTTAGAGGCTTTCCCTCTAGAGAAGAAATTATTCAATTTGAGCTGCTGCTTTTCTCTACTAGCGAATTGTTCTTGTTTAACGCGCAATGCCTCTTCCTTTTCTCTTTGTTTTTGATCCCGTTCTTCTTTTTTCTTTTGCTGTTCAAGTTCCTTCTCCATTTTTTCTAGTTCACGCTTCTTCTTCGCAGCCAGCCGTTCTTCTTCTCGTTGCTTTTTTTCTATCTCACGTTGCTCTCGTTCTCGCTCACGACGAAGACGATCTTCTTCTTTTTTCCTAGCCTTCTCTTCTTGAATTCTTTGCCGCTCTAGCTTTCGTTCATTGGCAGCTTCTATGGATTCCGTATTCGTACGCTTCCGTTTACTAGACTTTGACAAAGCTGAGTCTTCTGAAAGAGGTAAGTCGTCAACGTCCATAGTATTATTTACACCATCATTTTTATTTGCATATGCCCCTTCAGAGCCGCCCTCCTCCTTAGTAATTGGATCATTCTGTGAATCTTGACTAGCAATTTCACATTTACTTGATATATTCTCGTCAACGTCCATGAACGTTTGCTTTCAGCAGTAAATTAAAAGAAAGATTATATCGTACAAGCAAATTTCGTATTCTGCTTCCAACAACTTTTTTTAGCGTTTGTGCCTTCCCAAAGGAGATATGGTAGTGTTTACAACCGTCAGCATTCTCTTACTCACAGGTACTCAAAATCAAGTAACGACACAGAAAGACTTTAATTGACTGTTTTTCTTTTATAACTAGTATAAATCATTAAATTATTTACTTATTCCCTTTGAGACTCAATCCGAAGTTCTGTTTACTAAGGAATTTTAACGAGGCGTTTCAGAAACAGAGAATATAGATTTCACAGAAATTCACTTGATTGAATTTAAAAAGAAAAGTATCTTTCAGTTTCATCTACTTATTTCTCATTCAAAATTGAATGGATTAACGAATCTTACCGCGACGACTGCACACACATTTCTTGGTATAGATATAGGCGCGTCGCTGCGAACACCCTTCCTTTAACCAAAACCTTGATGGGTCGTCTTTTACGATTAGAAGTGGAAAATTTTAAGTCCTATCGAGGATGTCAAACGATAGGACCCTTTGAAGACTTCACATCAGTCATTGGGCCGAATGGCTCAGGAAAATCGAATTTGATGGATGCCATCTCTTTCGTTTTAGGTGTGAAATCTTCTCATTTGCGATCGTCAAACATTCGCGAGCTAATTTATAGAGGAAGAGTTATGAATAGTCAAGGATCTACTTCTTTTGACGATTCTCAAACTCCACGTAGCGCATATGTAAAACTGGTATATGAATTAGATGATGCCGAAGAACGCGAATATAAACGCGTTATAACCCCTAATGGAAGTACTGAATACAGAATTAACGATAAACCCACTCAATTTTCGGAGTATTGCAAGTCTTTAGAAGAACAGAATATTCTAGTTCGAGCCAGGAACTTTTTAGTTTTCCAAGGAGACGTCGAAGCGATAGCTTCTCAATCCCCCGTTGATCTTTCACGTTTGATAGAACAAATTTGTGGATCTTTGGAGTTTAAAGGTGATTATGAAAAGTACAAACAAGAGCAAGATTATGCCGTTAACCTTTCAGCACATTCGTTTAACAAGAAAAGGGGCATAAATGCTGAAATAAAACAATATCAGGAACAGAAAGCCGAGGCAGAAGTTTATGAAAGCAAGAAAGAGCAGAGAGATATTGCCTCGTTAATTTTTCTATTATGGAAAATGTACCACATTGAAAAAAGCATTCACTCCAATATAAGAGATATTGAGAAATTTCGAAACTCAACTAGTGAACTCACCAAACGTCAAGAAACATCTTCGGCTAAAGTTGATTCTTTACGCGAGCAAGAAGGTGCAATTCATCGACAGTTACTTTTATTTGATAGAAAAGTTTGTAAGCAAGAAAAGTCCATTGCTTCTAAGCGACCAGAATTAATTTCTCTTGCTGAAAAAGCATCGGAATCAAGCGTGAATCTGCAAAAAATTCAAAGAAAAGTTGGAGAAGTTGAAAAAGACTATACTTCTCAGTCTAGTACATTACAAATACTAGAGGAACAGCTTGCATCACTAAATGCTGCTGAAGAACAACTAATCCGAAATATTCATGAACGCGAAGAGCAACGTGTTCATAAACTTACACCGGAAGATCAAAAAAACTATGATAACTTGCGAACCCAAGCTGATTTGCAAAATTCCAAAACTCTTACACAGCTTCAATCATTAAATCGCAGAGTCAAAGTTGCTTCGCAAGCTAAAAATGCATTAGCGGAAGTAGTTGAAGATTTAAAATCAAGAAAAACACAATCCAAGGAACAGATTAATAACTTAATAGAGGGAAAGTTTGCTCTTATAGCCGAGGTTAATCGCCGAATTGAAGATTTGGAGTCCGTCCGCCAATCCATACAACAAAAACGTGCAAACTATACTCACTTGTGTCAGCAAGAGCGTGACCTAAATGACGAATTACATATTTGTTTACAAAAACTAATTGAAGCCAATGCAGATAGAAATGAATCGAATCAAGATGTAAAAAAGCGAGAAGCGCTTTACGCATTAAAGCGCATTTATCCTGGAGTCAAAGGAAGAGTTATTGATTTATGCAGCCCCACTCAAAAAAAATACGAAAGTGCTCTCATCGCCGCTTTAGGTAGAAACTTTGATGCCATTGTTGTTGGATCACAGGCTATTGCGAAGGAATGTATTGATTACATTAGGGAGCAGCGTATCGGTGTAATGACCTTCCTACCGATGGACACAGTTGCTGTCAAACCTATAAACCAAAGCTTTCGTGGTACACATGCAGGCGCTCGCTTGGCCATTGATGTTGTAAATTTTGAACCTCAATATGAACGAGTCATCGTAAGTGCCCTTGGAAACACACTGATTTGTGATAATTTGAATGTTGCCCGAGATTTATCATATAGCAAACGTGCCAATGCTAAGACTGTTACCTTGGAAGGTACCGTAATCCATAAGACCGGCTTGATTACTGGTGGGTCTTCTAATACAAGGTCAGCAAAACGTTGGGATGATCGTGAAATAGAACAGCTTAAGCAAACTCAGAATGATTTAATGTCGCGGATTGACAGGATACAGAGCGAAAAGATGGCGTCTTTGGTAGTGGAGCAAGATACAATTAATTTACACAATCTTGAATCTGAATTATCTCTGATGAAAGAAAGCCTTAACGCTAAATTAAGATCCTTAGAAGACAAACAAAAGGAGTTAGATCACTTTAACGAGCTTTATAGAAGAAAGAAACCAGAACTGGAGTCTTCTGAACGAGAGCTGTCGACAATGGAAGAATCTCAAAATGAACTTCTTCAGCAGACTCATGTAATTGAAGACAAAATATTCGTGAACTTTTGTAAACGAACAAAAATTACAAATATTCGGTCTTATGAGGAATTGCAAAGGTCCTTTACTCAGCAATACTCGCAAAAGCAACTTGAGTTTGCGAATCAGAAGGCTTTGCTGGAAAACCGGATGGGCTTTGAGCGACAAAGAACTTCCGATATTGAGGTTCGATTAAATAGATTGAAGGACTTTATTCGCAAGGACGAAGAATCGATTAAAGAATATGAGCAAAAGCACGAAGCTTTAGAAACAGAGGTTGCCACGGCTGAAGCCGAATTAGACCTATTAAAAGAGGAATCTTCCGAAACGAAGTCTAAAAATGATGAAGTTTTGCGAACGATAGCTCAACACAAATTAGAGTCCAAGCGCTTCTTAGCTGAAATTACTAAGCTCAGGAATGATGTGACCCTTGTCGAATCGGAAATTGAACGTTTTGTTTCAGATTGGCATGCAATTGTGAGGAAATGTAAACTTGAAGACATTTCTCTTCCGTTATCTGACGGGTCGTTATCCAACATCCCTATAGATGACTTTGGACAAGATACCGAAGCAATGGTTATTGACAGCGGCAATCAAACTGTACAAGCCGCTTTCAATAAGTTTGGTATTGAGGTGGACTATGAGGAGCTGGACGATGAATTGAAGGAGGATGGTTCCGAGAGTATGGGTACTGTTCTTCAAGAAAAGTTACGTGAGTACGACGAGGAGCTTGAAAAAATGTCGCCAAATATGAAAGCAATGGAAAGACTCGAAGTAGTTGAGCAACGGCTTTCACGTTTGGATGATGAGTTCGGAGATGCCCGAAAGTCGGCGAAAAATGCCAAAGAACGATTTAACACAGTCAAAGAACAGCGCCTAAAAAGGTTCCACGAGGCGTTTAATCATATTTCTGAACAGATTGACCCCATTTACAAAGAATTAACAAAAAGTTCAGCTTTTCCACTTGGTGGTACCGCTTATTTGACCCTTGATGATTCAGATGAGCCATACTTAGGAGGTATTAGATTTCATGCTATGCCTCCGATGAAACGGTTCCGAGATATGGATCAGTTATCAGGAGGTGAAAAGACAATGGCGGCTCTGGCTTTACTGTTTGCGATACATTCATATCAGCCTTCTCCATTTTTCGTACTTGACGAGATTGATGCAGCTTTGGACCAGACCAATGTTTCAAAAATTGCCAATTATATTCGTCACCATGCCTCGAACGGTTTCCAATTCGTCGTAATATCTCTCAAAAACCAGCTATTCAGCAAATCTGAAGCCTTGGTAGGAATTTACCGCGATCAAGATCAGAATTCTTCAAAAACACTTTCTATTAATGTAAGTTTCTCCCTTGTAAGTTTTATGAATACTTTTACTAACATTCTATCAGTTGGAAGCTTATGCCCAATAATTTAATTTATTCAATGGTTATCTGAACCCTTTCACATATTATATGTTTATGACAGCTTTACAAGATGATTATTTATAGGAAACGTTGCTGAAATATGATTTCCAACTTGCTTAGAACGATGCAAAATCAGAACACTAGATTGTGAGCACAAATGTTGCGTTCTTTACCTTGGTTTCTTTTAATAGTTTAGGGATAATTGCTTTTGTGATACATATCTTAGCTACGTACAACAATACGAATAGCAATGTTTTATTTAAGTATTTGTATTTTAATGTGTCTAATTCCTTTTTTTTTTCTTTTTCTGTTTATAGTTAATAATAGATATCCATTTACCGTATCCTAATGCGTCCTTATTTGCTGAATGTTGTCCTTTGTGGAATCGAGAAAGAGCATAATAACCATTCTCGTCACTCTTTTCTATTTACGGCGGATGCTCCTCGTACTATGGGAATTAAGGGACTATTAGGATTCTTAAAGTCCTCTCAAACTCCCTCCCACGTAGAGGAGTTCTCAGGTAAAACATTGGGAGTTGATGGTTATGTTTGGCTACACAAAGGTGTGTTTACATGTGCTCATGAACTGGCAATGCAAAAAGACACAGATAAATACATCAAATATGCAGTCCATCAAGCTTTAATGCTTCAGTATTATGGTGTAAAACCAATTATTGTCTTCGATGGAGGACCTTTGCCTTGCAAAGCACCTACTGAGCAAAAAAGGAAAGAGCGCCGGGAAGAAGCTTTCAGATTTGCAAAACAACTGTGGGATGAAGGAAAGAAAGGTCAAGCATTTGCTCAATTCTCTCATTGCGTCGATGTTACACCTGAAATGGCAGCAAAAGTAATAGCTGCATTGAAGGAGCATGGAATTTCATCGATAGTAGCGCCATACGAAGCAGATTCTCAACTTGTTTATTTAGAGAAAGAAAGGATCATCGATGGCATTATTACGGAGGATTCTGATATGCTTGTTTTTGGAGCAAAACAAGTTCTCTTCAAAATGGATAGTTTCGGAAATTGCGTTAAGATACAGCGTGAGGACCTTTTTAAAAAGCAAGAGGTAGATTTGAGGCTCCTGTCTGATGAAAAGTTTCGCCATATGTCAATCTTTTCGGGATGTGATTATACAGACGGCATCGCTGGAATGGGTTTAAAGACGGCTTTACGTTATATTCTTCGATATCATGATCCTCGTGCTGCTATCCGTGCGATGCGTCTTGACAAAAGTCTCAAAGTACCAATTGCTTTTGAGAAAGAATTTTTATTAGCAGACCTTGCTTTTATGCATCAGAGGGTTTATTGCCCTAAACTGAAACGTATAGTGCATCTGTCACCAACAACGAGAGAGATGACTCCTGAAGAGGACTCTTATATTGGTCCTTTCATCGAAGACCAAATAGCAATTGCAATTGCCGAGGGTAGATTTGATCCAGTGACTAAAATCGCTTTTACCGCAAAGAATCCGTTGACAGACAACAGCTTCCACCAACAAGAGAACAATTCTGAATCTACAAAGAGAAAGGGTATAACCAAGACGGACATTTCTACCTTCTTTATGGGAACACGACCACCAAACAAGCGCCCAAAGAAAATTTCCAGCATGGGTTGTATTCCCAGTCAAGAAAAGCCATTGGACAAATTCGTAACACCTCAAAAGCAGGAACCTTTAGCTACCGTAAAGGAGAGTGAAAACGAAAATAACCATATAAAAACGCCCCAACAGGAATTACCGTCACCAACGAAGACTTCTTCAGAGCCGCGACAATTTGGCAAATCTTTGTCAGACATTAGCCATTTGGTGAGAAAGAGTGAAAACATTGCTCCATTTTCTGCACCAGGTGGGAGTAGCAAATACTTTTCTCAGAAGAAGCCCGATGAAAAACATATCATTAATGAGGCGTCTCAGAAAGATGAAAAGGAGAACATTTCGATTACTTCTCCTTCGCCAGCTCCAAAAAGCTGGTTTTCTTCGTTTTCGTACAAGTCCTCAGCGATGTCACGTCCATCAACACCGTTAAGCAAAATTGGCCAAGATGCTTTAAACCGAAGGACTGGACGTTCATTACCTTTACAGTCAAAGTCGACTGTGTCTTCCAAGCCGTCGTCCCCTTCATTACCTGAACGCCCTAAAGGGGTTTTGTCATTGCAGCATTATAAATTTCGTTAATTCTGATATACCATGCTATTTACCTTCATTTGTACGTTTCGTGTATTAGAAATCTACCTTGTCATTCTTTTCAATGGTTTACTTTGGACTTACATATTTATATATCATTTATTTCAATGGGTACTAATTGGTTTTATATGAAGATGACTTCATGAATAACAGCATTTGGACAGTCTATTATAAAGTGTACATAAATCAGAAAACAAAAATTCAATTTGAAACGCCTAGCTTTTGTAAAGCAGAAGAGATCGGAGACTCATTAAGATAGGGATTAGAAGCTGCTAACTGACAAGCTTCATGTATTCTGCCTGACTGTATGAGGAAAGCTAAGAGAGTATCGAGGTATAGAGGTTCTTTTTCTGAGCTTAAAACAGACACCATAATATCGATTTCTTCTTCAATTAAAGGAAGTGAAACGATTAACTTGCAAGAATCTTTATCATTGGAGTCCAAAATTACATGAAGAAGTCCTTCCCATAAGATAAGTGGATGCATGCATTTTTTCTGTAATTCAGTTAGCATATCTTTGTAGATAACGATTGCAATACCATGAAATTAAAAGCACTCAGAAAACTAAATCTTGCAAGAGCGAGAGTATAGCACTCTTGCTTTCTAAATGTATCCAAAGGTGGATTCACAAACTGTACAAAACGAATCATCTGATAGAATTTGTCGTGCCGATAAAATGTCTCTAGAATCTTGTCAGGAAAGTTAGGTAATACATCGGGCTGTAAGAAGTGATCAAGCGCTTCCTACATTTGTTAATTCATTATTCAAAGCGACAGATGAATAGTCATATAAAACTATACACCCCATTTCTCTAGCGTACCTCAAAATTCAAATGATCTAAAGCGTAATAACCATCAATTAAATGACGGAAATTGAAAGGTAGTAATATTTGGTCGGCATATGTTTCACTTTTTCCCCAATCTTTTAGTAAGTAGTAATAGAAGCATTGCTGCTTAAGCTCATCGATATTAGATGAGTCGATGGTTAAAAACAGGTTTTTCAAGTCACTCATAGAGGACGGCGGATAACAAACTTCTGGTTCTTTAATGGCATCAATAAAAAAGAATAAAACATCAAAAAAGAGCTGGTGGTCTACATGGTTTTGTCTCAATGATTTAATGTTCAACCTAACATCTTGGTTGTATGGAAAATCTTCAGGTCTTATGCTGAACAATCCTATAAATTTTTCAAATTGTGTTTCATCTAATTCCATCCTTTTTTTTATTCAAGAATGGATAACAACTTCACTGAATTGAAGCGTCGATGGAATGTGAAGGTGTTCTCGGAGGGATATCTTCCTTCTCACCAATACCACCTTCCTACACCCAAGGTATGCTATGGTCTCCCGCGTCAGTTCTCGTGAACGACCAAGGCCTTTAGTATCAGAATCAATAATTGATGCTCCTAGTCAGCGATTCTACGCCATTGGCGTACTCATAGCACTTCAAGCTTACAAAATTTACGATCTTTTCAAGTTAGGGACTAGTAGTTATTTAGAGGGTTCAAAGACAAGTTTCTTGGTAAAATGGATACTAATAGACGCTTTATATTTGCAGATTTTACCTCGTTTCCGTATACCCTGGCTTTCGTTTCAGCCCACTACGACGATTTTGCAGATTGTCGCTTTTGCTACACTCAACCTGTTGCTGATTTCCATATCAAGCTTACGAGTAGTGACTCTTGGAAGTATTGTTTTTCCATATTGGAAAGAAAAAGAATACGCAATTGCAGAACATAAAATCAATCCTAGGTCTGTGCTACATAACTCTTCAAGGATTTTAGGCCAGTATACTGTACAGATCCTTCCAGAGGGAACTGCAAAGCTAAATCCTGATAACCAACATTTCTGTTTACCTGAAAATGGCAAAAATGACTTTGTGGAATTCGCGGTTCAGTTTAATTCAACCACCCCAAAATCAATCGTGTATTCCTATAGAGACTTTTCCTCTGATTTAGAAAGTGAAACTGAGCTTTCTGGCCGTGCTTTAAAAAAGCTTGTCACGACAAGCATACGAAATCCTAAAGATCCTCGTTTACAGACTATTTATATTAAGGCTAACAAACGTGGTTTGTATAAACTTAAAAAAGTGGTCGATAAATCAAATTTGGGTGTTCGGGTTGTGCGCTCTGAAGCTGTGGTAGTTAGTTGCCCTTCAGCAGCTTTAACCTCATCTAAATTTAGTGTCCACACTCATGAAAAATGTGTGGGTGACGAAGATTCGATCGAGTTAGACGTAATTGGTGTACCTCCCTTAAAGCTTTCCTACAAAACATGGGACGGAAAGCGATCCAACACTTACTTTATCGATTCCGTTGTTCCAAAGGATTATCGTTTGCATCCTTTGATGCTTTCAAACAATCCTAAAGACATCGCCTTTTATAAAGGTTTGGATATGCAGTATGCGAAATCTTCTGAAGTTCAAATTCCTATTGGCACCCCGTTAGAAACTTACGGGGAGTGGTTATATGCCATTGAAAATGTCACTGATGTCTTTGGAAATACTTACGTATTTCCTTCGGTTGAAGAATTTTTTGCAAAATATTCCAACAATGAAGATGAGTCCGACCAATTGTCTGATCACACTTACAAGGTTTTAGTTCATCAGAGACCCGAGGTCAAATTCCGTGAATGTTCACTTGAAAATCCTGCCAATCTTTTTCCAGGAAAAGATGTTTCTTTGTCAATCGCTACATCTTATAATTTAGCAGACGACTTGGAAGTTTCACTTGGTCGATATGATTTAGGTTTAGACCCACAAAATCTAACAGTTGCTCCCAACTCTCAAGATACTTATAAACTAGAGCCTCATTCGCCTTCTGTCAAAGTTAAAGAAACAGGCATTTATGTGCTTTCTGGAGTTTCTTCAAAATATTGCTCAGGAGACGTTTTAGTGCCTAATACGTGCTTGGTTGTGACACCACCAGAAACCAAGCTACATGTTGGCTTCGAGGAAATATCGGATCAGTGCGCCGGCTCTATAGGTGCGCGTGCCGATCTTGAGTTTGAAGGCACGCCTCCCTTTAAGGTCGCTTACCGGATGATCAAAGACAATAAAGCCTCCCGTATACAATATATCACGACCGATCGCACTCGCTATCAATTGAACTTTACTCCTAAGAGGTCAGGAAAGTACCGATATGTTATTTTAGGGGTTGAAGACGCCAACTACGGATACAAAGAACTTTCTGGCTCAGCTTACAGTAAAGAGCAAACTGTTTTCCCTTTGGCCGATGCCGCATTCGAAGAAAATACAAACGGAGAAATGAGTTCGATAGTAAAGAGCTGCTGTATTGGTGATACTATAAAGATTCCCGTCTCATTGGTTGGTTCTTCTCCATGGAAGCTTGAATACGAAATTCTTAGAAATAACAAACGCGAAAGCATTCAAGTTGTTGAGTCTAAAAATCAACGGTATATGATAGAGACACCAGCACTTATCCATGGTTCTCAATACACCATTACCTTAGTAAGCGTTGAAGATGCGAATGGTTGTAAGCGGGCTTTGAATACTGCTGACACGATAATAAAAGTACGTAGACAAAGGCCAACTGCTACGTTTTATTCCTCTGATGGAAACTATCGTTTAGAGTCTGTGCAAAATTCCATGCTGTCAATTCCTTTGCGACTTGCTGGCGAACAGCCTTGGTTTATCGAATATGATCATGTATCTCCCGATGGCAAACCTACTCGCTATCAAGCTGTTTTCCATGACCCCAATAGCCATCTTAACGTCAATAAAGCAGGAACATACTCGCTAGTTTCCGTTAGGGATAGCTCTTGCCCAGGTTCTATTCAAAATCCTCTACAAGCGTATGAAGTTGAGTGGCTTCCTAAGCCTTCTTTGTCTATGCCTTTGAAGGCTTCTTGGAAGACCTCACATGCCTACCATTACGAACAGGAACCTGTTTGTGCTGGTGAGGGTAGTGCATTTGATATTGAGCTTAATGGAGCTAGTCCTTATGTTCTAGAGTATGAAAAATCACTTGTTGATGAAAATGGCAGACACCACTCGGCTCAACGATCAGAAGTATCTACTATGCAAAATGGCGTTTTACTAAAGACGGATACATCACACTTTGGTACGTATAAGTATGAGTTCCTTCGACTGTCGGATGCCCTGTACGACAAAGTGGAGGCACGTACAGTTGATGAATGGGGTTCTCACAAATTAATAATTCACCAGAAGGTGAATAAATTACCGGTGGCTTCGTTTATGGAGTCCAATAAGCTTTACACATTCTGTATACATTCGGACAGTAACTATTTAGAAGAACAACAGATTGGTGTTAAGCTGAATGGAAAGGGGCCGTTTGCTATGGGATTTGAAATAAAAAACGAAATGACGGGAGCTGTGAATAAAATAACAGTGAATGAAGTGTATGGACCGGTTTACAAGTTTATATTTCCCAAGGATCAATTAACACTTGGAAAACATACAGTGCGCTTACTGCATGTACGTGATGGCAATGGATGTCAATCAAGTATACCCAAGGAAGATCCCATTGTAACGGTTAGTGTTGCAGAAAAGGCTTCTATGGTTCCGATAGAATCCCATGAATACTTTTGTGTGGGCGATCGACTTTCTTATGCTTTGCAAGGAGCGCCGCCCTTTGAAATTGATTATGAATTCAATGGCAACAAAAAACATGCAAAGAGTAACCAACACATTTTTACAAGGATAGCCGAGTTCCCTGGTTTGGTCACCATGAAGTCAATATCAGATCATGGTAGTCCTTGCCGCGCTGAGCTTGATCCCCCAATTCAAAATCGAGTGTACGACATTCCTACAGTAAAGGTTAGTGACGGTGGAGAGGTGATTGAAAACATTCATGAAGGCGATCAAGCGGAGATTTCGTTCCACTTTACAGGTACGCCACCCTTTTCTTTTACATACTGTCGAAAAGCCATAGGAAGGAAAGGACCTGGCAAAATTTTGGAAATGCACACAATCACTGGAATTTATGATTATGAATATAAGGTATTAAGTTCAACGGAAGGTGTCTATACAGTGTTAAGCGTCCAAGACAAGTATTGTCGCTATCCTCGTGATTCATCTCCCTTGAGTACATAAATAAAAGCAAAGTTGCCTTTCGGGAAACTTTGATTTGGGATATGGTAATATACTATGATATAGAAATGAAATAAAAATCGGACTTTCTTATTTCTGTTATGTGTCTTAACATAAAAACCTCGATCTGATTACTTTTTTAATGACAAGCTAGCAATATGAATTGCAATGTAAGCTCAGTTTTTTTCAAAGAAGCAGAAAAGAGACAAAAAGAAAAAGAAAAAGATAAATATAAATATATATTTTAATAAATAAAGCAAATTAAAGAGTACAACTATAAACAATAATCGTTTCGTACTGGAACCATCAAGCACAACTGTGGATTCCTTGGTGAATTCGTTCCCAATTTACGACACACCCGATCATGAAACTCGTGAAGACCTAAACAAAACTGTCAAAGAGTATTTTCTAGTTTATATAAAATCCACTACATTCCTTTATCCTCTTTGAAGGTGTACAAGAAAGCCTCGGGCCTACCAAGCTACACTTCATCTGTGACCCAACTTAGCTCCAACATACACGTCTTTTGGGGGTGTTGAGTGTCATTGTTCTTCAAGCAGTATGAATTCATTGTTCCTTCCGAAAGTAACGGCATCATGAATTGTCGGGACCTTTACGGAGTTCCGAAGTTTCCGCCGTCTATATATATAAACGGAAGGAACGAAGTTGCCAAGTACAACCTACTCTTTGGCACCAGAAAAAGAAATTCTACCAAGGCCGTTGAAATTGGTAGAGATTATCCATCTCATAGGAAACGGCGAACCAAAACCAAAAACGGTGCCTGTTGTCTTTCTTTTGTTTTTCATCTCTTTTGCTCTCTCTTTTGCGTTTTATTTATCTTCATTGTATTGTATTTAAAAAAAAAATCTTACAGCAAGTTCAATCTGTTTCTCATTTCGTACTCTAGACATTTGAACCTACTCAACGCTAGATAATATCCTTGTGTGTTTCCTTGTTTTCTTTCATTTATCTCAATTCGTCTTACTTGGGTTCATTTCATTCTGTTTTCCAACTTCATCATCATGCATTTCCTTCATTTAGCTCTTTCCCTCTTGACGGCCTCGTCAACTGCCTTTGCCCTTGAGCCTTTGACCGTCAAGGGAAGAAAGTTTTTTCAAAACGATACCCAATTTTACATCAAAGGTGTCGCCTATCAACCTAAAGTGGATGCCGAGTTCACTACTACTATTGTTGATCCTTTAGCCGATGCTGCCAACAAGAACTGCAGCGGTGACGCCCAATTGATTCGCTCTCTTGGTGCAAATACAATTCGCGTATACTCTGTGAACGCTAGTTTAGACCACGATAAATGTATGAACGCTTTTAAGAATGAAAGCATCTACGTCTTTTTGGACGTCGCAAACCCCTCTACCGGTATTGATCGTACAGATCCTACTTGGACCTCTACTGGATACGATGCCTACAAACAAGTCGTTGATGTTTTTTCCAAATACAACAACACTGCTGGCTTCTTTGCCGGTAACGAGGTTGTCAATAATGCTAGCAATGTGCCTTCTGCGGCTTACGTTCGCTCTGCCGTCCGTGACTTGAAGTCCTACATTAAGTCTAAAAAGTATCGCAGCATTCCTGTTGGTTATGCCGGTGCCGATATTCCTGGTATTCGTAATGAACTCGCTGCTTACTTAACCTGTAACGCTACCAAGTCCCCTCACGACAATGTTACTGAGGTTGACTTTTTGGGTTACAATAATTATGAATGGTGTGGTCAGTCAGATTTTTATAAATCTGGTTACGCTGCTCGTACAAATGAACTCCAAGACATCACTGTTCCCATCTTCTTCTCTGAGTTTGGCTGCAATATCATCTCCCCCCGTGTCTTCTCTGAAGTTCAAACAATTTACTCCAAAAACATGACCGACGTTTGGAGTGGTGGTATCGTATACGAGTTCTCTGAAGAAGTAAATGGCTATGGGTTAGTCAACATAACTTCCGACGGTGAGCGTGTAAAAAACACCGATTTTGAAAATCTACAGAAACAATGGGCTAGTATCAATCCAGAAAAGGTGTCAAAACTTTCTTATAATACCACAGATATCTCTCTTCCCGAATGTCCTACCAGAAACGAGACTAGTTGGCCTGTCACTTCTGAGGCCTTCCCAGTTACTCCCAATGCCACTTTCTGTGAGGATGCTGTCAAAAACCTTCACTGCTCTGTGCAAGGTGAAGCTGAAGGCTCTAAGATTGGTCAAGTCTTGGGTGAATTGTGCTACTATGACCAAGAAGCTTGCGCTGATATTAGCAGCGATTCTTATAACGGTCATTATGGAAAGTTCACTGGTTGCACTGGTAAGCAACAGCTAAGTCTTGCTTTGGACGCCTACACCAAGCACCATGGAGATGATGCTTGCAGCTGGGGTGGCATTGGCGTCTTATCCTAGATCAATCTTACCTGTGGAACTACGTTCAAACATTCACATAAGGTGGTGTTTTTCACTCATATATATTAACCGTTCTAACGCTGCATTTAAACTAGATATTGACCATTAAGGAATAAAATGTTGCTACATCCTTCAATATCTGAATGAGGAGTATAATTAAGGTAGTACAGAAATGCTATAGCGGTATCGTAGGCATCCTTTCCTGCTTCATGTGAATTTTTCCTATTCATCATAATGCTATAAGGGCCTCGATCTAGTAAAGACACACGAGAGCAAAGTTGACTAATTTTCGTACTAGTGATTTGTATTTTCTCGACCAAAGCTTGTAGATTAGAAGAGCCGTTGTCAATGACATGCCGAAGAAGTGGAGATTTTGTATACAGCACTTTGGTGTCATATACAGATTCAAACGAAGTGTAAAGTACATTTTTAAATTCATTATAGGTTTTTGGGAGATCTCCTTCGAAAATAGAAAACAAAAACAATAGATCAGCTAAACCATTGTGGCATATTATCCGCTTTCTCTTTGAAAGCAAGTAATCCCAAAGCTTGCGAAACCCAACAGCCTCGTCAAGTAATTGAATTCTTTTTTCATAGATAGTCCTTTTTTTTTGATCCACTGAATCCGCGTCAGGAATTTGACGTTTGAAAGGTGGTGAATTACGAGACTCAGACATGCGAATTTGAATGAAACTATTTTTCGATATGCTTTGGAGACCGACGTATTGAGATTCAACTAAATTGTGTATTACTTTCTGATAATAACGGTTTGATGTATCCACGTTTAAATAATCGCATGCGCCATCCCTGTCTAAATTTGAACGCCATTCTTCAATCTGAGCTTTGGTTTCTCTCACCAACGACTCTGCGGTAGCATCGAGAGATATGAATTCTGATTTCGTGTGCATTTGATTTTTAAATTTTCGGTAGAGAAATGATTCTTCTTTCTTAGATAGGTAACGTACACCCCCGTCAAGCTGCTTTTGAAAATCAAATCCATGTCGCAGAAGAAAAGCCAAACTTGATGTTTCCATACAATAATCTCTTCGAAAAAACAGGTTTGTATCTGTCAGAGGAGTAAGGTTAATCGTGTACGGAGTGCATGAAGCTGATCCATCCTTGGCAAAAGAAATGAAGGTTAATCCTATCTGGAGAATTGCATATTTCAAAGCCCTTTCTCGAAGACCCTCAAACTGTCTTATGAACGAAGTATGGTCTTCATTCATTAGTGAGTCTTGGTCATCCTTAGTTTTGCCTAATAGCCCTGAAAACTCACAATCGATAGCAATATAAGCTGCACCCTCAACCTCATTTTGTAAAATATTTAATTCTGTCACGAAATTATCACCGTTGACCTCCATTCAATTATCGTTTTTTAAGAGCTTCTGTGTCATAAGCCAAAGTAAGAAACAAAAGATAATACTTTAAACGGCTAACGTAATTGCTAATGTTTTAATAAATGTCCAAACCTACTATATAAACATATTACCAGATGTTTATAGATTTGGTAATGATGTACTCTTCGTGTAAGAAGTCGTTCCTATAGGCCTGAAAAAAGGAATATACAGATCGCTTTCATGTAACAGCCAGAAATCAGTAATTTTAAGATAATTTATTAATAAAATTTATTATGTTCCGGTCCGATAGCATGTTCCCAAAGATTGTATCACTCTATATTAACTAATTAAATAAAAAGCAAAAAAAAAAAAGGAAATTAGCATACAAATGAGTAAACATGATAGTCAGGAAGCAAAATAGTCAAGTCACCACTATGAGATGAACCATGCACATTATCAATTTCTTTCAAACTAAGTCGGTGGACGAAAACCTCGGGCCATAGCCGCCAAAGCCAACTTCGATTTTGGTTTCTTCGACTTTTTAGATGTTTTTTGGTCATCATCCTGCTTTTTCTCTCCTTTGGGCTTTTTTGGCTTTCTACTATCAGTCGGGTCACCAAAACTGCGCTCACGTTTATTCTGCGGCATACTTGAATCATCGGTCCCTTTCTGCTTCTTATCTTCCTTCTTTTCCTTAGACGGATCCTTGGGCAATATTGAGTTAATCATATCTGGTTTTTTTACATTGCCCGGACGTCGAGTTAGTTCCTTGTCTTTAGCAATATTATTTGAGCCTGAAGAAGTGGGCGCGTTAATAATCTCTTGTTTCGGTTCTGCATAAGGAGTTAATGATGGCGAACGCTCATTTCGTGGTAAGCTATCCGATTTCTCTCTAATTAAGTCATCACCCTCATTATTATGCTCCTTGATCGATTTTGAATTTGCCTTCCTTGTATCGGATTTCCAATGCAACAGCTGTTCAAACGTAACACGCATCCAGCACTTCCTTGTTTTGGCGTCCTCTATTAGGTTGCGAAAAACTTCATTCTGCATTAAAGGTTCAGTACTACCCACAATGTACAATGAAGATCTTGCTCTAGTCAAAGCAACGTTCAGACGTCGTACGTCTTGCAAGAAACCTATACCATTCCCCATGGAGCTCCTGACGCAAGAGAAAATAATAATGTCTTTTTCTTGTCCTTGAAAACCATCTACTGTATGTATGTCAAGGTATTTAAAAATGACAGATCCAAATTTTTTTTGAAATTGGTAGCGAAGTTCTTGAACTTGACTTCGGTAAGGTGTAACGATACCAATCTTTCCTTCAAAATCTATATTGATGAAGTTTTGTGAAAGTTTCTCATATAATAAAAGGACAAATGATGCTTCATCCGCGTTGTACAACGATTTAGATCTTGATATAGACTCTCTGCTAACCACATTAAAGAAACGATAAACACCAAACAAAGCGTCGTGATGCCAAGGTCGATCTGCAACAGAAACCATATTTGGTCCATCAATTAGCTTCGATTGGTAAAAGTAATGGCTAGGAAATTTGCTGATTTCCGGGTGCATTCGATATTGGATGCTTAAAAGATAAGTATTACTTGGGTTCCTTTTAAACATACGAACATAAAGTGATTGATCATAGCCATTTTTTGAAGCAGATTTCGAGAGCACAGTTGGTGGTAATTGGTTTGGATCACCGACCATAATGCAACGTTTGCATTCATATTTTAAAGGAATAAGCGAGCTAAGCTCAACTGCTTGAGCAGCTTCGTCTATTATTACCGTAGGGAAACTTATGTTAGCATTTAGCAATGTTTCATGACCACTAGCAGACAAAGTCGCGCAAACTACGTCAGCATCCTGAAGAAGTTGAAGTTGA
This sequence comes from Schizosaccharomyces osmophilus, assembly GCF_027921745.1. NCBI lineage: Eukaryota > Fungi > Ascomycota > Schizosaccharomycetes > Schizosaccharomycetales > Schizosaccharomycetaceae > Schizosaccharomyces > Schizosaccharomyces osmophilus. Next base: position 186,521 of record NC_079239.1, on the reverse strand, counting down.
ATTTGTTTTTTAGCTACATCCATACTCCTATTAGCACTTTGCTGCCTGTTGCGCATTTCATCCAAGCTTTGTTCAAGGGCATTTTTTTGACGTGTAACTTCCCTAAGTTTTAGTTCCAGTGTGGAGCTATCCTTGCCAGCTTGGCGAACTGAATCAACACTTTCCCTTAACTTGTTACGTTCCAAAAGAATAGCGTCATGTTTCTTTCTGAGCTCACCAGAATCAGAAGATCCTTCATGCTTTTTTAGATTCGTGATTTCCATTTGTTTAGCCATCTGTTCTTCTAATGTAAACTCCTTTGCATGAACATTAATCGATTCTGTGAAACCTATCCGAATTACTTTGGGCATAAACTTTATTCCTTCATGATCGTATACACCGTCTTTTAATCGCATTAGAATTTCGTCTATCGCAGCATTACTAGGGGCGCAAATTAAAACCCTATTTTTCTGTTTTTGTTGAACAGGATTCAATTGCCCAGGGGCGGCAAATCGTAAACCCTGACCTTTTGAAGTCAAAATCGCACCGATCATTCCTAAAATAGTCTTTGTTTTACCTGTGCCTGGAGGACCTTGTACAAGCGTAAAACCTTCCCTACTAGAAGCTGCGCTGATTGCTTTTGCTTGCGGTTCATTAGTACCATAAGAACTCATGACTTTTTTTAAACCTTCATTGTCAGCGCCATCCAAGGATTTGATTACGTTGGCATTTAAGATATCTCTGGAAAGACTAATATATGAAAGTGACTTTAGCGCAGAGTATTCGCGCAGACTGGTTGTGGCACTAAAAAGTTTCTGTAAGTAGAACCTAGCACCCGGAATCATTTCTTGAAGGGATTTTGCATCAGAATTAACACGAACAAAAATATCAATTGATTCCTTTTTTCTTGTCAAAGACTGTATTTTAGCAAGAGTTGATGTATCGTTTTTTTCGGGCGAGCTAGGTTTTTTTGACTTGGATAACACGCATATGTCAGTATCACTGAGATATTGTAACTCAGTAATTGTTCTAGAGGTAAAACCTATTTCAACAAAATTATCAACCGAGGTACGACTATTCAATGTCAATTCTAAAGGTGTATATTGGCTTTCTTCAATAGCTGCACGAATTTGAGCCCAACATTCGTTGAATAAGAAAGGCATAAAAGTTTTTTCATAGATTTCTGGAGACGAGTATGAAGTTTCTATACTCCGGCAACTCAAATTTTTTTCATCCGCAGCTGTTTCAGAACTGAGCAGAGGGTTCCAGCTTAGTAGGATTCTGTAAAAACCTTGAATATCAGGAAACAAACGATGCCGAGAGGTATAAATGCTTTGGTGAGCTTCTCTATGACGTTGTGCGGGATGTACAACGTTGTTGGTCTTCAAGGAATTTATATCTAAAAGCTGTACCTGGCGGCGTGGAGCATTTGTTTTATTCTGATTGGAAGCATCACGCATTAAAGAGAATAGTCCATCGTTTTCGTTCTCCTTATTATTTGAATCTGAATCTGACTCGGATTCAGATTCAGATTCGGAAGATTCTGCATCGTTTGAAGTCAATTGTAAGTTCCTCTTAGGTTCTAAATTTGGCTTCTTTAATGGAGCAACAGCATCCAATTTGTTCAAAGCTCTATGTGACTGTAACTCCGATAAATCACCAATACCTAAGTTAGCAGGTTTGGACCCCACCTTTTGAATATAATTTCGGCGAGCGAGTTGTGGCTGTTCAGTCGTATCTTTCTTTTTTTCAAGCTTGGACAACATTTTTGACGAAAGAGTAAAATGATTTGCTGCTCCTTTGTCTTCATTAGCAGGAACAGGTTTAGTATGAGCTTGTTGAAGTTTCGAGTAAGGTATTTCCTGTTGTTTGGGTTCTTCATCTATAACATAAATATCTGGACTGGTTAAAGCCGCTTCTCCCACATTTGATGTTTCTTCTGTAGTCAAATGGAAAGGTTTTGTTTGTAAATGCTCAGGTAAATAAGGTGAAATGGCAAGAAATAAATCTTCACGTTCAGATAAAGCAAGAATCGTGGATCCATCCCCAGCTGTAGATGACTTTTGAATCATATCAACAGTATTTTGGTTGATCGGCAGAGATAAATTATTAAATAACTTCAGCATACCACAAATAATTCTAACCACTGAAGATAATAAATTGGAATCGTTTAGCTTAAGCCAGTACGAAAGTGTAATAAGAGAATTTAAAATCGAATTAGCTAAGGCTTTCTTAGAATCGTCGCTAGCTTCTGATTTGGAATGGGACACTGAAATATCAATGCCATTTATGAATTCAGAAACTTGATTAAAGCTCTTTATAAGCATTTGGCAACAGTCTAACGATACATGCATTATATCAACAAGAACATCCTTTTCTTTCTTTACCGGCCAGCTTGGTAGAACAATAAAGAAATGGGCAAAAAATTTCCATAAATTGTCCCAATATGCTTTTAAAGCATTACAATTTTCTTCATCCTTGAACGAAATGCTACTGCCATGTAATAAACCATTTAAAGGGTGAAAAAGGCGATTTATGAACATCTTTCCTTGATAAATAAGCCGCTTAACGCTGTTGAAATCCCTGTATTTGATCCATTGTGAATAGATATTTGAGAGTGCTCGAAGTGAATCGGAAAATCGATGTTTTAATAACTTGTCTATAGCATCGCTCGTGTTCTCAGCAACAGAAATTAAATTCACTATAGTCCAAGCATTATTTGAAATATCAGAAATTGGAGAAAAAAGAAATCCTAGCAAGGCGGAAAAATTGTAAGGATTATCCAACAAAGATTTCAAAGAAGAAAGATTCCAACGTTGAATAATTATCAACATTTTAGACAAAAACTGGTAAAATGAATCTACAGCTTTACTATAATCATTGGTTTCCGGCGAATCAAGCTTGTCTATGAGATATATAGAGGAGATGGATCGCAAAATAGAATTAGCCAAAATATGACTACGCTCGACGAGGAGAGAAAGTAACTTTTTCCAAAAGACAGATAAAGATTTCTCAGTAAATTTCAAGTCTAAGTTTCTTATTTTACGCTTTTGAGTGTAATTTCGATAAGTATGTCGTAAAGCATAAACATCAACATTTAGGCGATATTCGAAAGCCTTTCTAAATGAATGTTGCTCAAAAGGACTCACATAATCTTTAAGATTAGAGAAAAAGACATCAAAATTTGAGCATATAATTAATTGAAAGGACTCTACGTATGCTTTTTGTGAATCCTCGCAATGAGAAATAGTCTCAAAGTATTCATTGAAAAGCCAAGAATAAATTTCACAAATAGAATTAAACAGAGGATTACTTGCATACGTGAGTTCTTTGGCTTCGTTCAGAGGTACATTACACTTCTCGAGCAGTATTTGCACGCTAGGCATATGCTTTTCTAAAGAGATAGATTTTAAAAAAGGTATGGTCCAGTTCAACATTTCGCTCTCGCAGTCTTCATTTCCCTGTATCATCTGTTCCAACCAATGTTTATGAGCTTCGCTGTCAAAAACCAGGTTTATAAGTTGAGAAGGTTCAAGATTAGAGGCTCGCCAAAACACGGTTCTATAGCATTTTAATAAAAAATGCAAACAATTTACATAAGACGAATATTGACCCAACGGTGCTTTATTTAATCCGCGTAAGACAAAGGATATTGGTTCAAATCCATGTTTTCCCAAAGAGTCGAAATATTCAGACGAAACATTATTTAATAGAGCTGAAAACCCATTCAAGAAGCGCTTTACAAAACGTTCATTTGCTGCATTGCTAATTATAGCACGAATTTCCTCAAGGAAGGGTGCTTGAAGATTTAAGAATTCATTTGCAGGGATAATTTCAGAACCGTTGAGAATACCAAATGCCCATTTTCTCAAGGCCTCATCGTCAGAAAATAAAAGGTAGACGACCCCTGGGACCAACTTCTTAGATAATCGAAGAAATCCGGCCTCCAAAAACCTCTTTCGAAACAACGCAAAAAGGGTTTCATTTTTTAGAAACTCGACATTGTACAGTATTTCATAAAAAGCGCATAAAATTGGTTTCGAAGAGGTGCTAGAATCAACCTTTGGAATGCGTTGCAAAACCTTCGTTAGCCTGGAAACATCCCATTGTAATATTTTCTCAAGGACTATAGAAAGGGTATCTGGCTCAAAATTAAAAATATTGAGGCATATAGTCTTAAATTCATCAACTAAATGGTGATAGCTCAGTATGCAGGAAGGGCAAGCTTGAAGGCGTTCATCCAGATGCTTTTTGAACCATGTCAAAAAATCATTTTCATCCTGAAAAGAAAACAGGAAAAAGCATTCTCGTACAGCAATCTTCGATCGTGAATTACAAACCCAGTGAGCATCTTGGCGTTTAACGTTCAAATATGATAAAGCCAAATGAAGGACTTTATTAGAGCCCTTAAATGAAGGTGAATTCTGATTATCCTGAATTGATTGTTCTAGTTCTTGGAAGAGTTTCGAATCCTCCATAGCCGCAATGCTACTTGGGCATTATAAATTTATGAAGAAGTTTACTTGTAAATAAAACGAAGGCATAGTATAATATATGCGACACAATTTTATGGATTACACTAGACTACGGTAACCACTTGAAAAACTAACAAATCATGAATTACAGATTAAACAAGCAGAGAAAGACAATTTAATGTTTATAAACAATTATAAAAGATTAAAGGGGACATTAAAATCGTTACGCAATGACTTTGTAGCATTTCCAAAATCGTGAGCAAATCAGGTCGAATTTTCGGCTTGTTTGTCAAAAAGTAGACGAGCCAAACGTTTATAATCTGCAAGTAGAATATTGATTTCGTTAAGTTTTAGTTCAGAGGCGTCTGGCATAGTAAGAAACCGTTCAAGAGGTGGATCATCAACAGAAACGACATTGTCTGTCGACAAAGTAGAGTTACGAAGAGCATGCCCGGCTACTCTGTTGACAAAAGACAGATAAGACTTTTCGAGAGCTACTCCCAAGCCGCGTAGATTTGAAAGCGAAGATCGTTGCTCGTTATTTGCTTCGAGGTCTGACACAGCATTTTCGGAAGACGGAAGCTCTTCCTTGGTAGACGCCTCTAATGAAAGAGGATCGTCCGCTGGCTGCATGGGACAGTGCGTCAGCAGATTTGGACAAGCCCGAAGAACAAAAGAAAGTGCAGCTTCAAATGTTGTAAGACAATATTTTTGTTCTCCCGTCAAGTAGTCTGGGTTTCGAAAACGCAAGACAAAATTCAAATGAGACAACAACTGTGAACCTTGAAATGATAAAATGCAAAAGATAGTAAGGTTTAATAAATTATCAGCATTCATTTCTTCTTTTGGTAAATTAGAGGCCTCCACAATTTTCTCGTTAACATTCATAAAAACATTCAGTTTTAGCAAAGGAGTTTTCAGTCTATTGAGAGTAAAAAAAGTTTCTGCGATGTTTTCAAGACGTTTTTTGACCTCCTCTTCGATGGAAAGACAGTCCAACAAACCATTTTTTTCATCTGAACAGGCAAACTTCTTGAGAAGGTCATCTTTATTTTCATCGGTGCTTGTGCTTAAACAAAAAAGCCTAGATACACATTAGAATGAAAAACAAAGCAAAAAAAAAAAAAAAAAAAAAAAAAAAAAGTAGATAGCTTACCTGTCATATAAAGATTCACATACAATACCTTCAATGATATTCATCCATTCATCTTTTTGCTTTACAAGATGCTGCTTTGCCATTTTCTGGGTTTCCATTTCCTCGGGGGAAAGTAAAGGCACATCATGGCTTGGGGATTCAGGATTGGGAATTAGAGTTGAAAGCATGAATTCATCTGTTTTTTTGTAAAAATTGTAAAAGGTGTTTGTTAAATCATCAGGAGATAATAGTTGGGGATGAACGGGGCTTACAAGAGACGAAATAAATTCTTTTACGAAAAATTGTACAGTTGCAGGAAGCACAGAAGCACTTTCCGGAAGTTCAACGTCGTCTGGCTTCTGCTTGATTGTATATTTCGACGCTCTCCAAGAGTTGAGAAAACTCATACTGCGAATGAGATCACCGTATTAAGAATGGGATACTTGACATATATATCTGGGTGTATACAATTACAATCAAAAGGACCCGACACTGGAAGCAGGAGAAGTAGAAACCAATAGACCCAAGCTGTAAGTAATCGATAAGCAAGGTAGATATTTGAGTTAGCCGGTATTGAAAAAATCCTGAATGAATGAAAAGAAAGTTCGAGGAGATGAACTAAGCTGCTGGAAGTTTCTATCGTAAGAACTATGCAAGTTTTCGAGTTCAGACTACAGGGAACTCGAAACGAAGTACAAGAGTCGGGATTGACAAAAAGTACTTAATACCGATGGAATCCTTCAGAATTTTTATTCAATGTAGCAGTATTTTCATAAAAATGAAACTGAAAACGGATTTTTTTGAGTTTTCAATGTTTGAGATGTTATATGGCCAAAGAATTCAAGGAATCCTCAACGCGGTATCGCTATTTTACATTATAAAGTTGATGTAAATAAATGACAAAGAAGGCATCAAGGAAAACGTCTATTCATATCTTCATACAAAGTAGACTTTACTGCATTTGATGATCAGTATGTGAATTCATGAATTCGCATATTAAAAGACGAGACGAGAAACCGAGTGATAAATCTTCGGTCTTGAATCCTGTTTCGTTAATCAACCAAACGATTTGTTTGCCTCGGCTAGTAACTTTCGAAAAATAATTTCCTTCTTCCTTTCCATCCTTCGTAATTCCATAAAGAGAAATGATAATGACTTTTCTAATTCCAAATATCATATTACTCGATCCATTCAATCTTGTAAAATAATATGCATCGTCGTAATCTGTAATAGAACGATATTGTACTCCAATATGTTACCTCGTGTTGGGTTCTTTGAAAAAGAACTTTTCTGGGGAGAAGTTCAAGAACCCCAGGAGATTCCCAATTTTAGGTCAATTTTTTGTTAAATGTCTTTTTCATGGGAATTTTAGTGGTCATTCATGGGCCATCCATTTCATTCGTCCCATAAAGGGCTTGAAAGGCAACGCAAAAATTCTCATAAGCTTATTTCACTCTGACGATTATTTCTCGTAAAGTCTCTTGCTGGAGTAAGGTCAGGTCTTTGAAGGCAAGGCAGACAAATTGCAAAAGAAAAAGTATATATACATATACATAAAAATAAAAATAAAACAATTCGGATTTTTTAAATCGTTTCTGTTAATTGCTTTGAATAATGTTGGCTTCAAAATCAGATTTTTATCAGATCTCAAAAGCTTCCATCTGCCGGATCGCATAGTTGAGCTTTTTCACATATCACGAAATATGGGAAATCCTAAGAAGAGATCAGAAAAGGCCGAAGCTGCCAAAGGTAGAAAAGACGAAATTGAAGCGAAGAAGAAGGAAGTCGAAGAAAGTGAAAGATGGTCGAAAGGAGCAAAGGGTAATAATAAGAAGGAGCAAGAAGAGGAAAAACGACGACAGGCGGCCCAGAAAAAAGCAGAGCGTGCTCGTCTCGAGCAAGAGGAACTGGCTAGCCTGCCATCGAAAGGTGGGAAAGGTAAAAAGGCCGGTGCTGGTAAAGATTTATCTTTGGATGCTTTTCTGGAGGAACCTGCTCAGCCCGCCTCGTATAGCGCTCGCAACGTTGATGAGGCGTTGGATTTACTTAATTTAGACTCTGGCCCAAAGGATAAAATCGATCGCCATCCTGAACGCCGCTTCAAGCCTGCGTTGAACGAATATAAAGAATCACGACTTCCTGAACTTCGTAAGGAAAGCCCTGGTCTTAGGCTTAACCAATATGAAGATATCATGTATAAAGAGTTCCAAAAGCATCCCAACAACCCTTTCAACAAGGTAAGTAAAGCATCTCATAATCATAACTTTACTCTGACGCCTTTTTATAGCTCAATGTTGGCTACAACGCTAAACAAGACGACATTAAGAGTCTTCGCGCTGCTCGTAAGGCTGAGCTAGAGGCTCGTCTTCGAGAATAAATTGTAATACTTTTTGCGTTTGCTTTTGTGTATATGATTTTCAGTCATAATGGAGAACTGAAATGAAATGGAATCTTAACATATTGTTTGTATGTAACTTTTTTGAAATATTAAATCATTTAATCTATTCTATATATACATACATTGTGCTGTACGATTTTGAAATGTATCTACCATAGTACAAAATCTATGAAAATAAGCAAGCCGAAAAGGTGCCGGGATGGCTTTCTCAGCAATCTCGACAGTTTCGAATAATTCATTCATCACTAAAGAATGAAATGAAAGATGAACCTACTTTTTCTTAGATCCTGAAATTTCTGAAATTTTGCTTGCCTCTTTGTAATTATAAACTAGGGTAGCATCCTATAATATTGTTATAATAAAGCTGTGAAGAAAGCTGCTTTTATGGGTTTTTCATGAATTGAAAAATAATCAAAATATATTAATTCTCTTTCAAGTATTATGTTTTGTACGCATATATTTTTTATTGCTCATGTTATGGAATCCTAGTTCGACTCTTAAGAAGAGACGTGCTTCACACAACGGTAACTTACTCTCTCCCCCTCTCTCATAAGTAGTCTGCAGTTTGTGTCTTCGGCTCGTTGACCTTTTGAAAAACACTGTATTTTGCTTAATTGTTTTAGCTTTACAAATTCGCAATGTCTAAATCTGTTAGTTCTGCTGTTAAAGCTGTGGATTGGGCAGCCATCCCTAGTAAGTTGAAATTGGACGCTAGTACTGCTTCTACCCTTGTCAACTTCCGTTCTCGTCATGCCCAAGCTGCTGCAAGACTTGGCACTTTGAAGGAACAACTTACAACCGTCGACTTTGCTTCTTACCGTCAAGTGCTGAAGAACCAAGAAATCGTAAACCGTATTGAGTCTTCTGTGACATCTTTCAAGCCAGTAAAGATTAATTTAGATTCTCAGTTGAAGGCAATTAACGCTTTTGAAGGCAAGGCTGTCGGTAGTGCCAAAAAGAACGTTGAGATGGTCAAGAATGAATTAGGAAGCTTGAGCACTACTTTGAAGAACATTGAACAAGCTCGTCCTACCAGTGAAATTACTATCGAAGATATGAAGACTGCTGTCCCTGAAGTTGAAAAGATTGTCGAAACTATGGTCACAAAGGGTAAATGGGTTGTTCCTGGTTACCGCGAAAAGTTCGGCGATTTGAGTATTATGTAAATTCGCTATATTACTCATCTCATAGGTCTTTGTCGACCCAGACAAGCTCTTGCTAAACAGTCAGGTATTCATTACTTCCTGATTTGTAAATTAGCGCGTGATCGTTCCTTTTACAGTCCTCTTTGTTATAGTTTGTTTCAACTATGAGCAAGCACGCTAAGCTAATCTTAAAGAGTCAATGAAATATATCAAAACCTGATCGTCATTATATAGGAATGTACGTAGCTTAAGGTTAGTGAAACTTCCTATAAGCTTGTACTTCGTAAGTTTCCTACCAAATTTTCAAAGTAGCTTGCACATATACAATCTTGCAAAGCTACTGTTTATTTCTGTTTTGTAATGAACTACCCAAGCTTCACATATAGGAATGCACTCAAATACGCTATATTCCTGTCGTTTAATATAATTAGTACTGGGCAGACGCGTTTCACCAAAACCATGTTTTACGATCAATACGTCCTGACCAAAAAGAAAGGAGGAATGGGTGTTGTTTGGTAAATAGTTGTTGTAATTGAAATGTATACTAATATTTTCAGGCTCGCAGCTACTCTGGGGTCAAAACACTCTCTCCGGAAACTTCACAAAAAGGATATAATGTCCGTTAATATCGATGAAGCTTGTGAATTTGTCGCGTATTCTCCTGAACCGCTAGCTTTACGTCTTAGTAGTAACTTAATGATTGGTGTTGCACGCGTTTATGCCCATCAATATTCTTTTTTTCAATGTACGACGCGCGTTTTCGACATCAGCGAATATAAATGTCTGTTTTACTTACCAATTTTTTAGCCCAGGTTTCTTCGCTACATTCGAGATTGCGCAAAGAACTTGATAACATTACTGGCAAGCTTCCTAAAAATATTGACGCGCGTGTAGAAAAAGTAAAGTATGTGACTTTATCCTTATACATACATACTAGAGTATAATAACTAATGAAATTAGCAACGACAATCTTATGCTCGCTGATGACCCAGCCTTCGTACCTGAATTGACATTGTCGAACGGTTTTAGTCTTCCTCCTTTGGACCTTAACCTATCCTTAAGCAATGATACTGTTTCATTTGATCAAGCAAACTTGACATCGTTGCAAACGCTACCGGAAGCTTCAAACACCTTTGGTAACGCAACTCAATCCTTTAGCCTTCAAAACCATGCTCCTGTATCGAGATTTGATTATGAAGCATCAAACAATCTTTTTCCAGATGAGATTTTGGACTTTGAATTTGATGAAAATGGTGAGGTTCATGAAATTGCGACACAGGATAAAATGCCACAGCTTAGCCCTGCTAATTCTCAAGACGAAGAAGAACATTTCGATGCTCAATCCCCTGTTGAAATGAGAGATGAAGAGCAAGAATCTAGAATTCGTATTTATGAATTGGATGATGATGTCTTGCCTCTTCCGGTTCCCTTGGAATCTGTAGTAGACCCTAACATTGATATGCAACCTCAAGAAGAGCCCGTTAAACGTAGAAAAATTCAAAAAGTCGAACCTGATGAATCTATTGAGTTGAGCACGAAAACCCTTTCCCAGTGGAGGTCGACGTATGTTGACAGAATGAAGGCCATTGAAACAGCCAAACATGTGCGACGAAAAGGAACCTCAGCTGAAAAGAAAAAACAGGTTAAAAAATTGTACCAATGGGAATCATTTCATCCAATAATTCAAGAATGGATTGGTAAGCTTCAGCCTGAACCAGTTGCGAAACAACCGGAAAACGATGATGTTGAGTTACCAATGCCTAACTTGGAAAATTCGGATATTGAAATGGGCCGTGATGCTCAAGGGTCTTTGGAATTAAATATGCCTTGGAATACTTCCTCTCGTTCAAACAGTCTATTAAACTCTTCTAAAAGTCATTATCAAAATGGTAGTGAACATTCAACTCCACTGCTTGATACTCGCTATGGTAAAAGACTCACACCGAGTCCGATGAATAACCGATTGCAGTTCTTGCCTGCTTTGGAATCCAGCCAGTATCATGATCACTTAAACTCTGAATTATCTTTACAGCTTGATGAAGATTTTTCTCTCTACAAAAATACTCAAGAAGAGAACATTGGAACATTCTTGCATATGGAGCGAGAGTGCGCTAATTTCTATGAATATACAAAAACTGCCATACTTGAAAACGGTGGAGATATGAACTTTTCAGAACTTTTACCTTGCACATTGCAGCGTTCTGTGGCCGCGCAAGCTTTCAGTCATCTTTTAGGTACGATTCATCGATTGCAACACTTACTAACCAATAAAGCTTTAAGTACAAAATCTGCTATCTCGGTCAAACAAGAAGCTCCGTATCATGAAATCGTTGTTTCTTTAAACGCACTTTAATCATCAAACGCATCTTTGTCAAATATGAAAAATTATTAAACCTGATGAAATTATTTCTGACATTTACACCTACATCTGCTTTGGGATCTGGCTAATTATATACGTACTTTTAATTTATTTGTTCTCATTTATTTCAATGAATGTTGCTTTTGCAAAAAGCTAATAATATTGAACCCGTCTATTGGATTATTGTTTCGTAAATAGTGCATAGTAGAAGTAAAACTTTTTGTAGTTTAACAAGACTTTTGATAAAACTGAAATGAAAATGTTTTATTGAATTATTTATTTCATGCAAACGGTGTGTATGTTATGTTCACAAATCGCTATACGAACGATACTTGGCTAAGTTCATTATCGTATATAAATACGTTCATCAAAACAAAAATCACAGAAAATGGGCCGTAGAAAATCATTAAGAAGCCAAATTTTAATTCGTCATTTACCTCAAGAAGAAGCTGATTCAAATGATGAATCAGATAGCAGCGACATTGATGAAGAACAGACGTATGGTATATGGACTGAAAAACCATTTCAAACTGAGGCAGGACGATCTTATTACCGGAAATTACAGAGAGATGGCATTATATACCGTTTAGGTGATGATATTACTGTAAACGATGGGGATTCTAGCTTCTATGTTGGTGTTATTACAGAGTTATACGACAAAGCGATCACTAAACATTCGGGAGAGAAATACTATGAAGCTATATGGTATAGCAGAGCAGTTGCAAAACGCATGGAAATCAAACCAGAGTACTTATTACCAGACCGCCATGTGAATGAAGTATACCTGTCGTGCGGACGAGATGAAAATCCGACGTCGAGCATTATAGAACATTGCAATATCTATTCTAAAGAGGAATTTTTCAAAAGGTTCCCACAAGGGATTCCACCGAAGAAAAAGGACGACTTTGCTCGAAATTTTTTTGTTGATAGAGGAGTTCACTTAAAATTCAACAAGTATACCGAACCCCTCAATTGGTCAGAATATTCTCATAATTTAGACAAAATAGAAGACTTGCTGGTTGAGATGGAAGAAACGCTTAGATTACCGAAGAAGAAGACGAGTTCTAGAGGCAGAGGCAGAGGTCGGCCAAAGAAAAGATCAGTCTCAGAAGATGTTGAAGGAGATAATGATGACTATAATCTAATGAAGGAAGAAGAAATTCCATCTTCTGATGATGCTTCCTCCGTAGTATCTTCGTCCGATGAAGAGTATGAAGTACCCAGAACTCCTAAAAGAAGGATTAAGCGGTCAAGGACTACGCCAAGCAGCGCAATGTCTACACCAAGAAGAACGTATGTAATTTATGATTTTAATGCCTTATTAACGAATGAATAGTGGCTATAAGCAACCTCTACAGATCACCCCCCTTCCACTACGAATGTTATCGATGAAAGAATTTCAAAATTCGCCTCATAGAAAAGCGAGAGCCATGCTACATGTGTCAGCGATTCCTAACACTCTTCAATGCAGAGACAATGAATTTACTACCATCTTCACTAATTTGGAAAGTGCAATCGAGGAAGAAACTGGTGGATGCTTATACATTTCTGGAACACCAGGCACTGGAAAAACCGCTACTGTACATGAAGTTGTATGGAATTTGCAAGAAATGGCCAGAGAAGGGCAGCTAGCAGAATTCACGTTCTGTGAAATTAATGGAATGAAGGTAACGAACGCGAATCAGGCATATTCATCATTATGGGAATCCCTGACTGGCGAACGTGTGACACCTCTTCATGCTATGGAATTACTAGATAACCGCTTCAACCATCCATCGCCAAATCGATGTTCATGCGTTGTTTTGATGGATGAGTTGGACCAACTAGTAACGAATAATCAAAAAGTGTTATATAATTTCTTTAATTGGCCTTCTCTTCCTCATTCACGGCTTATTGTTATTGCTGTAGCTAATACGATGGATCTTCCTGAACGAATCTTGTCGAACCGCATATCCTCCCGTTTAGGTCTTTCAAGAGTGCCATTTGAACCTTATACCCATAACCAATTAGAAACTATTATAGCTTCCCGTCTGGAAGAAGTAAAAGATGAAGAACTGTTTTCTTCTGATGCTATTCGATTTGCTGCAAGAAAAGTGGCTGCTGTCAGCGGAGACGCCCGTCGAGCTTTGGATATTTGTCGGAGATCCTCAGAATTAGCAGAAGGCAAAAATGGAAAAGTTACCCCTATATTAATTCATCAAGCTATAACGGAAATGACTGCTTCTCCACTCCAGCGTGTTTTGCGAGATTTATCTTTTATGCAAAAAGTATTTTTATGTGCCATTGTTAACCGCATGCGTCGTTCAGGGTTTGCGGAATCTTACGTCTACGAAGTAGTTGAAGAAGTGGATCGTTTGGTAAAATCAATGACTAGCACAGATGCAGCCGAGTTTGGTCAACTTATACAACGTCGTCCAGAATTTCACTATATTTTAAGCAGCCTAGGTGAAACCGGCGTTTTATACGTTGAAAATAAAAGCAGTAGAAATGCTCGTGTTCGTCTTGCCATAGCGGATGATGAGATAAAACTTGCTTTCAGTGGAGACACGGAACTTAAAGGCATAGCATAAAAGTCAATGCACGCTTTATTTGTATATTAGGCAAAGATGTTTTAGGTATTTATATGAAATATATGAATGAGAACAATGACTGTTTCAAAAATGATACTGAGACACCATTGAAAGTTTTATATTTTTGATTCAATAGAATATTATATATATCTCATAATTGAACGGATTCTCTGAATATGCAAAGCCATATAAATTTCGCGGCTGACATATCGTAAACAGTACTAGCACACAACCTGGGAGAACCTGTAAAATACCAGCATACCGCGAAAGCACGATTGACCAATCTTGAGCATTTCAATATACTTACAGTTGGCTTCTTTTTTGGTTTAAGAATTGAAAATGGGAAATTGCTGCTCACATTTTGGCAGTTCTGATGAGGTTCGAGAAATCAACATTACTCAATGGAAGCTAACAAGAGCGTAGATTGATGAAGTTACTCCGCTTCTCCCTAATGAAGGGTAAAGTTTTCAATTAATAGCTTTGAGTTCTAAGATCGCTGATACCTTTAGAATTCAAAGAACTGCCCCTACTGCTGAAGCAGATATGAGCTTGAGGAAACGACAAAAAGAAGAAGAACTAGAAAGCAAAGTTTACGAAGATGCAAAGTAAGAATTTGAGAAATATAAAGACGAAGAATCAAATTTTTAACACTGTCAGGAATAAATTCATTGACGTATTTTCTATGCGACTAAGGACGGAGCCTCTTGAAAGAACTCAGGATGAAAGCACTTATGAGTAAGGATTGACGGTTTAAGAAATGTATTTGCTAACATTTGATTAAGGGAGTTGATGGATCAAATGAACTCGTTGGATTTAGCGCCGGAATATGAAACGAGTACACCGACAGATCAAGATCGAGAGTTTATCCAAAAGAAGCTAGACCTCTTTCTTCGGGAGATTAAGAGTATGAAGTTTGACACAGACATGATTCGAGGAAAAATGATTGTGAACTTGTCCAAAGTGAAGCCGACAATGAGTGAAAGTCCTTCTTAGGCATATTACATACAAGAAACCCCGACTCCCAAGGAAAGCAGGTTTTCCTAATTAAAAATACTTAATCAAACATTGGGATTCAATGCAGTTTTGGAATATAATTTAATAGTAATGAAGAATAAATTTAATATTTGATGTCCAATGCTACATGAAATCATACTCTGTTGTAAATTGTTTTATAAAGCGGTACTCGTGCTAAACGAAAGCAAGCTTTGTTGTCATTGTTTAATAGTGGAAATCGAGTATGCGCAATACTTACGGAATCATAAATAGGAAAAGAATTTTCATAATCTTGAAATAGAAAACCTTGTTTAACCCTTGAATTTCATATAGCCAATTACGGCTACTGCAGGAACGATAATCAAAGCAAGGATCAATAATATACTGGAACGTTAGTAAACAAGAAAACAACGTATGACACATAAGGAGCCTATTTAAAGTAGACACCAATACAGCTGCTTCCTTGTGTGCGAAAAGCGAGAATACATACGAAGGAGCGTCACTTTCCTCAGTACGAGGTTGTCTCAATTCCAGAAGCCTTTCTTCTGCTCCAGGTTTCAAGTCACCAATATACATTTCTTGCAATAACTCATCAGCAGCAGCCGAATGACCTACATCGCGGTATGACTTGGTACAGTCTTGGCCTAAATAGGGAAAACAAGTTAGCATAAAAAGAAGGAACAAGGGTAAGAATTGGTCTTGCGCTAATTTTAGCAAGGATTGCATGAAAACTGAACGCCGATTGTATATCAAGTGAGACTTGCAATCGAAGTGAAAAATAAGAACCCAAATGAAAGCAACGCAGGATCAATTCAAGCCAAAATGGGGAAAAATTAAAGAAAGGACAGCCATTTACAAGACAGAAAAAAGCGTCTCATTTATTTGGCAAAGAAGCAATCTCCAGCAATATTGCTTTTTTTATCATCCTCACTTACGATCGAAAGGAGAAGTACTTACCACCGTAATCTAGCAAGATGTCTAAACCACCAGGATGGTCCTCTGCAAATGAAGTTACATCGTATACTTTTCCTTCAAAGACCATATACAAGTCCTTTGGAGAGTTGTGTTCCACGACTTCTTCGGCCTCGAAAACTCTGTTCGACATATTGTTTTAGAGATGGGATTTAGAAAGTCTGAATTCTACGAAATGGAAAAATGAGGGTAATGGAAAAGGGAAAATTTCAGAGCAAGTTGAAGGATCAATTGGTGTTTTACTTTCGAGTTGGGGTGGACTTAAAGTTATTGGACGTTCTAGTTCTCGCTTAGATAATTCTCGCTTTGTAATATCTTGAACGGCCCCACAACCATAATAAATAAACAAATGGAAGAGTCATTCGATTTCATAAAAAAGACTGTATTCTACCATTTCTATTTGAAGTATGTTTTCCCTCGGAATGTTTATCCGTTCGTTTCTCTTGAAGAAAGGAATAAAATTCGAAATAGAGAAAAAGAGTTTCATCTGATAATTTGAGTCCACTGTTCATCTCATCAGATTGGTTAAATCAACAACAGAAATGTGTCTGTCATAAGTGAAATCAAAGCCTGTGTCCGGTTGTTTGCACATTTAGAAAAGCAACGCGCTTAAACGAGAGCTCTGAATGTGTGAATAGGAATAGAAATATGTTGTGAATGCCCTTTTTGAGATTCATTCCCAAGCGCTAGTGTCTACCAACAAGGCACACGCTGTCGGATCAATTTCTTTATTCTATTGTAGCTTCTTGTAGATAGCAATACCAAGTCTTGGATTCATGTCTGTGCATTGAAATGCTGGGATCGGAACAGCAACAACATAGAGCAAGGTCTGTCCATTCATCCTTGACACAGCATCAATTCTTTTCTTCGTTCATCAAGAGAGTTAACAAAAAAGGAAAAAAAAGTGTCACGAACCGGGATCGAACCAGTGACCAACAGATCTTCAGTCTGTCATGCTCCCAACTACACCACCGCGACTTTATTGATCAGTGTAGGTGGAAAACACACATGTACCATGAAGTTTTTAATGGAATATAGTGATCCAAACGATTGTGGCCGATATGGTGAAGAAACAAACACATCTTAGAACAAGAACGACATTGATTCAGATGGGTCTACTTACAACGAGAGTATGCTTAAGGAATTCTGGTTGACTGGTTAGAAAAGACTTAAGATTAACGTTGTCTGGCTGAACTGTCATCGAAAGAGATGCTTGTAAAGGTTTTTCTTTTCTTAATGGTACTCATTTTTGTTTTACAAACGATTTTAAGCTCAAATTTTATAAAAGGATTGTGCTTCCTTGATTGGTTCAACCTTCCTTAGCCGTAATGATTCTGGCTCTTTCCCTCAAAATCACATAGCAGTAAGAACTAAGTATTCGTGTTTATCTTTTGAAATATATTTAAAGGCTTTTCGAGCCTTATAAGCATATCAAAATAAACACTTCACAAGAAACAAATATGCTTTAAAGAAGGTATATTATATTACACGAATGTTACCTATGGCTGCTGTAAATAAACAGACAAAACTTTTAAAATTCATGAAAAATGCAATGCGATAAATTGAACACAGGAATAGCTCTTTAAGTGATTTATTTTTTTTCCTGTAAACACTACATTTGCAGACGTTCCTACACAAAAGACTTTGGTTTGGTGTGCACATGTAGGAAAAGCATGAACTAGGTGAAAGCGCCAAAAAAAAGGTTTGTACATGAGCAGTATAGCAATATCTTTTTTTTTTTTTGGGTTTAAACATTCTGTGATAGGCAAAGAACTTTACGAATGAATCATGTATGTAGAAATCCTTTTAAAGCCTCATACATCCAACCAACCAAGCTCACCAAATTCTTCCATTTGTTTGTTCATTTATTACTCAACAAAAAATACTTCGCCGATGATTTTTCCTACGCCAGGAAGACAATTATCTCGTTTCCTATAGTTGGTATGAAAACATCCTCAATGTGCTACCGGTAAAGGAACCAATTCCACCTCTTTGCACTCCCGCATAAAGGTACTTTTCATTCCAACCCTGCGTGTTTATACTTGCTTCTTTTTAGACTCTTCTCATGAATGCACACTCACGCCCTGCTCACTTTAGGCATACCGCTTTCTGCCATTCCAAGCATACAATACCTCCGTTCAATAAAAATAAATAAAAAATATTAAAACATATCCCACTAGCAGAAAAAAAAGTGTCACGAACCGGGATCGAACCAGTGACCAACAGATCTTCAGTCTGTCATGCTCCCAACTACACCACCGCGACTTTGCTTGATCGGTGTTGATGAATAGCAAATATAAAGCTCATTGTGTGCATAAAGGCTATCAAGTTTTTGAAATTGAAGACTCACACGTTCAGAGAGCGCTCACCTCCTTTCTGATTTTTCATAGCTTTCATCGGTGAGCATTCGAAAAGATGGTTAGAAAAGTATTGATGTCAGTTTTAGCATTCATTTCTGGTGCTTTGGCAACAGATGAGAGCTCGGAAGAGTCACATACAACTGAGGAATTTATTGACACTGAAAATTCTGGAATGCTTAGAAAGGTCCACTGGCAAGACTTCAAAATTGAGTTGATCGTTTTGTCTGTGTTTGCCTTGTACGTTGTTTCATTTATCACCAAAAAACGCAAAAATGCCGATTTTGCTTCTCGTTGGTACAACTCTTTGCAAACCCTGCTTCGTAATCAATTTTCTCAATATGGTCCAGGAAGAAACATGTCTCCCGTTATTGATGTCTCTCCTACAGAGTACTCGTCATACCTCACCGGTAGAGTAAATGTAAAAAACGTCTACACTACTTTGCAACTCTTTCCTCGTCAGGACCTGTTTACTTATGGTATAAACCAGCTTGTTGAAATATTTATGGGAAATGTAATGTCTCCAGTACTTCCCGCTGCCGATCGCTTCCAGCTAATACTTAACCTTGGCAATCATGCCAAGCCCTGGCAACCATTCGTGTTTGCCATTGTGCGTAAGGATTGCATGCGTATTCTCCGAGAGACTAGATTCGATCTTAGCTTTACTAGAATCTCTTCTCATCCATTGCTTCCTGAAACCCACGTTCTAATGTCCGAAAATCTTGAATGTACCGAACGCGTCCTTAACCTTCCTCAATTCCTTCCTTCCCTTCAATCTTCCATGAAGAACCTCGAGTACCTCATCGTTACTGATCAGCCGGCTGCTGCCCCTGCAAATGAAAAAGAGTATATGGAACAACCTCGTATCGATGCCTCGATGCGTGTCGACAACGTAGGCACTTTTAATGAGCTTGAAAATCCCCAGGCTAATGATCTACTTAACACTTTATTATTGATTGCTGATAATACGTCTAAATTCCAATGGCGACCTGAAATTACTAAAAAATTGACTTCCTCTCGCAAGTTGGCCCTTGAAGAAGTAGTCCATGCTTCTGCTGCTGCGAAAGCCGCCAAAAGCAAAAAGTCCACCGCTTCTGACGTTTCCAATCTGTCTGAAAGCGAACAGAAGAAGCGCGTGGATAAAGAACGTCAACGCAAAATCAAGAAGCGTAGTAAGCGTGCCTAGACGAAATGATTACGGTCATTAGCGTCAACCGTCTCTATCTTAAGCAAAGAGCTAATTCTACATATCTCATGATATACATACATATAATACGTGCTAGATATCCAAAGGCTCATTTTATTAGTTACCTGCAACAATCAATATAGTTTTTGAAATCGCGAGGATTAAGTTATAGTGATAAAGCCTTTCCATCTTATAAACTTTTTGTAATTAACTTTTGATATATGATCATTATCCACTGTTCTTCTTAGGCAACACCTTGAAGGATAAATAAGATAAACCAACTCAATATAGACCCTAAACTTCTTTAGTAAAAAAGCTAAAGATTAACATAAATAACCCCAAAAGTCCTTTTACGACAGTACTAAACTCTTCACAAGTCAGTAACGTGACATATGAAAAGCTATAGAAAACGAATTAAAAAGGCAGTCATTATGGTCTTCTAGAGGAAAGCAATCAGGTATAGTGGCGGATAGAAAGGGTAATGCTAGTGCGGTACGGTGCGGTCTGACGGAAAAGGAGAAATGAAGAGCGTTTTTGATAACATTATAATCATAAGAAGTTAATCACTTTCGCTTTCGCTTTCAATTTCACTTTCACTATCACTATCACTACTATCGGTCAAATACATGCGTAGCCATTGCATTCGAGGACCCGTTTTACTGAATTCACTAACCTTGAATCCGTAAATTCTGGGCTGATAGATATTACCGCATGGAATAGCCCTTTTCGGGTTGAGTTCAGGGTAGGTTTCAAAGAACAGATGAGGGAATGTTGTACCAAAAAAGGATCCATCAATATTTTTATATTTGGAGCTAGATGGTGCGTATAAGTCTAGGCAGTTTGGACAAAATAATACAACAGGCATTCTTCCAACCACATCGGACCGGCCGGCAGGAAGAACGTGTGTATAACAACAATTTACCCGAGGGCAACAACCAAAGATACCCGTACTATATTTCTCGGCCATTTGATGTAAGCCCATTCGGGTAATGATATAGCGTTGATGTATTAGACCATAAAGAATCTGTGCACTTGTTTCAACCACGCCCATATCGAGCTTTTTTAGAGTTTCAGGATTATTCCTATCAAGAATAAGATCCAGAGCTTCATTATAAAAGGGTACAGCAAGATTAAGGCCAGTCAAATTAAACAAGTCTTCAATAAAGTCATCTCGAACCTCGACAAAATATTCTCGACCTGGTCGAGAGCAGAACCAAGAGATCCAAGGAACGTTTTCAGTAACAGGCGATGGTGTAGGATCTTCAATAAAATCGTCGTCTTTTGTGCTATATGTGATAGCCGGATTATGACTTAGGGTCACAATGTTTCTCACTGACATGATGTGAAAATTCTGAAGGATCAAATCCAGGAATTTAATTTCAAACCAAAATATAATAGACACCTAAAAAGGGAAATATGCAATAAAGTGATCAGCAAGAAAACTAAAATGCAGTTAAAATCTGAAGGGAGGAGAAACAAAAGAGAATAGATGATGTATGGAAAAGATCAAGCGTAAACAACAGATTAATAGTTAACAAAAATAAAACATTCAATGGTATGAGAAGATTGAAAGAAGCTTAAATAAATAAAAGGCTTAGATATGAGGGCTACTTCAAACCGATCGTCTTTTTTTTTATATATATATATATCGGAGACAAGCAAGAACCAAAATGGGAAAACAAAGGAAGTGGCCAATAAGTATTCAACCAGCAAGCAAGAATACCTAGTTTCTATACGATCCCGACAAAGCGAGAAATCCTTCAAATCCAAAAGACTCCTTGGGTAATCCAATATTCAGGAAAAAAAAATCCAACTAGTAGAAAGGATGTAGAAAGCAATCAACAACAAGTAACCTGAAATTGCAAAAAGGAGGACAAAGGCTTTCAGAGCAAACGTTTCTTCTGAATTACCAGGAAAGAAAGTCTTGCTGATGTATTGAAACTGAAAAGCTTAAAAGAATCGAAATGGGAAATTTTCGATGTTTATTGGTGCTGTCTACAATCAAACTTTGTGGCTTGGTAGTCGAGCAATACAATGAAAAGAATTAACTTTTCAGACAAACTCTTTCGTAGCGTTTCTTCTTCTTTTTCTCTATCTCTCGTAAAAAAACCAAACAAATAAAAACAAATCCCGTGAGACTTTGAATACTTTAGTTTTCCTTCTAGTAGAATCCGAGGATGGCCTCACAACGAAAGGCAAGTTTCTAACCCACAAAAAATGTAACTGTTGAAACAAAGGTTAACAAAAGGATACGAAATGATTGATAGCCAATTTCGAAATAAGTACGATGCTTCTTCGTAGCAAAGCACTACTCGATAGCAACTCAAGTTTTGAGAATGCTTAGAAACAAATCGTCTTTTGGTTGCTGTAGCGGTTCCCGTTTTTTTATATATGAAATTAAATAAGGAGTTTGAAGAGTCTTGTGTGTTAAAGGCGGTCAGTGCACACCTAGCGGTTCTTTAAATGTTGCTTCTTATGACGTATCCTACATGGCTCGTATGCAAATGCGTGGATTGTCAAGGGAAATGTACCGAACTTTCTAGGTCCATGTTTATATGAACAGTTGAGTAGGTAACCATTTAAGATGATGATGCTGCTGTCTTGAGCTACAGTGTGCAGCAAAACACCAAAGCAACTTGAATATGTACGTGGGTTCCGACCCTGGGAGTTCAAATTTAAGATAACATTAGCCTCCCCTACTATAGATCATCCATGCAGCGTTTCCCCAAGTCGCTCCCTTGACGTGTAAATAAGGACGTACAATAAAGGAGCCACGAGACGAAAAGAAAGGAGAAACGCGTTGAACGACGCGTCATAAGCGATTTCATCCGATTATTAAATCTAAAAAAAAAAGAAGCAATTTGAAATCGTTGAAGAATGAAACTACAAATATGGTTTTCAGACAACAAGGGAGAAAAGAGAATCGTTCTCATGATACTAAACTAAAAAGAACAAGAAAAAAAAAGAGCCATGATCTCGCCAAAAAAAGAAGAAAAAATCGAGAACCCTTTTGTTTGGAGAAAGGAAAAGTATGCTACCATATGTCTTTAAATAGTCAGACGCGTAAGGGGAGCAAGAAGTTGAGTCTTTGTGCATTTACTCCGAATGGAAATTAAAATTATTTATTCTATAAAACAAGAGAAAAGTAACGATTCGTTTCTCGTTTTTTATTTCTCTTGCTTTTGTGATTTTTCCTTGGTAAAATGAAAATCGGATCGATCGTCCCTTATTCTTCTTTCGCGTTTTTGCTGTACTTTTTCACTTCCCCACAATTCGATCTATTAAGCTCCGATTCTACAATTAGCATCGTTCTTGTTGAAGAATCTGCTTGCTTACAAACAAGAAAGATGCTTTGTGATTGTTTTTCGTGAAACTTGCAGTTGTTTCCTTACCATTCAGCCCGAGTATTCACATTCATGACCATTTGGAGAAACAGCAAACGATTTGGCTCAAAAACTTGAATTGATTTCATTCTACAAAGAAAATCCTTTCTTTGGCTATGCTTACACCGCTGCAGTTGACTTGGAGACGTCTTTATAACCCAACTCTTTAACGAATATTCATTATTTATTTATTTATTAAGGATGCCGATGGATGGTTTCAACATCGGTAAACTTGATTACCGATATAGTGGAACCATCCCTATTTGCTCTATACTTGTGTTCCTAAACGGCGAGGAGGCAGAAATTTTAACATTAAACCAGCAAACATTCTGCTACAATGCGAAGCAAACAGTGTGAATTATGTGATCTCAATCGCCCTGCACTAGTGCGTCCCAAAACTGGTCAAAGGATTTGTAAGGATTGCTTCTACTATGTGTTCGAAACAGAAATCCACAATGTCATGACCGAACACAAGCTGTTCCATCGAGGGGAAAAAGTGGGTATCGGTGCTAGTGGAGGAAAAGACAGCACGGTTTTAGCATATGTAATGAAACTTTTGAACGAACGATACGACTACGGCATTGAATTGTATTTAATTAGCGTGGACGAAGGAATTCGAGGATACAGAGACGATTCTCTGGCGACTGTAAAACGGAATCAGCAGCAGTATGAACTTCCAATGACCGTGGTTAGCTACGAGGATTTGTACGATGGATGGACCATGGATAATGTTGTCGCTCGTATTGGTTTAAAAAACAACTGTACCTACTGCGGTGTCTTTCGCCGTCAAGCTTTGGATCGGGCTGCATTGAGTTTGGATATCCATCATCTAGTCACCGGCCACAATGCCGACGACATTGCAGAAACTGTATTAATGAACTTGCTACGCGGTGACGTTGCTCGTCTTCCCAGAAGCACTGAAATAACCACTCAGTCAGATACTTCGCCTACGAAGCGTTCCAAGCCTTTCAAGTATACGTACGAAAAGGAAATTGTTTTGTACGCTCATTATAAAAAGCTCGATTACTTCTCCACTGAATGCACATATTCCCCCGAAGCATTCCGGGGAACTGCTCGAGCCATGATCAAGCAGTTGGAATGCATTCGACCAAGTTCAATATTAGATATCATTTATTCTGGCGAAGCCATGCAACTCTCTGATACAGTGCAAGAGAGGCTTCCCCAACAGACGCAGTGCGAGCGATGTGGTTTTATATCCAGCAACCGGATTTGCAAGGCCTGTATGCTTTTGGAAGGATTGAATACTGGCATCCTCGGTTTGGGTTTGGGGAGCGACCGGAAGACTCGAAAGTTGCAGTCTCAGACACCGGAGTGTGCCAAAGGGTAAAAATGGATTTGGATAAAGATTCTTAGTTATATGCAAAAGTTTCTTTCTGGCAAGGATGAATGGGATTTTGGGATCTAAGAAAATTTCTTGTTTAGTTTATTATAATAGTTTAATTTATCATTAATATCTTCCATGTTTGCTTGGAATTACGAAAAGATCTGGCCAATAATAGTAGGAGAATGCATGTATTTTGAAGGGATAAGTTTTAGACGTTCAAATCATAAACAAGCGACTGAAGCAAACATCACGATTTGATCTCTTTGCCAAGGAGTCCAAGCATATTGTCCTCAGCCTTTGCAGCCGGCCGAGTGCTGTAAATTTTTTCTAACCAGTTCATTAGGACGTAAAGACCGCCGGAAATGGACAAAACGCGTAAAAAACATTTCACTATGCTGGGATATTTATCGACGATTTGAACGCCGAGAGGTTCGATATCGTATTCAATGAATATGCCAGGTGGACTGGAACGGAAGCCGAGCTGTCTCGGTACGGAGTTTTCGGTTAGAGAATATTGATTTGTTTCAAGAGAGCGAAAGGAGGACTTGTAGCTTGTAGGCAAGATCGACAAATAATACTGAAAAGCAAAGGCTTCTTTATCTGTAAACCCGTAATGGCCGTCCAGAGCATTAACGATAGCAGGATAATAGTCTCCAAAAGACAATTCTTCAATGTGATGGGTAAAGTTGAGGGCATGAAAGGGGATGTCAGAAAGGCCGTAGCCCCAACCGGGAGTGGTAATTTGCAATTGGCCATGGACACGATTGACGGTTATTTTTCCATAAATTCTGCATGCACTCCCAGCGCCAGTAACGGGCTTTTTCTTCTGACGGAACTTGCCGGATCTCACCCAACGGTATTCAGATTTTCTTCCAGGGCGGTACTTGGTGGATGAATGTCTCATGTCACTGAGATCCGTTTCCTCGAGAGTCAGCATGTTGGTAGCAAAAACGATGTCGTTGGTTTTGTCGGCCGCGTCGACGCGAACATGGGTACAAGGCATTGCGAGGGTGATATCGAGATTGAGATCCATCAACTCGGACACTTTGTCCGAGACCATGATTTTTTGTTCACGAACGCCTTTTTGGTAAAAATAACACTCGAGAAGGAAGAGCCAGAGAACGAAAAACCCGACAGCCAACGAAAAGACGCCTCCACGCGAAGATCCTGGTTTTCGATACTCATTGACTACTTTTGGAAATGCATCAAAAGCTTCCAAATGCTGTGGAAGCTTTTTGCGCAGCATCACGGCTTGGTGTTTGGTGTAAAAATGGAAGTGGTATATGTGGGAGACAAGATGTAGCGGCGGCCGTCACAGGAAAACGTTTGAATCCTTTCTTCGTTTAAAGGTATGCAGGTGGAAATAATCGCTAGAAGAAGGTCAGTAAGAGATTTTAGGGTAGTCGTTCCATAGAACTTGGTCATTTGTTTTAAGCTACAGAAAACCGTACCAAAGAAATCAATTCAAACAAATTGGATGAAAAAACAAATTCCAGAATTATGTTTTGCTACCCAAGCGGACACAAGCAACCCGAGTAACCCACAGAATCGTTGCTTCTAGTGAGAGCTTCAAGAGCCTTTCTCTCTACCTTCCATCTCGTTTGTTTATCCTTTAGTGACACGCAATGCAACTATTTTATGACTCAATAAAGACACACTGTAGCACTCAATATGTGAATACCGCTTTGTACCAATTGCCGATATGTACCATTACCGATGGGGAACGAGGTCTTGATCGCCGATAAGTATAGGGTTCAAACAGCAATTTCTCCGAAAGGCTTTCTGAGGGTAACAGACCGTCAGTGTCTAACCTTAATAAACAGACTGTGGCGAATTTGAAAGAATTCTAGAAATATACAGGTTATTTTCAAGTTCTAAACAAGAAAAACAATTTTTTTACGTGTTTCCTACGCGTTTTTTTCTTTTCTGTTGGTTTTGTTTAATTTTCCACCCGACAAGACTTGTAAGTTTTGACTCGTCCAACCATCGTGCGAGTACTAATCAATTTTGTCGAGATGCCCTTTCGGATCTATCCATGACTAATGAGGTGAGTACTCGCGTAATATCAGGGGTTGACGCAAATTTTCGGACGATCATGAGTTCAACTCCTTCTTCGAAATTCTTTTTCAGTCCGGGACTATATATTCTTAGAATCCCCCAGTATCAAACTTGAAACGCACCCGACACTTTGCTGAAACATACCAACGTAGGGATCGCGAGATTTGTAGGTATTTTCTTCGTAAATTGTCATTTTACGTCTTATCTTTTCGTATACCATCTATATTTTACGCCTTTTTTTGTAAAGATTTCACGAACTTATACTCATCATGCCTTACTCTGAAATTGATCAGCTTGCCATTAACACCATTCGTACCTTGTCCATTGACACTACTTCGAATGCTAAGTCTGGACATCCCGGTGCTCCTATGGGTTTGGCCCCTGCAAGCCATGTCCTTTTCAGCCGCATCATGAAGTTCAACCCCAAATCCCCCAAGTGGTTGAACCGTGATCGTTTTATCCTTTCTAACGGTCATGCTTGCGCTTTGCAATACGTTATGTGCCACCTTCTTGGCTACCAAATGTCCATTGACGACTTGAAGCAATTCCGTCAAGTCGGTAGCAAGACTCCTGGCCATCCCGAAACTCACGACCCCACTTTGAACGTTGAAACTGGTGCTGGTCCTTTGGGTCAAGGTATCGCTGCCGCCGTCGGTCTTGCCATCGGTAAGGCCCATTCCGCCGCCGTTTACAACAAGCCCGGTTTCGACATCTTCGACAACAACACCTTCTGCTTCTTGGGTGATGGCTGTCTTCAAGAGGGTATCTCTTCTGAGGCTTCCTCTTTGGCTGGTCACTTGAAGCTCGGTAGCTTGGTTGCTATCTGGGATAACAACAAGATCACCATTGATGGTAGCACCGAGCTCTCCTTCGATGAGGACGTCGAAAAGCGCTATGAAGCTTACGGCTGGCAAATTTTGCGTGTTGAACACGGTGACACTGATCTTGAAGCTATCGAGAAGGCTTACCGTGAAGCCATCGCTTGCACTGACAAGCCTACCTTGATCAACCTCAAGACCACCATCGGTTTCGGCTCTCAACAACAAGGTACCCACAGCGTTCACGGTAGCCCTCTTAAGCCTGATGATGCCGTCCATGTTAAGAAGCTCTTCGGTTTCAACCCTGAACAAACTTTCCATGTTCCCGCTGAGGTTTACCAATTCTATCAAAAGCGTGTTGAAGAAAACCAAGCTATTCAAAAGGAATATGATGCCATGTATGCTAAGTACGCTCAAGCTCATGCCGACCTCTACAACCAATTGGAGCGTATCCTCAACAGACAACTTCCCGATGGCTGGCAAAAGTGCCTTCCCACTTACAAGCCTGGCGATGCTGCTGTTGCCACTCGTAAGCTCTCTGAAATCGTTTTGGATGCTCTTTGCCCTGTCGTCCCCGAGCTTGTCGGTGGTTCCGCTGACTTGACTCCCTCCAACTTGACTCGTTGGCAAGGCGCTGCTGACTTCCAGCACCCTAGCAGCAACATCGGATCTTACGCTGGCCGTTACATCCGCTATGGTATCCGTGAACACGGTATGGCCGGTATCATGAACGGTTTGGCTGTCTATGGTCCCATCATTCCTTATGGTGGTACTTTTTTGAACTTCGTTTCTTACGCTTCTGGTGCCGTTCGTATGGCTGCTTTGAACAACAGCCGTGTTATCTACGTCGCTACTCACGATTCTATCGGTTTAGGTGAAGACGGTCCCACTCACCAGCCTATTGAGACCTTCTCTCACTTCCGTGCCATGCCCAACATGTACTGCTGGAGACCCGCTGACGGTAACGAGACTTCTGCCGCTTACGTCAGTGCTTTGACTCACTGCGACTCTCCTTCCATTTTGGCTTTGACCCGTCAAAACCTCCCTCAACTCGAAAACTCTACCATCGAGAACGCCAGCAAGGGTGGTTATGTCCTTCTTGAGAACAAGAACGCCAAGGTTACTCTCGTTGGTACCGGTTCTGAAGTTTCTCTTTGCCTTGACGCTCTCAAGACCTTGAAGAGCGAATACAACTTGGAGGCTCGTGTTGTCTCTTTGCCCTGCTGGGAAGTTTTCGAGGAACAAGACGAGAGCTACCGTCTCTCTGTCATTCCCGATGGCATCCCTGCTATGTCTGTTGAAGTTTACAGCACTTTGGGCTGGACTCGCTATGTCCACGAAGCTTTCGGTATGACTTCCTTCGGTGAGTCTGGTACCGCTAAGCAATTGTACGAGAAGTACCAATTTACCCCCGAAGGTGTTGCTAAGCGTGCTCAAAAGACTTACGAAGCTTACAAGGATACCCCTTTCATCCGTTCCCCCGTTCGCCGTGCTTTCTAAGCTGACGATGTCGGGAATGTTTGATTACAATTGTATGTTTAAAGATTGGAAATTGCCAACATGTGAGAAAGTAGTTTACGAATGAATGATGTTGTGTATAGAACCCAAAGAATAGTATTGTAAAGACTAGAATGTATCTGAGTATGAAATGCTTTGATGCCTGATAGAAGGCATATCACGCTCTGTAAATCGCGTGTACATACCTTTATGGAACATATAACAAAACTGAAAATGAATGTAGTAGTTTCCAAGCGCGTACGTACGTTTATTAAAAGTACAACAAGGCTACATTAAAAATTCGCTGAAAACAGTTGAGCAATATCATTACATACATAGAAACATATAAACAAAACCAATTTCTAAGAAATAAACAGTTATTTAAATAAATAATGTTATTTTATCACAAGGGGAAAAAGTAACGCAAAATTGCTGCAAAGAAAATTTAAATAACCCCATAGCCTGCAAAAGATGGGAAAGTGAGAACAACCGACTGCAAACGCAAGACAGTGCTCCAATCAAGAATTAGCATTGACTTTAGCTAAGTCATGTTTCATTTAGTTGACGGTGAAGTGAGGAGGGAAGACACCACGCTTGCCGTACCACTGACCGTTGCGCATGGCAAAGTTCCAGTAAACAAAAGGGAAAACATCCTTCTTAAGATAATAGAAGGGACGACGAGGAACAGTCTGGTCAAGGAAGCGAGAGTATCTGCCAAAGGATTCGGTGGGTACTTGGTTGTACTTGAATTCAGCCAAAATGAGTTTGCCGTAGCCGGTCAACAATGGGCAAGAAGAATATCCATCATAAGCGGCAGTCAAGTTTTTACCGTTGACCAAACTCCACAGGTTGTGAACCATGACGGGTGCTTGGGAAGTAATAGCAGCGTATGTTTTGCTAGTAGGAAGGCCAGAACAATCGCCAATTGCAAAGACATTAGGGAATTTAGTCGATTGAGTAGTGGCGGGATTCACAGCGACGTAGCCACTGTTGTCAGCGAGATCGCTCTTAGCGATGAAGTCGTGAGCACGCATGAAAGGAACAGCGTGCAACAAGTCGAAAGAGCGTTCAAAAGTGGTATTGTCAGCGGTATTTTGGAAAACGGCCTTACGCTCCTTACCGTTTACTTCTATAAGATTGTTGTTGTAGTTGAGATGAACATTACGGTGAAGGGTTTGATTTTGACGTTCCAAGGCATCCGAGTAACGCTTGACGGAGAAGAGGGTGGGGCAACCAGAGTAGAAAGAAACTTGAAGGTTATTGCGAACATTTTGACGGCGCCAATAATCCTCAGCCATCCACATGATCTTTTGAGGGGCACCAGCGCACTTCAAAACACCACTAGGTTGGGTAAAGATGGCAGTACCAGAAGTAGTTTTTTGGATCAAGGGAAAAACAGAGTCAGCATGCTTGGCCGAGTAGATGGTAGTAACGGGAACAGAAGGGTTGTCAAGAGCTTCGTTTAACCCCTTGATACGCTCAAAGTCGGAGTGAATACCGGCTGCCATGATGAGGTAGTCATAAGAGATTTCATGACCGCCTTGAGTTACAATTTTGTTGTCCTTGGGGTTTAAAGATTGTACGAATTCTGGATGCAATTTGAATTTGTCATTGGGGACCAAGCTACTGAGATCACGCTGGTTTTTGGCAACAGAGCTAAGTCCAGCACCAGTCAAGGTCCATCCTGGTTGATAGTAATGATGTTTAGCACCATCGACGATACCAATTTCGCCAGATTTGATTGAGGCGTCTTTGCCTTCCCCGTTGGCAAAACGATACTTTGAAAATTTGTTGTAAATTTGGTGGGCAGCAGAAATACCGGCAGAGCCACCACCGACGATCAATACTTTGTGATGAGTATGAGCCAAGCGAGCCAAAACAAAAGCGCCCAAAGAAGAAGCAGAAGCCTTCGAGGACCTTACTGCTGGAGAAATCCGATTCGAGAGCATGAGAGGCAACCAATAACGTTGGAATGGATGCTACAATAAGAGAAAAAACAAAAATAAGAGAGCAAACAGAGAGAGGGTCTTGTGAATAAGAAATGACACAGGAAAAGCTGATCCTTCCAAACCTCTTCTACAAATAAAAAATTACAGAAATTAGTACTGTTTCCTGTCAAAACTGACGAGAACTGTTGTTAAATAAAAGCTTGGTAGTTGGAAGAAGGACAGATAGAAGTGCACAGGTACGGAAACTACAAGGTGAGAAATGCTGACGATTCTGGTTTCGCAATGCGAAACTTGAAACACGAGCTTCGCGATATCCGAAACCTACAATGCTATGCAAGGACAAATCAGAACGACGAGAACTTCGTTTGTTTATATGGGAAAAGCAAATACGTCAGAGAAGCGGATATCGCACAAATGAGATGCGATGTTACGCAATTTTACCAATATGTTGCGAGCGTTTCTCTCTTGCGATTGGAAAATTTAATTCTTTCGGTACGGGAGTCGTACGATCACGGTATTTAAATAACGAGGTGCATTAAATACGAAATATAAAATAGCGTGTTACATTAAGTTCTGAAAACCCGGTTTACGAAATGGTAGAGCGTCCTTTGGATATGAATAACGATTCAAATGGAGTTTTGCTTTAATCAATAAGAGAGAAAAATTAGGAACTGGGCAAAATGTAGAATGGGAATTTCATATAGAGAATTGGAAATAGTTTTCTCTTTCTTTTTCTTTTAAATAAAAGTATACTACTTTTTTTTTGCACTTTGTTACTAGCCTGTTTACTACTTCCACCAGACGGGAATGCCAAGACCGTCTCTTGCGCAGGAAGCCTATTATAGTTAGCTTAAACACGATTCCAAAACTTCCGTAGTGAAGCGACTTACAATAATGGTATAGGGAGCCATGGATTCAATTGCTTCGGATCCAGTAACCGCAGTCGCACCCTTGTTTCTCTTTGGTGAAATATCAACAAACTCTTCAGATTCAATTTGAAATCGAACTTCTTCATCGACATCAAAATACAGTTCGGGTCCAGGCTGTCCTTCTTCGCCTTCTAGTTTCCATACCCAAGCTCGCTCTTCTGGCCGATACACACATGGGTCAAACAACATGTCTTTCGGAATAAACAAATCATCAAAAAATCCAAGCGTTACTATCCATTGTCAGCATTTGCAAATCACCGTGTCATTCTAAAACCCACAGGAACCACCCATACCTCGTATACCATCTTCGCTGCAGGATTTGATTCTTCCTAGCATCACTTCTCCCCGAAACGGTCGAAACACTATCAGCCGAAAAGTAACTGAGTCTCATATTAGCTCTCTACATCCAAACCTTTTTCCTTTGTTTAATCTTGTATTCATCCTTACCATTCATAAATGAGGACCCATTTCCATATTTAATGATTCCTTCTCCTATTTTCGTAAAGTCATACACACAAATGGCAAGTCCAACTTCCTGAACCACCTTATTTGCGTATTTTCTATGAACCTCCTCTGCCAATGCTTCTTTCGTGGGTTTCCAGAAATTCGATGGATGAATGCTTATAATATCCGAAATTTGACTCAACAAGAACATTTTTAATTTTTTATTCTTTTCTTTAACTGTTTGATACCCCGAAAACCCCTTTTTCGTTTCTATGAATTGCCTATAGTGTATAGTGCTTCTGGTAACTTGCTGTTCTTCTTTTCGCCTGGCCGTTCGCTCTGTTTCTCTGCTATTGTCCCATACAACAATGAAAAACAAATTCTAGACGTCTACCTAAATTGGCAAAAAATTCGACTCGTTTCCTTCACCGCAATTTTTTTTTAGTTTACATTTTTGCAGAGGAAGTCCCGTTACTCTATTTGTTACCTGTGAGTGTAAACAAATCGGCCTTTTGGTCTGAATGAAAAAGGCGCTTCGATGCATGTTGCTCTTTTATTTTTAATGACTAGACGTGTCGTCCAACTTGAAACTCAGTATTTGCTACTTACTTTTTTTTACGAAACCAATCGACTACATTCACAAATTGCCAAATGTGTTTTCCGCTATGTTTATCAAGGTATTTAATGCTAATGAAAAAGTTAAAAACAACATAATTAAAGAGTGTAAAATGTAAACCAAGAAACAATATGTACGGAAAAGCGTGTTTCAGGTCCAGTATAATTTATCCTAACTGTAATCTCCTTAGATATCAATAAATATTTGTAAATCAGTTTCAATGAAATTGTTAAAGAGTTTCCCAGCCTCCAGTATCATTCACACCGTCCAGCTTCCTTGCAATGAAAGAAGGTACAAACCCATTTAACCATGTATTCCTAACACTTTCATCATACCGTTTTTGGGACAAATATTGAGAACGACCTCGCCGTAAACCAAGATCTGGTTCACCATAAGTGTCCAGAAAAGGGGCCACCGCAAAGCTGCCAAGTGGTGGATTTAAATATAATATCGCACATCTCTTGGCAATAAAAAAGATCCCAACGTCCCCGGCGCATTGTTGTATATGTAAATTGCATTCACCAATACCATTAAATGCACAACAATGGCTTTGAAAACATAAAAATTGTCCACAAAATAGACAGATAGCTGGCTCTAGTGGTTCCGAAAGACACTTGGAACATTTTTTCCCCAAAAGAAGCTCAAATAATTTATCGTGCTCAAAGGGTAAGGAAACCAATTCGGGAATGCAAGGACTGTATAAACGTGGAGACTCGCATAAACTGTCATTAAGTGCAAGGGATCTACACCAATATTCCACAATCGACCATTCCCGGGAATCATTCGTATTCAGTAATTTACTTGCCAATGTCTCTAAGTTATCCAGCTGAAGTCGACTTTCTAAACGTTTTAACTCACATGTTGCTGCACCGTCTTTTATTGTTTGACCCTCAAAAGATACACCATAACGACAGTACCACAGCAAAGCAGACTTCCTTAGGAAAACAAGCTCGAATCTTTCCATAAAATGGTAAAGAAGAGACAAAGTTCGACAATCGTATAAATCATGGATGTTAAAATACTCGGGATTATTTGAATGGTTAGCCAAACCACTCAATTGCCAAATGCGAAATACCAGTGATTGAAATCCTTCAAGCCTGCTCGAATCCAACATTTCAATAGATTGGTCATGCATAAGCTGCACCAAAGCTGCTTTGCTTCTAAGTAAAACCCACAAGTTTTTGACAATGTCAGACAAATAATACAGCTGAGTCAAAACATGAAATGACTCTTCACACATCACAAGGCCAGAAACACTTGCTTCTGCGAATTCACGAAATGGATCCTTTTCTAGTAGAGGTTCAATTCTATCATCACTTATTGCATTCGTTAGAGGAAACTCCAATGAATGAAAAACTTTTCCAAATAATCTTTTTTGTTGGCAGTAGTTTATTAGCTCGTATTCCTGCATCGAGCCATCTATGCTTTTTTCGGAGTCATGAGCACACAAAAGCGTGTACGTTTTAACTGTCTCTGATAAGACTCGTAAAAAGACTTGTTGCTTTTTACTGATATTGTAAAGCCAAACGTCCGGCAAAGCATTGTTGGCTGCTTTTACGTTTCCTCGGGCAGATAATTCGACTTGGGCTAATGTGTAAGAAAAGAGCTTCAAGACATTCGTTATTTTACCGTTTAAAGGAAGATACTCACTCGAGTAAAGGGAAGAGTTTAAATCCACTACTTCATTTAATCGACGATATAATTCAAATATGTCTTCAGAAACAACTAAGCGATCTTCCAAAGACTTTCTTTCACTTGGAATTGATTTAAAAGATGAAGAATCTGCTATACTCAGATAGCTGTCCGAATTTGATGTTAGGTCTTCTGTAGATTTGTTCCCAGCGTTAAGGGTATACACGTCCTTCAATGAATCTTTGAATGTATTCTGCAAGACGTCCAAAAAGTTGGGATTGTATGGACCAATACTTTGAGCACTGGTATCGGCTGATGAGTACAATTGGTTTGTTGACATCAATTCATTAGGGACAGGAGCAGGAAATAACCATGATGTCAAGGCGCAATCATTAGTTTTGACTTCAGAAGAATTCAATTCTTCCTTTGGCCTCCAAAGAAAAGGCAAAATCGTGTTGCAAAGACCCTTGCATAGTGGACACAGAAACTCTTTCATGCTTAGATTGTGGGGATGATTTCGATAAGGGTTTGATCGGGTAGTTGATGTTACAGTAGTCATTAGATTTTTAAAGCAATCAATGTGCATTAAATGTCCACAACTATTAGCGTACAATCCTCGGTCCAAAGAATCCGAAGGAAATCCTTTCAAAATATCTTTTGATTCTAAATCATCGACGCCTTCAAATTCTGAATAGGATTTATCTGAAGTATAGGACTGATAGTTGTCGACAGCGTCCAAATTATGCTTATTGTGAGCTGCCATACCAAAGGGACGAGATGACAGTGTCTGGTCTAAATTGACGGGTAAATCATATATCTCCTGTAAATTAGCAAGATCAGCGGAAGGCAAGTACCGAAGTATAGAACTCCTTTGAATGAATGCGAGTGTACCATAAGGTCGCTTATCCCTAAGTTCCTCTTGACACAGCAAACAAGATTCGACTGGAGGTTCCAAAAACAACCTTGTACTGAGTGAACTTGTAATTGAGGAGGTATCAGCGTCGTCCATTTCTGCATCAGACAATTCAAAGTCCGTATTATTTTCTAAAAACTTGTTTTGTTGTAAACGAAACTGTTCCATAATACGTCGTTGTCGTTCTTTAGCTAAACGAATCTTTCCTTGACGTTGCTCTGCTTCTTCGGCTTCCGATAATGACTGAGCAACTTTAGAAGAAGAGACCGTTAATGTCTCCCGATATAACTTTTCATAGCATGAAGGGATTCGCTCTTTTAAGATAGAGAACAAATAGTTCAACTTTTTTCTTGCGAAAGCAAACTCAGTATGATCTTTTATCTGATACAACACTGTAAACAAAGACACATCTGAACTGTTGCAAGATTGATCGAGCCCTCTAACTACCGGAAATTTCGTTTCGCAAAATTTCAAAGCAAATCTTGGTTCGCCGTTCTTTTCCGCATTTAAGGCAATTAAACAAGCATGCAAAGTTGCCAACAAAAGACCTTCACATTTACCTCGATCAGATGGGTACAAGTAACAGTAATTTACAGAATGCCATAAAGTCGCCAGAAAAGCATCACTTTGAAGGACGTGAAGTGTTTTTGTAGATGTAATTATAGGATGATAAGCTTCATATACCACATCATCCAGCTGTTTATCGTGCCTTTTTGCATACTTTTTCCGAAGTATTATTTCGGCTTCTTCACGTTGGTTTCGGGAATAATGAACACTAAAGGGATCTATTAGGTTAAAGTATTCATCCTTTAAAGCAAAAGTTCCAGTGTCATTTATGCCTTCGGCTGGTCGAAAATGTGTTATCTCATGTAAGGTCTTTTCAAAATCTCTTTCATCTAAGAAATGTTCGCAAACGCGTTTGCTTATTTCAGAATACGACAAGGACTGAAAGCAAAGTAGATGTGCAATTTCATACTTTATGCTATCGCGCATACTCCAGTCGTCCAAAATAGCTGTATGGCTAACTAAAGATATAAGCAAAAGCATAAACTCTTCAAACATGCTTGATAATTGAGGCACATCGTAGTGCTTATGCCGGGCGAAGTAATTACCTATAAATTGGTCACTGAGTTGGTATCTTTCTGAGTATATGGGAAGAACGACATTCGGGTTACCGTATACCAAAACAAGTTGTAGTAAGGTAAGATCCAAATCGAATGTATATTCATGAAAACTTAAATTTCTGTAGTGATGAGCTTGATCACGAAGTGTGGTTCCATTTCTTATCCACAGTTTCGAGCGCATTTGGGCAAGCCAAGCGCAAACTCTCAAAGGGTGATCCACGACTCGTAAAAGATCGCTTTCACACCAGGCTTTTTCATAACCAACCTTCCGCATATGAAAGGCTAATAGATAAGTTAATAACCAATGCAAGGGATGGTGGAATGAAATAGGTTGGGCACCAATGTCATACTCGACCAAGTGAATCATTCCATTCGTGTCTTTCCACGTCCCAGTTGTTGATGATTCAGTGTTACTCCATGAATCAGCAGGACGGTTTCTAGGTTGTATTATAGTTTGATTTAAATAATCAATCGCAACTTTCAGTTTATCGGGATCTAAGCAGGAAAATACATTTCCAACATGTCTACAGAGTTTTGCTACTTGCAAACTGACGTTCAAAACGTACATCCACGAATCGCTTTCCCATTCAACATGCTGTGAAATTGCACGCGTATAAGGACTCATACCTTGAAAAAGTGAGAAAAAGTCAACATACTGCCTCAAAAAGCGATGGTCTTCGCGAACTGCTTCAGCAACACAATCAATCCCCAACATAAACTGTATGTGATGAAAGATATGAATATACCTACGAGAATGAAATGCTGCAGAATCAACTCGTATAATAGCTTGATCATCAACAAAGTTTGGAGCAGACAACACCTTATAAGTAAAAAAAGTATAAAGAGTTGCGTTTACAGTTGTCAAAAAATCAAAGTCGCTTATTAACACTTTTGCTATTCCAAAAACAGTGAAGATCTGCATCGAAAAAAATATAACAGAATGCTCAGGTTCTCTGTCTAAAAGCAGAAATAGTTCGGCCAGCCTCCGATATAAGATAGCAATACGGGCTCCCATAATCTCTTTAAATCCAGGCACGTTAATGAAATAACCCAAGTAAAGTTCTTGCAATTTATATCTCAAGCTCTTCCAAAGCTTCAAGTCATACAAAAAAAAGTAATCAAAACGAGTTTGCGATAACACTTCATGCTTGCCCTTTTTTACATAAGAAGGTGTCCAATGAGAAGTAAAATGAAATGCATCAGCATCTAATTCATTCTCATCAGAATTTTCTAAAGCAGATTGTAATAGCATCTGCACTGACCGATCATGAGTTTCACTAAGGAAGGCATCTGGATTATCAATGGCGACTATTTTGGATTCAGCGTAAGAAGGGGATTTTAATGAGTGAATACTTGATTGTAATCCACACACCCAAGGTCGTAAAAGTTCTTGGCAGATAACAGTTCTGAAATATCTTCCATCACCGCATACTTTGCTTCCAGCAATATCAGCAAGCCATTCCACTAAAACTCCGCAGCATTCCTCACGAAATGTGTCCCTCATAGACCGTATAGTTACAGTCAAATTTATCTGAGCAAGTTTATGACCAATTCTTAATAATTCTTTTATATTTGAATCTGTCACCACGCAAGCTCTTCCAGTGTCATTTATTATATTCGATAATCTTTGTCCAAATGAATCGCTGGGTGCATCGAACGCAATGGTAATTTGTTCATAAAATTGCTTGAAGGAATGTTTCTCATCATTCCAAAGCATTAAAGAGTATAAATTGCATGAATCATCAATATCACCATACTTGTCCTCGCTCAACCGACTAGAGTGTTCGTCCTCAATAATCGATTCATAAGTAGGCATTTTTTTCAAATTTTCGGGACTACAGTGGAATACGTCAAGAATAAAATCCAGTACGCATTCGATCGTTGTCTTAATACTTAAGGCAAGTTTTTCATCAATTGTTTGAATATCACTTTGTGTTTCACCTACGTTTTGTGACGAATTGTGGATCTTACACGGCATATCGCGAATCCAAGCACTGGGATTTCCGCAATCGCAGCAGCCTCCGCTTCCAGCACTAATCGTAAAGGAGGTTTCGTGCCCATGATGATTTGTAGCTCGGAAGCATTTCACGCAAAGGGCAGAGTTACTGTCAATGCTGCAGGTTTTGCACCGATAAAAGACCTCACCTTTCTTGAATATACGACCACAGGAAAGGCCGCATATACCAGGACGATATTCATCGCCTTCTCTATGTCCTTGAGCGTAACGTAGCTTAAAAGAAGGTCCAATGACGGGCTTTTCTGACAAGAAAGCTTGCCATAAAGTGTGGTCATAACCCAAAAGTGCAGAGAATACTTCGTTCAGCAAAGACTTTTTGGCGGATTCAGACCACATGAAAGAGTACATCAATGCATGGGACTGAAGAAACAACAGCAATCGCCTGCGTATTAAAGCACATCGTGACAAAGGTCGGTTCGTCTCGCTCGATACCATGGCATGCTAATCGGCCAAAGGATAATCGATGATTCAGAATTAAAGATACATAAAATAAAAATCAAGAAAACCAACGCTTAATAAGGTATGCGAAAGCAATGGTGTCGTTTTTGGGGTACGAAAGATTTTGGTACTGCAACGCTAAGAGGACAAACCAAGAACTGAATTGAACCTATCCAGGTTGACTGAAGGTAAAGTATATACCCTAATGGAGGGTGAAAATTCTTTTTCTGGGTTCGTTTTTACGAAATTGTAGAATAGATTATTAATTGATGACAGAGCGCGTTTGGTTGAAGGCAAACTCGTTATCCCAGAAAGCAAAAGGAAAGATGGAAGCGTGAGGCAAAAAATACAAGTCAGGCCTGGATATGTTGCTCCAGAAGATACTCCTCGGTACAGACCCGGCGGTGGTGGACTAGCTTTTTTGGAAAAGCAGATGCGAAAGCTGAAGCTGGAAAACGAAAGCCAGGCTGACAAAAGAAAACAACAGGAGAACGAGACGAAGCCTACGAAATCTATGGATGAAAAAGAAAAGAAATCTACGGAAAATGTGGAAGGAACGATGAAAACTACAGGAAAAGAATACATGAAGGCGACAAAAGAACGAATTCTCCCAAGAGCAACAGAAACAACGGACAAGAAGGAAATGAGAAACCTTAAACAGACTCCTTTGAAAAAGTCTAGCAGAAACGCGACGCCGGAATGGCGAAGATCAGCTCGACCATTTCACCAGGAAAATTTTGAGAAGCCTCCGAAACCTAAAGCAGCTGGCAATCCTCCACGAACTCTAAAAGGGAAATGGAAACAGAGAAATGAAGATTATTCTTCGGAAAGCGAGTCAGGTTCTCGTCTGACGGGAAAGGAATGAATATCAGAAATTGTTTTAATTCGGTGAATAGCTGATAAGGCTATGAAAGCCACGTAGAAATAATTTTTAAATTATCAATGGCATGATAGTTTTTGATTTCCTTACCGGAACAGGACATAAGACATTATGAAGTATTCCAGCATTGAAAATCAGTGATGCTTTGGAAACATCAAGTTTATGGGTACCAAGTGACTTAATACATCAGACGTTAATGAAAAAAATAAATAAAATAGGAATTTAATGCATAGAAAGATCCTTGATGCATGAGAAAGAAAAGGGCCTTGGTTGACTGTCGTATAAAGATAAGACGCATTTCATAACAAGGATATGACACACTGCCATTTCAATGTTTTGATTCGTTACCAATCACTGAGAGTACTGTGGTTATTATGGACTTGCTCATCAGTACAGCAAGTCGTTTTCTGAGAGGACCTGACGAGTTCGCTTGAAGTTGATGCAAAAAGAAAAAAAGATACAACCGATGAAATATTCAAATCTTCTTTATTCTTCCCTTTAAAAACGCACCGTTTCCAGCATCCCAAACTATGAGTTTCTTTGTTTATGATTTTATCTGATCAGATAAGATCCTACTTTAAGCGATGCTTAGTGATGCGGAAAATGACTTACGAACGAGATTCAATCTCCTTAAATGGAGCACGAGTAGACCAAGATCTGTGGAACTTGGATCCAAGTGTTTGCGCTTAGCATCATCCTTCATTCGAAATGTTTCAGTCTATGATTATAGATCGAATAAAAAATACGTTCTTTGGAGAACTAAAGAGTTGGAATTTCTCGTATGGAACACTGGAACGGCTGTAAAGACGTACACTAACAAAACTTGCAGAATTTACGCTCAATGGCTCGGTATTCTTTCGATTATCTGTAAGTAAAAGGCGTCAGCAAAAGAGGAATGTGTGGAAACTGGTGAATAATGCAAGAAAAACACTTTTTTTGCTGAAAACCGATGGATTTGGGTTCATGAAATGTGGTACACTCATGCAAATTGGGTATACAAAACTCAATCTTCGTTCCAGTGCACGATGGACATTGCTTTTCATTGATCTACTATGCTAACATGGGAATGTAGTGTGTCTTATCTTGGGGATTGTGAATTTGTTTCATGTTACGTTAGTCGTCTTGTTCTCGGCCTTGACCATTGTGGAAGGTGTACTATTAGTTTTTATTGAACTTCCCTTCTTGGCACGCATTTGCCCTGTTTCACAAAAATTTCAAACGTTTACAGACACTTTTGCAAGCAACTATTATCGCGGGGTGAGACTTTTTCTGCATGGAACCTGTTTTTCGTGGAAATAACTAACACTAAAATTCTAGCTTATCTATGCGATTTTTGCACTGGTGACCTTCTTGGGATGCATTTTCTCGATTACTAGTTTGATCGCCGCTGGTGTGGTCTTGGGTTTGACCGGGATTTGTTATACCTTTGCAGGAATCAAGGGCCAGGCATTTACTTCGAGCTCTACCCTCGGTGGAACCGGAGGAGGAAACAACGACGCACCCGCTGGCATGGTGTAAATGTAAAGAAGGAATAGCGGAAGAATGCTATTGTACCTACCTGACTTCAGTAGCTTGACATGACCCGACATGCCTTGATGCCCAGTGCATCAATATCAATCACTATTTGAGGTGGAGAGAGACGCCGTATACTAAGACCATCTTTTGAGAATTTCAAGTTTTCACCAAAGCTTTTGCTACGTTTTTCACAACTAGGAAGTGGTTGTTTGCAGAATGTTTTGCGTTATAGAATAGAGTATATAATGAAAAGAAATTGAGTCAGTCTTTTAAAAGACCATAAACAGAAATTAATCTTCGATTTGATATGTATTTTCCTCCAGACGACGCTCGAGCTCGGCCTTGATTTGTTCCAGACGATGCTCGTTTACGAGAAGGCGTTCGTCGTCGATTTCTTCAATAACAATTCCAGGCGACTTTTCGTCAATGTTTAGAATGAGTTGCTTGACAGTTGGGTCGCACTCCACCAACAACAATCCTTTTTGGGCTCTGGGCATGGAGGTAGCGACGTGGTTGGTAAAGTGCAAAAGGCAAACAAAGCGAAGAGCGCAAAGCGTCTTTCGCAATTCGCACCCACCAACTCTTACCACCTCTTCGAGTTCAACACGCGAAGAAAAACCTCTTCATAACCATGGATTCACTACGTTTTGCGTATTTTCTTATTTCGTCTTCAGCTACATTTTACACGAGTGGAACTACATTTTCTGGAAAAATTTAAAAGAAATAATTGTCAAAAATTCATTATTAAAGCATATATACGTTAAACTAGAGAAACGTACCAGGTAAAGGCATCAAAATTGTTTTCATAAATAAACAAAATCCTTGAAGAGTATTTTGTTTAAGTTGAGAAATGAAATGGAACCTCCTATGTGTTCACTTTTCGTTTCTTCACATGTGCCGGACTAGCTAGTTAGTTGTCCTTGGAGGCAGTGTAGGCAAGCAAGTCGACGCAACGGCGAGAGTAACCGTATTCGTTGTCGTACCAAGCGACGAGCTTGACGAATTGAGGAGAGAGTTGGATACCAGCGGTGGCATCGAAGATGGAAGAGTGGATGTCACCATTGAAGTCAGTAGAGACAACAGCATCTTCGGTGTAGGCAAGGATACCCTTCATAGGGCCCTCGGCAGCAGCCTTAATAGCCTTCTTGATGTCCTCGTAGTTAGTGGGCTTACTGAGCTTGGCTGTCAAGTCCACAACGGAAACATTGGTAGTGGGGACACGGAAGGCCATACCAGTTAGTTTTCCGTTGAGGCTAGGGATAACCTTACCGACAGCCTTAGCAGCACCAGTGGTGGAGGGGATGATGTTGGCACTGGCAGTACGACCACCACGCCAGTCCTTGGTAGAGGGACCATCGACGGTCTTTTGGGTGGCAGTTGAAGAGTGAACAGTGGTCATCAAGCCCTCTTCGATACCAAAGGCATCGTTGATTACCTTAGCCAAGGGGGCCAAACAGTTGGTAGTACAAGAGGCGTTGGAGATGACCTTTTGGTCAGGCTTGAAAGTCTCGTGGTTGACACCAACACAGTACATGGGAGAACCATCCTTGGCAGGTGCAGAGATGATCACACGCTTAACACCGTTCTTCAAGTGACCAGAAGCGGCATCAGCAGTGGTGAAAACACCAGTGGATTCAATCACATACTCAGCGCCAGCAGTGTTCCACTTGATGTTAGCGGGCTCCTTCTCGTTGAAGACTGTGATGGATTGGCCGTCAATAACCAACTTGCCGTTCTTGATAGATACATCACCAGGGAAACGACCGTGGGTAGAGTCATACTTGAACATGTAAGCCATGTATTCCAAGTCAATGAAGGGATCATTGACTGCGACAACTTCAACAGTCTTGGCTTGAATAGCGTTACGGAGGACAATACGTCCGATACGACCGAAACCGTTAATTCCAATTTTGGGTGCCATCTTGAATTGAATACTTTACTATAGATTGATTCAGAATTTGAATGATCTGTTGTACAATTGATCCTCACCTGCCTCTATTTATACTTTCTCAATTCCTCCCTCAAGCATCATAATGATTTCGTGAATTTCATGGGGTAAGGGTTCTTGGAATCAACACCATTATCGCTTACTTCATCCCCTTTGTTACTTGACTCCCCTTTTCCGCTGTCATTGGCCCTCACCAGCTTCCATGATGCCTTCGCTCTGTTCTTTGCTTTTCTCCGAAACTTTCCCCTTCATTCACCTGCACCGTTTCATGACCTGTACCCCCCCTTTGCATCATCTCCCATCAATCGATGTCACCTCCATGACGTTCCTTGTTTCATCGAATTCGCACAAGAATCTTCTGCTCGGTCGTCGCACATTCCCTTCTTTGCTTCTTTTCTTTCTCTCCTCATGATCGCATAGCCCTCCTCCGTCTACCGTCAGGCGCTTACATAGCACCCAAGGCGGAATTCCATCATCCATCGTAAACTGCCGGATCCTTGATTTTATCGTTTCTTCTGTCTTTCCTACGTTGGTTTCACACGTAGGTTTCCGTAACTTGGGTTGTCTCATCTCATCTTATCTCGTCTTGGCATCATATGAATTCTTGTCTCGAGATTTGGTCTTCTTCAAATCTCTGCTCTCATTCCTTTCGTCTTGATCCACACCGTCAATTCACCGTTCCACCTGAATTCTTTTTACACTCGTTTTTACTCGTATTCTCCTCTCTCTCTCTCTCTCTCTCTTTCTTTGTGTTTGTTGTTTGTTCGTTTGTTTGTTTGTTTACATTTCTGCAGCACTCGCTTTTCGCCTCTATGACATCATAAAGCCGAAAACTTTGTTTTCCCGGAACATCATCTACTTAACCGAATACATTACACAAAAACACTTTTACCTCGGTTCGGTTGTCAACGATCCTCTTATCTTCCGTTGTTTCCTCTCCCCACAACTCTCTACTCTCTCTCCATTCTTCCTTTCCTTTCATAACTACTTTCTTACTATCATCTTCATAATACAATCTTTCTTTTATTCTAACAATTCTCAATTCTTCTATACTACTTTTAATCATATGCTCCTTACGTAATTACTGTAGGCTCCTTTCTTCCCGTCAATGCTTCCAAAGACAGTAAAT
Organism: Schizosaccharomyces osmophilus; assembly: GCF_027921745.1. Classification (NCBI taxonomy): domain Eukaryota; kingdom Fungi; phylum Ascomycota; class Schizosaccharomycetes; order Schizosaccharomycetales; family Schizosaccharomycetaceae; genus Schizosaccharomyces; species Schizosaccharomyces osmophilus. Next base: position 142,317 of record NC_079239.1, on the reverse strand, counting down.
CTAATGCCACTCCAATCACTGGCTTCAGGGCCTCTTGTGTATCCACCTCATACTTGCTAGCATCAGATTCATGCTTCTCAATGTACAAGCGCAAAGTTGCTCCACTAGATCCTGTTCCCGAAAGTCGAGTCACAATTCGACTGCCGTTCTCAAACTTGGCATACAATCCTTGGTGCTCACTCACACTTCCATCCACTACATCATGGTACACGAAATCTCCTGCCTTTGCAATCACAAATCCTGGGGCAACTTCCTTGCCTGTAGCATCCTTCGCTTCCACAATCGAACGGAACTTTTGAATCACCTTGGATGCTCCCTCGCCGTCCAATTCTTCATAATCATAACGTGTAAAGAAGGTTCGTCCATAAATGCTGTAGAAATCTTTCATCACATCCTTAATCGTCTTGATCTTGGGGTTTTGTGCATTCAAAGCTGCCAAAATGTTCAACCAACTCAAAATACCCCACATACCATCCTTCTCACGGATGTGGTCACTACCCGTTCCAAAGGATTCTTCACCACAAACAGACAAGCGCTTTGCATCAAACAAATTGCAAAAGAACTTCCATCCCGTAGGCACTTCATAAACAGCCTTGCCCTTGTATTTACCAACCAAATCAATGGCTCCTGAGGTGGGCATCGAACGAGCATAGCCATGGATACCTCCTTCGCGGAAATAGGGAATCAAGTCCGCGTGGTGGGCAATCAAAGCAACACTGTCACTAGGGGTAACGAACGATTCGTATCCGTAAATCATGTTTCGATCACCATCACCATCGGAAGCGGCACCAAACACAATCTTTTCGCGCTTCACCCGTTCAACCAAAGACTTGGCATAGGTCAGGTTGGGATCAGGATGGCCACCACCAAAGTCCTTTAAGGGCTGGCAGTTATCACAAGAGTTCTCGGGTAATCCAAGTTCTTTGTGGAAAATGGCCAATCCATAGGGACCAGTTACACCGTGAAGAGCATCGAAAACAAATGTGAAGTCGGGGTTCTTGGAAATAAAGCTGCGAATTAAATTAAAATCAAAAATTTGCTTCATAAACTCCACATAGTCCTTGACAGGGTCAATAATTTCTACCGTCAAGGGACCATACTTGCGTTCACCAACCGTACTCAAGTCAACTTGGGGGATTTGAACTCTCTTGTATTCAGAAATGGTCTTGGTGATCGAGTACATCTTATCAGTCACTCCCTCGGGAGCGGGAGCACCATTGCTAAGGTTATATTTGATACCAAAGTCGTTGTTGGGACCACCGGCATTATGAGAAGCAGTTAAAATAATACCACCATGTAACTTGTATTTGCGGATAATATGACTAGCGGCAGGAGTGGACAAGTAGCCATCAACACCAATGACTAGCTTTTCGACACCGTTTCCGGCAGCGATCGAGCAAATGACTTGAATGGCATGGTCATTCAGATATCTACCATCACCGCCCAAGACTAACTTTGAGCCCTTGGAGGACGGTTCCACGACATCCATAGTGGCTTGGACAAAATTCTCCAAATAGCCCGGTTGCTGGAAAACGGTCACCTTCTTACGCAAGCCAGAGGTACCAGGGCGTTGGCCTTCAAAAGGCTTCGTAGCAATCGTTTCAATCATTATGCAAATGCTTTCAAGGGATCGTCAAACAAATATATCGTAAATGCAAACAAATTAAAGCAAGTGTTTTATGCTTCAAAGGAACGTAAATTAGAAACTTCGTTAACAATAATAAGACTTATTATATAACACGTTTCGTGAAAAGATGATTTTTTTTCGAGCTGGCTTGTCAACTCCAAGTGAGTATATGCTGAGGGCAAGTGCAAAGACCTTGCTTAGTATATAAACAAACGAACCCGCAGTATAACGAAACTTAACGAAATAGCCCCACGCCTTTGTCACCAATGGTGTTGGTTGCTGTCTTTCTATATACGCCACGTCATACCATAACAAACAATTCATCCAGTAAACAAACACCTTTTACAACTGTAAATTTCAACCATAGGTCCGAATTCTTCGGAGCAAAAAGTTTGAATCTCTTCCTGGACTTTTTCTTTCAATGAGGACTTCTCTAGTCTGTAGGAATGAATCGTTTGGATGGCTTTTAGCTTTGAATTTCAGGGTCGGCAGCGTTGATAACCAATGCCATGGTTTGACACAAGACAAGGTTCAACTAGTAGCGTAACCCAAAGATATGGACAAACAACTTTGCTGAATGCATCGTTCCCTTGAATAAGGATGGAGTTATTGAAAAAAAGTAAATAAACAAAAAAATAGAAAAAAAATCATAAATAAATGGTGAGAAAGAATAAGGGAAACAAGCAATCCAAGGAACGGAATTACAAAATTAAACAGTATAATAAAAAACAACCTTCTACTAAATCTTTTCATCTGTTCTTATTGAAGTCAAAATCAAGTTTTCAAAACACATAAAAAAAAAACAAAAAAACGTTAAAAAAATTTGCATCAATTATTTATGCCTGTTTCAATGTTAAAGAAAAACCCTCGTAAAACCTTGGACTTCTTCGAGATGACAAGGTCAAAAACAATTATTACAGGAGGCGAATTGTATTATAGGATTACTATAGGAATGCGAAAATAAAATCATCAGTAGTTATAAAGGAAAGTGGAAAGTATGTCTTTTTTGTTGGAACCTGCCTTAAAAGTACCATACTCTGGGATATCTCGTTGAATTAAAGGAATCGATATGCAAACATCAACCGTTAAATAATACTTATATAGTTATTTCATGACGGTTGCCATAGACAAACATTACCAGCGGCCAGCACTGAAAAAAGAAGGGGAATAAGAGAGAGAGAGAGAAGGTGAGTGAAAAAGAAATCCTATCTTTCTTCATTAAGCGTACGGATAAATACACAAATCATATATTATACGAGGAAACACAACGATCAAAGTGGAAATTTAAAGAACCCCCAAGTTTGCCTATCACCTCGGAAGTTGGTGGTTCCTTCCATTGTTAAATGAAGAAGTATGAGAGGGGGGTGGATGGGAACCACGATTTCGGAATGGTGATGATGCAGCAGTGGCTGACCCAAAAAGAGATGATGATCCATACAAGGACTTTTGTTCATGATTACAGTCTGGAGGAAGAACGCCAATGTGAGGTTGCTGAGAAGTCTCCATCGTGCGAGAGAAAGGCGTTGCTGTGGAACTGCTTGCAGCTTCTGGAAATAGTCGTCTGGGTTTCAGTGATGACGAGTCTGTTCCTCCTGAGAACATTTTTTTCACCTTTTTCCCGCGGAAAACATAAAATAAACCATCCGATGGAGGTGCTTCCAACTCACGTTTCCGTTTCGCAACCACCTCAGCTGACGCAGGAGGTCCCAAAAACGGATTATTATCAGCATCTTCTTCGATGAGTGGGAGCGTCTGATTGTTTCGTTCTCGAAGTAAAGAAGGAAACAGTCGCTTTTTGGGAGTTTTCGCAGGTGTGGGTGGGAGCCCATTGCAAGAAGCTTCGGCGTTCGGTAACCCAGTATACCTGGTACTTGAGTCGTTCGTCTCAGAGTCAAAGTAGCTTTCAAGATCAATTTTGGAATTCGATGGTGACTCTGGAGTAGTTGGAGTACATACAGGCCGCAAAGGCGGAGTAGTAGGCTCCATTTTTTTGGGGTTCAGTAAAAGAGTAATTGATGATAGATAGAGCAACAATAAAGTTATTCTCAAAGACTCAGCAATTCAAATAAACGAAACAGATAAAAATCTTTAGTATTTTGTGAGGGTAGTGCTATAGAATGTGGTCCTGGAAGAAAGAGCTTTAGATACGGTTCCTCCCTTAACGGTGAATAATAACAAAGAAAACTAAGCTTTGCAATTCACAAAACGAAAGTTAAATCAAAAAAGACCAGAATAACAAAATAGATTTATAAAAACAAATCAAAATAAAATGAACCCAAAAAGTTGGGATGCAAACGCAGACTTTGTAAAACTTTTCAGTCCAAGAATTTTTTTAGTAATATAATGCCCACGATAATAATCAAAAAGAGGTAAATTAAAACCTGTTGAAACAATAACAACTGTGATTGTAAGCAACTAAATGGACTTTTTTAATAAAAACTCATGAACCTTGGGTCTTGAGCTAAAATTTAGTAACCAAAATTGTCTATAGATTGGGAATTCAATGAATTTGTATCTTCCACTCAGAGAGCAGCAGGGCTCTTTTTCGTCAAGGAACGACTTTTTAATAAACCTTCGGTGAAGCAAGCAAAGATAACTTTCTCGACAAAAGAAATAAAGCTCAGCAACCCTTCAATTCATAAAAACTCGCGTTTTTATGTTTTACTTACAATGGGTGGATGAGTGTTGTTGCTAAATCGCGACGCGACACAAACCACTCATTGTTTTCGCAGGTAGCAAAGTAAACAAACAGAGTAACAATCTACACGGAAGGACATTAAACAATAATTTCATACTCTTTGTAATTCTTTTCTATTGTCTCCCGTGATTCCTATTTTATATTTCTTTGTTACATTGAAAAACTATTCTTGAAATTTCATCAAAGCATAGTAGGCTGTTTTCTTCATTTGCAGCTAGTAAACAAAAGAAAATCTGATAATCGCACACGAACGGTAAACTGAAAGAAAATTAATCAAGAAGGCTTTGAGCGAATTGGTATTAAGCATTGTAAGCTAGTTTAATTTATGCTTTTTTTTTTTTTTCCTTTGTGCATGTAAATCTTATTATTCTGACCAACCTCCATTACTGGGATCAACAGCAATTTATTTTACTTTTTTTTTTTAAATTACCATTAAATATGATGAAAAACTGAATGCGCTTAACAAAAAAGTTTCATGCAAGGCTCACATGCATTCACTCAGTTTCATCGCCTAGCTTCAAAGGAGCGAAGCACTGCAACGAAAAGAAAGTAATGGCACAGCAGTTGTTGATTTATACTTGCGAAGTTTTTTCTTGTTTCTTTAAATTCCCTTACTTAACATAAACCATCTACCTCTAGATTTACTTGCACTAATTTACTTTCCTTACTGAAAGGCTTCAGACTAGCTGATGATTTTATAAAATTCACTAAACCAGCTTCATTGTATAAAAAAGGACATCTTCAAGGCACTTTTACTACTATATAATTGAAAATGTCGGGCGACTTACGACAAGAGCTTCAGCTGCTAAAGGCATTTAATGAAGTGGTTGAAAAACTTACAGGGAGTTTGAGAATATCTTCAGAAAAACTTCATTCTTTTGAAGGGTCCATTCAGTCTGCTAATCAACTAGTAAATATTTGGTCCTCGATACAGAGCCAAACAGATCACACGCAGCAGTTGTTACTGAATACAGACTGGAAGGGGCCCATGCAGGACCTTGAGGAAATCGAGGTATTACAAAAGGAAAAGGTACAGCAAGAGCAAGAACTAGAAAAACAGCAACAACTACAGATACAGCGCCAACGCCAAGCAGAAGAGCAGGCACGGCGAGAAAGAGAGGAAGCCTTAGTAGCTCAAAAGAAACGCTCAAGTACTTTTCGAGGAAGAAATTCAAGAGTATCTTCGATTCCTTCTCGTAACTCTTCCTCTATCCCCTCTCCTCGGCCCTCTTCGTCTATTGCTGGTAGTGCAAGCCGTCCCTCTACTCTGAACACCTCTGCAAATAGAAGAATTACCTCTTACTCTTCCGTTCCAAGACCAAGGGCTACCATACCAAGTCGTAATGCTTCTTCTTCATATCCCGCATCCACATCGACGGCTACTTCTCATGATCCGCAAGTCCAGCCAAGGGCATCGAGCGCCTCAAGACGTAGTTTATACTCAAGAAGCTCTTCCCGTCTTCGTCCTCCGGAGCGAACTTCGTCGATGACTATGACTGGTACACGACGTCCTCCCGTCCTTCCTAGAAGGCCAAATTCCATCTTACGTTCATCCACACATCCAGCAAATACTCAGCGCAATCAACCCCATTAGCTACTTTTCAACATTTTATAATTTCTTTTGTTTTTTAGTATTCATTTTATTTTAATTTATTTATTGCTATACTTGTTGGTCCCTCGGAAGTAGCTTTCTACCCTTTTCATTCCACTTTTCGAAGGATAGTCAAAACTCCATAAAATTCGATCTCTTCTGATACATTAGTCGAAAAGGCAATTCAATTTTCCATTTTGGATAGAAAATGCAATCATTTGCCTCAAATATTCACTAACTTCTATTTATTGTTGGACGACATAATTTAAAGTTGTACGATAGTAATGGAAAGTTCCTGCGTTGATAAAACCCACCCTTTGCGATGTTGGATTTGCTATGATGAGTTTGATGGGGTGCGCAGTGCTAAAAGTCCCTGGAGACGACCTTGCAAATGCTCTTTGATAGCCCATGAAAACTGCTTAGTCACGTACGTTACAAGTTCATCAAACACTAGATGTCCTCAATGCCTTAGTGAATATAGAATTGCTCGATTTATGAAAAGCAAAAGCTGGTTCTTACATGCCGTCGGCCTTTGTCAAAATATCGAATCTGGATTAGCACAGGTCGCACTTGGAACAGGCCTTTGTCTTGGTATAACTAAGTCTGTGTATGGAATATTCAGAGAGACAGGGCTTTGGGCATGTCGCCAGGTGGCCGATGAAAAATCGATGCTATTTGTGATGCAACGACCATTGTTTTCGTTGGCCATTCTTCCAATTCTTCCTTGCATGCTCGTGCGGTTTTGTGAAGCACCATCTTATGACATTGGCATTAGTTTATTTATTCATTGCTCTGTTTATATCTGTGTAGATCGATTTTCAACTACGCAGATATTATTTTGTGCTTTGCCATGGATACGCTCTATTCACAAAGAGCTAACGAGCTATCTCAAACAAAAGATTTTGGTATATCCACAGGAAGACGACGAAGAATCAAAGAAAGACTGGCTCCGAAAACTAGATCACCAGATTGAGAACCAAAGCCTTGTGACTGATGAGGATGCAGAAGTAAAAGACTCTGAATTACGGACTTTTTTTTCAGTTGCTCATATGTTTTTAGACGTAATTACAAATGAACTTCTTCGGGTTCTACGACCAATTATCTTATTTCCTTTAGCAGGAAGATTTTTGGGACAACTTTTCCCAAAGACCTTATCGAAGGTGCAGAAAAGTATTCTGGGTAGTATTTTTGCCCTGTTTGTGAAAGACATATGTAAATATACATATCTGAGTTGGCGAGCCAAAAAATCCCGGGAAATACGAATTCTGGATAACCAAATGGAGGACAAGCATGGGAAATAAGAAATGTTTTTCCTTTGTTTTACTTCGCTTACTACAGACCCATTTGTAGAGTACTATCATATTTTAAGTTAGGTAAAGATCTAATACCGAAAAAATCAAGACGATTTAAAGTTTATTATATTTCTTTTAGCTAATTTCCATCGCTTCCCGGGTTTCTTCATTTTTGCCTGTCTCGGTAATGTTTTGTTCTTGTTCTGTCTGTTCATGAGAAGCGGTAAGGGAATCAACCCGAGAAGGAGTGGCATTTTGACCTATCTCAAAAGAAAGGGATGTAGAGACAGGTTGCTTTTGCGGTGTTGATTGAGCAGAATTTGTAGCCATCGTTGAAGGAGTAGTAGAATGAGAAGCTGACACTTGCGAGTCTAATCTGGTCTCACCATGCGCAACAACAGGCTTTCCACTGTTGATTTGCCTGTACAAAGAATGGATCAAGTTCATAACAGCTATCGAAACAATTAGTACGAAAAATTAATGCTCACTGCTTACCATGTATATCATCCATCGAAACGTTATAGTCTAGAAGCCATAAAGAAGTGCCCGCTTCATCCAGAGGAAGTGATGTTTTGGTTTTTTCAAGGCCGTACTGGAAAGCAGCTGCTGCGATCACTTTGCTTGGAAAAAGCAAACAAGAAATGCTTCTCGTACTATCATTAATATAGGTCCAGGCGACTTTTGTAAGGTTTTTGTGATCGGAAGCATGTTTTTGGATTAAGCGCATCAAATCATTGAAAGGGTGATCTACTTTAAAATCGAAGCATAGTGCTTCTAGGATAATCTCTTCTGTGTATAAAATAACGTCCCGCCAGCGCCAGTATTCTTTGGTCTGCTCGTCAATCAAGATGTTGTTACTCTTTTGAGCAACTTTTGCGCAGTTGATGATAATATCTCTCAGCTTTCTATTGGAATCTTCTACTTTGCTTGCTAAAAAGACACAAGTCGCTGCAATATCGTAATAGTGATAATCCTTCAAGGAAAATCGAAGATAAAACCGATGAAAATAAGCATTCGCTGTCGCTAGTGTAATTTGAGGCCTAACCTAGGTTAATTGAACATTCTTTTTACAGAAAAGAGGAACTCACAATTTTAATCTTAAGCCGACATTGATGATAAAGTTACAACCTTTGGACCTCTGGATTTGTTCTTGTACCAAAGGAATTCCATCGAGAGCAGAAGGCGTGTATTCCAAGTCTTCTTTTCTAATTATCCATTGAGAAGACCTTTGCCAATCAATTTCCGGTGTACTAAATGTTTCTTTCATAGGAGAACCAAGCGCATGTGGATTGAGTTCACTGTACCTTTCAAAATTCCAAACGAACAAAATCAATATCTGGTATTCTAAAAGAAATAATAAATAAAATCCTTTTTTTCCTTTGTATTTCTGTGTTTATTCACAGGGTTCTGATTCCCTTGCAAACCGTGAATCCAGTTTAATGTCGTTCCCTTTCGAGTCGCTAAAACTGCTTAAGTGATAAACCACAATTTTACGCGTTTCACTATATGAGTTTGCGTGTTTGAACGTTCAAAACAAGACCACCAGAATTGGTAAGGTAGGCAAGAGGTCATATAGAATCCTCTGTTGGAAAACGCTGTCTCAATATACTCTTGCCTCGTTTTTATAGATTTGCTTTTATAGAAGAAATTAACTGAACGTTCTTTTGAGTGAAAGAGAATCATTGAAAGAAACAACGCCTTCGGGAAAATAGGACAAGTGTGCATTTGCATATGCTTGGCATAAACGATAAGCCAGTTTACTGTTTTTATTGATTTCACGTTCCTCGTAGGTTAAGTCAAAGTTTACGATTAATTGTGAGGTATCCGTTTGGAAAAGTTGTGAAAATGTCTTCAAAACAGGTATGTGAGTCAACGCATCTATAGCAAGTGCTTGCTGGCTAACGAATCATTAATTAGTATGTGGCCGGAAGCAAGCCTGTTGAAAAAAGACAAAGGAATATAAAAAATATAAATTCTGTAGCTACTTGTGAAAAACACCGACAAAGTGTTGTGAAAGACCTTTCCAAAAAAATCAACAAGATTCAGAGTGGTAAGTACAACAGTACAATGATTGAATTGAATCCTATCGACACTAACGAACAAATTAGCTCAATTGCCGGATTATCAAATACGTGATTTGAACGATGCTATTAATCAATTAATGCGTGAGAAGCATGCTTGGGAAGTCCAGATTCATGAACTTGGTGGAATCAATTATTTATATAGAAAAGCAAAACTCTTTGCAGATGATGGTGAAAAGATTGGCGAAGTCGATGATTATCGCTATTATGGACGTGCTAGAGAATTACCTGGTGTAAAAGAGTTATTTGAAGCTGATATGACTTTTGTACCTGAACGCTTACGAAAACAAGAGATGCAACATCGGCAACTTGATGCTTGGTATTACGGATATACACCTTTGGAAGAAGAATCCTCATTACAGGACTTTGAGAAAGACATATCTAATCAGCGATTAAATCGTATATCAAAAGAAAAACCCAACTCCTTGGAGAATTGGAACCCCATTGTTATCGAGCACGTTCCGGCTCGCGAAGAGGTAGAAAATATTTTGTTGGAACGACGAAAGAGTGCTTTGCTTCATAGGTTAGTGTAACGAGTATCTGTGTATAAATAGAAAATATTAGATTTTGCATATTCATTAAGTCCTCGCTATTTACCGTTTTAATGGCTATACATTTTTACTTCCTTGTAAGAAGAGTCTAAATCCCAAGACCTCATCACATGGATAGATAATTAGGGTTCTCACATGCCTCATACTCTTGAATCAAATTGGAGACAACCTCTCTGTTTACAAACCTCGTAAGCTTTTGAACAATTAAAATGTAAATGACATACCTCGAAGAATCAAATTCGTCCAAATTATCCTCAAAGATTGACTCCTTTTTGTATTGGTCAAGGAATGCATTTCGTTTTCGCAAACGATCATATTGATCTAGGGTCCTCTTGAATAACTAACAAATATTAGATTCTATTATTTCTGATGATTGATGCTCCAATTGCAAAATGATACTTACCGACGCAATGCTCGTATGGTTTGCAAGCATCAATCCGCTAACACGATGATTTGTTTTTATGTAAGGAGATTTCTTGGAAAGTGCGACTTGGATACTCGCGGGTCCCCAAGGTATGAAAGTCGCAAGCTTTCTTTCACGAATACGGAGAAGAGACTTGTGTACATCAGTGGGGTCAGCTTCTCCTTGAATGATGTTTAACAGGCTAATAAAGCAACTTTGTTTACTAGGATTTACAGACACCATTCGGTTTTTTGGTTGAAGCAACCTTCTCATGACTTCTAAAACAGTTGTTTTTCTAATTGTTTTAGCTTCCTCCACTTGTTGGTTCGTAAATGGGGTATATGATGTAGAAAGGAAATGACAACGAGGAGTTGGGATTAAAGACGCGATAATACTGACTAAATCGTTGTTCATATAGCCAGGATATCGAAGGGTGTTGGTACTTGCAGACATCACAGTAGAAACCTACAAGCCGTTAGAGCAGATACTTAGAAATTGAGCCTACCAGTTGATTTTGTTGATGAAAAGTTGGGTTTTGGATATGGAGACGGTCGGCAGCAATATGAGCCAGCGCGGCGTTGTCCAAAACAACAACGGCGTCAGCATTGAGAGTTAACCTCTTAAGTGCGAGAAGACTGTTATATGGTTGAACGACAACATCAGAAACCGACTGATTATTAGGAAAAACGGAATAGGTTTGGACAATTTTTTTGGGAAATCTATCGTTTAAGCGTTCCAACAAATAAGAGCCCAATCCTGAACCTGTACCACCAGCTATAGAATGTAAAAGAGAAAACCCTTCCAAAGAATCGCTTCCATCAGCTTCACGGTCAATCATGTCCATGATATCTTCGAAAATCCGGTCGGCGTAAGAATACCCATGGGCCCAATTATTTCCAGCACCGCCGCCATTTTTTGTAACCAAGATATTTTCTGGATTGTATAGATTTCCGTATGTATCACTAAGGATGTTGGATACCACCTAAAGGCGTTTGTTAGTTAGTCTACTACAAACTAGTAAATGGGATTTCTCTTACCCTTGGCTCAAGGTCAATCAGAAGTGCTCTTGGAATATATCTATTATCATCTGACTGTATAAAAAGATTAGTTAGTATTCAAATCAATCCTTATGTTCATACCTGATAGAAGAAGACGTCTTTTCGATCCACGCCATCCGTAGCGTAATCTTCTAGAGTGCCATCGGGGCTAATACCATGTTCAAGACACAGTTGCTGCCAAAACTGAGAACCAACTGTAAGCAAATGAATTAGCAGTATGCTCCAAACTATGAAAAACACTTACTTTGATTACCGCATTGCCCGGCTTGAATCGTAATAATCTCTCTTCCCATTTCTTTAATTTATTTCTTATAAAGTATCAAAAAAGAGAGTTGCTGATACCAATAATTGAACCTTCGTGAAATAGTGAAATGTTAATGCTAGTGCTAGTCGGCTTTTACGGGGAAATTGCTTTCATCTAACAATATTGAATTTATGGAGAAATCAGAAAGCTTTTGGAAGATGGATATTGCTGTCGATTTTTCAAAGTCAATTACAATATAAGGAATGTTGGTGTATGCCGAAAGTGCAAGAACGTTAGGAAAGAGTGAGATTCTTGACTTCGCCGACTTGATATACGTTCTTTTTTGGTTTTTGTTTTTATATATTCGTTCTATATCCATTCAAGTAATTTTACAACAGTTCAGCCGATGGTTTGTCTAAAAAATATTGTAAACTTTTCCTTGGGGAAAACTTATACCAGTGACAATACTCATATAGAAAAAAAACATGAAAGTTGTCTACGGCCACACCTTGGCGAAAACACCAGTTCCCGTCCGATCACTGCAGTTAAGCGTCTGAGGGTCTCGTTAGTACTATGGTTGGAGACAACATGGGAATCCGGGATGCTGTAGGCTTTTCACTGTTTTATTTTACTTTTTGCTTCTCTTTGTTGCTCTTTTAAAAATTGAAGCACATGGCTTTCGTCTTGATCGACATAGACGTTTGACTTAGTGATACTAGTGATTGCAAGGAAGCAATGGTCAACCATGATTCACAAATTAATTAAATTCCTTGTTAGTTAGAATTGAAAAGATTCTATAAGGATCAGTAATTAAAAAGTGCTTGACGAATAAATATAAAATACAAAATGCAAAGATGAAACATAAACATAAGCAAAAGCATGCTGGAGAAAAATCGAAAAGACCGGACATTATAAAAAACAATGCTTTACTTTCCGTATAAATCAATTCCCACCGCTTTCAACATCCCTAGACTGACCCGGTTCCTGGCGTAACCCTGGAGATTGCTCAGTATGTTCAGAGGTATGTTCAGAGGACGGTTGTTTAAAAGTATCATCACTACGATCGTTGAACTGGTTTTCAGGCTCTGGTGGCAAGCTGTTTAATGGGATACTATTATCATCCGTCAAGTCGTTTCTATCCGATGACATCCTGAAGCCTAGAGCACTAGTAATCACAGAAAAAATCCCAGAAAAAATCGAGGAAATCCAAGTAAAAACTAGAGGAATCAATATAACGATTATATCCACCAACACTAAAAGTACCCCATTAGTAAACATATCAAATTAAAATCCCACCATTCCACTTACGTGAAAAAACAAATAAGAACATATAGAAAGCCACGACGAAAAAAACAACTGCTACAGTAGCTTGAAAGTTTACCCCTACAGATTCTTTTATCGATTCCTTTATAAAGGGGACAAGGTATTTGTAAGAAAACCAAAAGTCCAATACGATTGAACCAATAAAGCACCAACCAAGCCGAAGAAGTTCATTCTCCTGTCTCCGCTTTGCTTCGGGGATTCTCACAATTTTTGCCGGCCAGAGAATCAACCACAATAATGCCGTCAAGACATTTCGTAAAAGAATAAAGAATCCGCTTCCTTGTGCCATGTTGGTAGACGCTTCTTGATGTCTGTTTTCTGAGTACGGAGGTGCATGACCTTTTTCCAAGTCGTCTAGATGAGAATTCAAGATTTCATTGTACCGTGGCAGTTCACCGTCAAACGTTGCAAGAGTGCCCAAGCGAGGAACGTCAGCTGAATCAGCATCTTTTAGCTTTTTGTATTTGTTTTTTTCAGTCATTTTCTGAAATTCCTTCAAAACCTACTCAAACAGGCAGTAAACACCCAAATTCATGTCAGAACTTTCAAAACAGTAGCACACATCTGATCCGACTAACAAGTTTAATATAAATCTACTTTGTAACAACTCCAAACTACATGAATCGAGTCCACAATGGCAATGACTAGAGTTTTGCAGAGGTGAAGCTGTCATTCACCCTCTCTGACACACATACAGATAGCTAGTAAGCGTACGCTATTCTATATATATTTACAATGAATGAACAGTCCGAAATCGCTTTTGTTTGTTTCTATCGTGTGATTAAAATAAATTAAATAAAGATGTACTAGTCACTATAAATGTCGTTAATTATGATTTTCCATATTTACAGCTACACAAGTATTGTATGACACTTCTGATGGGTCTTGGGAACATTATAAAACAAGCGTCGAACCTTTCCCATTCGCTTTCTTGTTAAATGACTGATTGTGTAAATAATCATATTTTCATTCAATTGGGATTCTGCTTTTATACCAGTGGACCAATTATTCTCAAGTTTAGGATCTAATTAACGAAATGAAAACTGTAAAACCTGTTAAGCCAAAGTCACAGAACCTTCCAATACAAATATATGCATTTCTAATCCTGCTATTTATAATTTAAGCAAACAGCATGGTTGTTTTGCCAAATGTTCCTTTGTTTACTTTTTGTAATAAACGACGACTCTTTTGGATTATACTATTTAGAAAAATCGCAATAAAAAACCAACGTTGAATAATCGTAACGAGGACTGTGACCAGTCAGTGACATAATGTCGCAGCTTTATGAATTGAGACATGCGAAAAGCCATTACCAAGATTTTTTCAAACTCGCATCTTTGGTTTTTAAGGGAAAAGTTGTGTTGAAAAATTTGTTTGTTTTTAACGTAAGGTCCAATTCCTATTTTTGAAAGATCTGTGAAACCTGGGGCCAGTTCCTACGGACTTTTCTTGGTGATTAAATAGTTGATTTCGTTTAGAGGGTAAATATCGGTGTTATTTTGGGCTCTGATTGCCATTGTAAATATGAAAAACAAATATACTCCTATTTCGGATTCTGATGACTCTTCCAAAACGCTCAATGATGAAAAGGTAGATAGTCAGTCGTCTCCTTCTGATGGTACGCCTCCTCCGTATTCAGGTAAGATTAGTTGAAATGGAAAGGAAAGGTTTATTCTTTGTGTTCTTGTTTGAACGGTTCATGATGGAAGAATCATGCTTGTTTATTTATTTGATGGGTTTGAAACTAATAACCTTGTCGATAAGTGTCAACAAACAGGGCGAATACCTCTATCCTTTTCACAAACAACGAAAGAACAGTTAATAATACATCCATTAGCTTCAACCAAATTTATTGATCTAGAAATGGCTCCTGAAACAGAAGAAAGTTCTAAAAAGAAAAGGTATCTGACGCCTCGTAAATTAGCAATTGTTTTTGCTATTTTTATTGTATATAATGTATGCTTAATTATTGCGAGGGTCATTCTTCTTGTTTACGAAATTCCGTTTAATCAGCTTGCCGTTTGGGTACTTTTTGGCGTTTGGTGCGCTCTATTTTTGTCATTGACAATTGGTAAGAAACTAATTTCAGGATTTTTAATGACTTACTAACTATTAGTAATAACTCAATTGCCTAAAGAATGGTTCCCGCAGGCCAAACAAGGGCTCACGCAAGCTGGAAGAGCAACAAAGAAAGTGGCACCAGCTGTGTGTAAAGCCCTAATTATACTGATAAGTTTGAATGGAGTCGGTGGTTACGTTTTGAAATTATCAGGAGGATTTGAATATATACATTCAGCTGCGGTGTTGGTTGTTTTGGCAGTACTGAACATATGCTTCTTTGTACTTCTCATTCGTAAGGTGCTATTTTCTATCAACCTTTCTAACTTCTCTAGGAAACCCAGATGTGATTGAAGATATTCAAGATATGACACGTGTAGTAAGTACATTTATTATTCTTAATCTAGGATCTCTTAATAACCTGTCAGAACAGAATTAGCAGGAATGGTCCACCTCGTAACGAAGAAATCGAACTTCAGCCTCTTGCTGAGCAAAGGGCTGATGTTTGAGTTTTACCGAACCTGCTTTCGTTCTTTACATTTCGCTCCTTCTTTGGAAACATCGATGTCAATTGCAGTCTACCAAGTTCCTGTATTCGTTTCCACAAAAGCTTGGATCAGATGAAACCAGCAGACTTTGATTGCTTTTCTCATTTCTCTTTCATGAATCTTCTTATTCGTTTCACGACATCGTTCATTTTCTGCATGAATAGACACCCTTTTTAATGATTATTTAATTATTCTGAGGAAAATACCATCGTAATTAACTAGTTTTTTACTCAAAACTGTGTCGTGTCTTTCATTAATTGTAAGAACGAAAGTGATTACCGCCAGAGGTAAAATTCATTCACAGCATAGAAAGCACAAATCATCAGGTTGGAAGGTTCAATTGATGTAGTTTAAAACATTGAATTATCGTTTACTTTGGCAGTCAAGTCGACGGACCATGAAAAATTTCAAGTAGAACCCAATTTATATTAAGTAACATTTTCAACCCATAAACTCATACACTCAATTTGATGCTCCTGCGACCACAATGTGAATCAATAAAGAAGAGAAAACAGTGTGTTTTCAAATATTATTCTTATAATATGAAAGCATTCACCATTTAGCCATGAAAAATACCAGATAGAACTGAGTTGAATTGGATCTTGTAGTTCATCAAGCCAAATAAAAGACTGGATCATTATTGTAATAAATATCTTTACAGATCATAACAAATGTCTACGGCCATACCTAGGCGAAAACACCAGTTCCCGTCCGATCACTGCAGTTAAGCGTCTGAGGGTCTCGTTAGTACTATGGTTGGAGACAACATGGGAATCCGGGATGCTGTAGGCTTTTTGTTCTCGTCTTTCTGTTTAAATTTTATATGTTTTTTCTCGTCTCGTCATTGAACCAGAAATGTCCTTTCCTAACAAACATATCTAACAATACAAAGATGGACTGCGCTGCTATTAATGTCTAAGAGGATGTAGCAAAATGAAATGTTTTTCCAACTGTAACGTTTGCTAGGTTTTTTCTGTTAATCTCATCATCGATGAATAGTTTCTTCTTGTTCTCTTCTATTATTAGCGAAACAGGGACTATAAAGCATGTTTTTTCAATGATTTCGACGAATGTCATGACAGACGCTATGGATTCTACGAACAGGTAACGAGAATAACCTTTGACTTTGACTCTTCCCAGCAATAGAATATGTTAAAAAACAAGTATACTGACTTTTGTCATGAAATTCTTCCCACCTGAAATATATTTCCTGGAATTAGTTGTTAGTTTTATAATAAACTAAGACTCCTAAGTAAAAGAAAATTTATTCTATGAAGTTTCAACTTGTAACTCAGTACCATCCAGGAAAAATCCATCATTTTCGTGTTTGTGTTTGCTTACACAGTATTATATTATACTGTATAATATTATCCTGTAGCAATAATTTAAAGTAATATTTGGAGGTTCCCTTGACCCTATGATGTTTCGAAAGTGGCAGGAGAGCAAAATCAGATTGGGAATATCAAAAAGGGATGTGATTCATATTTTATTTTACTAAACCTTCTTCATCAGAGGTATATATAAGTTTCAGCTCTCCTCACTACTACCTTACCAACTTCCTCCATAAAAACGAAATTTGAACTGGAAGACTAGTATGGGGAATTCCTACTATAAATACTTATTTAGATTTTTTATTTGTTGCTCACTATTGTCATTCATTAAAGCAGATTCTGATAGTTTTCTTTCAGGTTCCGACGAAAATAATAATGATTTTGACAAATTTCAATTCAGGCTTGCTTGCCAACGGGTTAATGCAGATGATCAACATCCCAAATATAACAGCATCGACGACGAGGGTAACAGTGGGATTGGTAGTACTTATTTCAATCTCCAGGATTGGGAATTAGCTCTTGGTTATGATGAAAAGCTACTACATCATATTTCTCAATTGTCGCAAATCACAGAAGAAATAAATGAATTTTCTGTGTCTCGATACATTCGCCCTGAGGAGAGAGACACTATTCTTGGTCCGTTTACATACAATGGAAGTTCTGTACGCACACTCAACTTTCCTGCAAATTCCAGTAAACGACACGAATTTCTTGAAATTGAAGAAAAAACAAGAGGGGTGTATTGCTTTGCTACGAGACCATTGTTGAAAAATGGCTCTGTAAGTTTGCCAAATATGGAATTAAGTAGAACGAAATCAGTGTATGAAGATGTCCCAGTCCCTCATGAGAGGACTGTCAATTACTTTCTTTTGATGTTTCCAGTTAGTTTGCTCTTCCTTGCTACTTGTTGGGTGTGTATGATGCTTCTTCACCGATCGAAACTCCTTCCGGTACATTACGGGCTTTTGCTACTTATAATTTGCTCGGTTTTAGGGGAACCAACTATTCGATTTATCCATGAGTTTTACAATATCAAAAGTTTTAATCATGATCAATGGATAAAATATAAATTGTTCAGAGACTTACTAGGGAATACTAATATATTTGCTCAGAGATTGGTACTATATTCCATTGCTTTTGGTTATGGAGTATGGCGTCCCATTCATCGAAAATCAATTACCTGTGGAATACTTGTCTTATCAATTCCAATGATATTTTGCACTATAAGCCATCTCACCACTCATCAATATCCTTCATTTGTTAAACTACGACATGAAATTGACCTATTGGAAGAGCTTAGCGACAACTTCTTTTGGATATATGCAATCTACCTTTTAAATCGTTTTCTTAAGTCAGCTGGTTCTGTGGAATCGGCGCACTCTATGAAATTAGCAAAACAATCGCTGTGGTACTGCGTTGCAAATATCACATTGGCACCCATTGTCATCTACTATATTTATTATACACGTGCTTATGCGTTTTACACTATCTTATATGGATTAAAGCTGTTGTTACCATGCTATATTTGGCGCGTATCTAAGAACGAGTTGACTTATAATAGTGAAAATGAAAAGGAGTATGATGATACCCTAACAACAGTGCAGAATCGCACATAACCTAATAATTTTGATGTTTCTACGTGTTGCGCATACAACCAGAAGTATAAGTGATACTTTTGTCAAACAAAAAGAAATTGTTTGAGAGCGTCTTGTGATTATGTTTAATAATTGTTATAGGTTTTTTTTAAAAGGCGAAAAATACATGAGTTTCTGAATGATCCTTTGATTCTGTAGTCATGCGGAAGATTATTAGAAACGTACCTGCAATCTCAATCGTGCAATACGAAACCGTTGCATTGCCAACATCAATACCAACAAAGCATCATGCTTTCAAGAACGAGTAAGTGATTGCTAATATATAAGCATATATATACCTATTAAAAAATACCTTTATACCCAATCAAAAACATAAAATGCCGTTCGATCACTAAAGTTATGAGTCTGAGAGCCTCATTCCTATTTAGTAAGCTTGGAGACAGCATGCGAAACTGGGATGCTGTAGGCTTTTTCTCATTTATTTTTTTTTGCTTTCTTTTCGGTTATGCTTTTTTTTTTTTTTTTAAACCTACAGCTGTGCGTTTTATCAACATGGTCTTCGACTAAGCGATAATACTACTCATGGAAGGAAATGAATGCGCAGCAAATTATAGACAGGAAGCAATAATTCTTGAAACATCAATAAAAATCTTATTGGCGTTATTAATATACAATAAAAAGGGACAGAACTAAGACTTCGATTGAGATCAACAAATAAGGAAAAACAGGTGACCCAAAGAGAACCGGATTATGCAGACGTAAAATGCAATTCAAAAGGCAGGCAATACTCATCAAGAAGACACCGAAACTCACTTTATCATTATCCTTCAGGTGCTCATGTTCTGTAAAGTACTGAATACTGAATATTAAATGCCAGCCATAAATGCAAAGGTCTAAAGAGTTTTCCTTAAGAGATATAAAAGCTTTACATTGAAAAAGTATATCGTCTCGAGATTCACAAAGGTGAAGGAATTTGGAAATTAAGGGCATAGTAGAATGCTCACGGAACGACTAGCTTTGCTATAACGCTTATAACCTCGGTTATACTCAAAACATTATAAGTTAAAGGCAATTCATTTTACAGTACGTGTTTTCGTTTTGCACTTTCTTTCGATACTTTCAACATTGTCACAGATTCGCCGACCTACAATGGTCAGTTCTGCTTAGTTTCTCATATTCCAAGACCCAAGGAGACTCATGAGTAAGTGGTAACCTTTACAAGCATTAAGAGGATCAAAAGAGAAGATTTGTAAACGTGGGAGTTTTCCACATAATCATAAGTTTATCCATCATGAAACTAGAATTCATTACATTCTAGATATCATCAAGGTATGTTTTGAGTTGAGAATGGAAAGTGAGACCTTATGAAAAGCAAAGGAAGTTACAGCATCTGCAGCAAAAAAAAAGGAGTCTCATAGGTATAGGATCTGATCGTCTTTGAGCTAGCAGGACGATTATCGCAATTCAGACTTTGCAATTTTGCTTTTCTTTTGGTTCTGTAAATTTTTCCTTGTAATAAGTCCGTTCATTCTGTGATGGGCGCCATATATAACAGGCAATCAAAACTTCTGTTCCGTAACGGATTGTCCAAAGCACAAGGTCCTCCCTACGTGGGTGGAGTTATACTTCTGGGCCAATATATTTTTTTAAACCAAAATAATGCAATAACACAGGACAAAGTGGAACTAAATAACACAATATAATAAAGACTAGCTACCTTGGAAGAAGTTGGGCTCCATTTTGAGAGAGATGTAAACAGAGGTTCTTCGGTTAAAACGATAGTGGAAACTAGAATATAATCATTATCATTCAAAAGTTCATCATGTAACCTCCAAGATCCATTCGCAAAGCCACTCCCGACAATACTACCGCTTTGAAGAAAAAAAAAAAAAAAAAAAAAAAAAAAAAAAAAAAAAAAAAAAACCGGGCACGTTTCAAAAATGAGTATCTATGGATCGGTCGCCATACCCCCAAACCAGATGCTACGAGAAACAAAATCAAATACCCAAGAAACTTATCAAGCCATTTTTTGATAGGTTGAATACGCCAAGGAAGGAAAAATCCTAAATAGTTAAAATTACAAGATTTTGTCCACCAAAAGGAAAAGGAGGGTCCACAATTAGAGCTAAAAATGCATAATGTACTGGGAGAAGTTTCGATCGATGAGAATATATGGTATACATCCAGTGAATCGCAAGCAGTAGGAACCCAAAACTAAAAGGCTATACTAAAGAGCACCTTTTGAGGCTGAACCATTTAGCTCACCTCTCCAACTCCAAATTAAACCAAACTGAAAAA
This sequence comes from Schizosaccharomyces osmophilus, assembly GCF_027921745.1. NCBI lineage: Eukaryota > Fungi > Ascomycota > Schizosaccharomycetes > Schizosaccharomycetales > Schizosaccharomycetaceae > Schizosaccharomyces > Schizosaccharomyces osmophilus. The sequence continues at coordinate 121,619 of NC_079239.1, read as the reverse complement.
CTGCTTCGGCAGGCGATCCGTATTTCGTGAGCGATCTCGATGCAAAGCAAAAAGTTCCTTGTCTCTTTTCTTTAAATTCAATGTAATAACTTGACTGAGTAAAGTTAAATGGGTAGCTAAAGCTTCGACCAGAACTATCGTTGTAATGAAATGGGCCAGTCCCAGTATTTTCATCGGGTTGAATATATAGGCAAAAAGAAGTGTCGTCGCACTCGTCATTAACTTATTCATTAACTTGAGAAAAATATGGTCTAGTACTTGGCTATTTTTACCAAGCGCTAATTCCCCAACCTTCAACTGGAAAGTAAGTAGCAGCAGTCCTCCACCTAATCTTTGGAAGCTTCGAATAGATTTATATTTTGGGCGCCACTCGTCTGCATTCAACTGCTTACAATGAAGCTTGAATTAAAAGCTAGCATGTTCAAGATTGCCGATATCGTAGAGATTTTTAAATCCAAAAGCTAAATACAGAACAAAATCAAAAAGGATGCCGTTCTATCAGCAAACCGAGAGCTTGTCAACTTGAGCATATCAGTATTTAAAATAGATATGTGCTGAAGTCAAAGTACTAGCAAAGGAGGATTCGCCTCGTTCGGATTTAATTTTTATTATTTCATAAAAAATTTTCATCCCTTTTGCCTAAATTTCTTTCTGTCGAAAGTGCTTTTATTTAGATACGAAGACATTTATTTTATCGCTGCTTCCTAAAGCTGAAGAAACCAATAGAAAGAACTTGCTTTATTGCTACAATAATAGCATAAAGCATTTTAAACACAGCTTGAACTCGATTCAATTACACTTTAAATAGTATGTCAAGTGACTGAATTGTTTGTCAATTTTGCACTGTATAATTACAACAGATGTTGGACGATGAACTTTTCATATCGTATTTAGTTAGCCTTGTACGCAAAGAAAAAGAGGAACCTGCCATAATTGAAATAACCCGTTAATAATGTATCGATAGGATTACTAACTTATGGGTAAAGAGTAGCTTATTACAATCGTCACAGCCAGGTCAGGCGTTCAACCTGATGGTCGTATTTCCCAATGCCTGGTAAAGAATAGAATAAAAATACGTTTTGTATCCTTCTGTAAATGCCAATGAAAATTCAGAATTCATTCCTTTGATCCATGAGCAATGTTACCTGCTATTACAGATAAATCTTGCTTTAAAAGCAGCGTCGCAATTACTTCGTGAGTATCCTAGATGTGAAATGCTTGCAGGTATGATATAGCAAATCTCCTCTTCAGGAGAAAACCATCTGGGCTCGGCTTCTTCTTGTATGTCAAAATAGAATTTGTATCAAGGCGAATGATTAGGAACGACTTGTATAGGTGTCAATTAATGAGGACATTTAAAGAAAAACTAACATATGTTGTATAGTTCTTTGTATTCAAATGGCCACATAACAGGGTCCCAACATTATTACTTGCCAAATTTTTGCTCCATTTATTTTCACTTTGTTCAAAAATAGTTTGCAACTAATTCTCCAGAAGTTAAATTATATATAAACGGAGCCTAAAATTTCTGTTTCTTTGCAGCAAGAATGAACTAGTAAATCAATTGGTCCTGGTAAACAATCTCGGTTTTCTTCTGTGATTTCTACTTCAAAGGAAGTTGCCGTAATTTACGTGGTACTCGCTACCTAGTCTCATTTTCCAGACGAAAATCCACCAATTTATTCTTTCATGATCTGATCTTTATGATTTATTCCAGCTTCAATGGATGCTCAGTGAAATACTCCTCCAAATTTGTCAACTTACCGCGGGCATTGGCTGCTGTCCATACTACCAAATCCTTTGTTTTCGGACCATAATATCCAAAATCCTGAATGTACAGTAGCATATCAACCAAATAATCCGCCATTGATGATGGCAAAAAGTTGCGGAAGACTTTTTCTGGAAGCTGGTTGTAGACTACTGTTTTCCCAGAGCTTTTACTCATAATTCGGACAATTTCTTCCATTGTGTACAGCTGGGTAGCACCAGCAAGAATCTTGCCTTCAAAATCGTTAGCGTTGGCGAGTATGGCTGCAACGAATTTGCCAGTCTCCTCAATATTGATGAGCGGCAGTTTTGTAGAGGGAGCGACAATATTGGGCAGTGCGTAGGTGCCATCGCCAATAGGGTGCGGCTTCATGTTCCAGTCGAAATTCTGCATGAAACAACCAGGAGCGAAGAATGCGCTTTTAATAGGCAATGTTCTGATGTAGTCCTCTACCTCCGCTTTGCAGTCGAAATGGCGCCCCTTGTAGTACTTACCACCGGAGACTCGAGTAATGTGGAAGAGGGTGCTGAATATGAGGTATTTTGCTCCAGCAGCCACAGCTGCATTAGCGATTCCCTTGCCTTGAGAAAGTTCTCGTTCCTCAAGAAACTCATCGTAGACGGTGGTTGTGAGAAAGAAGATCGTGTGAGCCCCTTCAAAGATTCGCTTCAAAGACGAGACATCATCTGCATCGCCCTGAACGACTTCCACTTTGCCCGTTTGCTGGAGAGCTTGCGCTGATGACTTGGATGTGTCGCGAGTAACAGCCCGAATTTTGTATTCATTCACGAGGAACGGGTCGTTGATGACTTCTTCAATGACAGACCCGCCTTGATTTCCCGTGGCACCAAAGACGACCAGGAGTTTTCTCATGGTGCAAATTGGGTTGTCGAGCGCAGGATTCGGTCAAATTGTAAAAACGATGTATTATTTAGAAGCAGGTTGATTTGTTGTACCAAAAAAAGCAAAAAAAATAACAACAGAAGTGTCGTCACAATTAATTTATCGACCTCACCGAGAGGCAAAACGAAGTAGGTTAAAATATCATATCGGTCTTGCTAGTAGTTAAACTTGAAACTTTTCGATCCATAGTCGGTGCTTTGACTACTGATCCACGAGTGTTTTTTTTTTTTTCTGTTCTAAAGCTTTGAAATCCTGCTTTTGTTTTCTTTAGCTTTTTCCTTTATTCATTATACAAAATTAATACAAGCTGTAAAGCAATATATATATATATATATATATAACCTTTTTTGTTTTTATCTTTAGGTACGGGTATTGAGCGTTTTCACAATATATTTATACTTGCGTGCCTTTGGGATTAGTTGTAGAGTTTTCATAATAAATCATTCCAAAGCCTTGATTTGACTATAAAAAAACATATTACTTTAATTGATACTCTTACTGTTAGCTCAATAACATTTTATCTCATAGTACTACACTCATAGAATAGGTGGTTCATTACTTTTAATTAAGATCAAGTAAATATCAATCCATATATATCTACGACTTCCATCTTTTCCTTCCTTACACAAAAAGTTGCAAATAAAGGGCCTTTCAGAATGTAAGCAAGCAATAGACTTGTCACACATAATTGATGGTTTATTCCCAATATATGTCTAAACTTTTTACTTTATCAAATTAAAACAGATCTTTCTTCGATGACCACGAGCATGGATAAAGGGAATTGAAGTTAGTCAATCGGCTAAAAATGATCTCTTTTAAGTAGATTATTTATGGTTCTCATTAACAGTTGCTGTATTATTTGTGACTCTATTTTATTTTTGAAAATTTCATTTATTTAATAAAAGCAATCTTTCATTGTCGAAAGTAATACCTTACAACAGAGAGTGCTAACCCTATATATGATTCGACATATATATGCGATTGGAAAAGACACAAGCGCGGAAAAGAATCATTGCTCTAAGTGCTTGGGTGTGTAAGAGTGAATCCCTCTGATAAAGCATATATTTCTTCAACATTGTCAGGATTAGTGAATTTGAAGAAATAACCTTCACCAGTAGGCCAAGTGTTTGTACCATCAGTATAGCTGCCGTCTGATACAGAAACCTTTGCAACGAACCGATTTTGATTGACACTGACATAATTGGCCAAATATATTCCAGCAACTTTTGGATCTGTGTCGACAAAATTCCAGCTAACCGTGTGATTCTGGAAAGTTTCCCATACATCATTTTTCGAGGGACTGGTAACTTGAATAGCCATCGAGTAGGCGACGGAAGCAAAAAATGCAAGCTTGGATAACATCATCTTGAGAGAAAAAGAAGATGGATAAAATTGAGCCAGACGAGAAGGGTCGACAGTAAATATTTGTTTACTGGGGATTGGTTGAATTGCCCTTGATCAATGGAGTATAAAGAGGGAATGAATAAGATAGACGACGCAAATACTCTTAAAATAAATGAAATGGTTTTTTTATTGGGATTGTGTTCGTGGTTGATCTATTTATAAACAAAATTGGACCGCCAGCTTGTAAACAAACAAAGAAGCAAGTAGAAGTTAAAACAATTGCGTGATCAATATCAGAGTATGTTTATTTACATGAACACAAAAAACAACAAATAAAGCAGGGATAAACATGACATTGCTTCCAAAGAAACACTCTACTTCACCAAAAGAGTCTATAGCAGGACTATATTATTCTCTGGTCGACGTGTTCAAAATTGTTTGTTTTTTCCGCGTTATATGACCATTCGTTCAAGTCTGATTATTTGTGTCTATCATTTAGTGGTTTCGCCTGATTAAATAACAACTTGTTTAAGGATAATACAAGTTGAAAGTAGAAAAAGTCTTTTATTTCTCCAATTATATTATTACACAATAAAGCTTTCGACATTGGTTTGTGTCAGAGAATCCTCTACTATTATAGTACTAATTTAATTGTTTCAATGCATCTCAATTTACATCAGCAAAGTCGTTTTGCACATATCCACAGATAGGTAAAATCTACTTCCTCTAACGTTTCAATCAAATACAGTCGAATTCCACTTATATGGTTGCATTAAAAAGAGTAGTTTCAATTATAGAAAATATTAAATATCTAATTTCATTCATTCATGCAGTTTTTGTCGTCAAATCGTCAATGCTAAATTATCATAAAAAACATAATGGTCGTAAACTCGTCAATCGGTTTTGCTCCATCATAGTTTATCCAATTCGGTCTCAGATTTAGTTAATGGCGATTTGCTTCTTGGAACGGGATTCCTCAATCTTGGGCAAGACAACGCTTAGAATACCGTGGTTGAACTGAGCTTCAATACGATCGGCATCTACCTTGTTTGGAATGGTGATTGTTCGGGAAAAGGAACCAAAGCGACGTTCCGACCATCTTTGGTTTCCCTTGTCGCCTTCGCTCTTGCGCTCATTCACAGATTCACCAGAAATGGTAAGCTTTCCTTCGTCGTAATGAACTTGAACGTCTTGCTTTTTGACACCAGGAAGTTCTACATCCACTTCGACGGTATCTTTGCCTTCGTGAACATCGATAGCAGGTGACAAATCGCCAACACAATTTTGGCGTTGGACACGAGGAGAATAACTCAGAAAGTCAGAAAAGACGTCTTGGAAAGGGTGCAACTCGAAGAAAGGTTGAAGAGACATTGTAAATAGCGCTTGTTTTCACACTACACTTGAAAATAAACTAAAAAAATTAACTCTTGTTCTTTTTTTGTCAATGTTGTCAAATCAACCCTACTTCACTCCTATTTATAAGTGAACACAAGGATGGTTCGATCATTTCTTTAGAGCCCTAGTACTTTCTAGATGCGGCCACTTGGCCACCACCGGGATTCCACGAATTTCCGTGTATTTCATTTATCTCTCATGTCATTTTTTAGTTCTTTCTTTCCAATCTGAATAAGAAAAAGGAATTTTGTTTGCTTTTCTTTTCTTTTCTTTTTCCTTGAATCCTTTTGTTTACTACAGCTTCACTCGTCATTCGCGATATCTCTAGAAAAATCATCTATTTCCTCTTTTGTATGATGAAAAGTAACGAACGTTCTCGCATATTCCAACTCTATTCTGTGCGACGTTACCTTTACTTGGTCGTCTACGCGCAATGTGAATCAATAGAAAAGAGAAATAAGCTCGTTTTTAGCCCTTTTGTCATTTATTAATTCAACAAAACAGCTTCCATTCAGCTGTAAAAACCAAAAATAGAGCTGAGTTGAATTGGATCTTAAAGGACATCAAGTTGACACAACGCTAAAGAACATCAACTACTACAAGACGAAATGCTCTTATTGCTTTTACAAAGTAAATCATTGTCTACGGCCACACCTAGGCGAAAACACCAGTTCCCATCAAATCACTGCAGTTAAGCGTCTGAGGGTCTCTTTAGTACTATGATTGGAGATAACATGGGCATCTGTGGTGATGTATGCTTTCTCGTTTATTTTGTGGATCTCGATTTGCACATGTTGTCAATTCATTCAGAACATGAATATTAATCGTGCAAGCTAATCTTATTAAAAAACTAGGTCATTCTCAAGGATTGAGCCGATGCAAAATTTAAACTTACTATATAATTTTCGTGAAATGTTTTTCTTGTAGCGTAATTTTTTGTGGGTTACAATTGTTTCTTGCTGACGTTTCAAAAACTTAGGGTTAAATTGCTTTGTTTACTATGTGTATTATTAAAGGTTCCTCTGACAGTATAATAAATCATTCATTGCAAAAGTTAGATAATAGTATCATTGATTGTTATATCGTCTTGCAACTTTGTCCACCTACTCTTGTATATTCTACCTCCCTTCATGACAGCCAGTAGATGACGATAAGGACTGTCTAATACAGAAATATCCTCTAAAGGATTATCATTTAAAATTAAAAGATCTGCGTAAAAATCCGGCTTAATTTGCCCAAGCTTATTTTCCATACCAAAAAGTTTAGCTGGGTTTATTGTAGCTTGTTGTAGAATTTCCCCAGGTGTACATACAGACGAACGTAAAACAAACTCCTCAGTCTGTACAGCAAAAAGAGGTCCAAGTAAATCCGATCCATAACAGATGTTAACGCCAGCATTCTTAGCAATTTCCAGAGACTTCAATCCAGCGGCTAATATTTTTTCATTTTTTTTCCTTGCGTCCTCGGGAAGAAAATTAGAAAATCGATCACTTGCCATTGCTTTGTAGGTGACGAGAGTAGGTGTGAGATAGGTATCGCAACTAGCCATGTATTTTGCTGTTGATTCATCAATCAAGTTACCATGTTCGATTCCCCGTACGCCATTTTCTATACATTGACGTACAGCTTGAGGTGTATATGCATGTGCAGTAACATAAGTGCCATTATTGCTTGCAGCAAGCACAGCTGCCCGGACCTCTTGTGGGCTAAACTGAAGGGAAGACAATTTGTCCGTTGGAGAAATAACTCCACCTCCAGCCATGATTTTTATGAAATCAGCACCTTTTCTTAGTTCATCTCGTGCCGCCCTTAAACATTCGTCTGCACCATCGCATATTCTTGCAAGAGCATTGTTTTGACATCCGCATGCATCCTCCTGTACATGCTGCCCTTTAGACGCCGGATCACGCAAATCACCGTGACCACCAGTTTGCGAAAGAGCATTGCCTGCGAAAAATAGCCGAGGCCCATAAATAATATCGTCCTCTATAGCATTGCGAACAAACGCCGCAACTCCACCGCAGTCCCTGACAGTAGTGAAGCCTCTTTCTAGGATTTGGTTACAAAGTTTGTGATAACGCAAAACAGCATGAGGAAACGGAACATTCAATCCAGATTTTAAGCTGGCTTCTCCGGGAACAGCAACAATGTGGATGTGAGCATCAATTAATCCAGGACAAACGAATTTTCCCTCAAGGTCTACGACTTCATACCCTTCTAATACTGGATCTGAATCTAAAGCTTTAAGGGAATTGACTTGACGAATAATTCCATTGCTTACATAAATGCTTGTATTTTCGATGATTTTTTTTTCTGCGACGTCGACTAAGTTGGCATTTTTAAAGGCGAAATTCTTCTTTGGTGGCAGTGACCAAGGTTTTATGAATTGCTCTAAACTCTTATTTTCTGACATTTTTTTGCTTTTAGACAGGCGGCTTGATGTACTACTGTTCATTTCTTATATACCACAAGAATCAAATAGATGTTATCTATTCAAGAGTCCTAAAATGTTATCTAAATGACTCATAGACTGACGGTAGAAATCAAGTTGCAATGCATGTCCCTTTTATCACTCACAACTTTCTATGCAATCTACATACATGATAGATGAACAAGTATCTTGTTCTTTGTTAATCATAAACTGCATTGTCAATTGCCTGTCTTGTTTCAACTAGGTGACGAACTAGAATTCAATTTATCGATGTTACTCCAATGCTTGAAAATAGCGACATTAGTAAATCTAGGAAGGAAGTGATTTCATGTGATGTAGAAATGTACAAGTTGATAGCCGGCGATCAATCTGCAAAAGTCGCATACACTTCAGCTCCACCGCTTTCGTAAACCTACTCTAGCGGCTAATCTGAACAGCCATAAATGGTTCTTTGGGTTATTTTCAGGTTAGCGAAGCTTAATGTAAATTCTTTTGCATAATTCAAACGGAACAAGCTGAAAATAATTATATTCAATGCGTGCCATCTTTGGAATTGGATAGGAAAGTTAATATACAGGTTTCAAAATAAGGTATTATCCTACAGGACAACCCAACCCTTTCAGCGTCTAGCTGGCTAGATACCATACATATCAGAAGGAGAGAAAAGAAAGTCTTATCTTGAAAGCAAAGGACACAGCGTTTAGTAGAAGTTTTAGCTCAATTTATGTTGCTTGCTCCAAGTAATACGTATGTATATAGATAGCCCAAAAACCAAATAGCGGTATACATATAAATCAAGTTAGTTGGTAGTATAGAATAGCACTGTGTATCTATTCTCTAACCACAACTTGAAACGAATTTAAAAAATGACCTCTGAGGGTTCAAAAGGCTCCATCAGTAAATTTCGATTGGAAAACGAAAAGGTCGATCACGATGTTGAGTTTGGAGAAATTCAACAGTTTGATGAACTGGTGTATACAAAAGAAGAAGAACACAAGCTTGTTAGAAAAATAGATTTGCTTATTCTTCCTTCGTTATGCTTGATTTTCTTTGCACAATATCTTGACAAGCAATCCATTACCTATACTTCCGTATTCGGCTTGAAGACAGATTTGCAAATGACTGGAAATCAGTATTCATGGTGCAGTACTGGTTTTTATTTATGCCAACTTTTTACAACTTTTATTTTCATTTATTTTATGACAATGGTGAATCGTACTTTGTTGATTGGTGTTTCAGTAGTTGCATGGGGTATATGCTGTACTTGCCTTGGTGCCACCCAAAATTACGCTCAGTTTGTTGCTGTTAGATGTCTTTTAGGAGCGACTGAAGCTGCTTGCCAACCGTGCACATTGCTAGTCACTCAGTCATGGTATAGAAAAAAGGAACATCCTTACCGGATGGCCGCTTGGTTAAGTATGAACTCTCTGGCACAAATCTTTGGGTCATTCTTTATGTATGGTGTTGGAATAACGAATCAATCTTCTTTAGCAGATTGGAAAATCATGTTTATTATTTGCGGTGTTATTTCTACTTTTATAGGAACTTTGTTTGTAATTGCAATTCCATTTACTCCAGAAAAAGCATGGTTTCTTTCTGAAAGAGAGAGAAAAATTGCTCTTTACAGAATATATGCTGAGAGTGATAGGTTCGGAGGATCTATATTTAGTAAGGAACAAATGTATGAATGCCTCAAATTTGACTGGCTCACTTGGTGTTCCTTGGCATTTGGTTTTTTAGTTTGTGTCACCTCTGGAACTACTGTTTTTCAGTCTTTAATTCTCAGTGATTTTGGATACGACAAGTTTCAAAACATGGAATACGGATCTCCTTCCGGCGCCGTTCAACTAGCTTTTGTTTGGATCGGTGTCTTGTTAGTGATGATTTTCCCCAACTATCGTACAGTTATTGTTCAGCTTCTAGTTATCGTTCCTATTGTCGGCAACGCTCTGCTATTAGGCTTACCGAACAATGCAGGTTGGGGCATTATAGTGGCTTCTTGGCTTGGATCTGTAATTACATGTTCTATGTCAATTTTATTAAGTTTGAATGCATCAAACATTAGAGGCCACACGAAAAAATCTATTGCTAATAACCTCTTTTTTGTCGGCTACTGTCTTGCTGCCGTTATTTATCCTCAGTGGTGGAACTTTTCTAAGGACCCCAAGTTTCATGCTGGTTTGGGTGTTAACTTAGCCTCGTGGGGTTTACTGGAAATCCTGATGGGTTATTACAGATGGAAGGTTTTGCGAGAAAATAAAAAAAGAGATGAATTTGAAAAGCAAGAAGATTTACCTGAGTATAATATTTATGATGATGTCACGGATAAACAAGATTTGAGACACAGATACTCATGCTGAACATCATAACAGAGGAAAATAAGGGTCTCAATTTTCTCAGCAAAGTGTACTACTTTGTATAACGTGAAAAAGCAAGTTGATTAAAAGGGTAGTTTTAACAGACCAGTGAAATTAGTGGATTTATTATCAATCGATTTGGTATATAATCTGGCTATCCTAGATTTCCTATGTGAATCAATTTGTCTAGAAGTAATTAGTGCTTGTATCATAAACTGGAAATACTAGTGAGCACCATTAATAATCATTCATTCTAATAGGAAATTAAAGAACAATTATTCGAAAAAATTGCACTCTCCATCAGTGAAACATCCTAGTAACCTAGGCTAGTTTGTACAATCGTAAAAGACAACAAAATGGTTTGGGAGGATTGCAGTCCCATTTTTATTTTGTTTTATCTTCTGTAACAATTTGTTTGTTTGTAAACATTGACCTAATCAGATAAATCCATTCGGATTCGATTAGAAAGCGACTCGCTACGAAGGATGACGATTGATTATTTGGAAAGAGGATGAAATTGAAGCTTCATGTGCAGTGTTTCACATTCGTTTGTTAGTAGTATACGCCTTGTTGACTTACTCAGTAGGTTAATTATTCATTGGAAAAAATAAAAAAAATAAAAGAGGAAAAAAATTAGATTCCAATGGTTCTTCGTGTTGGCTGTGTGCGCTTTGCTATACAGATAACTTTTTTCTCCTTTATTTTCATCTTTATGGAACATTTTGACTAAACTTGACTATTTTCTATTCTATTTTTATTGAGCTATTAAACTTTTTTGGTTTTACTTTTGTGTGCTGAGTTCATGTATTTTTGTGATTATAATTATTTCGTCGCTGTAAGTGACAAGCGGTTTTCCTAAACTGTGAAGAGAGAAGATCCAACTAGGTAAATCTCACTGCAAAGGGCCCAATCATTGTGATTAAGGGAACGACAGATAATTCTTGCGAAATTCAATTGTTTAGCTTTATTGACGAGCATCAACTACCGGTGGGAGTACTTCCTTCATTAAGCTCAAATTCCAAGCTCGTTAGTTCAAGCATTTCATTCGCAAATCATTTTCGTAACTTTCGTAATGTTGGGATTGGCCAGACTCTATATAAACGACGTAGTCTCCAATGCTGCAGCAAAGTAAATGGTGTCTAGGACTCGACCAGTTGCTAATGTAGGACTGGATAAACATTCTCTTTATATCAGAGTAAAGATGGATCAATATTATTAGGATCTGAATCACCTTGTCAGAAAATACAGAAAATCAAATTGTAAAAAATAAGTTAGGACTTTGAATTCGGATAAAAAACCTTTATTGGTGTAAAATCTGCTAAATAGTAATACGATACCAAGAGAAGCATTCCTTTAAACACCGAATAAAACAACGCAAGCATTCGTACCTCAAACAGGTATGGTAGTCTTTTTTTTACATTAATATCAGTTTGCGGCAGCGGTAGGAAAAGATCTTTTGTCTATGGCACTAGAAACACTTCCTAGAGCAACATCACCATGAGCATCGTACCAAGCAGAGCCATTAAGGCCGTCAATAAAAGGTGAACGAAAGCAATGTACAATTTTTCCTGAACAGTGTGTCAATTGAAAAGAAAACAATCGTCTGGCAGAAGAAAAATCAACCAGATTCAAAAAGTAAAATGGTAGATTCGCCTAAAGATATGGTTAAGTCGGATGAATAGAGTGGAATTTTGAGCTTGCGATTGGAAATATTTAGGGGACGAATTAACAATTACGTTTATATAAATCGCCAGTATTTTTGGCTACGACTTTAGAACGACCTTAGAAAAAAAAATAAAAATTATATCCCAATATTTCTCTTTAGGAAGGCTTGCAATATTGCCATTTTGTTTGGTGGTCTATGATATAGAGCTTCATATATACATCATTGAGTTATATTTTCTATATGATAAATTGCCTAAAAATCTTCCAACTGCTCCTATCTGGTTAAATGCCTTTTCCTAGATTTCGCATTCTCGTTAGAGTTACAACATAAAAAGCTGTTTTATTTTAGCTTTTCAGGTGAATGTTTGTCTATTCAAGCAAGCCACACTAGACTGACTGTCGTGATTCAAGAAATGAAATTAGAAGTAGACATAAAAAAACATTGCATAAGCAAAAGATTTAAACGAAGACAATTGATTAATATCATATCAAACTGATCCTACTTATCCTCATGTCTCTCGAGTAGTGGCATCATTTATGTGCTATTAGCAAATACCCCCATAGTGAAAAGTGTGCATAAGTTTCCACTTTTTTCGTACGATGTCTTGCACAAAAGATGGGTAGCACTTGAGTCCGTTGTTGTGGACTTTCAGGCCATATCTCAAAACTGGATACTAATACAAAATGCCCTTAGCGCTCTCTACTGTCACACCCGGGCAAAAATGCCAGCTCCCACTGATCACCGCAGGTAAATATCTCTGGTCCTCGTTCTTACTGAAGACAACAATGGTCGGTATTCAGGGTGCTGTAGGCTTTTTTCTCTTATTTTTTTCCCTTTTTTCATTTCTTATTATCTATACAAACAAACGGTTCATTCCAAATTATCATTACTGAGTTTCCTACTGTAACGCTTCTTGGATAACTGCTGCTCATTGTGCATATAAGACTTGATGAAACAAATAGGCGACAAATCGGTTAGACAAGCTTGACCAGCAATTGTAATAACCTCCCCCTTATTGTTTAAACGAAACACTATACTTTGATGGTGCTCAAAATCGATGTTTAAAAATGCTTGGCATTAGCGTATACTCTTTCATCGTTGGTAATGGCATGCCTGCTGCCGTTGTTAAAGCAGCGAGAAAGATTGTTTGTTTATTCATTTGTAAAGTATTTGTAAAATATAAAGGAAATCCTTCAAATCCCCAAATACAATTGCGTTTGCTGTTTTGAAAATCAAATTGACTAATGGCTGTTACAGCGTTATGCTTTTCATGCATTCAGAAAATAAACAAGCTAAAAAAAATGTGTCTAGGTACTTTTATTCAATTATTTCGTTGAGCACAAATGCAGTGTCAGTGGCATCGCAAGGTATGCGACCATTACCTGAGTCTCCCAAAAGAGGACTGAGAGTAGATGAAATTTTAGTATCCACCAAATTTGCTGTTGCACACATGTCCAGCACTGCTTTGTATTTACTGCCGCTTTTTAAAATGCAGGTTTCATTTCCTTTCTTGTCTACAACACAAAACCTGCTTCTAGTAACGCAGAATTCATCAAGAGTACAGTCGTTATTGTCATACCGAGTGGCACCCCGGTTGCTGAGCTCAACTGAGTTTCGCCAAGAAGCAAAGCGCTATCGCTGGGATTTCGGCGAAATTAACTGATACCGTTGCGGGAGTTATTATATTTTTATTAAAGAAGATCAAGAAACGCATTCATCCCCTCTAATCTCTGCGTGAGATACCCATAATTCTTCTCAATGCAACTTTGAAAGCTATTATACAAGGTTAGAAAAGAAATTCAGCGATCTTTCATGAAAGCGTGAAAAGGTTCGGCTGTGGGTTTGCTCACATCCTTATCCGTATGGCCAAGACTGGGGTTTGAAACATCAGTGACTTCGCTACAAATAACCTTATCAAGTCCGAATTTCTTCCAACATATTCTTCTTTCGCTTATTGCTTGTTCGTTTCGTACGAATTATTAATATTTTTTACGCTGACAAATACAGTTAGTAAGCCAACACCAAAACTTTGCTAACCCAAACATATAAATTAAAGGAAAGAAAAGAAGCATCTCTCATTACTAAGAATCTCGGCAAACCTGCTAAGAAACCTTGTATTATACACTCTTTAGTAAACAATGACTGCCGGATTGGAACAAACAAATTTGTTTAAACCAATTACTGTTGGTAAACATACACTAGATCAGAGGATAGCCTTTGCTCCTACAACAAGATTCCGTGCTGCTGATGACCATACTCCAAGTGATTTGATGTTACAATATTATTCCGACAGAGCACAAGCTTCTGGTACTTTGCTCATTTCAGAAGCCACATTCATTTCGCCTCGCTCTGGATTATACCCTAATATTCCCGGTATTTGGAACGAGAAACATGTTCAAGGATGGAAGAAAATTACAGACGCAGTACATGCAAAGGGTAGTTTAATAGCAAGCCAATTTTGGTTTTTGGGTAGAGTCGGATCCCCAGAACTTTTGAAAAAACATGGTTTGGATTTGGTTTCCTCCTCTGCTCTTTATGGTAGTGAAGATTCCAAAAAGGCTGCCGAAGCTGCAGGCAATCCTGTTAGAGCCTTATCCGAAGAAGAAATCAAGAGTATCATTTATGAAGATTACAAGAACGCAGCCATCAATGCCATAAACGCTGGATTTGATTATGTCGAAATTCACAGTGCTCATGGATACATGCTTGACCAATTCTTACAACCTGTTAGCAACCAAAGAACGGACAGCTATGGTGGTTCTATTGAAAAGCGTGCAAGAATTATACTGGAAATTATCGACCTCTTGAGTGAGACCATTGGCGCCGAGAAACTTGCAATTCGATTATCGCCTTGGGCCAAATTCCAAGGAATAAAGGGTGACGAGGATTCAGTGCATCCTATCACCACTTTTAGTTATGTGGTGAATGAGCTTCAAAAGCGTGCAGATTATGGTAAACAGCTTGCTTACCTTTCTATTGTGGAACCTAGAATTAGTGGAGGCAGGGATATCGTTGGCTTAATTGCGGACCTCAACATCTCTGACGTTGTTGGCTCCAACGATTTTGTTAAGTCTTTATGGAAGGGAGCTATTCTACAGACTGGTAACTATACCTATGACAGTCCTGAATTCAAGTTATTGAAGTCTGATGTTAATGGCGACAATCGTACTATGATTGGTTTCTCAAGATATTTTATTTCCAACCCGGATTTGGTTGAAAGACTGAAGAAGGGTCATGAGCTTACTCCTTATGTTCGTTCTTTATTTTATGCTACTCATAATTACGGTTACAATACATTCCCTAATTATGGCAAAGAATTGCAGTATGACCCTCAAGCTGAAGAAAAGAGACGCCCTGTTTCTTTAGTTTAGATTTTCGCTACAAGCTTTGATATTTTAGGTTGCTTAATGCCGTTTTTGGAAAAGAGAAATGTATTCGGTTTGCTTACATTATTTTTTAATTAATGATGATTTCGTTATTTTGTTTGTTTTACATAGATAGAAATGTATATTCGTTTATTTTCAATGCATAAATTCCAGAAAAGGCGAGTGTTTTTGTAAGAAATGCTAAAAGTTGGTTCGGTATTTTGATCAGTAAAATAGACATTGCTATCTTTCCTAAAAATCTGTTTTGGCATAAATGTATAGGGCCAAAGCATTCTTCCAATGTACATGTAGCTGTGATCGGTGCCTATGTTACGGCGTTCAAGATGGAAATCCTACGGTATGTTTTAGTATCACTAGGCTGTTACTATTCAAAGAACTCCTTAGATGGTTTTAAAATACTAGGTTAAAAATACTTAACTTGACCACGAAACCACCACTCTATCCTACTCACTTTTTCACATTATTTAGAGTATTAGTAGTTTGCCGTGACATGTTCCTATATGATCGGTACGAAAGAATGAATGCCATCAGAAATCGATTGTTACTCTACAAGTAACGGGTACAAAGAGATGATCAGTAGGAACGGAATTTGCAAGTCTGTTTAAACATTTATGGAACCAAAAAGTTTATTTTCATTCGTCGTATTCATTCCTCTTTTCTTTTCTTTTCTTGTACTAAGCATAACAGGTTGGAATTCCTCTAGGTCCTCACCGACCATCAGAGCCAGGAATCACAGGAAGCTCCAAAGGAACAGAGTACAATCCTTTGATGATGACCAAGTCTATGTAGTTGAGAGAAGCCGCTTTCATTCTTACTTGAACCTCGTTGGGTTTAAGAGCTAATTTGGTTGGCTTCATGAAGCTTCAATTGGCCAAAGCCGCACTTAGTGTCATTCACAATATATTGCAATGCCATTGTGATTAATGCAAAGAATACAAACTAACAAGTCAAACTTTAATAAACTTCAGTTTGTGATTTTCACTATTCTATATGCAAATCTTAAAGACTTATATTCCTAGAAATTTACTCTCTTTATACACAAAGCTTTATTTCTTTTGAAGCTTTGTAAATTTGCATACTTCTAACCGTTTACATAACCATGTATCAAAGTTCGCTTGCACCACCTAATTTTGTATCAGTTTCACTTCCATGATGGATGCAAGTGACTAAGCACCTAGTGAATCATTGAATGAAAAGAAGGAAACGGAAAAGGAGTGAAAAACTAGGAATGAATGCGACCTTACAGTAAAAATATAAAACGACTAATAATAGATGAAAAAAGAAATTAAAAAGGAATGACTCACTCTAATTCTATTCTATTCTATTAGTTCTATCTTTAATTATGAAAAAATCGACATTATCAATCCAAAAGCTAAGCAAATGCACAGCGGCCCATATTTCATGCGAACAGAGGTAGATGAAGAGATACAATCTATGCCAGAATCGACATAATTTATGGATGACTCCAACTCAATTTGGGTCACTGCTTGCCCATTAGAAATCGCCTTGAACTTTGGGGGGATAAAAGACAGACTCGTCTGTCTTGCAGTATTTTGTCGCTGTGCGTCAAAATAAGCTACAAATTTTTCTTTATTTTCAAAGTGTCTATTTTTAATAGAATACTCTCGACCACATCTCTGTTTATCTCTGGTTAAGGCCCCACTCAAGTAATCAAACATACACGTTTGATTACCGTCACAAGAATACAAATAGATTCTATATATTGCATACGGATCGTGTTTAGGTTTTTCGAGGCTTTCATTAACATATGCATACGTGGTTTGTGGGGTAATTATATAGTAACTCTCGGTGTACACGACGTGAAACCCATTGTCCACATCGAGTACATGGGAAGAATCATTCATGGAAACATCTACGTTGTTTATACTGCTTGATATACTAAAGCATTTTGGAGAATCTCCCGAATAGCATGTCCTTTTGTCGTATCCTGTGTACACACAGGTGACACTGGTATTATCCGCAGGAACCGTCAAAAACGAGCTGACATTATTCATACTCGAATAGACTCCTTGTCCGTCAATAGGAGGAGGACTTTGAAGGAACGAGAGGTTACCATGGCAGTTGAAATCGTATGGAAAAGCTTGGATATAAAATGGGTAATTAGCACTCCTTGCACTGGCATTCTTATTGATTGCTAAAGACAATGGATCATATACTGTCGCATTTATTGCATACGAAAAGCATACTGCGAAGGCCAAAATGCAAATCGAGAGTAGCATTTTCTACAAAAAGTAGCTGCACAAAAATTGCAGTAGAAAAGATAGTTGTACCAAGAAAGAGGGCAAAAGATGAATCTTCCTTTGTTGATTACAGTTATTGTTTTCGTTTCTTTACCACTTTGTATTATTTGACATTAAAATTGCATGCGAAGCGAAACGAACATGTAGTTTCGCTCTTAATAGTAGTCACACCAAGATTGGCCAACATTTCGCTTTCGCATTCGAAGAACACTCGGTCAAAATCACTGTAATATCAAATATCTATTTCATTCGTGTTGGTGTTTTAGCTGTAAAATTTGTACAAGCAGGTTGTTTGAGCAGGAATCCCAAGGTTTCATCCTTTCAAAGCAAGTTCCATTTCAAATACTTTCATGTGGTGACAAATCATTGGGATGAGTTGAGCTTTGTCTTTTCGATATAAGATGGCAGCTTGCAGTAAGATTCAATTTTAACCTCAAGGAAGAACGGGTTTTGCCGAGTACACGATAAATCCTGTAGTCATTTTTGTTTTATTTTATTTTTCATTCTTAATTATATCACGCACTTGTCATGTAATAAGCCAAAGAAGTACATCAAGCTGACAGAAAACTTTAAGATTGTCAAATACAAGTGCTTTACCAAGTATATGTCTACGGCCACACCTAGGCGAAAACACCAGTTCCCGTCCGATCACTGCAGTTAAGCGTCTGAGGGTCTCGTTAGTACTATGGTTGGAGACAACATGGGAATCCGGGATGCTGTAGGCTTTTTGTTCTCGTCTTTCTGTTAATATTTCATCTATTTTTTTGACTTGTTTAACGTAAATTCATGCTTGGTAATGCTCGTTCAATTTTTCTGTCAAAATTGCACCATAATAGGAAACAAAAAAGGATTACGAGATGTGAATGTAGTAAAATTACAATTCTCTGGTATAATATTCAACGAAAAAATTTCGCAAACCACTATGAAAGGCGGAACTGAAAGGATTATTACTCCAAATAACTACAACTTAGTTTTGCTTTTTAGCGCATTTAGAATTACAAGTCAAATTCAAGCAATCGGCAAAGAATGAAGAAAATTTTTTGCTCCTGCAAGAAATTTCGTATCGCTTAAGCAGTGCCGAGTCATGGAAAAGGTAACAATCTGCATAACTTCGGATTTGTTTACATTACTATAAACAAACCAATTTTATAGCACTTTTATTCACTGATTTTTGAACATATGTTAAGCCTATAATATACCTTTTTTTTTTTTTTTTATTAGTCGAACTACGTAGTTATAAAACTCACTTACGAATATGAAAAGCATTAAATAAAATCGATAATTTATTGGCTTTGTGATTTTGAACAGACCATGATGCCCCTTGCTGCGAGAACAATTAGAGAAGATACTATAATTCCTTAGCAAATCGTAAACAATTGAGTATGAGCAATTATAAAATATGTACAAGTAAGAGCTCTTTGAGCTACGCTTTATAGTGAATATCACAAATCCCTGGAACAGTACTGTTTCTTGAGACTCTACGTAAAAGAAAACGCGTGTCGCAAAGGTTTGTTTATGTGACATCTTCACTTTGGCTTCCAACTACATAATCTATGTAGCAAAAAGGTAGTTTGTTATTTGCTATGATATATAATATTCATAGAGACTCATTAAGCATTAGCTGCTTTGGTGGTTTAGTGGTATAATGCTTCGTTGCCATCGAAGCGACCCGGGTTCGATTCCCGGCCGAAGCATAATCTTTATTTATGGAACATTTTTGTTTAGTACACCATTCTAGGTCATAATCATCGCAAAATAAATAGATAACTATTTCAAATAAATAGTCTAAGATATTAGAGTAAATGGCATAATTATAGTTTTCTAAATCGAAATTATTGCACCTCTCTTCCAATTAACAAAAGTCGTTTCGTCGGCATCAATACGTGGTTATTGCCCCATACTAAAAGTTTCTCAAGTGTAGGCTTATTTTCCTCAAACTCACAAACAAGTTTGTCATTCATATCACGAATCCAGCTAACGTCCAATGTTTGTAACCTGGGAAGAGGAAACGTTGCTAGATATTGAAGAGAATTCGACGTGACATAAGCTAATCCATTCAAATCCAAACTGGAAAGCGAATGCCCCGAATTTACCAAAACAGCACGAACAGTTCGATCACCGAGTCCTAAACATCTTCTTAAAGATAATGTTTCCAATCCGGACTGTACGTTCCAACTGCCAAACATTGAAGCCGCTTCATCATCCGTCAATTCAGATAAACCACTTAAATCCAGATTACGAAGACGACCACAGCAGGGTCCTATACCTTGTCGTAACACTTCATCTGTTAATTTGGAACAGCCTGCTAAACTAAGGGTTTGAAGGCCACTGCCAATTTGGTTTAAAACATCTAATACACTTCCATCAGTAACGGTCTCACCAGGTGACTCAATACGCAGGGTCGTGAGGTTCTTACACCCAGACAATAAGCGGACACATTCATCATCCATATAAAAAATCCGTGATAAAGTCAGAGTCGTGAGATTCGGACAATAATCAGCAATTGCATTTATAACAGAAGAGCGAACTTTTGCGGTATCTGTAATTTCTAGTCTTGTCAACTGGGGACCGCGTTTCTTAAAGAAAGATATCCATGTATCGGTAGATACAAGGAAGGCACCATTGATAGTAAGGTCCTTTAGTTCGGTCAATTTTTCAGAATATAAATCAAGGACTCCATCTTTCATTTGTCCACAAAAAGTCAAATGTAGGGTATGTAAACGAGGACAATACTGAACAATTTGCAACAAAGCTTCAGCCGTTAATCTGGAGCAATCGTACAGCCTTAGTTCCGTTTGGTCTCCAGTCAAAAATAGTTGCACTGTTGTATCATCCAAAGATCTGTTTTTGGATATTATCTGGCTTATTTTGTCCATGTTGATTTGTCCTATATCTCCCAAAGCTTCGATATCATGAATATATTCAGCAATGATGCAAATACATAAATCTTGAAGCTTGGGAACATTCAGTTCTTCATCCATGGTAGCTGCTGCAGCCTTTTTTCTTGTCATGGCACGTCGCTTTCGAGTGTGAATTTCAGGAACCTGCTGTTCTTCAGCACCACGACTACAAGGATAACAAAGCCATCCGTTTTCTTTCTCACTGTATTTACTGTAAGGCGTAATCGTAAATCGACATTGGCAGTGAACACAAAAGTCTAATTTACCTGCACTTTCACGCGACTTATAGGAAAATCCAGCACGACGAAAACCAGAATTTACGTTGTAGTCACTATCGTCATCATTGTTATCTTCTTCTAAAGGTTTTTTCTTCTTTTTTACGCTTCTACCTCGAGACCTGGGTGGCCTCTGAAGTTGAACGGTTGTTGTCTCAATGAGAGGCGTTTCTTCGGGAAATGGTGTTTCTACGGCTTCATTTATCGGCGTAATAGAATCTTGGTCAGTCTGTTCAGTTGTAGATTCTGGACTTGGAGGACGTGCTCTACCCAAGGCAGATGTATTGATCCCTTGAGACTGTAGGCTCGTTAGTTATGGCTATAGAGAAGTACATACCCTTAAAAATTCAGTTAATGCTGAATTGGGTCCTCTTACTCGACTTCCTCTAGACATTCGTGTTTATATTTTGAATTTGGAAGAGGGTAACTCTGACCCTTTAATGAAACTCAGTACGCGTGGCGAACTTACCCAGAGCGAACTACAAATGGACGTTCTGACCGAAAAATTAAATAGATCGAGAGAAATTCTTGATGAAAATGGCCTAAATAAGACAATTGGTTCTTTAGAAAATCAGAATACCCGCAATTTGTATCCTTTCAGCGGTCCTAATGCCGTAAATGAAAATGACAAAACATTAAATCAACAGGATTTGCCCGGAAAGGGAAATCAAACATTCGTTTCCGTACTTTTAGAAAAAAGAGAGAACCAAAGAAACAACGAAGACATAGACGCGAATTCATCGTCACCCATCGCCGATATAATCGCCGCAAGCGATACAGAAGATGACGAGCCAATTCATTCGCTAATTTCAAATAGTGAAGCGTCTGAAGCAATAAAAAAAACAACAAATGCTTTTGAGGAACAGACTCAGCTTTTTCACGGCAATGATACACAGAGACCTGGTATAAGACAATTGGATACCCAAAGTCAAAGCGAGCCGCAAAACGATAACGAGTTAGGCGTTAATCCATCACTACCTAAAACGGTTTCTATAGACATAAAAGATGATGCAGCCAAACTCGATATCAATGAGGATTTACAAAGTTTAGAGGGTCATGAGAGGAAAAGGAAATTACATGCACACCCATCTAGCGTTAAACCGAATGAGGGGCGCGTATTAAGGTCAAGAAAATCCCAGTCTAGTCTACCTTCGTCAACAGCGACCTTCTCGCCCGAATATTCAGATGAGCCTGAAGGATCTCCAAAGTCCGATTCTGAATATGCTGACGAAGGTGATGCAATTGCTAGTGTAATTAACTTAAATGACAGTGACGAGGAAAAGGGTATTGTAAAGGATGACTCTTCTACTGAAACAGATGAGGACATTATTCCTCTCGTCAGCGTTAAGCGGAAAGGGAAAGGGAAAGGACGATCAACTTCTCGAGGGTCTTCTTCTCCTTTTACCACTTCAACTAATACCTTCAAAAATCCTGCAACTCGGATACCACCATATGAACGGACCCATCATCGGTTAGTTCGAAATCACCCTGAACTGGACAATGTGTGGGATGCTCTCGAGCGTGATTCCCCCCAACAAGTACAACAAGTAGAGCAACCGAAAGAGTTAGTATTGAGTTTACTACCGTTTCAGCGAGAAGGTGTATACTGGCTCCGACATCAGGAAGAATCTTCTTTTGGAGGAGGAATTTTGGCAGATGAAATGGGAATGGGTAAAACGATTCAAACAATTGGTCTTTTACTTGCTACACCTCGTGGGGAACCTACCTTGGTGGTAGCTCCTGTGGTTGCTATCA
Organism: Schizosaccharomyces osmophilus; assembly: GCF_027921745.1. Lineage (NCBI taxonomy): Eukaryota > Fungi > Ascomycota > Schizosaccharomycetes > Schizosaccharomycetales > Schizosaccharomycetaceae > Schizosaccharomyces > Schizosaccharomyces osmophilus. Next base: position 99,178 of record NC_079239.1, on the reverse strand, counting down.
TGCAATGGAAAGAAGAGATTGATGTTCATACTAATAAAGCCTTAAGCACGTATTTGTATTATGGTCAATCTAGGAATATTTCTCCTCAGGATTTGTCAAAATATGACGTTGTTTTGACTAGTTACAATGTCATTGAATCCGCTTATAGAAAAGAACGTTCGGGTTTTCGCCGTAAAGGAGGACTTGTTAAAGAGAAATCTTTGCTTCATAATTTGGAGTTTTACAGGATCATTTTAGATGAGGCTCACGGTATAAAATCCAGGACTTGCAATACTGCGAGGGCGGTATGCACCCTTAAAACGAAGAGACGAATTTGCCTTTCGGGCACTCCTTTGCAAAACCGAATTGGCGAGTTATTTTCATTGCTTCGATTCTTACGTGCTGATCCGTTTGCTTTTTATTATTGTTTGCAGTGTGATTGCAAGTCTCTTCAGTGGCAGTTTTCGGATAGAAGCAATTGCGACCATTGTGGTCATAAACCAATGAGTCACACTTGTTATTTTAATGCAGAGATGTTGAAGCCTATACAAAAATTTGGGAGTGAAGGACCTGGAAGAGCTGGATTTGCAAAAGTTCATCGACTTTTAAACAACATTATGCTTCGACGAACCAAGTTAGAGAGGGCTGATGATTTAGGTCTACCTCCCCGCGTCGTAGAAGTGCGACGTGATTTATTTAATGAAGAGGAAGAAGATGTTTATCAATCTCTTTACATGGACTCCAAAAGGAAGTTTAACACTTACCTTGCACAAGGTGTCGTTTTAAACAACTATGCAAACATTTTCCAGTTGATTACTAGGATGCGCCAGATGGCAGATCATCCCGACTTGGTGTTAGCGAGTAAGAGAAAGACAGTGGACGTTGATACGCAAGAGAACATAGTGTGTAGAATATGTGATGAAGTCGCACAAGATGCTATTGAGTCTAGATGCCATCATACGTTTTGTCGGCTTTGTATCTCTGAACTTTTGAATTCCGCGGGTGAATCCGAAGAAGTTGCATGTCCCGCATGTTTTATTCCGTTAAGCATAGATCTAAGTGCACCTTCTATGGAAGAATTCTCAGAAGAGAAGTTTAAGAATGCATCAATTCTCAATCGTATTGACATGAATAATTGGCGTTCTTCCACAAAAATCGAAGCTTTGGTAGAGGAATTATACCTATTAAGAAGAAAAGATAGGACCATAAAGTCCATCGTATTTTCTCAGTTTACTTCCATGTTAGATCTGATTCACTGGCGGCTTAGAAAAGCTGGGTTTAACTGCGTGAAGTTAGACGGTGGTATGACTCCAAAAGCACGAGCAGCAACAATTGAAGCCTTTAGTAAAGATATAAACATCAGCATATTTCTTGTTTCTCTGAAAGCCGGTGGTGTTGCTTTGAACCTTACGGAAGCTTCTCAAGTGTTTATGATGGACCCATGGTGGAATGGAGCCGTTCAATGGCAAGCCATGGACCGAATCCATCGAATTGGACAAAAGCGACCAATTCGTGTCACTACTCTTTGCATTGAGAATTCGATTGAGAGTAAGATCATCGAACTTCAGGATAAGAAGGCACAGATGATCCATGCTACAATAGATCAAGATGAAAAGGCTCTAAACCAGCTCTCGGTAGATGATATGCAGTTTTTGTTTTCCAATTAAAGCTGAAAACTGTACGAAAAATTTAGTTCCTCGCATCATATTTATATTGTTGTAATGATGAACTTGATTTTTTAACATGTCTGCTCATGCTTGATGTTTGCAAGTCCTTCCTTTGTTACACGGACTTTAAATTTTTGAAATAAGTTTATTTTTATCTTATTTACCATATTTGTTTTGTTTTTATTCTTTTCTTTTTACATGCAGTTTAAAGATAGGATTTGGTTTCAGTTAGATTGTGCTATTTATTAATTAATTTATTTAGATGTTAATAGTTAATAATTTTCTTCATATCTAATACTATTCAACTAATATATTTAAGCTAATTCAAACTGAAATGATACTACCAACTCTACTCTGTTGTCACATTTACTCGATACTAAAGTCTCCCGGTATCGGCACCTAAGGTATCTGACATCAAAACAAAAAATAAATCCCTTTTGCTTGATAAAAAGTCAGCACTATTGTTTCGGCGTGTGAAACTATTACTTGGATAAATCCACCCGATTTGCACGACTACGAAAGAATCTTTTCATGGCATGAATGAAGATTTTCCATCAATAAAACGACAAAGAACTTTAAATAAATGGAACAATGAACTCTTACCGAAAACGGACTTGGAGGATGAAACGATTTATGAAAATTTAGAGGATGGATTTGAGCTTTATGATCCTTTTGACCAAGTACAAGTTCCCCGTAGTCGGGTCTCACAACCTATTAAAGCGAAGATAGAAAAGAAAGAACCCGAAAATTTTGATGAAGATGAGGAATTAAGGTTGTGTTTAAGTTCTGGTTTATACTATCCAAAGTCTCGTCCATATTTGAGCAAAAAGGCAAGAGAGCATATTGATCTTTTATATAATACGCCGAAAAATTTTTTAGAGTCTACAATCCTTCATGTTGATTTCACCCCTCAAGAATGTCAAATCCTTCAGAAGGCCAAAAGGAAATATGGGCCTGTTAACACTGTTCGGTTCCATGATGCTTTTCCAATTTATATTTCTCCAAAAATACCTGGAAGAACCTACAAAGATTGTCAGAAATTTGAGGCCGATTATCCAAGCCTGATCCCTGTTGCAGATTATGGAGCCTTGCAGTTGAAGAAACAAGAACGAGCTTGTTATCTTCCGAAATATTTTGAAAAATTGTTCGATGCGAAAGTATCACACTTCCATCGGGGAAATTGTATCAACCTCATGCAGAGTGAGACCATTCTGTTTATGACACCTTGGAAGTACTTTAACGAAACAAGTGGTGATACAGTGTGCGTTGATTTTAATCCTTTATTTGGAAAGTTTGCTTTTGGAAGTACAGCTCAGGACGGTGCGTACAATAGAGTTGGCAATTTATGGCTGGGTGATCTTCAGGTGGATACCGTTCAAGCCTTAGCGGGTCATTACAAAACTAATGAGTATGGAGAGAATGAGTTTTCAACCATCTCTGATCTTTGCTTTTCTCAGAATGGACAATTTTTATATACTGGTGCTTTTGATAATACTGTGAAGGTTTGGGACATGGCGGGAACCCTCTGTGGAATTTCTAATGAACCCAATGATCGAATTCATAAGCTCTCTTTATCTAAAGATGATGTGCTTGCTGTGGCATGCAAAAACGGTCTTGGTTATATGCTTCCAATAGACAAAAACTCGGGCAGTATACTTTCTTCTCAAAAACTAATATATCCTAACGCACTGAAGAAAAAATTTTCCGCATCGTTGATTGAATACTCTTCTTCTTCTTCAGATAATGATTCCTCTTCTCGTGTCGTTGTAGGATACGACAGTTTTCATTTATCTGACTCGCGTGGATGTCTTGCCTTATTTGACTCTACTAATGGTAACTTCATCCAAAGGTTTAATACGGCTGATGAAGCATTTACTTCCCTTTATATGCATCCGTCAAACATTGGATTTGTAGCCAGTAGTAATAACTCTCACAAAGGAAAAGTTTATTACATTGATACAAGGATTTACCAACCTGCCATTGTGTTTAATACCTTACAAAGAGATATTAATCATGCTACAATTAGCAATTCTGGGTTCCTTGTTTCATCTAGCGGAACTGACAATCAAACTTTTGTTTGGGATTCTCGCAAACCCAATAAGGTCTTGAATGTTTTGAAACATGGGCAAACAAAAATGATTCATTTTGATGATGCAAATCAGGAAGAAGTAGATGCAGGTGTTACTATGGCCCAGTGGGTTCCGAATGGAAGCCTATTTGTTACTGGCGGCAGTGACGGCATTGTAAAAGTTTGGGATCTTCGATTAAATGAGCCATTCATACGAAACTTTGCTGAGCTGGACTTTGCGATCACTCACGGAGTCTTTAGTCCGGATACAACCAAACTTTCAGTCTGCTGTAACGGAGGCGATGTATATATGTATAATATAGGAAACGATAATCATAACGAATTTGGGGGGTTTACATTTAAAGAGCACAACATTATTTGATAATACTCAATCTTGTTGAGTATAATTTGTACATACTAGAGATGGCGTACAAGATCTTTCTTTTAACGGAAATGGAAAGCTAACTTACATAATTTGCTACTTTCGTTCCTGCAAATGCTAAAATTTAGACTTAATGGTATATATATTTAATTTCACGAGTTTGTAGTAAAGATGACATAGATTTCCATGAGATAATCATGTTTTATTCGATACCTTTCAATGGGAGAAAACCACAACATAGCAGTCGTATAAAAGAAAGTAATTCCAAGGTTTGCTAAATATTTTCTTCAAATAAGAAAACTTTGGAATTTAAAGAATTATCAGGTACTTTTTGAGCTATACTGGAATGCTGTTCAATTTAAATAGTAAAAGAACAAGAAGATTAAAGAAACCTTTAAAGCTCATCATAGTAAGGCAAGTGATTAAGTTTGCCAACTGCAACGGTGCTAGCAGGACGAGATAATAAAGTGGAAGCAGTCTTGGCGACGGACTCAGGTGTGACAGCATCTAAAGCAGAAATGAAAGGCTCAGGTTGATAATTTGTAGCAAAGAGAGAAGTGGTAGAAACGGGGTTCAAAACACTAGGTTCGTAAGAGCTAAGGTACTTGGTCTTGGCATCCGCAACGGCAGCCTTAATGGTTTCTACAGGAATAGAAGAGGTCAAGGACTTAAGGGCTTGAACGGATTCGGAAGCAGTAGCCTTGATAGACTTAGGGCAAGTACCAGAAACTACAATGGACAAAAGGCTAGCGTCAGTGTAAGGATGCAAGTTGGCGGCAGCAGTGGCCTTGAATTCAGAGGCCTTCTCAGAAGCTTTAGCAAGTAAAGAGTTTCCGTGAGACCACTTGACAGAGGGGCGTCCACCGAGGATAGAGGACAAAACGTAAAGCTCAGCCGAAGGAGCAGTATTGGTGGGGAAACCAAGTAAGAAGTGGTTCATTGGCTTGCTAGAGTAGATGCGAGATTCTCCAGATGCAACCTTAGTAGGAGCAGTAGGAAGAGGGTTCCCGTCACGAACTACTGAGAAATACTTTGCAACTGTATCAGCAGCCTTTTGGACATCAGGACCGGAAGAAACAACCGAAAAGTTAGACTTTACGTAGGCAGCCTTAGCATAATCAGTAATTTGGGAAATAGAAGCATTAGCTCCCAGTGGTAGATAAGGCAAGTCACCGAGACCGCGATGGAAAGCCTTTTCGTGAAGTTTGGCCATGGCAACGTTCATGGGGTTGCCCTTCCATAAAGAGCTTTCCAACTTAGCGGCGGGCAAAACTTCTTCTTTATACTGGAAGCCAAGATATTGAGAAGCATCAACAACTTCGGCGAGTAAACGAGCGTAATACTCCATATATTCGTTTAAAAAGCGTGCAGTCAAAATAATGTGCTCAGGAGTCAATTGGGTGGAAAGCTGACCTCCCAAAAGTTCTGATTCACGAGTAATGCGCAATGCAGAGCGATCTTCAGTGTTTTTAAAGGCAAACTTTTCCAACAAGTGAGCGACACCAGCATCAGGTTGATAACGGCTACCAGCACGGACCACAACGGACAAGGACCCAGTGGGACTAGCTGTTTCTCTACCAGCGAACGAAATACCTTGTAATTTTTGAGGGACATACGAGACTCCGTGAATGCCTCGATTTTGAGAGATCTTCTTCAAGTTTTTTGTTAATGATCTCATATTATTCATTGGCATCCTGAAACTTCAGCTTTCTTATTGTTTTGTGAGTGTTTGCTGTGAATGACAGAGTTGGGAGTTGGTGACTTTGATATCCGTATGGGATGGCTTACTACTACTCATAAAGCTACTGCTTAGATTAACAATTTCCATATAATTTATTTAATTTTAAATTTATTTAGTTACTTCTTACTTTTTTTATTTTCAAAAGATTGTCTTTTCTACTGTTAGTACCGTTGGCCATTCATTTTGCAAAATTGTGAGAAAACCACAAGTATCAGTAGTCAAAGAAGTAAACTAACACCTTTACAATGTAGGATGAGTCAAATATGCATTTGTTTACTCTATAAGTAATTGTTCAAAATGACTTCGATCTCCGCTGAGTCGACAAATGTAGATTGTTCGACGCATATAGTAAATTGTAACTATTTGGTAACAGCAAAAAAATGTTCTTTAATGGATCTTTTAAGCACCGCTTCTAGATTGGGCATGGTAAGTAGAATTCAACCTGTTCTCGAACACCGTACGATAATTCATTTAATTTGCTTGGCATAAAGATTTCACATTCAATTTCTTATTATAATGGGAATCACTTTACCTGGTAAATTATTGATTCGGTAAATAGATGATCGAGCGTCTTGGCGATCGGAAATATACATCTGTCAAAGTCATAAAAAGAAGACATATTTTGAAGATAATTCCGATAATCGTAGACAATTCCTTGACTTTTATGAAAAAGAATCGTCCAATGAAATAGTGGTTCATATGATTTTTTGACCTATACCGATCAACCGTTTGAGCCGACAAGAAATTTAAAGAGAATTCCGTCAATTCCCTTTTAGATTAGTATTTGTAATTCCCTTTTTCTTTACGTCTCCCTTTCCGCGCTTTCTGGGTTGCTCAAGAAACAATTTTTCATTCATACATACATCAGAAAATCGAACGTAACTAACGACACCATAATCAACAACAGCAAAAATAACACTCCTAACTCCCTCCTTTAGTCTTTGCATCATATGCCTCGACGGGTTCTCTTGAATAGGGACTATGCCGAAGAGACGGTTTAGCTGCATACATGTCGGAACGACTGTACTTTGAGCATCAACAACACATATTCTAAAATCTGGCTCTTTCAAGGCTGACTTCTTGAAAATTTCGGACGGTTTATATACATCATAAGTTAGTTGAAAAGGAGCTACGAATTCTTCATCAAGAGTATGTGGCCTCGGAAAGTACCCAGGGACAATTTGGATATCTTCATATACTTGTTTAAAGTCTCTGTAAGTTCTTTTTGGTAAAAAACCGTAACCTTTGCTGCTCTTTGGCGACCAAAGTTTTATAAAGCTCAAATAATGGAAAGCAGACAATACTTTCTTCATTCCAACACTCCATAACCCAATCCTTGCATTATCTGTAGAGTTGGATAAATTATCGTAGTTTCTTTGTACTTGTTTGGATCGCACAACCGAAAATCCACATCTTCGCAGGTGAGCGTATACAAGATAACTTTCTAAAGAGCCACAAAACGGTATAGTTGCTGCATAGAGAGACTGTAGACTCATAGGGACACCATTTGGTGCCCAGCATTCCATTGATCCTCGTTCTACCAAATATAATGTTTCTTCCGGGAGAAGCCACACACGATTTTTTGAATCACCTTGGCCCATTGTTTTAAAAAAAGGTCCGTGCACTTTCTCTACGCAAGCCATCTTCTTCTCCCAATTCCATACTCCTATAATAACATGCTTGCTTGAACGACTAGTTAGCTAACGCTTCTCCAATCAAAGCGTCGTGATATTGTAACTTACAAAGAAATAAGTCTTTCCACTGACAATGCATCGTACATAGCCTTACGGCTAAGCTCTAAAACTCCCTCTTGTTTCAGTGTTCCATCTGGCTCAAAATCTTTTTCTCCTCTTTTAGGAATTGTGTAATTGCCTTGGTCTCTAGATTAATGTTAGAAAATTAAATTAAAGAAATGAAGAGTTCTTTGAAAGGTTTTGATCGCCATTGCGTACACTTTTACATTGGACAAGAAGCGCCAATCTTGAACATCTTCAGTAGCGTCTACAGCATCTTCAAAATTGGTGAAAGGGTTTTCGCCCTCTTGAGCATTCATGAAATGTATTTTTGTCAATATGTTCTACTGCCTTTAATGAATCCTATTTCGTTGACTTCTTTAGCGAAGTAAGTAAAGAGAAATTGTAATCGGCACCTGGTAAATGATCTAAATAGAGAAAACAAAAGATAAGAATCGAAAAATAAAATAAAAAAGAGAATGTTACTATTTATATTTTATTTCTAGTTCTCTTTGATGTATACATTACTTTTGCATATTAAAAGGATGACTATGGCAATTGAAACATTCCATAACTTGTATGAAATAAACTACACAGACCGTGAGAGCTGGTTGTTGATGAATGTATAGCATGTAAGCAATACGTGAAATCTGTAACGACTTTTGAATTGATTTACATGTTGTTAATTGAAACGGATTTATTATCGCCGTTTTAAAATGAAAACCTAAAGAACCAAATTCCCAGCAAAACCAAAATAACGAAATCAAGTAGAAATATTTTTGAGCTTTTAGCAGCGTAGTCACGTGTATTAAGCATTATACACATCTAGCAGTTGAGGAACTAAAGATTTGAAAGCATCGTGAGTCAACAAAATTGATTCACCTTGAGGCTTAATACCAGCATCCTGGAACACGCGGTTCATATCAGGGTTGAAATCCTGGTTGGCAAAAGAGTAATCGGCAACGGCCAGTCCAGCTTGACGAAACTGTTCATCTTCTGGATGGAAGTAGCAAAGCTCTTGTTCTCCTGCTTTTTTGCCTTTCTTCTTGGGTCGTTCATCCTCATCATCAAGCTTCGAAGCGACCTCAACGTAACTTCTTGACAACAATAGATAATGAGTAAAGTTGTACGGTTCATTCGCATCGATAGCCCACTGCATTTCTTCTAAAAGCATGTTGTACATAGGAGGAATTACTTGAACGGGCATGTTAATCAATCGTTCGTTGATAATCAAACCAATCTGTGCATTGGAATCCGGAGACAATAGTTCACGCACTTGCTTCTCCATGTTTGGATTGGACGCTGCAATTCTAGAAAGCACATAAGAAGTGAGTTCCTTTATCACCGGCTCTTCCTAAATGTATATATTAGTATTCTGTCCCGTTCTTCCAGGTCTATTGCATTAAACCATTATAGTAGACTTACTCTTCTGCTATTTAAATTTATGACAGAAAGCATAGCATAAGGGTCGGAATTGTTTCCATCGATCTTGACAGTAGAGCCCAATAAAGGCTGGCTTAAAATTAAATCAGAAAGAGCACTAATGTTTACGTTTGTGTGATCATAGCCCAACAACTGTTTCAACAAGTTTTTAAAAGCATGGAAGTCAATAGGCTGAGGGTCAAAAAATTCAAAATCTATAATTCAATGTCAGCGTGGCCATTCTAGCTTCCAAGAGACTGCCTACCGATATTAATGAAATCCATGTCTGGAGCTTTCATAATTTCATTCATCTGAGTGTCTTCTGACGCATTATTCTGTCGTTTTGCCATTTTGCTCTATATTGTGCAGTAGGACAAAGGTTGGTCGGGAAGTTCAAGGGTAATGAGTAAGGGAGTGAAATTTATGAAAGAAACAAAGATATACAAAAACAAAACTATAACTTTAGGAAATGGATAGTTTTTAAGGAGTAAAGAGAATTTTTATTTGGATTCTGTATGAACAAGTATTTACTTAAGATTTCTCTAGCTTGATTTGGGAATAAATTGGATAGTAGTGTTATTTTATCTTCCATGTTTAGTAGAATTCAATTTAACGGCGTATGGACCACCGGTAGATTCACAATGGCTTAAGAAAACAAAGGCAATCTCGAAGGATTATCATTGTCTATAAGAGGATTCCGAGGCAATAGTTTTTGAAGAATTGCATATAAAAAAAAAAAAAAAAAGAAACGGATAGAAGTGATGGCTTAATAAAAAATGTGGGTTTTAACTAGAAAGTTTGAGTTGATTTTGATTTCCAAAAGGAAGGAATGAGCATTGAAAAATATCAAAGGAAATAAACCTTCTATACTTTAATAATATGAACCAAACATGCATTCTATTGAGATCATTAACCAAAACCCATTATACCAAAAACCCGTAATATCAAAAAAAAAACAGACAGCATAGTCTATGCCATTTAAATATGTACCAAAATCAATCTTTCTTTTGGAAAAAAGAACCGAACAAGGGAGGAAGAGTTGTTGAGTCTCCAACAGCATTTGATTTTTCCTTATTTAACAAAAGTGCATCATCCAAAGAAGCATCCGGTGAATTACTTTGTACTTCCTTTTCTTCCTCTTTATTTGATGTAGCATCGAAAGTGGGAATTGGTGTTTCCTTGGGACCTGCTGAATATTCTTCATTTGAAGAAGCTAAGTCTAGTCTCTCGGTATCACTTTCTCTGTCAGTACTATCACAAGAGGACTCACTATCCGAGCTTTCACTTTCTTCTTCTTCTTCTTCTTCTTCTTCGGATGATGTTTCGTAATCAGAAAGTGTAAAGACAGGAATCTCTCCAGGAAGAATATGAACCGTTGGAAATTCGAAAATTTCTATCTGTTGCAATACAGATGAGAATGGTACGAAGGGTGACACCTTTTTGAAAATATCACCGCGAGAAACTGATCGTCTCGCTTTCATGACCCATTTTGGATGGTTACCCAGCTGAAATTTTGAGAGATCTATAGGTAACTTATTTTCATTTTCTTTAAGAAAATTTTCCCATAGTTTATCAATGGAGTCATTTTCATTATTCTGGTGAGTCAAGCAAACAGCAATTGGAGATCCCTGAATAGAAACATCATGAAGCTGCCATTCGATGGTCCACACTACATGTCTTTTCTTTCTATCGAAGTGTGTTTTATTGTCTTTTCTTTTCTTAATTGAAGGAGGTGCTAGATGAACATTAATCCCTGTCTTTTCAATCGATCGTTTTAACTGTGTCCGATTTCGATCTGCGCGATGAATGGAGGCGGATTCATCCTTCTCCTTCTTTTCTAAAACCTTTTCCAACCCAGAAAGGAAGTTATAGTCAGAGTTTAAATGACTCACTAGTTGGTTTTTAGGAATAAATTTTGTGGGGTCTCTTTTACCTGAGCATTCTGTCCGCTCTTTATGGGTTTTATTGCAGCTTAAAGAGCAATACAAAGATTCACATCCAGGGCATCTATATTTGCTAACATTTGTCTTGCAAACAGAGCAAATTTTGGATCGCCCTTCTGACATGCTCAAGGAGAAAAAGGATGAAATGGGTTGCAGGCAAATGTTAAAGGCAAGGAAACCCTATGAGCTTATAAAGAATAATTAAAGGTCATTATATAAATAAAATTAATAAATTTCAATTCTGGCACTATAAAACGGCAGCTTGTAAACTTTGAATGGATTTTTGAAGAATCAAGCTTTTAACTCGAAAAATAAAAAGAGATAAATTACAGAAATTAAGCAGTATAAATTTTATCAATGGCTATGGAAATTGTTGTAGATGCACAACGCTCACATCGAAATGTACCTTACAGGATACGTTTTATGAGAACGTTTCAGGATTACAAGTTCTAGGTAGGATGTAATTAAAGAGAAAAAAACAAAAATTAAATCAGGTTCGATTTTGTTGATTGCTTGCCAAACATTTAGATTCTTACATATTCTTTTGTTTATTTACTTAATCCTGGTATCCAAACAATATAAATAGTCTCTGAAACGGAGCCGGTATGGTGAAACTGAACTCAAAATAGAATCTGAAAAGAAGAAGAAAAAGAGAAGCGAAGAAAAGTATTGGTAAAAAGTCGATACTACGTTCTGTCTTGTATTATGACCAGTCAACCAAAACTCTGTAGGAATTAATGTAAAACTTTTTAATTTTCTTGTCTTTTTCTCATTTTCATTCACCTGGTATTTTTTTTGTTTATTCTTCTAGATATTCATGAAAAGCTACAACCATTCATCATATATCAAACATAAGAAACCAAGTTACCTACTACCCACTACACGAATACTTAACTTCATTTGGAACGGAAACTATGATTACGAAGGTTTTTAAATGTTTCTCATTTCTACTTTTTTTTAATACAGTGTTTGCAGGATGGATTGAAAAACATATGAAAGAAGAACACCATATTGATAAATTCACAGACGAATCCTTTTTTCGTCTTCATGATTTAGCAAACAAAGGATACTGGACCGATCGTGATATCCTTACTCTTTACGGTATTTATAATAATGATGATGTTCCGATCTTCAAAAAGAATGAAATTTTGGTTGACGTTCTAAAGAAAACTGATGCTTCGCAAAATCGATATGTCACTTTGGACGAATTCTTAGACTTTCGTAAGAATGGAGGTGAGCTTACTGACTTTGGTTTTCCTGGACATCATGGAGATGAAGAAGAAGAGTTTGAAATGCATCACGTAGAGAAGTACCATCCTGCCGGTCTCGATGAACCTGACGAAAACTGGAATCATCCCGAGGATATTGAACATTTCCAAAAGCATGATGAACTTTTTCACGGCGAAAAACGACCTGAAGAGAGACGTAAGCATTATTTGAAGCCAAACAACATCCCAACCAAGTTCCGCCGAGTAACCATTCAAATATAAGAAAATAAGGAATGAATGCAATGTCTGCCGTAGAATGGATGTCAATCGTTTTCTTTGTTGTCTTTTTTTTTTTTGAGATCTTATTTTACAATTTACTTTCTTGTATCCTACTGTTAATATGTTTATTTGGATAATCTTTATTAAATATTTAATCTATGCAAACTCATTCACTTTGCATCATCATGGTCTTTTCAATTGAAGTATCTTTTTGGAAAACATGTGATGCTATACTGTTTCTTCTCCAATGTTCTGTTTGCTCACGTTTTCGTTAAACTTTTGATCCTCAAAAGTGCTTCTTCCTTCAATGTCAATAGTTCTCTTTGAGTAGATTTATACATACGTAATGTGAACAGGGCTTCCGGAGTTTTATGGAATGCTGCAAGGATTGCTTCATTGTCAGAGAAAACAAAATTACATATACACACTAGTGCACGATGTTGGACCCCAATGTTTTCATCCGTCAACATCCGAATAACAAACTCAAAGTTCGAGTAAATGTCCAGTATAGCTTTACATCCTGCTTCGCAACTGCATATTTGCACCAAAGATCCACATGCCGCCAACTTTGTCGCTTCATCGTCAGCATCACTTAATGCCATAAGGATTTTTAGACGTGTAGCTTCGGGCCCGGAATTGTTCTCGCCAATAAACTTAATTAAGCAATATGGAGAAAGGGACAAATTATTAACAAGTTCTACTGTTGCTCTTTGGACTAATTCATGGTTGCTTATAAGCAAGTCATCGATGGCTGCCCATGATTTCAAAATAATAGCTTGACGACTATTTTCATCCATGGATGCTAAATTTGTTAGTGCTAATAAAGATTCAAACTTTGCTAATAAAATAGGATATTCGTTAATCCTTTCTTCGCTAATTTGCAGTAGTTTGCAAATAGGATCAATCGCTCGATTAGAAGGTAAAGAGCCAGTAAATACGCTTTGAGGTGCTGTGCTGATGAGAATCTTTGCTAAAGCATGAGCGGCATTAAAATTAAACCTTTCCGTAAAGTAAGGTTTAGTCAAAAATTTGACAGCACCATACTGCACAAGTTCAGGCCGACTGTTTCGGACACTAGCAATATGTACTAAAATTTTGGAGATTAACTCATTCAAAGAGAGATGGGTATGAGACAATGAGTACAATTTCTGTAAAATTTGAAGACTAATAATTGCTTGTATCCTCTTTTCAGTTGGTATTTGCTCATCCTCAGGGGAAGCAGTGTACGATGAATCTGCTTCAGCCATAGTACGCAACCGTTGCAATTCTTGCTCATTTTCAGCTTTTTGAACTTTGAATTTACAAAGATTATAGAGTATAACCGCAGAAGAATTAACTTCAGTTAAGGATGAGTTTGTATCCAAGCCATCTATCAGTTGCCGTAAAACCTTCGGATAATCCACAACTAACTTTTTTATGGAGCCAATAGTAGTCGTGAGTCGCAATGTTTCTAAGAGAAGTGAATCACAGACTCCACATTCAAGAAGATCTTGAACCCGAGGTACTATGCTTTTAGGGTTATATTGAATAGCTAGTTTAATACCAACCATCTTAGCTGCTCTTAAATGAATTTGTTCCTCTATAAATTCAGCGCATTCTTTATGTATGACTTCTCTGCAAGACTTAAAGTTGCAAATGATATTTAACAGATAAAGCCAATCTTCTTGACAGCAGTATCTCTCAGCTAGTTCAGTCCAAACAAGACAAAAATCTTTGTTTACAACTTCTGGATGTCCTGGAAGACATAAAAGGAATAATGAGTTCATTCTCTTGAGCGAAAGTCGGACTAACTCGTGTGCACTGGTCAGTAATAAACATTCTTTTACAAGACCGTAGACAAGGTTATCTGGATTTTCTTGAAGTATGATGGCACTCAACTGTTCATAGAATTCTGAAAGCAGGAACGATTTCTTTAATGAGGAAGAGCGGCAAAGCAACCGTACTGTTTTGGATCGACTGTCATGGTTTTGGCAAAGCCGAGCAAGCTCAAATGCAGCAGAGGACGAGCAAACTGATAGAAATTTGGAGAAAAGTAATTCTCTTGAAGACTCTTGATCTGTTTCCCACGAACGAAAAAACAACTGAACACCCAGAGGAGATTGGAAGAATAATACAAAAGGAAAGTCGTGTAAATTGACGGGTGTAGAAACGCAATGTGATACAAACTGAGAGCTATAGTACTCTATCCATACCTTCAGCTTTGGAAGAAGTGTGGAAGCAAATACTTTCTGTGCTACAAGATGTAATTCTGAAGGAATGGACCTTTGTGAGCATAAAATACACGAAAAGCAGTCGGTCAAGGAACAGAGATAACTCCATTCCTTAGCACTCGTTTGTTCTGGATTTAATAAAGCAATTGTAGTTGTAAGAGGTGATTGTAGGATCAATTCAACAATGAGACATTGTGCAGTACTGTACGTCAAAGCAGAAGGATAAAAACTCTGTAACTGTTGCAAAAGCCCGATTTGCCTTTGAAATGTCATTCAAATTGAACAGGCGACGTACTCGTACGGAAGAATCAACAACCCAGGGAGTAAAGGCGTGTGGATGAATACAAACTCATTCTATTATAAAGATTATTTCAGGTATGTACGGATGAAATAAACTGAAATGTCTAATTAGTATCTCCTTCCCACTACAGAATACAAGAAAATAAGATACTTATGCTACTACTGTACAAAACACTACGACAGAAACAATATTGGAAGATGCAGGAGCAATTACTTAGATTTTATTCAGCCTAACCAATTTAAGCCTTGAGGGCGTACTTGCGGAGAGGGAAGTGGCGTTCCTTCTTGACTTGCTTAAGGGTCTTACGGCTCTTTTCATAAGGAGAAAGAGCACGACGGATAGCACGAGTCTTCTTTTGACGGAGATCAAGAGGAAGGTACTTCTTGTTCTTGTAAGCCTCACGAACGGCAAGACGGTTGGATTGGTTGATAACGGTCAAGATACGAGCAATGTCCTTGCGAGTGGTCTTGCTACATAGGGGTTAGCTATCAAAATATGTTCATTAGACTTAAGCCGTTGAAAAATAGCAAGGATTAGGTGCCATGTTCAGTTCTCAATGAAAATTTGTTTCTACCTCTCGGGATTTACTTTCAAGGAAACCTTTATTCACAACTCACAAATCAAAGCGTTTTGCTCACACCAGCTTCCATTGCTTATTCTCCAGCCTCTTTTAAACTTACATCTTAGACAATTTGGAACCAGAACCACCGGCAATCTTTTGCACGCGGAGAGAGGCAAGCTCTTGGCGAAGCTCTTGCAATTGCTCACCCAATTTCTCTTGGGATTGCTTACGAAGTTCAAAGGTCTTTAATGCCATCTCGTCGTTCGTCGTTGGTCAAGAGTAAACTAGTTGCGCGCTGAATTGTGCACCCACTTTTTCAGAGAAAAAAGCAGTCACGCCACCATACCCTAAACAGGACGAGGGTTGATAGAGACGTGACTGTCTTTTATGAGTAAGTAATCCACAACAAAACTAAAACTTGTTGAGCGCCGTGCATACAAAAAAGTTCTAAAGAATACAAGATGGGCCGCGACATTTACAAGGACGAAACTTTGACTATTCCCAAGGGAGTTAGCGTCGATATTAAAGCCCGCCAAGTCACCGTAACCGGTCCTCGTGGTACTCTTTCTAAGAGCTTGCGCCATATTGACTTGGAAATGAAGAAGCAAGGCAATGTTATCAAATTCATTGTCTGGCACGGTGCTCGTTTACACAACGCTTGCCTTCGTACCGTCTACTCCATCATCAATAACATGATGATCGGTGTTACTCAAGGTTTCCGTTACAAGATGCGTCTTGTCTATGCACACTTTCCCATCAACATCAACTTGTCCGAAAACGGTAGCGTTGTCGAGATTCGCAACTTCTTGGGTGAGCGTATCACTCGTGTCATCAAGTGCTTGCCCGGTGTTACCGTTTCCATGTCTGCTAACGTCAAGGATGAATTGATCATTGAGGGCAACTCTTTGGAAAACGTCTCTCAGTCTTCTGCCAACATTAAGCAAGCTTGCAATGTCCGTAACAAGGATATTCGTAAGTTCTTGGATGGTATCTATGTTTCTGAGCGTGGCAACATTACCGAGTTGGAGTAAATTTAATACAGAATGAATGAAAATGGTTTTGTTGGCATATTGTCCGTTGACATCATGGTAAATTTTAGTAGAATCTTTTAAACTAGTTCACGTATTGAAATTTTGAAGGTGTTTTGCCAAATCTTGGGAAAGAAAAGCAAGAGTTCGGTAATTAGAAGCAAACGAACATTTTATGCCTTCTTGGCTTTTCTACTTGGCGAACTTAGCTACCTATAATGCTTAATGCGATGAGTGCTATTGAATCCTTGGTTTATTCGCTCAACAATACGCTGTAACTTTTAATTACATGCGAGTTGATCATTCATCAGTATCCATTTTATTCTTCAAGCCCCTCTTTAATATTATATGTAAAAGTAATATTAGCAAGTTTGTTGCTTTCGTCTTAGCAACTACCGTTTTGATAGGTTGCTCAATTATCGTTCATTTAGAGGAATCTAAGCTCGTTTAACTTGACTTTCTTAACATTCTGGAAAGACTTTGTTTTTCTATTTGTTTTTGGTAGATTTGCTGCCATTATCTTGCGGCTAGGTAATTCATAAATCGGCTCTCGTTTCTTTCTTGTTTTCCTTGTTCTATATTGTTTCTTTTGGTTACATTTTCTTGTCTGGTGATTCTTTATATTCTTTCAAATAGCCGAAAAGATGTTATTTACGCTTTGTATAGTCAGTGCAATTGCATTTCTTGCGATGCATCGAGAAATTCGTCGTGCAATATGTCAAGCCTTAGGACGACATCTTTTGCAACGGGTAGCCAAGCGTAAAGCCGATATATATGAGAAAGTGGGCGTTGTGCCTAAAATTGCACGTACCGTTGGATTTTTCCATCCTTACTGCAATGCTGGAGGAGGTGGAGAACGTGTCCTATGGACTGCTGTAAAGTCTGTCCAAACAGATTTTCCTAACGTTATTTCTCTTATCTATACTGGAGATTTAGTTTCTTCCGAAGAGGCACTTCGTAGGGTAAAAACAACGTTCGAAATTGATTTGGATTCTTCAAAAGTAATCTTTGTACCTTTGAAGCTTCGATTTTTAGTGTCCCCTGCCGTTTGGCCTCGTTTCACTTTGCTGGGCCAATCTTTGGGTAGTATGGTTTTGGGATTAGAAGCAATTTGTCGGTTTGCTCCTGATATCTTTATTGATACGATGGGTTATGCCTTTACTTTTGTGGTCGTCAAGGCATTTCTTAATATTCCTGTTGGTGCCTACGTTCACTATCCGACAATTTCTAGCGATATGTTGAAGTCTCTGAAGGAGGTTTCCATTGTTAGTAAAGTCAAAGGTGCTTATTGGAGATGGTTTGCTAAAATTTACAGCCAAGCAGGTCGTCATGCAGATTTTGTGATGACGAATTCTTCCTGGACACAAAATCATATTGCATCCTTATGGGGTAAGGACATTAATTTGTCTGTGGTGTTTCCACCTTGCAATACTTCAGAACTTGATAAAGTTGATATTCTTCGTCCACGGGAATCAAGCTTACTTTATCTTGCGCAATATCGCCCCGAGAAGAATCATAAAGACTTGCTTCACAGCTTTGCTTTTTATATACAACAACACCCAGAATCTCCTGCTAAACTTTTGCTTGTTGGTAGTGCACGCAATGAGACAGATTTAAAGCTAGTGGAATCTTTGAAAGGGCTCGCTCAAAAATTGAAGGTAATCGAAAGAGTCGAATTTATTGTAGATGCCCCATGGCCTAAAGTGGTAGAGTATCTTGGAACCTGCTCGATAGGAGTTAACTATATGTGGAACGAACACTTTGGTATTGGTGTTGTTGAGTACATGGCAGCTGGCCTGATACCTGTTGTTAACAACTCAGGTGGACCGAAGTTCGACATTGTCATTCCTTGGATAGGAAAACCTACAGGATTTCATGCGTCTACTGTTGCCGAATATGCAGAAGCTTTCCAAAAAGCTTTAACCCTCAGTACTCAAGAACAACAAGAAATGCGAGTTAATGCACGATCTGCTTGTGCTCGGTTCGGTGAGCATGTGTTTATGCGTGATTTCGGGGATGTATTTGCCAAACTTTTACGGGAAGTTTATGCAAAGGATTAAGCACGAGATTTATAATACTGAGGCGCGTATATATTTACTAATCCAAAAACTGTAGAGCCGTTGTAAGGTTTTGTTTTTTTTTAAACGAATTCGAAAGGGATTCGTCTTCTCTTTACTGTGTATACGCTTTTAAAAGACCTTTCAATTGGTTCAATTATGTGACACTTATTAATTACGAACTATTCTTTTATGCTTTAACTGCCTAAACCCACAACCCTTTTGACTACGATCCTTCCTTTGAACCAAGGGGTTATGCTGGTGCTTTCTTATCTTCCTTTTTTGTTCTTGTTTTGCTCAATCTCGTTTATACTAATGAACTGCTTTTTCTAAGAGGATTGATACATCCATTTAATTTCAACTCCTTGTGTTAACGATCTGGTGCCAAAAAGTGAGAACACCTAAATTCATACTCTTAAAAATTTTATTTAATTCGATTGCTTTAGAAAGAAAACAAACACAAATTGATGAGTTTACCGCTGTAAATAAGAATCTTAAGACTATCATGACAATATAATTAAGTTTACGCTTCTCTTGGTAAAACTATACGCGGATGTTAATGGGCTTGGAAGTAATTTATAAAAAAACCAGCTTACAATGTCTTTTCCAAAGTTTCACATTTCTCCTTTTTTGGTTACATTTTCTCTATAATATGATATTGTATTACATTTCTGCAATTTCTTTCAATGCGTTATTTTAATAAGGAAGGCCTGTTCGTACTACGCGCTTTTTGAACCGAACATCTGTAGGAGTCCTCTAAAGAAAGAAACTCATTTGAATAAAACTATTCTTTATAAAAAATGCCTGTAAGTACGAAATCTTTTCTTTTTTTCTAAGGATTTCTTTTTCGTGTTTGAATTCGCGCTAATTTGAATTGTAGGCCGTTCAAACTCCATCTCAGCGTCGTGCAAATGCTCAATTTCAAAAGAATATTACTCGACGCGTAAAAACAAACTCAAAAGACCACGGAGTTGCTAAGCATCCTCCCAGCATGATTCGTCGTAATATAGCCCGTATGTGTTTTTGGTAGTTTGCTCACCCTTCTTCAACTAACCTAATGATTTACAGTTTTCTTTTTGATTATTATGTGCGCTGGTGCCGTCTTGACGTTCTTACGCTTCTTTTTTTAAGAACTTGACATTTACGTTCGTTTTATGCACACATCCTACGCTTTTTTAGGCAATGAAAATAGATTCCAATTTATAATTCTTAATTCTATACGTCTCTTCTTATTTCTTGAATGGCTTGTTTAACTTTGGAATGTACTTGAAATGCGTTTGCAGCAAGAAAAAGAGCTTCTTCCTACATACTTTTCCAAGTCATGTGTATTCTGCTCGGTTGGAACAAGGCGAAAGCAGCGATAATTGTCTTTTTCGTTAAACTTCATCAATGGGTTACATATTAGTTTTCTACATTAAATTTGTCAAACCTACAGTGGTTATATCAAACTAAGCCATTCATTTTAACAAAAAAAATAAGATACTGTTAGCCATGTCATGGATCAATCAAAAACAACCAAGTTCATCCATGCTAAATACTCACTTTAAATATATAGTCAGTTGAACCCAAACACATTTGCTATTTTCTGGTAAGACGTTTTTGGTAGGCATCCCAACCTGCTTTTTTGTAACGTTGGGCTTCAACCAGAGGGTCCCGGCCAGCACCATAGATTCCACGACCAACAATAATAATATCGCTGCCACAATTCACAATAACCTCATGGGGTGTACGGTATTGCTGGCCCATACCGTCGCCCTTAACATCCAACCCAATACCGGGAGACATGGTGATAAAATCATGCTGAAGGTTGGGGAAACGACGACCAGCAATGAAGCCAATGCAAAAGTCACTATGCTTTTCGGCCCATTCTAAAGTATTCTGTGTGTAGGAGCCAGTGGCAAGGCTTCCCTTGGAAGACATTTCTGCCAAGAGAAGCAAACCGCGACCAAGAGGTAAGCCAACTTCCTTTAAACCCTGAACAATGCCTTCTCCAGGAACGGTATGACAGTTAGTAATATGGGCCCAAGAAGCAATTTTGTAAACACCAGAAGAGTATTGGAGCTTGACAGTATTTCCAATATCGGCAAATTTACGGTCCTCGAAAATGAAGAATCGATGTTTCTTAGAAAGGGCAGTCAATTGCTGAACGAAGTCTTGATCAAAATCTTCAATGACATCGACATGCGTTTTAATAACACATACAAAAGGACCAATTTTATCAACGAGAGCAAGGATGTCAGCTTTTTTCGTCAAGTCAACGGCAACAGACAGATTCGATTGCTTTTCCTCCATTAAAGCAAGCAAAGACTTTGCGAGAGGGTTGCTTAACCCATTTGCTCTTTCAGAATATTGGTGATTGAGTCTAGCATCCATTTTTCTTACGTCTCCACAAAAAGTTGCTGTCCTTGGGGTAGCTGTAAGTGCCATATTGAAGTAAACACAGAAAGCAGGTGAGAAAATGGGACATTTGAAAAGAAGTAGCCAAGGTTCGGCTCTTTTATAGAAAACATACAAAGTAATACTCTACTGAAGATTTGGTATACTGAGTTGCTATTTCGCAAAAATCCTCAACAATATGATATACTACGATTCTATAGGAAAGCGAGTCCCCCGAATTAAAAGTATGTGTCTTTACGTTTAAATCCATCCTTCCAGAACTCAAGGAAGGAAGATGCTGAATCAAAGATAGAAACCGGTTCGGCATGCCGAGCAACCCAGCTTTCTCCTAAAAAAAATACTCCATGAGCACGCTTCCAACGAGAAAGCGGATACGATGGTTTGCCGAGTTTCTTTTGCTTTTCGACAAAGGTGGATAGGACAACAATCATGTTTCGTCTCAGCAAAAACTGGACGTATGTGTCCTCAATCCATGGGTCGTGTTACAAAAATAAGTCATGTAGAGGACAATCGGTTATAATAAACATCTTTTTCTTCTTTATGTTTGTTTAGTCAGCTGAAGCATTGGACTTTTGATGCTCCTCAACACGAGTGAGTAAATCCATGTACGAGCCGGAGCTGTCTAAACCGTTTCTTTCGCAGTACAAAATCAATTGCCGTTTAGACCAGGATTTTAAATGAGCTGATTTTGAGGAAGGCGAAAAGGCCACGACTAGAGATGACACAACAATAATACCTGCAAATGTAAGCGTCAACGCTTTAGATACCTTCATGATGCTGACAAAAAAGTCCATAGATCGACAAAGAAACACAAGGTGGGAAACACGCAGAGAAATGAGAAACCTCAAAACAATTCCGGCTTTGTTTGAATGCTAGATGAAGTTGGCTTACAAAAGAGGAATATCACATAAAAAAAAAAAAAAAAAGAAAAAGAAAACAACATATAAGTATGGAATTAATGGCTACCCTATTTGGATTCAAAGAACTCGTTACATGGAAAACATACAGACAATTACTGTGTGGGTGTGGGTGTGGGTGTGGGTGCCTACATACGCCTTGGGAGTGTATAGGCAAACAGGGTACTGGAAGGGCAAGTCACTATCACCATCGTTCCTTCATTTGATGAATTCAATGAAAAAAGTCAGTAGAAATAGAAAAGAGAAAAGGATAAACAAGGGATCTCTAGGGATCTCTGACGGTTGGGTCAATCTCTTTGGCTACCGATGTGAAGCTCCTCTGCTGCATCAACCAAAACCAATTCCAATACTATCCCTACAATGCTCTTTCCAAAGAAATACCTACTTGTCTCTTTGTCTCTCCTACCGTCTTAGCTACAGACAAATAATATCGACAACATTTGAATTCTACACAAAATTATTACACCTCCCCGCAATATGATACATCGTATTAAAAGGAAATACTAAGACAGTTTTCATTCATTACGTCTATTCATCATAAAATATCATGATACAGTGAGTCCATGCATCGACGAAAAAAAGCACCTAGACCGCTTTTGAATGCATCTCAGCATACTCTTTTGATCAGTCGATTCTGTTTTCATTGATTTAAAGAGACTTGAGGACGTTGTCGGCAGCAGTAACGCTGACATTAGTGACTTCGTCTTCAACAAAAGCCTTGGTGACTTTGCCATCCTCGACAACAGCGGCATAACGCTGGGAGCGGAGAGGACCTAAGAGTCCGCTAGCATCAAAAGAGGCATCAAAGCCCTTGGTGAATTGACCGTTCCAGTCAGCAAGGAAGTGGACCTTGCTTTGTTCACCGCCTTCAAAAGTCTTCTTCCAGGCAGCAGTGCAGAAAACGTCATTGACAGCAACAACGTAAACGCCAGCGACACCCTTAGCTTCAAAAGCCTTTTCGTTGGCGACGTATCCAGGGACGTGAGAAGAGCAAGGAGGAGTGAATGCACCAGGTACACCGACAACGATGATCTTGCCCTGAGATGGCAATTCAACATTTTGACCGGGCTTGTCTTCCCAGAGGGTAACTTTAGGCAAAGGAGTTCCAACAGCGACCATTGTTAAAGAATTGATAGATAAAAGATGTTTCTTCTTGTTATAGTTGAGACAAGTCTGCCAAGTCGCCCACTTTTATATCTGAATGCCACCCTCGATGAATTTTCTTTGCGTTTCTTTTGGTGACGTAAAGCAACATCAAAGGACGGGTTGGGAATATGCCGTGCTTATTCCCAGTTCTTCCTGTTCCATTGCTCATGGTTTTCACCAATCGATGATGCATGGGTTGCTTGCTTTTCCACTTGTTTCATTCAGAAATTTTCACCAAGTATGATCTGATAGGATGACGGAGACCCGGTGGATTTGGGGATTACCGTATTTGTCTTCACAACTCGTAAATGGTATAAGCCAGTCTGTTTGTCGACAGTATTCTTTTTAACAAGCTGCATTGCCTTCTGTTGAGATTACAGGAAGGAACAAAGTCGTTTTATCGTGAAAGTATCGTACAAAGGAGGACATTTTGACCTTTCCCATTGCAGGAAGAGAATGAATGTATAAATAAATAAATAAAGGACTGTTTCGAGGAGAACCGTTTCATGTTTCATGGAAAACATGACTATTTAGAATGGTCGAAAACCTATTGGATATGATTTGGATAAACGACACGTTGGTGATTTCTTTTGCTTGTATTCAAAGGAATCCTTCCAAGGCAAAAGGAAGGAAACTCAAATTCACATGTGGATTTGGAATGCTTTACGCTTTCAAATATATGGGAGATGATTATGGTAGAGTGTCTAGACCTTGGAACCAACTTTCTTGCCATTGCGTACAAACCCCACCTTATAGCTGAACAGCATGTTTTTTCTGTTCTATTTTCAACCGACAACGAAATAAGAGCCAGAAAAAGTTCAAATGGATCTTTTTCCAGGAAGAAGTTGGCTGTTATGGCTGGTTTCTCTCTATTGCATCTTGCAGGTGAGTAGTGCTCGATTTGGTGTCTACATTCCTGAACATAGACAGTATCATATCAGCATTGAATGTGAAAATGTAGAACTGCGTGACAATAATACAAACGCTTTCTTTTCTTATTATTATATTGCTGGAGATGAAAATCCAACGGCTACGACATATTTTAATGCAAAGGATTCGGAGTGTGCTTTGGGCTCCTTAGGAGAAACGGAATCTCTATCTGAGCTTTTCTCGCAGCTTGATGTAGACAGCTTTGAAACTTTTATTTATATTCCTCCGGAGAAGCGACATGAGTTGACTGGGGCATTCAACTGCAACAAAAGTTCGGTGGTAAACAGTATAGTTTCGCGCGATACTAATTACCAGGATTTTCAGTTGAAGATAAATGACTCGGGTCTTTATTGTACTGCTACGAGACCGTTGACAAGCTTGGGTTCTGCTGCTGGTTCTAATGTTTACTTCAGTGATCATAATTATGATATTGATGAGTATGAGTCTTTTTCGAATAACTTTGATTTCACTTCATTAATTGTTACACCTTTCTTATTACTCCCAGCTTGTATTTGGATCTACGCACTCCTGTCCCAACCAGCAAAAGTACTGCCTATTCAGTATGGGTTATTAATACATATTGTTGCTATAGCAATTGGTATCACTTTAGATATTAGTATTCCTTATATCTACAACAACTTCGATTACCCAATTGAGGTTTTTATTCGTCGTCTACTTCTTTTACTTGCCTCTTTTGGTATTGGGGTTTGGCGACCTGTTCAATTCAAGCTCTTTTTCATGATTGCCGGTGTGTTTTCTTTTTTACTTTCCTTCAGTATTCTTATTGCAGTGAGTGATACCTTCGGTATTCTTTCTGCAGCGATTGGTATTGAACCTGTTGTATTCCTTAATGAATGGCTAAATAGATCCGTTTCCAACATTGTTTGGTTGTCTTCAATTTTTGCACTTTATAAGGAACAGGATCAATTAAATACCAAATCTTCATGCTTTGCGAAGGTTTGTAAACGTTCCCTGATTTACTGCATTGCTGTTTTTATTTTTTGTTCCTTGTCATCTCCGGTAGACTGCTTCGGTGACAGCATTTTCCGTGATTACGGTTTCGTGTATTGGCCCCTTCGCTATATCATTGAAATCATCATTCCTTGCTATATTTGGTATCCCTCCCAAAATGAGCAACTTGCTTACACAGCAAGTGTGGAAATCTAAGTATTTCTAAGCTATCTTTTGCTTACAGGCATTCAATTTTTCGCTAAATTCAAACACAAAAATTGTCTTTATTATTTATTTTTAATCCTTCTTAATTGATTAATATATTATCATGATATTTTTCCATGATCTCAAGGCCGAAATATTCTACTATCATAATACAAAAGAGTCCCTCTATTACAAATTGTAAACAATGAAACTTTTAACAGAGAAATGGACTTTAGAAGATGTATTTATCTCCAGTTGGAAGTACGAATTTTCAGGTTGGAAGATTTGACTGATCGGGGCTTAATAAATTTAGTTGTCTATTTGGCTACTTAAGTCGCTGGACCTTGAAAATTCTCAAAGCACATACTAAATAGATTCTAATTTATACAAATATAGATCATTCAACCTTCAAAACCACTCAGTCTCATACTTATACAGCGCAAAATCTTAGCTGTGACTAATTCTTCCAATCTCACTCTCCTGAGTGGAATTTATTAAAGGTTACAAAAAAAGACTCAACCATATGGAAACTGATGAAGATCTTTAAACATTTGAACCGTTCAAATTTATGGAACTTCTATATGAGGCATAAAAACCAAGAGACAATGCATATTTACTAATGGTTTCTAACATAAATCTGGAAAAATTTGAACCATCAGAAGTTCCGACAAAGACTTTCAGAAGGATAATTGAAAGTGTATTGGATTGTTTACCAGATGTATTGACTGAAGAACGAGCAAAAATCGCTTTCCTTTATTCCAATTCTCCAGAAAGCTGCCAAAGGCAGATCAAAAATGCCCGGATCCCAAAGATATTTTACGAATGCCTTTAACCAAATTATTTTTAACGAAAGAGAAAAATTCTGGCTTGGTCCTATCTCATAATAATTAACCAAAAAAGCTTGGCGAACTTGATGTTTATTAAGTACATAAATGGATAGACACTCGACAAGGAAACGTATAGAAAGGCAACGGCTTTTACCTTACACTCCGATTGCTATAGAAACGAACGTACCAATAATTATCAAAAATTGAAACCAAAAACAAGTTCTCATGAATGACTAGTTAGCAAAGGCAGAAGCAATAGGACGAACATACCTATATACGCACAGTTTGAACGGAAAACTCATCAGGATCCTTTTAGGAGCAAAGTTTGCCTCTTCGAAAACCTGAAATAGCAAATTTACCGATTACAGCTTTTATAGATACAGGCGCCGATGTATCAATTCTCAGAGAAGACTTTGCAAAGCAAATTACGCCTAAATAGTTTATGAGCATAACAAAAGGCCTAGTGAACGTTAAAGGAAATCTAACATTACCGGTAACAATAGTTAACCAGAAACTATACGAAACGTTTATTTTACTCCGTCTCTTGAAATTAAAGCAATGTTGGGTTGATTACTTTTGAAGAGACCGAAGGATTTGAAAACTTTACTTCGAACAAACATTGAAGAACAAAATAGTTCAACTAATAAAGACGTCTTTGAAAATACTCCTAAGACATATCATTCATGGAAGGACCTGACAATTGAATTGACACAGGAATTGCCCGATAATACACCAAGACTTAGGCGCTATACACAAAAGGAGTTGTCGGTTGTCGACAATCAAAGATAAAATCCAAGATTTATCGGGTAAGGGACAAATAAGAGAAAGTTCCTTAAATTGTATGTGTACTCCATAATTAGTTCCAAAGAAGGGAACAGATCAATACCGGATGGTCGTCAATTATAGACCTTCAAATGCAATTACCAAGAGAGACAATTATCCTCTACCCAACGTTGAAGACATTGTTAATTGTCTATGCTCGGCTAAAGTTTTCAGTACTTTAGACTTAAAGGAAGCTTATCATTTACTCAGGATTTAAGAAGGTGACGAACATAAAACAGCCTTGAAAACACCATTTGGAGCTTATAAATTTTTGGTCATGTCGTTTGGATTAACCAATGCCTCGACAAATTTTCAGATATATCAAGAAGACATTACTTCCTTACATTCACCACTTTTCGATTGTTTATCTAGATAATATATATATCCTTCAAAAAACAACATGTCGACCACCTACAAAGGTTTTCGGTAAACTAAGGGAAGCAAATTTATAACTTAGCGAAAAGTGTCACTCTTTTTGAGCAAAGTAAAGACATATTTTCTTAGCTGATGGTATCCAAATAGATCCAGAGCGACTAAAGCCCATGAATTGAGTGTAACGAACACTAAGACCGAAGGAATATTTTGACATAAACATTGTATCTTATTTTTAATAAAAATGCTGAAGTCTATAAATAATAACCGAAACCCATAATACCACATTACCTTTTTATATTCTAAATTTTATTTTTGCTTTCGGGCATCCTTCAAACTTCCATAAACTCTCTCTACCAATTGAGTATACTTCGCTGTGAGCATGGCTTTCCATGAAATGAATTTGAATGATGTATCCATAACTCGTGCGAGAAGTAAGACATTCTTCTTGATACACGTTGATTTCTTGCGATGGATGACGAATTTTAAATCGCCAGTTAATCCATGTTGAAA
This sequence comes from Schizosaccharomyces osmophilus, assembly GCF_027921745.1. NCBI lineage: Eukaryota > Fungi > Ascomycota > Schizosaccharomycetes > Schizosaccharomycetales > Schizosaccharomycetaceae > Schizosaccharomyces > Schizosaccharomyces osmophilus. Next base: position 71,519 of record NC_079239.1, on the reverse strand, counting down.
AGGTCAAAGACAAAAGACCCTTTCCCGCCTCCCCAAATTGGGAAAAATACAAATTGCGCAACGCGTGTATGGAAATCCAATCGTGTTCCGAAACGTTCCAAAAAAAAAAAAAAAAAAAAAAAAAAAAAAAAAAAAAAATACCCTGAACCACACCCAACCGCTCACAAATGACAAAGGAAACGCACCAAGTTGTCAAGCCTGCTGATCTTGAGGTGTACTTAATTCAACTTCAACTTCATAGAATTCCACAAAGTCAAAAATTGTATAAATGAAACAACAGATAGCCCAATACAAAGACCTATAAAACCAACTGTTGTGATGCTGTAAATAGCACCACCACATATTGCACCAACAGTGTTGGAAAGGGACAATCCAACTTGGAATAGTACACTGCTCAAAACATGATATTTGGGTTGCATTTGTTTAGAAGCTAGTGAAACCAAAGGTGCCGAACCAATGCTAAATCCATACATCATTACTGAATAGAACACAAAGTACGCTTGGACAGGAATTTTGTGAACAGCATCCAAAATAAGGTGTAAAACGAGAGCTATGATTCCAATAGTAAATCCAATTAGCATGATATGTCGATCCTCCAACCAGCGTGAAAGAAAGGTGCTTAAAAAGACAAATGGAGAAATGACCAATGCTGCTAGTGAAATAAAATTACCAGACTGGTAAGCATTATAATTGTACAACTTACTCGCGTAAATTGGTATACTGGTTTGATAGCCAGAAATATTAAAATACGACACAAAAGCAGCTAATCCAAGAAAAGTAAGCAAATAAATATGTTTAAGTGACAATGGACCACTATTTTCATCAACGTCAACAGGCTTTTCCAATACCGTACGATCGTCTTTCGGATATACTTCTTTGTAAAAAATGACCAAAAACACACCAAAAAGAATCCATATATACATCATAACCCATGAGCCACCAGTGTATTGATTAAAAACACGATTATCCAACTTTCTTGTACCTTTCGCCAAAATACCACCCAAGAAAGGACCAGCCATAAAACCCAAGGTTTGTGCCAGAATGTTCAACGTTGCGAGAAACGTTCGGCGGTTGTGTCCGACAAGTAATTTGTCTGTCGCGTACTTTTTATGATACAAAAACATGGTAAACCCTATACCATTAAACATACGACCAATGAGAATTAAATACAGCCAGTTTGCTTGATCGGCCATGCAATACATCAAATGCCCAACACTGTGAGCGAAGACAGAAACTAACATTGGTCGATAATACAACGTGTATCCCTTCGCAGACTTTGGTGTTGCAAATTTCAGCATTGGATAAAGCAACAATAATGAAATGAGAGTTGGAATTCCCACTACTAAGCCAGAAAACGCGTCCGTACCACCAAGCTTTTGAGTATAGGAAGGAGATGTTGGTAAAGCCACACCAAAAGACATGTCGGACATGATACTATTCACCAAAATTAAAGCGATCGATCGCTTGGGAGGAATCATATTTGCATTGTCATTTTTGGAGTGAGTGGACACATCTGTAAAACTAGGCGCACCGCTATTATCCAACTCATTGGAAGATATAAGATATTCGTTTTTCTGTTTGATAAAATTGTTTGATTCATTTTCTTCCTTGATAGACTCTATTTCAGGTCTCAATTCATTCAGGAATTCAGTAGGAGGAGGTTCAATTCGGGATCTTCGACGGCTAATCCCAAACATCCCATCTTTTTGGTTTCCATTTTCTACTGGCGGTGTCATTTTTGTCTATTTATTAGTTTTTTCTTTATGTCTGGCTTTCACTAAAAATTCAACGTGAGCAAAACATTTTCTGATCATATGTTTGTTACCTGACGCATGTTACTTTTGTTTATTACATTCCAATTTCACAAAAAAAAAACGAATAAAAATTGCAAAAAAAGAATTTCGGCTTCTTAACAGTCTTATAAACAATTTACAAAAGGATAGACAATAATTGTATCAAACTATATGGGATTTGTGAACGCATAAAGATTGTCAAAGAGGATAGGATAGTGAAAAATGAAGAAAACACGTTTCCAAATTGGAATTAAATGATCAAAGAAAACAACAACAATCAATTCATTTATTTAATTAGTTTTAAAACACCATTGTTGCTTAAATATAAAGTCTTACAATCGTTGTTCAATCCTTTATTTTATCTCAAAATAAAATAAAAAAATGCTCCAGCAGTGACTCGAACACTGGGCCTCTTGCTTACTAGGCAAGCGCTCTACCACTGAGCTACAAGAGCAATTCGCTGAACTCCACAGGATATTCCTATACAAATGGTATATGGAACGAACCGTTCATTCGTAAAAGGGACGCTTTCTATGATAAAATGATAATAGATGACATGACCGCATATGTAAACATACAGCAATCCGTTTTAAAACAATGCTAGAGTCACAGGAGCATACTTCCAACGGTAATTGAGCTGTAAAAACCCTGAACGGATGTTGATATCAACAATCAATCCACTTTATAAAGATGTCTGTGCAAGTCAACTATAAGCTCTTGATTTCTTTTATAATGCGCTCGCCACTACTGACATAATTATCGGTTACCTAATAATTTCCAATCATATGCATTGTAATTATACATTGGAATGACAAATTTTAACATTAAACAAAAGTACAGCAGTTTAAGAATTACGTTTTCAATTTACAAGCGATTTATATGTAAGTTGCCGGGCGCTTCTACATTTAATCATCGTATTTACCATTAATAGCTTATCAAAATGCTAGAGGAAGCTAAGAAGTTAGTACAAGGCGAAAGTGCCCCAGTGTACACCACTAGTACGGGATGTCCTATTTACAATTCACTTGCTAGTGCTCGTATCGGTAAAGGAGGTCCTATTCTATTGCAGGATTTCCATTTGATTGATCTGTACCAAAAGTTTGACCGTGAAAGGATTCCCGAACGTGTCGTGCATGCCAAAGGTTCCGGTGCATTTGGCACCTTTGAGGTAACAAAGGATATTACGAAATTCACAAAATTGAAAATGTTCAATAAAGTTGGAAAGAAAACTCCCATGTTAGCAAGATTTTCCCAGGTCAGTGGTGAACAAGGTTCTCCGGACACCTTCCGTGACCCTCGAGGATTTGCCCTTAAGTTTTATGCTGAAGATGGTATTTTCGATATGGTTGGAAACAATACTCCTATTTTCTTCATTCGTGACCCTGCTAAATTCCCCGTGTTCATCCATTCTCAGAAAAGAGACCCCCAAAGTGCCCTACGGGACAATACCGCTTATTGGGATTACTTATCTCAAAATCCAGAATCCACTCATCAGGTCATGATTCTTTTTTCTGACCTCGGAGGTACACCTTATGGATATCGATTTATGAATGGTTTTTCTAGTCACACGTACAAGTTTGTCAATGATAAGAACGAATTTTATTATTGCAAATGGCACTTCCTTAGCAACCAGGGAACCAAGAGTATGACGAATGAAGAGGCTGCTGAGATGTTCGGAATAAACCCAGAGTTTGGACGACAAGATTTGTTTGAAGCAATTGATCGTGGTGATTATCCCAGCTGGACTCTTTATGTACAGATTATGACACCTGAGGATGCTGAAAAGTTTAAATACAACCCCTTCGACCTTACCAAGGTATGGCCTCACAAAGATGTTCCCATGCATGAAGTCGGCCGTATGACTTTGGACAAAAACCCTGAAAACTTCTTTACCGACATTGAAGAAGCTGCTTTTTCTCCCTCTCATATGCTACCAGGTGTGGATGTTTCTCCTGACCCAGTCTTGCAAGTTCGCACTTTCAGTTACCCTGATACTCATCGTCATCGCTTGGGTGCTAACTTTGAGCAAATTCCCGTGAACAAGCCTAGATGCCCTGTCTTTAATTATTCTCGTGATGGACCCATGAATGTTACTGATAATCAAGGTAGTATGCCCAACTACCCTTCATCATTACAACCTTTGGCCAAGGAATATCATGAGCCTAACGAGAATCACGAAAAGTGGGTTGGTGAAGTTACTTATCATATGGATGAAATTACCGATGTTGACTTTGAGCAGCCTAGAGCTTTCTGGGAGAGGGTTTTAGGAAAACAACCTGGTCAACAAGACAACTTTGTCAAAAATGTTGCAGGCCATCTTTCCAAAGCAGTTCCCGTGGTACGACAAAGACAATATAAGGTATTCGGTAGAGTCCATCCCGAATTGGGAGCTCGGATTGAAAAGTCTACTGAGGAAGAGGCTCAAAAGGCTACTAAAACCGGAAACAAGGTTGTGAATCAAGGCAACAAGCATATGTTTGAACCAGCTAATTAAGGAAAATATGACATGATAGTAACGAGATTTATGACAAACGAGCAATAATTAAGCTTTTCATTTTTAATGAAGTTCATTAACAATAACAGCATTCGCGATAGGAGAATTGCTAGTCACATTCTCCTATTTTTTAAAATAGAAAGGATATAGTACGCGTGTTTCACTGACCGATGGGGATGAGTAGAGTAATACAAAATATAAGTAGAAGCAATCCAGGTTTGAAGCAAACGAATGATTTTTCAAAAACAGTAAGATATTCCAAGTAAATTGTCTTTACGGATTTGAGTCAACTTTTCTCAACTAAAGCAGAGAATTTTCTTCTTGATAAATGGATGTACATTCAAACGTAAAAAGAAGATAGAACAAAACGCAAGGACTCTACACGGCAGCTGCCAACATAACAGTAGTATCCCCATAATGCTTTATATTAGTTGCCTTTGTAAATCAAATTCGGCGTGAATGAAATGCTAAAATACACAAAACATTTTAGAGACACAAGACAAAAAAAAACTGCACCATGCAAAAACGCAAACACCTCAACGTCTTTGGTAAGCGAATTAAATAGCATATCATTGTAACACCAAGTGCTCTATCGGTTGAGCAAACTGCAATGCCTCAGCCTTTAGAAGAAAGTTAAATACAACCCAAGCAGATGACCATTTAGGGTTACTGCAATCCATTGCAAAACCGAATTTGCCTTTCTTCAATTTTGGATAGAACCTAATTATTCTTTTTCTCTTTTATTGGGACAGGACTGTTTAAAAATGATAAAATCTGGTCGTCTTGGTCAAGTGGATCTTTGGTACTCCACGTATAGATAACTTCACCTCTAGCACGCTTTGGCGCTTGTACGGGTGGTAAAGTAAGAAACCGAATGTAAAGAAATGTATCAGCAATTAGGACCAAGAGAGATGAAAATCCACATATAGCCACTCTCTATAAAACAGTTAGTATTCGAATGGATCATTGTCACCAGCATACGTTTTCTATTCGAAAAGAAGATGTGCAATACCACACTGCAAATGTGGTCCCCACTACAGTAAAAAGAATGTTTATGATGGCGCTTAATTGGTTTTTTGCTTTTTTGTCTTCCGCTTTTTCCTGAAGTTGACTATCGTCGGATACACCTGCCATAGAAGGCAATAGCTGAACCCCATCATAGAGACTTTTTTCCCTCAGCTCATCGATGTCCCTTTTGTCTCGAGCAACATCATTATTGGAACGAGGCATGCATAAGGACGATAGCTGGATTCCTCGTAGAAAAGGTTTCAAATCCGCATCTTTTTTTTCTTTTCTAAGCTTGATAAGGCTTTTTTTTAGTTGTTTTCCATCAATGATGGAATCTTGTACTTGCAATTCTCGCTTTTGCTGGTCAGTAAGTTGATATGTCACCATAGAAGCGACTATTCTAGTCGCTCGCTGTATTTAGGGTATAAAATTGGTTTGTTTTAGTTCCGTTTCCAAAAATTCAGTTCGAGTTCCATCAATCTCCCGACAGTAGGAAAAGAATACCAACAATGGTGATTTATGTGGCAGGGTAGTAGTGGTTCGTTCTAAAGGCTAGGAAACATAAGTCAATACGCATGAGGAAGCAGGCTTCGGTAGTTATTTATTTTTAATCAGTATTATAAAGGAATTAAATGAAGAAACATCAGTATATTCCTTCTGTTGGATCCTTCCTTTCAATATGGACTTGGCCTTTTCTTGTTTACTAGGTGACGACAATAAACAAACCATCCTTAGTTGCTGTCTTTACGGAAAGCGATGTTTACCATATACCGAATTCGGGAACTCGTTGCTAGTAGTTTTTCAAAATGTACCGTATTACACAAAACCATTCCAACATCTGTCGTTTCGATTCGTTTCTTTGTTCTTTGTTTCCTAATTATGACTTTAGGTCCGAGCATACTCTGCCAGTACAAACTTCAGCAAATACTCGTTACATGAAGGGAAACTCGTCGACACGCGACTTAAATGTATGAAACCTCGCTCCACACATTCCTATCGTTTATTTATTTATAAAACATTTGAAATTCTTCTAAGGAGCTTTTAAATGACAGTGGATTCGCAACTATAGTTCTGGAGGATTTCTTGCTACTAAAAGCGACGCGACGCGACGCGACGCTATGATTTCTCTTCGTTTTTCGTTTTATCAAGGACTACACAGGACGAATAACGCAAAACTAACGATTCTCTAATTGAACTACTTGTTGTTTTGTGATTGCATCCATACCTTCATCATTCTTTCTTTTTTTGCTGTTTCTGGTCCATGGTTGGTGGTTCGGTTTTTGTCTGTTCTCCGAGGATTTAACGTCGCGGTAAGAATATGGAAAAATTTCATTTTCAAAGGATTCCAGACGATTTTCCGGTCGGCCTATTGCTCTTGTTTGTGTTTACAATGTTTATAATATAGACTTGGAGCCAAGTTTCTTTAGGGAACCCTTGAATAAGGAATTGTTTACAAAAACAAAAATCCCATTTGTTCAGATTGCTACTTTCTTTTAGGTATTATTACTTTAACTACTATTACGAGGTATCCTTTCGGTTTGAGAAATCCAATGCAACCGGGATTCGGTCGCTTCGATAAAACCGAATAACTCGGCCCGAATGAAATAGTTCTTCCTTCGTCTTACTTTTAGTTCATGATTGGAGTTTTGTTTACGCTTCACAAATGATACCAGCCTTTTTTCCGATTGAAAATCACCATCCTTCAAAGCTATAAAAGGACTGCTTTGGCTCCAAATGGACAAGTTTTGTTGGTACTTACAGTCTTCGCTTATTTGGCTCAATAGCTGGGTTTATCCCCGAGACGTTTCTTAATTCTTTTCTCTTTTTATTTCTTTCTTTTCAAATATATGTCTATTCTTTAAATCATTTTTCTCTCCTTTTATTTTTTCTTTCAATATCCTCATCTTTTAGGAAACTTTTTCTTTTGGTTCTGCATTTATTTGGATTCGTTTGATTTCTTTTCATTTTTGCATATTTCTTTTTCATCTTTTTTCCTTGCATTCGCATTCGCATCCAGTTTTCTTTCGCATTGCATTGGTTTGATTCTCCTTTAGTTTCATTCCTCGTTCATTTTCAAAGTTCTTTTCATTTTTTTGCATTTTCATTTGTGATTTCTGTCATTTGAAATGGGATTGTTACACTTTTCGTTACTTGCCTTAGGTGTTTTCAGCGGAGTGCAGCAAGGTCTGGCAAAAACCGCTGAAGAATGGCGAGACCGTGTTGTTTATCAAATTTTGACGGATCGTTTTGCCGTCAACGATACTTCGAACCCTGAGTGTCAAAAGGGTTCTGGCAAGTACTGCGGTGGTACTTGGAAAGGCATTCAATCCAAGCTGGATTACATTCAGGAGATGGGTTTCAATGCTGTTTGGATGTCTCCTATCGATAAAAATGTCGAAGGTACGTATGGCGAAGACGGTGAGTCGTATCACGGTTACTGGAACAGCGATTTTACTCGCTTGAACGATCATTGGGGTTCCGAAGACGATTTAATTGATCTTATTAATGATATGCATAATCGTGATATGTGGGTCATGTTCGATGCCCTTGCCAACTCCATGGCTATTCCTGGTCCCCCTGAGAATATCACCTATTCTAATCTTCATCCTTTCAATTCATCTGATTACTTCCATCCTTTCTGCTGGATCGATTATGCCAGCACCAATAATTCCGAGATTGAAGATTGCTGGGCTGGTGATGATGAAATCATCCTCGCCGATTTGAATCTCGAATCTAAGCAAGTTTCTAGTTATCTGAATGAACATATTCACGATGTTGTTCAGCGCTATGGTATTGATGGTATCCGTGTGGACGCCATTAAGCAAATGAACCCCAACTTCTTTCCCGATTATCTTAAGTCTGCTGGTGTTTTCTCCGTTGGTGAGATGTTTTCCTATAACCCTGACATTTCCTGCTCTGTTCGCCACCAAATCGATAGCATTACCAGCTATCCAATTCGACAAGGAATCGAATTTGCTTTCAATAATACCGGAGCTGCTTTCCAATACCTTCAACAAATTGATACTCAGTTTCAGCAGGCTTGTTCCGGTCAAGATATGTCTACTGTCGCTAACTTTTTGGAAAACCATGATTTACCCCGTTATCCCTACATTACGGATGATGCCTCGCAAAACAAAGGTGCCATCGTGTTTCTTTTACTCCATACTGGCATTCCCATTATTTATTATGGACAAGAACAGCACCTGACTGGTGGTGCCGGTACGTCTGATAATCGTGAAGCTTTGTGGAATTACGGTTATAACATTAGCTCACCTAATTATCAGTTAATTCGTACGGTCGTCGCTTTGCGTAAACAAGCTATGCATGACAATGATAAATGGACGACAACAAATCACCAGTTTTTAAACAATGAACTACGTTATTCATTCGTTCAAAAGGGAGACGTTCTTGGCGTCTACACAAACTTTGAGTCAAATTCCGACAAGGTTGCTTACGATGTCAGTTCCAACTTTGACGAAGGAACCGTAGTTCGTGAAGTTTTAAGCAATACAACTGCTACTGTGGGTTCTTCTGGTACTTTACCAGTTACAATAACTACTGGTATGCCTCAAGTCTATTATCCAGAGGCTAGCTTGACTTCCTTTGAAAAGTTTTTGGGAACACCTACGAGTATCTATTCTTCTTCTGTCTCGTATCCAACATCTTCATTGTCCGACTCACTTTCATCTAGCTCTTCTTTTGCTTCACCAACAACATTTTCTTCAGTTTCTACGCATCACAGAACCTATACGAGCGGCTCTTCCACCTTTACTGCTGATTCAACAAGCACTGCTTACTCTACCAGCAAACCTACTGGTTCTCACGAGTCCAAGGGATCTTCTACGAAGCCTTTGTCTTTGATGATGGCGGCCACTTGCTTTTTAGCCGTTGCGTTACTGGTTTAATATGGTTTAGAGAATTCGAATTCAATCAAGTTTCGTTTCCAATTTCCGTTTTATAGTCGGTAGATAAGGATTTTTAATAAAGACATTTATATATCTAATTTGCTAGTTTTAGAATTTGTTTGTTGCCAACCTCCATCTCACTGAAAAGATGGCATTAAAGGAAGCTGAAACGAAAAAGTCAAGTGATAAATTTATTAGCATCAACTTCAATTGCTTCATAAAAGGCAGTAATTTTTAGCTGTGGCCACAAGCTAGTTGTTACGACTGCCGAAGCCAGGAGTACTTATATTCATATAACTACTACTAGAAGAATTGACGGAATGTTAAGCTTGTCAAAGTATCCTTCACAAACAAGAGTTCTCGTAAAAGGAAAACAATAAATGAATTCTAAACTAGCATGTTTTACGTTTCGCTTTGCTATGATATTACAACTTCAACATGAGTAGGACATTTCTATTCTTTTTTTTGGAAATGCATGAATCTACTATGACTTCCTTACAATGGATTGGAATTCCCGTTCCATTATGCTTGGCAACTATGGTTTTCTTGGAGTTTAGGGAAACTTGTTACGACACCGTCTATTACTGGCAGGACTGAACTTGATGGAATCTACTTGTTCACTATTCTTTTGTTTCGCTTCGACACCTTATCATCACAGTCGAAAGATTACGCCATGGTGTTTAGTTAGTTCTCTTCTCGGACATAAAAACAGGATAGGGATAGAATTACTGCCCACACTAATTATACTGGAGTCATCTTTCATGTAGAACTGGTGTTTTCTTTTTCTTTCGCAACGTAGACACCGAATGTTTGACAAAGCAATTGTACAGGGAGGGATTAGAAAGAGAATGTAAGAATGATACTCTGGAATTAAAATTTTCTCTAGAAATATTTTCATGATGAGTTTGACTTTCTCATTGTTTACACTTTTTGATCAATATCACTTTATCGATGATGTTCAAAGATAAGCCATTGACTGCTAAGTACGTATATAAAGAGACGTTGGGAATTACTACAACAAAAAAAAACAAGAACTATAAGATATTGAGAAACCTAAGTAGGGTTTGATGACAGTTGAAAATACTTTGCTAGCATTCTTTGTTGTTGATTCAAGTATTAAGTCTTGATCGGTGGATTTATTTTATATTAGACCTTTTGGGAAAATCTTCTCTTTTTATTTAAGTTATTGAATACAATTAATTTTCTAGGTGTTCATTGCATTCCAAGATGCCTTCTTCAGAGATTCCTGAACTTTCTAGTTCAAATAAGAGCGCATCGTCTTCCAAGGCAAAGGCAGAGGAGAGCATTAAGGATTTTGCAATTGAAAAGCCCACTACAACAGAAGCTGTGGGGGAGGTGGACATTGCAGCAGGTGATTTGCTTTATGATGGTGAATTTAATTATACAGAGAAAGAAGCCCGGAAAGTTCTTTGGAAGATTGATCTTGTATTGATGCCAACAATGTGTATTACATATATGATTCAATATTTAGACAAGACGGCCTTGTCTTATGCTGCTCTTTACGGTATGAAAAATGATACACATATTAGTGGTCAGACTTATAGTAGTATGACTACGCTGTTTTATGTTGGCTACCTGGTAGCTCAATACCCTGCCGCCTATATCATGCAGAAAGTTCCTCTTACCCTTTTTATTTTCGTTAATGTGATCCTTTGGAGCGCCATGGTTTGCCTAATGGCTGCTTGTCGTAATGGCTCCTCTCTTTTAGCTCTTCGATTTTTAGCCGGTGTATTTGAAGCTTCTATTACACCGGCATTCATCAATATCACTTCTATGTGGTATAAACGTGAAGAGCAACCCATGAGAACTCTCTGTTGGTATGCATTCAACGGTACCGCCCAGATCGTCGGGTCCATTTTATCGTATGGTTTGGGTCATATTCATCACAGAATTTCCTCTTGGAGATACATATTTATTGTCATAGGCTTACTTTCTCTGGTTTGGGGGCTCGTTTTCATGTTCATTCCCAGTAATCCCACCAAAGCACGTTTCCTAACTTCTCATGAGCGACGGATCGCTTTGGAAAGGGTTAGAGATAATAGGACTGGTTTGGAAAACAAGACATTCAAAATTTCTCAAGCCTGGGAAACATTTCGTGATCCTCAAGTTATCATGATCACTTTGTTTACTGGTATTTGCATGATTACCAATGGTATAGGTGTCTTCAGTACTTTAATTATCAACGGACTCGGATATAATGAACTGAAATCAGCTGTCCTCAACATGCCCTTGGGTGCCATTGAAATTGCTGCCATGGTTGTCAGTGGTATTCTCTGCAAGATTTTCAAGGAGGGACGTTTGTTGATTGGTGCTTTTTGTAATTGCTTGAATTTGGTTGGATGTATCATGATTTGGAAAATCCCCCAATCTAATCCTTATGGCCGCTTGGTGGGCGTATGGTTCACTATGTGGGTACCTGCAGGCACTGCCTTGTTGTTGTCACTCATTTCTTCTAACGTTGCTGGCTCCACGAAAAAAAGCGTTACGAATGCCACTGTCTTTGTTTTTTATTCCGTAGGAAACATCGTCTCTCCACAACTGTTCAAGTCTGGACAAACCCCAGAGTATATTGAAGGCATCCAAGCTATGATTGTCGCTCTTTGTTTGATTATTTTCATAGCCTTCTTATTAACTGGATATTATCTTTATGAAAACAAGAGGAGAGATAATGTCATGGCGAACGATCCTTCTACAGCGTACTCTGTTAATAACGAAGAGTTTATGGATCTCACTGACCGTGAGCAAATCAAGTTTCGGTATCGTTGGTAAAAAGCGGATTATTCCACTTTCCTTTTCTTATTTTTTGCTATTTATAATATAAATGCTTATTGTACAACTCACTTTTTTGCTCAATAAGTAGGGAGATAATATTTTCTTCCCGTTCCTCACACAGTAATTATGACATATCTTGGTACAAAAGGAAGCTAAGATTGTTTGTGACTACCTGATTTATAGTAATGTGAGTAGCTGATATTGCAAAACTCCATACTTCAAAGTGTCTCGCTTGTTACGTGCAAGGTAACAAATACGAAATACACTTCCTTCTAATGGAAGTGAACAAGTAAACGAAGCATGCGACAGAATGATTATCTCTATACTTGCAGAGGTGTTTTCAACCATTTCAGCCGAGCATACTCAAAGAGCGCACGTCTACATTCCAGATACTCAATAGACCGTTCGTGTGATTTAACTGTTAATTTCAACAAATTGATTTCGCTTCTTCTGGATGTAAGAGAAGAAAATATAACGATATGTGAGATAGTTTCATATTTGGATGGTGTTGAGTAACACTATCAACTTCGTTGGTGATTGCCAGTGTTCATTTTCAATTGCATTCAATGTGCAAATTTAAAAAATTTCAATCATCGAGTTTTTTCTTAATCGTATTTCTACTTGTTTTCGCAATGGTTAGGTTTCACATATCAATTCCACGACGAGTTGGGGATTTTTTTCTTCTTTTTTCTAAACTGAACTTGCTTCCAGTGAGACTTTACTACATTATAATAGAAACAAAATGATACTGCTTTCGTTTAAACATCTAATTTAAAAATATAATAAGATTCTGTCTTTATTTATTTTTTTACACATCTACTTGCATCATGGATTTATAGTATTTGCGTTGTGCTGATGTGACGGTGTAAATTCCCACCAACTACATTTAAACATTCAAGTTTATTGGTAGTGATCGCCATTAGCTGAGAATAATTACAGAAACCCATCTTTCATGTTTTCTCAAATCTCTCAATTGCTAGTAACTACGCAGACAACCGTAACAGATGCTCTTTCCTTATTCAACCACTTGATTTCAGCAAAACACATACCAATTAGACCATGCAGATAAAACCCAAAAATATCTTAGAGGAGTTTTTTGCTTACATAAAAGAAACGAATAGGAAGCCATCGGAATAGTAGATGATCTCGTGTCTAATAAAATATTTATGGCAATTTTGTTTGTTTATTAACGTACATTCGTAATTACCGCTTTGAACTTCTTTTATTTACTTACGATAAATAACGTTACTACTCGTTATAAAAAATTAGTGAATGTGCTATAGGACACAGTTTTGAACCATCCAGATCCTTCTCACAGCAAATTTTTTTCCCCTCTTCACTCATTTTGCTTCTTTTACCATAACCGTGCTCCTAACCCCATTTGTCCTAAACGTTTCTGTCGTTTCAAAGCTTTTTACCTGGGTGTTTTTATCTAAATAAAAAGCACTTGAAAAAAGCTTTGTTTCAATTGTATTCCATTGACCGGCCCTTGAAATCCCTTTCACGCAATATCCTGCCGCTTTCTCCATTTATTCACACATTGGCCAAACGCTGATAACTACTTTTAGTTTTAACACATATACGGTTTTTGCAATTGCATTTTTCCTAATCAAAAACGCATATGTGTCCTATCCAACTTACCAATACCGTACCTATATCATCTATGGCATATAACCATTTTGCAATTCCAAAGTCAATTGAAGAAAAAGAAAACTCGTTTTTCGACGTGACTTTCCAAGACGAACCCGAAGACGCATCCGCTCCCGCCGTTGCCGCTTCTTTATCCAAAGTACCTCCTACATTCGCAAGTGCTTCTTCTTTAGCTACTTCATCCACCTCAACTCCTCTTTCTACTATCCAGAACGGTGTAACCCCCGGACTCCAACAAGCCGCTCAATCCATGCAGCAATCACAACCTTTATCCACTTCTCAGCAAGAACTCCCTATCACAGCCACCCCTCCTTCCACTAGTAGTAACAAGCCTACCATGGACGATACAAGTTATGCTAACCAACAGCTCACTTTACGTGCACTTTTGTCCACTCGTGAGGCTGGTATCGTCATCGGCAAAGCCGGCAAAAATGTTGCTGAGCTTCGTACCTCTACCAATGTAAAAGCTGGTGTCACTAAGGCTGTTCCAAATGTGCATGATCGTGTTCTCACTGTCAGTGGTAGTTTAGAAAATGTTGTACGCGCTTACAGATTCATAATCGATATCTTTGCACGCAACAGCACAAACGCTGACGGTACCCCTGTTGAACCTGCTGCTCCCAGAAAACTTCGCCTCCTTATTGCTCATTCCCTCATGGGTAGTATCATCGGCAAGAATGGTTTGCGTATCAAGCACATCCAAGACAAATGCAGTTGTCGCATGATCGCTTCCAAAGATATGCTTCCTCAATCTACCGAGCGTACTGTTGAAGTTCATGGAACGGTTGAAAACCTTCACGCAGCTATCTGGGAGATTGGAAAATGCCTAATTGATGACTGGGAACGAGGTGCTGGTACTGTTTTCTATAACCCTGTTTCTCGTATTACCCAACCTCTTCCATCCCTTGCTCAGGGCACTCCTCCTCCCCAACCAGTTGCCTCTGATACTCCTCCCGTTGTTAATGAAGGCGTTCAAGAAAACTTTGTTTCCTACGGTGCTCCAGTTTTTCCCACCCCTCAGTTGCCTTTTTTGCAACAACCTAAAGTCACTCAGAACATCAGTATTCCCGCTGACATGGTTGGCTGTATAATAGGTCGAGGAGGCTCGAAAATCTCTGAAATTCGTCGTACCAGTGGTAGCAAGATTTCAATTGCAAAAGAGCCTCATGACGAAACTGGTGAACGGATGTTTACGATTACGGGTACCCATGAGGAAAATGAGAAAGCTCTTTTCTTACTTTACCAGCAGCTTGAACTTGAGAAGGATCGTCGCTCTCATTAATGGGTATTCTACTCATTACTTTCATTCATAATTGATAATGGTATATTTGAATATAAATTTTTGGTTCGGTCTTTATGTTCTTGTTTTATGTAAGTTTGCACCCATACTGATTTCTACACATCCTCGTTTTGTTGACTAAATGTTCAACGCATCGCTTATCATTATTATCAATCAAAAAAATTAGGGTTATATTACTTACTGGTTTCGTTTCTTGTTAGCTGTTTACTTCGTTTTCTTTTTTCTTGCCTTTTATTATATTCTAAGAGTACTATGTATTGCTCAAAATTATTAACTATGGTTTTTGCTATGTTCAGTTTTGTCCTTGTCACGATCAACAATATCATTTTGTGTGGAACACAATGTTGTGCTTACAAGCAATGCGTATAACTCTGCGGAATAGTTAGGGCAATATGGGGAGTTGTCCCTTTTTCTCAACAAAAAGTTCGTCCTCTCAATATATACAGCTGTGCTATGTCACGAATGTGTTTTTATTATCCCCTGAATTAAATTTCTCGGTATTAGCAAAATCTCCTATCCTTAAATTGTAGTATCTACTGTTTCCTTGCCGCTTGTTGTTGATTTCCTTTTCTATCTAGTAATACAGTAGTTTCCTTTTTTTTGCCGTTGCTAAAATCGCTTGTTGTTTCATAGGTATCTTCTGTCATTTTGTTTAAATAAATAAGTATTGTGTATACAATTCTCAATGAACAGAATGTGAGCAAAAGTATTGAATAAGTGCAATTTTATGATAGTAATAAAATTATTAGGATTCAATCTATAACCAGTAAACAGCATCTAATTACACATTTCCTTTTTTTTTTTTAAGAGCGTTGGTTTTTGGCAGAACCTCCAAAAAATTGCGTTTCTTTTTTAGACAAATCCTCATCTAAAGCCCGTTGAATTTCGGAAATGATAAATGTCGTTTTTTGGAAAGCAGTTTGAGCACATGCAACCACACTAGAAGCGTCTATTGTAACACCTCCGGCTTTAAAGATTTGACAGATTTCACGGTTTTTGTTGAGGGTGACTGTCATACTCCCAGTACGCAGTTCTTCTTCTTCAAGAGATGCATCTATAGCTGATAAGCTTCCATCTTCAAAGAAGCTAAACGTTACACAGATCGGGGTATGAAGAACGGAAAGAGGAACAGGAACACGCTCATCGATAGAATGCACTGTAACTTCATCGCCGAGAACAGTGATTTCAGGCCTTCGAAAATGACAAAGGGCCGTAATCACTGCGATACATGCAGCATCCACCAAATTTCCGTCGTGATTAATGAAATGGATACTTGCACGAACATTCCAGCACTTCTGTCCTGAAACGATGCATAGAGATTCTGTGTCTAAAGCGTTTGAACGTCGAATTGCTTGTTCAATGAGGCGGGAAATGATAACTTCTTGCTCAGATACTCTAAAGTCGTTGTTAACTTATAGAACAAAAAGATTGAAATGTGTTATACCTTCCTGTCTCAAAAGCAGGGCTGGCAAGTGGTGTAAGCTCAGTTGTGATTGCAAAGATTCCATCAAATGGTCGATCTGAATATGGCTTCGTAATTTCAGCAGAGATACGTGCCATAACCCTAGATGAAGAAGTATGTTAGCGAAGGATGGGAAAAGATAAAGAATTAGAAATAAGATTGTTCGTCTTACCTAGTTGAACCCAAAGAAATGTCTACCTGACCATAATCTTCACCAAACTGGATTGTAAGATCTCGAAAGTCAGTTAATGAACGGCCATCCAGTCTCAGTTCTTTTTTCAGGGCATTGATAAGAAAGCCCTTATTATTTGCGGAAGGTTCAAGACTCTTCGACATACCAACAGATTCAATCAAAAAATTTCGACGTCTCTTTCAATTGCTATTGTTTCTCTTTACGGTTCTCAAATCCTGACCTTAAATCCTTCCAAATGTTCCCAAATTAGTTAGTTCCTGAAGCCCCAAAGAAACGACAGCCTTTGTTTTCAAGTTTCTTGGGTCTGCTCGTTTGTTGTTTCTGTTTTCAGTATTGCTGTGCGTCCGAATAGCGAGCGTAGTGAGACGCTCGATAAAATTTTTGCATAGTGGTTACGGCTGCAGTAAACACTAATAAAACGACCTCTAGCAGGAAGAAAGCGATGGATGTGAAAAGCGATGAATTTCACCGTAAAAAAGGCAGCAAAGAGTAAAATTTAGAAAGGAAATCGAAATATTAATAAGAGCAATTGTGTTTTGACAATTAAACTCAACACTAAGGAAATATTTTTTTAGCGTTGCATTTCGTTGCATTGCATTGAAAAGGATTGTATTCTTCGCTATCCTGATCCATGTCAACTTGTCCAGACAGAGAACGGTAGCTTTCGTTTATATCGAAAAAGACTACAAGTTGTCACCCACCGTATACCATATTTCTAGTCATATATTTCTGCATTTTCGGAGGATTACGGGGAAAATCTATTTTGACAGTGCTTTTTGAATTGACAAGTAAGTTTATGAAGCTGTTTGATGGACGATGAGAGTCATAAATGATTGAATTATTTTGAAGAGTAGCAGAGAAGATGGCCTTCTGGTTGGACTGGAATTAATAAGTGCTAATACATGATAGCATTACAAATGAATCGTGGCAGTATTTACAACTTGATCCAGAGGGGATCGGTTTCTATTTTGCTTTTCGGCACTGTTGGCGGTACAGTAATACTTGGTCAATCATACTTTGCTCATAAGAGACGCCGTTTGGCTGCTTTGAAAGAACACGAAAAGGTATACTAGAAATAATGCTTCCATCCAATTGATGCTAACGGGTGTTGCTGCTAGAATCTTCAAGATGAAAGGTTTGCCGAAGACGAGTTTAATCAATTGGACCTGAAGTAAAGCAAAGCGACCTTTTCTATAGCTTTTCCAAGCTCTATTTCACCTTTTCATATACATTCCTCCCCTCTATTTCTCGCTTCGATTCAATCACTACCTCCGCTCTTCCTTTGAATGCCAAGGTTTCTTTCATTTTTCTAGGAAAGCGATGGAGACGACAAGAGCATGATGTCTTACAAGAAATGTACAAAAAAGATAGCATACTATCTTCTTTGATTTGATAAATTTCTTTTCAAGCCTTTTATTAGCTTATATACTTTATTATGATCGTCATACAAAAGATTGAATCTGTAGAAAGCAGTTCCTGCAAAACAGCTGTACATGCAACTGCGACTACGACTACAATATGACAAACAAAAAAAAGCAACTAAATTAAGTTTGTAGATACATCTAGTTTACCGACGCAAAACATGCTTAACCATTCATTCATTCCCCGTACAAATCCAAGTACCTTTTTACCCAGTAACCCAAGTAACGCCTTCCTGCTGAAATAATCGGATTTCGCTTCTATTTTTAAGCAAAGTCTAGACCAATCCAGTATTGGTTCCCACAAATATAATTACGTTATGATCTACCGCTAATCGTTACTTCAATGCCTTCGTATAACTTTACCTTATTGCTTTTATAATTATGTGAATCAAATACAAGCTCATTGATTGGATCTCTTTGTAATCTTACTACTCTATGTTACTTGCTGACAAGCCAATTGTGTCTCGAACAAATTTATTTGTCATAATCTGATTCATCCATACTAGAAAAACGTCATTCTAGATTTTACATGACCAAACATATATATAGCTCTGTTTTCTTCATTTTCTACAATCGTTCCTTCTATACTACAAGTTTTAAACACTTAAAACTGTTGATTTCATTTTTTATGGCGTTCACTAAAGTGCCATCGTCTCACTCTTTTCGAATCTGTTTTCCAAAGGTAACTCCTTCTTTTATTGCTAAACGTAATTTTTCTATTTCCCCTAAGAAAATGTCGCAAAATGTTTATAGAACGAATACCGGCTGTCCCATTTTCAACCCAACGGCTAGTGCCCGTATAGGAAAGGGCGGCCCCGTGTTGCTTCAAGATTTCCACTTAATTGATATGTTCCAACACTTCGATCGTGAACGTATTCCCGAACGTGTTGTCCATGCCAAGGGTTCCGGTGCCCATGGTGTCTTTGAATGTACCAAGGATATCACAAAGTACACCAAGCATACAATGTTCTCTGAGGTTGGCAAGAAGACCCCCATGTTGGCCCGTTTCTCTACTGTAGGTGGTGAACGTGGTACTCCTGACAGCGCTCGTGATCCTCGTGGTTTTGCTCTTAAATTTTACACCGAAGACGGAATTTTCGATATGGTCGGTAACAACACTCCCACTTTTTTCATTCGTGACCCTGCTAAATTCCCCGTGTTCATCCATACCCAAAAGAGAAACCCTCAAACTGACATGAAGGATGCCACCATGTTTTGGGATTACCTATCTCAAAATGAAGAATCGATTCATCAAGTCATGATTCTCTTTTCCGATCGTGGTGGTACACCTTATGGTTACCGTTTTATGAACGGTTTCTCTAGCCATACATACAAGTTTGTTAACGAGAAGGGTGATTTCCATTACTGCAAATGGCATTTCGTCTCCGACCAAGGTGCCAAGGGATTAAGTGATGAACAAGCTAAGAGTTTGGACGGATCTAATCCTGATCATGCTCGTAAAGACCTTTTTGATGCAATTGAGCGTGGTGACTATCCTAGCTGGACCCTTTATGTGCAAGTGATGACTCCCGAGGAAGCCGAGAAGTATAGATATAACATCTTTGATCTTACCAAGGTATGGCCACACAAGGACGTTCCTATGCAAGAAGTAGGCCGTTTTACTTTGAACCAAAACCCAAAGAACTTCTTTGCCGAAATTGAACAAGCAGCTTTCTCTCCTTCTCACATGGTTCCCGGTATAGAAGTTTCTGCCGATCCCGTTTTGCAAGTCCGTACATTCAGTTATCCCGACACTCATCGCCATCGCTTGGGTGCCAACTTTGAGCAAATTCCCGTCAACAGCCCTAAGTGCCCCGTCTTTAACTATTCTCGTGACGGACCCATGAATGTAACTGACAACCAAGGCAGTATGCCCAACTATCCTTCATCATTACAACCCTTGGCCAAGGAGCATCATGAGCCAAACGAAAAACATGAAAAGTGGGTTGGCCAAGTCACATACCACATGGATGAGATTACTGATCTTGATTTTGAGCAACCTAGAGCTTTCTGGGAAAGAGTTTTAGGAAAACAACCTGGACAGCAGGACAACTTTGTCAAAAACGTTGCTGGCCATCTCTCTGGTGCTCTCCCTGAAATTCGTGAGCGCCAATACAAGGTGTTCAGCCGCGTCCACACTGACTTGGGCCAACGCATTCGTGAGGCTACTGAAAAAGTCGCGAAAGAAATGGCTGAAAACGAATCTGCACCCATAAACATAGCTGAACCTCACATGTTCCAAACCAACTAGAATATTCGAATTTGGAAATACTTTTTGATAATATATATTTAATGCTATAGAAAAACTAGTATAAGATAATTCCAATTAATAAAAGCTATTTTGAAGATATGATCTGTTTGAGTAACGCACGCTTTTGCATACGTGTACATTCACAATTCCCTTGATGTTGATGATTTTTCACAAAAATGGAATTTAAAAGAACTGTTACGTCAAATTTATGTAACACTTTAAGATTCCTCAATAATTTATTTCATTTTGCTTACTTTACCATAGGTTCAAATTTCGCTACCTTTCCGTAAAATTAATCTTTCGGCTTACATAAAAATCTTACACAACATGTCTAAGCAATTATGTTTATGCTCAGTTAGCTAATGCCAATTTGACGTTTTGCAAGTACACATAATCCATAGTCTGATGTTATTTTCACTGTTTTCGCCACTTCATAAAGTTATATAAGGGTATAAGGACTAGTATCCAGTATCAACAAGAAAAATAATTTACAATGTCGCATTCTACAAGAGTAAGCGCTGGCCACAAAGCTGCTTTGCACAACCCAAATGTCTCTGATGAGACTAAGCAACATGAAAGAGAATATCTCGAAAATGAAGGCGTTGATGAGACTTCCACCTCACACGGATCCTCACACAGGTCGGGAAACAAAGACCCAAAAAATGTTGAAAGAGGATATAAGGCTACCACTCACAACCCAAATGTGTCTGAGGATGCCAAACAGCATGCTAAGGACGAACTCGAACACAACGAGAAATTTCACAATTATCAGCATTGATTACAGATAATGAAAAATGTTAAATGAATGTTTTTACGAATAGGATCCACAGATTCCAATGATGATATAAAAGTTATTATTTTATGCAAATGAATTTTTAGTTTTCAATATCTGTAATAAGTATACTTGGTTGAATTTGTTGACTGTAAACTTGAATGTAGGACAAACACCAGATGTGGTAAAGAAAACATATGGCTGTAGGGAATTGCGTTATTACTGTTCATTCAGTATTAATAGACTTTAAACGCATAGTAATAGTGCTACGAATTTATGTTTTGAATATGAGTGTGTCAATATCGTAAGTGTACTTAAAGCAGATAAGAAAAAACTTTGTTTACATAGAACGATAACATCATCTCAAACAAGGTGGACTACAAGAATAAAATTCTTACAAATAATTACTTGAGGCTAAATATTTTTACTGGTTTTATGTTTGAATCTATTCTTAATTTATTCTGATGTAGATAGTTGAAAATGATCTCGTGTCCTAAACGCGAGTTTTACTACAGATGAATTAAGTTACCAACATATTTGTGGATCAGGCCTCTTCAATGTCCTCTAATGAAAAAGAAAGAAGAACTTTGTTTTTAATAATATGATTGTTTATCTTTGCACTCATCACATATGTAAAGAATAGCGAACTGTGAATCGGCTGCTTGAACAGTATCATTATCATATATCAATAGCTGAAAAAGTAGAAGAACATTAGAATTATGATGACTTTCCGAGAAGGGAGAGAATGTTATCGGCTGATGTTTTCATCAAACTAGTAAAGTATTTATCGTTTAAAATACTAGAAGCATGATCTTCAATGAATTTCCGTAATGCTGGAGGAATATCAACTTCCTTTGTTTCAAGTTGCTGAGTGTGATTAACCGGAGTCCTGTCAATGTTGGGCATAAATTCAACAGCTAATCCTCCATCATATCCTATCTCTTTCAACAGCTCATATATTCTCTTCCAATCCATGCTACCATCTCCAATAGGAAGTCTGTTATTATCTGAAACATGAACATCATAAATTCTTGTACCAGCAGACTTTATAGCTGAGAACATATTGGCCTCTTCGATATTCAAGTGGAACGGATCTAACGCGATCCCCATTTCTGGACCGACTGCATCGGCTAGGGCAAGAGCTTGATCAATTCGGTTCAGGAAGTATGTTTCAAAACGGTTTAGCGGTTCCAAACCAATCTTTATTCCACGAGACAAAGCATGCTTATGAACTTCTTTCAAACCTTCTACTACCCATTTCCATTCGTTTTCTGGAGATGAGGTTGGTGCAAGCTTACCTACCGTCACGGGCACTAGACTTGTAATGCTCCCACCTAAGCCAGCAGCCATATCCACAACATCCTTTATGTATTGTACTGTCATCTGTCGCTGCTCAGGCTTAGAAGCGGCAAGATCATGATCGCCCATCTGTAAAGTCACTGTTCCCCAGCATTTTAATCCGTACTTTTGAAGTAGCTTTTTCGTCTCTTCAATAGGATACTGTTCAGGAATACCAGCTAATTCGATACTTTCGTAGCCTAGTTCGCTAGCACGTTTCAAGGTAGTTTCTAGAGGCTCAGGCCTCATCCAAGTATGTGTAGATAGATGCATTTTTGTTTCAGTGTACTTTGAACCTTCCAGACTTATAGTGTGCTTTTACTATCTCATTTATACCACAAGTTTGAATTCGTATGATATTGGCGTTTCCATACATGTCTTATTGCGTTTACTTGATATTACGTATGGACCGGTTTCGCAGCATGGATTGGGTTGCTGTTATAATGTAGTTCAGACTGTGGACTACCGATTCTTGATTTACAAAATTTGAAAACTGGAAATGGTAAAAAGTTTGTTTTGTAAGAGTTTGTAAGTAAATTTCCAGTCAACAACCCGTTAATTTAAAGGCTTTACTTTACGTATGTAAAGATAACGGAAATTTTGGCTGTAAGTCACATTGAAAACTATATATACTTATTTACTTGTGTGTTCGTTACTTTATTTTCCCATACTGTAATGAATTTACTTCGTCTGCTTTACATTTACGTTTACAGAACTGTAAGAAAGGGAATACACGGATTGTCTTCATATGAACCAATTTTCTGTGCTCTATGCCAAGAGAATAACAAAAAAAAACTGAAATAGACGTAACCTTAGCAGCGTTTATAGGTTAAAATAGAGGCATTTCGAATGAAATCTTATATCTGTAAACAAGTAAGCCTATCCCACAGCGGATAAGTAAACCGTCATTAATCTCGTAATAGCATCTATTCTTTCGTGAGTAAGCCTCTGCATATAAATCATTGTTAATGACAACTTTTACTTTATAATATAACTTACCGAAAGTAGATGTTTGCTCAATCTTCAATGTCAGACGAATATAATAAGCTATATGCTTGAACTGCTCTGTTAACTTTGAAAATTCTATAAGTCTAACACTTGGGCTACCAATATCATGAAGAAACGTATCGTAAGGAAAGTTATTCATATATACACGTCAACAAGAGTGGACGACCAAACATGTCTGATAGTAACTCTAAACCTCAGGTGAAAAAAGTCTTAATTTTAATCAGTTTGTATCATTCGGATTGAGCGAAAGCTATCACTTTCAATGAATCTTCTAGCTGCATAGAACCGCACTAAATCATATAAAAAATGCTAGCTCATAACTTGCCACACAGTGAGAAGGAAACTCGCGATTATTAAAAGATCGATAAGATTACTACGACTTTGCATATTAACATAATTGTTTTAATCTAATTAATACATAGCTAATCCCCCAGAGGCTGAAATGACTTGCCCTGTGATCCATCGGCTGCTTTCTTCAGCAAGAAACCCAACAACGTCTGCAATATCCTGAGGCTGTCCAAAGCGGTTCTCCATATGAGTCATAGCTTTCAACATATTAGTTACTGAAATATCTACTTCCCTTAGCATATCTGTCTCCACCGCACCCGGATTGACTTGATTGACTGTATGACCTTTAGAACCTAATTCAGCGGCCCAGCATCTTGTGAACCCTTCAATAGCTGCTTTGCTTGCACAATATATGGGTAAACCAAATGGTTCTCTTCCTGCCGCGCTTCCGATATTAATGATCCTACCACCTTTATTGGGGAGATGGGGTGCTACGGCTTCTCCCATGAAAAAGACAGCTCGAACATTTACGTCAAAGATACTATTGTGGTCCTCAATAGACGTAGTTCCAATAGAAGCTCCTTTATAAGAAACTCCAGCATTATTAACGAGAATATGAATGACGGGACCAAACGCTTTGACAGTAGTATCGACGATTAGCTTAGCACTTGCAACGTTACGCAAGTCGGCTTGAATAGTGATGGCGTCTGCTGAAGTACCAAATCCTTTGATCTTATTCACTAGTTTTTTCTGTAATTCCCTTGCTACTCTCGGAGGTAAAAGTAATGGCAACCTTGGCACCACGGCTTGCCAATGTTTCAGCAATTCCTGCTCCGATACCTCTGGAGCCTCCTGTAACGATGGCGACTCTGTTTTCAAGAGGAAGACTTTTATTTGGCATATTAAATAGAACTAACTTAAATAACTTACTGAAAAAATCTAGATAGATACACATATATATGGATTATAGGTTTTCTTTATCGCGCCATAATGAAGTGATCATCTCATAGTTGGAGGCCTCTGCATCACTCAGTTGCAGAACAATATCCAACGGGACGCATAATATCAGTAACTGTGCAGTCTCAAAAGTAGAAACCTGTCATAGGTTAGATCTCACTCGTTGTGAGAGTAAGTTATCAGTGGAAAAATGTAGTTACAATTTCGGGCAATTGGATGCTTTTATACTACTTAGATTGAATAGCAATAGCTTCCAGGGATCTGATTCACTTGGTAAAGTTGTAAGGACAATTTATTTAACTAGATCAGTCAAATCTTCCAATCTGAAGATTTGAGCTCTCAGCAGAGGTATATATATCTTTCTAGGATTAATAAGCTTCTAAATAACCTTAGTTCTAGATTTATAAAATTTTATATCGCAAAAATGAACATTTTTTTTAATAACGTATTTGATAATACAATATGATTATTGTATCAAAATATTAGTAATATCGTATACCAGTTATGACACACAGTCCTCATTGCGATTTTGCGTAATAGTACAATCCAAACGAGTCATCGTTTATTACTAAGTGAGATTCATCCTGTGACACTGTGACCAGTCAGTGACATAATGTCACTGCTTTTATGAATTGAGACATGCGAAAAGCCACTACCAAGATTTTTTCAAACTCGCATCTTTGGTTTTAAAGAAACATTTGTGTTGCAAAACAAAGTTTGCTTTTTAAGCAAGGTCCAATTCCTTTTTTTGACAGATTTTTGACAGATCCTTGAAAAGTAGAACCAGTTCCTACGGACTTTTCTCGGCGATTCAAAAGTTGATTTCGTTTAGAGTGTAAAAGTCAGTATCATTTTGGGCTTTAATTGCCATTGTAAATATGAAAAACAAATATACTCCTATTTCGGATTCTGATGAGTCTTCCAAAACGCTCAATGATGAAAAGGCAGATAGTCGGTCGTCTCCTTCAGATGGTACGCCTCCTCCGTATACAGGTAAGATTTGTTGAATTAAAATAGAGAGGTTAATTCTTTGTGTTCTTGTCGGAACGGTTCATGATGGAAGAATCATGCTTGTTTATTTATTTGATGGGTTTGAAACTAATAACCTTGTCGATAAGTGTCAACAAACAGGGCGAATACCTCTATCCTTTTCACAAACAACGAAAGAACAGTTAATAATACATCCATTAGCTTCATACAAATTTATAGATCTAGAAATGGCTCCTGAAACAGAAGAAAGTTCTAAAAAGAAAAGATATCTGACGCCTCGTGAATTAGCAATTGTTTTTGCTATTTTTATTGTATATAATGTATGCTTAATTATTGCGAGGGTCATTCTTCTTGTTTACGAA
Source organism: Schizosaccharomyces osmophilus (assembly GCF_027921745.1). Taxonomy (NCBI): domain Eukaryota; kingdom Fungi; phylum Ascomycota; class Schizosaccharomycetes; order Schizosaccharomycetales; family Schizosaccharomycetaceae; genus Schizosaccharomyces; species Schizosaccharomyces osmophilus. The sequence continues at coordinate 45,534 of NC_079239.1, read as the reverse complement.
ATTCCGTTTAATCAGCTTGCCGTTTGGGTACTTTTTGGCGTTTGGTGCGCTCTATTTCTGTCAATGACAATTGGTAAGAAACTAATTTCAGGATTTTTAATGACTTACTAACTATTAGTAATAACTCAAATGCCTAAAGAATGGTTCACGCAAGCTGGAAGAGCAACAAAGAAAGTTGCACCAGCTGTGTGTAAAGCCTTAATTACACTCATTATTTTCAATGGAATTGGGGGTGGTGCTTTGAAATTATCAGGAGCATTTGAATATATACATTCAACTGCGGTGTTGGTTGTTTTGGCTGTACTGAACATATGCTTCTTTGTTCTTCTCATTCGTAAGGTTCTATTTTCTATCAACTGTTCTAACTTGTTCAGATAACCCAGATGCAATTGAAGATCATGTGTCTACACGTCTAGTAAGTACATTTGGTATTCTTAATATAGGATTTTTCATTAACTTTCAGAACAGAATTAGCAGGAATGGTCCACCTCCTAACGAAGAAATCGAACTTCAGCCTCTTGCTGAGCAAAGGGCTGAAGTTTGAGTTTTACCGAACCTGCTTTCATTCTTTATATTTCGCATCTTCTTTGAAAGCATTCATGTCAATTACAGTCCATCAAGTTTCTGCATTTTTCTGCGTCCAAAAAAGCAAGCATCAAATGAATTTCTTCGACTTTGATTGCTTTACTCATTCACTCTTTTATGAATTTTCTAATTTGTTTCACAGCACCGTTGTTTACGCATTGTTCATATCCTTCGTGAATAGAATAGAACACCATTTTTAATGATTATTTAATTTTTTGAAGAAAATTCTGCCGTAATGAACTTAGTACTCTCCGCATATATTTCATAAATGGCAAGGAGGAAAGTGGTTACCACCAGAGGTAAAATTGGTTCACAGCGTAGAAAGCACAAATCTTCAGGTCGAAAGATTCGACAGGTGTAGCTTAATAAATTAAATTATCGTTTACTTATGGATTCAAGTCGACGCACTATGAAAATATATTAGTGGATCCAAATATATGTAAGTACAAGGTTTTTCAACCCATAAACTCATACGCTAAGTCTTACATTTAGCGGCGTAGAAACAAAGCTGTGACAGCCTAGTAGGATGTGAATTCATAGAAAAGACGAACAGCATTGTGTTTTTAAATCTTATAATATTAGATTGTTCTCGATTCAACCGCGACAAAATACCACAGATAGAGCTGAGTAGGGATGGATCTCAAAAGACATCAAGCCAAATAAAATACTGGACGAGTATCTTAATATGGAAGTAGCTAGTCTAGACAACCAGATATGTCTACGGCCACACCTAGGCGAAAACACCAGTTCCCGTCCGATCACTGCAGTTAAGCGTCTGAGGGTCTCGTTAGTACTATGGTTGGAGACAACATGGGAATCCGGGATGCTGTAGACTTTTTTTCTATTCCTTTTTTTTTTTTTTGATTTCTTTCTTTTTAAACAAATCTCGCTATTTACATTTGTTTTCTACCTAATAGTTGGGCTGAAATCGTAAATACAAGTAGTAGCCCTTTTGGAGGACAATTAGAAAGGAGGCAAAAAATAAATAGGGTAGCCAAAACACTTGTCAAATGCACATAGTATTGAAGACTACATTGAAAAAGCGTGCATAGAATAGAGTCACAACTGGTTTACAATTCAGATTCTAGATTTCATAGCTTACATCGTTTGAATCATAGTACTACTTGATACAAACAATATTGAAATGAGTATCTTTTAAAGTTAATAAACTTTCATTACAACGCTATTCTATATTAAAAACTCATTATGCCCTTGTAAATTCTCATCATAGTCATATCATCATAAACTCATTACCGCTAAGCCCTTTAGCTTAATTAATGGCGATTTGCTTCTTGGAGCGAGATTGCTCAATCTTTGGCAAAAGAATACTCAAAATGCCATTGGAAAATTGAGCTTCAATACGATCGGCATCTACCTTGTCTGGAATGGTGATTGTTCGGGAGAAAGAACCAAAGCGACGTTCCGACCATCTTTGGTTTCCTTTGTCGCTTTCACTCTTGCGCTCATTCACAAATTCACCAGAAATGGTAAGCTTTCCTTCGTCGTAATGAACTTGAACGTCTTGCTTTTTGACACCAGGAAGTTCAACATCAACAGCAACCGTGTCTTTGCCTTCGTGAACATCGATAGCAGGTGACAAATCGCCAACACGATTTTGGCGTTGGACACGAGGAGAATAACTCAGAAAGTCAGAAAAGACGTCTTGGAAAGGGTGCAACTCGAAGAAAGGTTGAAGAGACATTGTAAATAGCGCTTGTTTTCACACTACACTTGAAAATAAACTAAAAAAATAATTCTTGTTCTTTTTTTGTCAATGTTGTCAAATCAACCCTACTTCACTCCTATCTATACCTGAACTACTGAAAATAACAAACATTCTATAAACGACCTAGTACTTTCCAGATTGTGATGACTTGCCACCATTGGCGTTCTTCCAGAGATTTCAAACTAGTTCCTTTAGCTTCTTTGTTCCTCGTTCTTTGGTCTTTTTTTTGTCTACTATTATTACGAATATTATTAATACTAGTAGTATTGTTTCTGCTTTTGTTTTCATGGATGCGTTGCATTTTTTTGGCTTGTAGCTTGGCTTGTTTACCTTGTCAAATACGTTGTTCTAAATATCTCTAGAAACTGATCTATGATGTAAAAAATTCCTCTTTTGTGCGATGAAAAGGAACAAACATTTTCGCATATTCCCATTTTATTTGTACGTCGTTACTTTCTTCTCCATATGTCAGTTGCAAAACAGTGTGGTAAGCAAGGCAGTTGTTTTTTGGTTTTTTCAATCATATTGCAATCTGATTCACAAATTATGGCTTTTTTGTCTTGTATTTTATTCAAAAATTAAAATTATTAATTTGTATTCAGCAATCTTGAATCTTCCAGTCTGAAGATTCCGACTGTAGATATACCGAAGTACTGGACATTAAGAATGTCTGTCTAAAAACAAACTTTATTTTTTAGGAAAAAGAGGAGAACTGATGTTAATAAGATCGAAAAACATCCGTGATTTCACCGAACTACAACTCTGACGGAAAAGCGAAAAAACGAAAAAAACAATCCTACTTTGAACAAGAACTCCTTTTTATTTTCTTTGCAGTAAGTAATGACAGGCTGCATTGAGTTATAAAGAATTAAGCTACGAAAAATAACGCATTGTATATTACCCAGCATCCTCCATTGAGTTCCACAAAGGACCAAGGTTGAGCAAAAGGAAGCTAAATCTAAATTTCAAAACAGCAACGTATGGAACAATCTGCATAGATGCTTTCAGACGAACTTGCATGTGTCTACGGCCACACCTAGGCGAAAACATTAGCTCCCTCCCGTCCATTCCAATGAACATTCTTGGCATTTATATCATACTAGAGAGATACCACTCTTATTACAACAAATCACATACTCTAAGCTTACATACAATTAGTCAGTCTTCTATATCTTTGAATAACCAATTCGGCTTCCATTCGACAGATACTAGTTAAAAAAAAAGTTGCATTGTATACTACACTTTGTGAACTTGAATATAAAAATGGAAACGTCCTACAATGTTGTAACCTCGATAAACAACATTAAATATGATTTCATAACAACTGAAACGTTCACCAGCATTTTCGACAATTGAATTGATTGAATTTTCATTAATTTCATAAAAAAGAAGTAAAAATAAAAAACAAAAAAACAAACGAACATGATCGCTATCCCGATTTGGAACAGCGTTCATCGACGTTCACTCAATCCAACACAGAATCTGAATCTTAAATTAAATGCAGTGATCGGATGGGAACTGGTGATTTCGCCTAGGTATGGCCGTCGTCACCAACATTAGCTCTACCAAACTGTTTGTAGGGAGAATACTTCTGAATGGGATGCATTCTCCTCGAGAACGATTCATAGAAACGCTTGTTTTATGAATCTCTTTGAGTTCTCGTGAAGAAGAAAAAAAAAATTGTGACAACATCCGCTGACTTTTGCCAAAACCCTATAAAAAAGCGTTGATCAACTTTTTGGGTTTTTGAAAATTGTATAGTATCTTTTCAAGACATTGAGAGATTGATTGGAAAAGTTATCAACGGTAAACTTACTTCCTTAGTAAGAAGTTTCTCAGTTTTGTATCAGTTATTATTAATAACCATCAACCATGAAGGATAACTCTCATCTTCGATAGAACCGGGAAAAAGAGACAGAGAGAGTATCCATTTTCTTGTTTAAAGCCATACAGGATAATTATGCGATCTTAAAAAAGTCTAATATGGCGAGTAGGCATTACCTGAAATAAATATGCTTAGAAAAGATCAAAGTTATTTTCTTCAACAGCAAAAAAATAAAAAGCTTTGAATAAGCTTTATAATAAGAAGAGAAGAAAAATTCTGTTCTACTCGTAATATTTATCAATGATGACGAAGCCTGCGTGTACCTGACCGTTGATTTGGTGCACTATTTTGGTTTCCTACGTCTCGAAGGGATTCATTGCTGTCTGACAATTCGTATAAAACATCCTGGTGAGTAACAAAACCAGCAGAGTCTGCGATTTTTCTTTTAAGAGACTTTTGAGGCTCATTCTCGTCATACTTAAACCCATATCCCTCCGTATACGTTTTCAGTTGCTGTGGATTCAAATTGTCAACGTCGGAGATAGTTTTTAGCCCAGGTAGCTCGGTAGGAGGTTCCTGTCCATTAACAAATGGAATCGGTTTTGTATCTTTCGCAACGAATCTGTTGATGATATTTTCAGATCTCTGCGCTGAAGATCTTGTCTTGTTAACTTTGGAATCAATTTCGCGGCACTGTAAATAGACATCACCCTTATTAGCTAAAAAAATACTGTTCAAAGATTCAAGTTTTCCTTCTAGCCTTATTTGTCCTTCTCGGAGGCTATTTTGTCCTCGAATCATCTCTTCTTTGAGGCTATTTTGTCCTCGAATCATATCTTCTTTGAGGCTATTTTGTCCATCTTCTAGATTCTTAAATTTCTCGTCAAGAGCTTGAAACATCCCACGAATTTCAGACATGTTGTCTAGCGGTCGAGTCCCTCCTCGAAATTTGGATATAAGCGCTTCACTTAGACTTGACAGTTGATTTGCAAACGAGGCAAACTGGTCTCCAGGAATCGCCTGTGAGAATTCAGCTATGAAACGGCTTAAGGAAGCATAAGAATCATCAGATGGTGGAGGAATCCCAAATGGGTTCGTAAATAAACCTTGACTCATTCTTGAGAAGGGGCAGCGAAAATGAAGTGTGTAGGGACTATAGGTCACAAGAAAAGGTGTTGGTAGTTGCTTTGTTTGTTTTTTTAGTTGGGACACTTGCTTGGGAGGCTCCCCTGTTGTCAAAACAATGGTGCGAAAAGACAAGTGGAATTAGGGATGTCTTAAACTTCGGTAAATGGTTAACGACTGTTAACGCATTGATGGTCGTCGGACAGTATGCTAGTGTCGGTATTACGAAAGATTTTTTTATATTAAATTGTCACGGTTGTGTCATAACTGGTATACGATATTACTAATATTTTGATACAGTAAACACATTGTATTATCGAATGCGTTATTACAAAAAGTAAATGTTCATTTTTGCGATTGAAAATTTTAGAAATCTAGAACTAAGGTTATTAAGAAGCTTACTAATCCTAGATAGATATATATACCTCTGCTGAGAGCTCAAATCTTCAGATTGGAAGATTTGACTGATCTAGCCAAATAAAATTGTTCATACAACTTACTTGGTGAATCAGATCCCTGGAAGCTATTACTATTTTTCTATAGTACAAACGCATCCAATTTACAAGTCAAATATACAATTTTATGAATTGTTATTACTTACACCTTTTCCACTGAATACTTATTCTCATAACAAGTGAGATTCGTCCTGTGACAATGTCGTGAATATCACAATTATGACATTATGCTGTCACGGATTACAAGACTATTTTTACTAGGAGGTTTCATATGCTTTCTAAAGATTCTCTCTTATTTTTCAGTTAAAAAACAATTGATTTTTTTCCTTATACGTAGACCATAATAAGAGCTTTGATTTCTCCTTCCAAAAAGTGCCGACTTTCCCATATTTTCTGAGTAGCTGCTACAATGATGAATAACGCGCATGTTCCATTGTCAAGCTTTCATGGATTTTGTGAGTCGCTCAATGATGAAGAGTTATTTCATTTGGCTTCACAAATAATTACGGATATAAAACAAGCCGAGAAAAGGAAGGAACATCATCCTATGCCAACTTGGAAAAGAGCATTATTTTTACTGTTTACGGTATACACTATAGGCTTGATTATCGTTAGTAAATCAATAAGTAACTCCTCTATAAATGTACTTTGGGCTACGTGGTGTGCACTTTTTACAAGTTGTTTGCTGGGTAAGGCTTGCTAATGCCCATGTTAAATTATATTTACTAATCAGCCAGTGATATTTCAGATCTTAACTAAACTTAGAGCAGAATATGTGTACGCATTATCCATGACCATGTTTCCGAATTTGATAGTAGACCTTGCATTTTTTCTTGATGATAGGGAGCATTTTTGTAACAACTGGAAAACCTTCTTTGTTGTAAACCTAGCTTGTTTTAGCACCATAATAGGTATGTAGTCTTAGTTTTTACGATTTCCCTAACTGTTATAGCTTTGAGCTTTTTTTCAGCACTTTTTATAAATATAACAGCTAAAGAAGATGAAGATATATTTGTCATTTGAGACTTCATTTCATTGTTCGTTTCTGACAAATTGATAGATTCCTCACAAGAAAAAAGCAACCGGGAAAACCTCCAATTGTTTTAACACTAAAAGCAATGTTTTATTCTTGTGCTCTGTCAGTTAATAATGCGCAAAGAAAAAACGTTTGCAAAGTTTAAAAACCCTGTTTGAAAGAAATGCTGAGGGCTATAATTCAAAAGCAAACATGAGACGATTATTTGATTCTAGTGATCAACTCTAGAACACCTCTTTTACTCTTATAATTGATATTTTCTTAATATATTGACTCCTTGGTAGCCTTGATAGTAAAGTTATATTTACCCTTGACTAACTTCGTACTATGGACGCTAGTCGGATGAATCACCATTTATTTAATTCATTGTATAAAATGAATCAAAAAATGGTTTATTTAAAGATAGCGGGTAAAGCCAAAGAGCTATAGAAACGAAGAAGAATACAAAATTACGATTGCCTATGTACCGCATACTATATTGGGCAACAGCTCACTTATACCTAGACGGAACTATAGATATTAATTGAATGAAAACATAATTCTTTAACTTCCGTGAAACTGTAACTAGAGTCAATAAACAGTTACTATTGCAATCCCTATTTTCGGTAATCCATTGCCTCAACGTTATAATGGTTTTGTTTCCTCTTATAAATCCACTTAAATCTACTGATAAACCTTCAAAACGGCAACGTAATCATTTCTTAGCTATTTTCTCATTTTCTTCGCGGATGATTGCATTTTCCACGATCAGCGAAAACAGAATATTAAACGAAATAATTCATGTCTTCTAAATCTAATAAATCAAAAAATGGATTTCCCACAAGTAAGTCAGACGTTCCAGGATTTATATCATAAGAACGGGTACTACCTTCGTCTTCCTCCATATCCAAAATATTTGCCTCACCCAGTTTCTTATTTCGTAATGCATAACACAACTCGGATGATACCTGTAAAGCACTTTGCGAAGGAATAGTATTGAAAGTCTTGACAACTGTTTTCAGTACACCGTATGCCTTCGGTATCAAGAGTAAACTTTCTTTCGTATCCATTGACAAAAGAACACAGATTCCATGAAAAGGTACGTCTAAAACGTTCCACCAACCTAATCCTTTATCACATAAAATCAGACATCTATCTAGTGCTTCATCAGTTATCTTCAAGATTGTACCACTTGTAGTTCCATCCAAATGGAAACTGGTGAGAATCAGTTTTCTATACATATGAAAAGAAACAGCCGCTTTTAATAGTGCTATTACGTTAGGCTGTTCCTGTGAGAATCCTGAAATTTTTTGCACTGTTTCCACCATAGTTACCTGGGACTCTTCATTTGTTTCTTCAGGCTCAGGTAAAACCTTAGCCAACTGGACAAGATGGTTCGATTGACTCTGTAAATTTTCTCCATCGACAAGGAATCTGCTTTTCAATCTCGAAAGCTTTACGGGAGCAGCTTCAATCTCCATAGCTAGAACTCTATGAAAAGCCTCTGAAATCATAATTATATTGCTTAAAGACAAAAAGTCGTTATTGAAAAGGTTACCCTCATAACTGTTTTCCTGATTTTCGAATAAATCAAATTTTATGCATAAAGTTTCTATAAGATGCATTGAAGTACAAGATGCTAACCAAGCATCAGCTGGGTCAGCGATATTTCGTAAGTACACGCTTTTTAACATCCATGTAACGATTTTTGTTATTGTTGGGTTCATTCCCATCGGAAAAGTTTCTGGTTTCAGTAGGTTTTCGGAGAGCTCTATAAGTGAAAATTCGAGCTCACTAGCCAAGGAATTAGTGTGGGAAAAATAAGAGCCCAGTAAAACAACAATACATATCAAAGCTTCAAATTCTTCTTCCATATTTGTGTTCCAAACAGATTTCAGTTTTGGAAAAAAAGTAGTAGAATCCAATAATCCAAATATGGGATTAACGTCCTCGAAATATATAGAAGCATAAAAACGGCACTGATCTTGAGAGAAATATTTTGTTATGCTTGTTCGTTTACTCCATTTCGGATAAGCACGACTGCCAAGGTTCCAGGCATATGGTTTGTAATTTTTTGATGAAGAAACACCCAGTCTATCGCCGATGATATCCGCGAAACAAACCGGCCTTTTAATTCCTTCCTGATTAAAGCTCTTGTTTGTTTCGCTGTTTTTTGGAAAGGAGAAGTCTTCATTCGCAATGACGGGCTTTGTCGTGGTGCTTTTCGAATCGTAAGGTTCCAGGACTCGACTATCTATCTTTTCAGTTTCCTGCTGACTATTCTGACTCTGAAGCTCGCGACTTTTTACCGTTTCAGGCGCATATTCACATTGATAGCGAAGTTTTTGACAATTAGAACACGGGAAGGTACCATTGCACTTTCTTTTTTTCCTATGACAAACAATACAAGCTTTTCTTGCTCTAGTACGTTTTTTTAAGGATGTTTCCATCTACTGATACTCACTTCTAAATGAATTAAGTTTTCCTTGAACAGAGATAATCATCTTACTTCAACGTAATGAGGAAGTGGTTGAGCTAACCCTGGTCGACGTGATAACTATATCACTTACCACTGGCAAGACCTATAATGCAAACCAGGTGGTACATTACGAAGGATATACGAAGCACGAAGTCTATAATGGAGAAAAGCAATACTAAAAACTTGAATTAGCTGAAAAGAAATTGAATAAAATAGATAGTTTGCATTTAAGTTAAACTTTTAAATAAAAAAGGAAAGCATCTCTATCCGCAAGATCCAACTAACAGAAATTTACATTCTTTTACCTTTGGTTGTTGACTTCAGTTTGAATTTGCTGAGACTCGTATCAAATTGTATAGTATATAATTTTTGATTCCAACTATCAACACCAACTTGAAGTTAAGAAACATTGGAATAAAATTCATTTTTGTATTTCTATACAAGCTCCTACCCATCAATTGACAAACAATGAGGAGCTTGTTTAAATCCTTAGAAGGAATGAAACAATAAGATTTCTTTATCTATTTATTTTCACACTTCATTTGTGTATTTACATATAGTATTGCTCTTCAACATCGCCGGAAATTAAGGTCCTTGGCTTCCCTATGGTGACCCAACATACTTTGTCACTAATCCCCCGGTTTTCAAACTCCTTGGTTAATTTTTTTAAGCTTTACTAAAAATGCTACATCCTTTAAATTGAATAGGCACCGTTAGTTCAATATCAAGATCCTTTTCAAGTTGAGCGGCTTGCTTACTATCCACAGTAACCTGCAATGGCCCATCTATTTAGCATTATCAAAATTAAATATAGCAAGAGATACATCACACTTTTTCTTTATATCCTTCAACACATCGATATACACAGTATCACCTGAAATGTGTACTACACTGGCAGACCCTCACGACTCGTACCGAATGAAGTCGCACGAAGAAAAAACCTGGTGTACTCTCCCCATAAAACATGCTTTGTAGATACTCCCGTAACTTTGAATTCTTTACCTCCGACCTCTAGAGATATCGTTTCCCATGGTTGCATTCCGCGTACGCCTGGTCGAGGTTGAAGATTTTTAGCACCATCCATAGTAGTTATAACTTTACAATATTCTAAAAGGCAACGTCCCTAATTCGTCCAAGTTGTCTGGATGACCTTCGTGGCTTCAAAGAATTGCATCTATAGGAGGTTAATCTTACAATCTCAGGGCAGGACTACTCATCTTCAGAGTAACTCCATCTTTTATTCCATTGGATTTGTAATTCTATTCAGTTCCCCCCGTGCGAAGTCTGTCAAAAACCTCATTTTTTCAAAAACTAATGACAGCAGTCGCAGTTGTTATATGCGTCACGCTCACATTACCAAGAAAATTGGTAGAAAGAACTGTAGCAATTAATTAAATTCCTTTTATTTGATTTTTTGTAGAAGCTTTAAACCCACGGATAAATATACTTTTTCGGAATAAACTACGTAAGCGCAAATCCGCACCATCGTGGAAGAAGGATAGCAAATCTAAGAGTCTAAAAAATCTCTTACTTTTTACAAAAACTTCAATAATTAAATAGAAAACTTTGCTTTTTGTATTACTAGGTAAGAATATCTAGAAGCAAAAAAGGACTATGCGGAAACGAAGATAAGTAGCCCTCAGTCGGAGTGGGCGAGTAGTTGTATTTTACGAATGACTAATTGCATTTCTGTTGTTAAGGAAAGTCAAATTATATGAATACAAAATCGAGCAAACATTGTATTGAGGAGCGAAATTTGTATGTCTTCTCCCTCCCAAAAATGAAAAGCCTCAAGAATGCGGTTTGTGGATCAGTAATTAGGATTAGTAAAGCGGCGGCGGTATATAATGAATACAAAAATGAAACAAAACTTTATTAACTCAGTAACATTTTTTTTTTTTTTTTTTTTTTTTTTTTTTTTATGAAAAAGTAATTAAGTTATCTTAATTATCATTGTGTTGCTCAATGTGAACAGAGAGCTTGTGGAAACCTGCTAGGTATTACAGGACATTTTCTTATTTTCTTTTATATTCAAGAACAGTCTAGAAAGAAGTATGGATTTGCTTTCTCTTGCTACCGGAAAAAAGTTTAAACAGTACTATGCTACAAGAACGGTGTATCACGCACTCTACCATGCTTTCGTACCGATACATCATCAAGTGCTTCCAAAGAATTCGAACAAGAACAGTAATTTATAAACGACATGCAAGAATATAAAAATGGATATGGATATACAATGAAAGAAGACACGATCGTGATTGGTGAATTTCCAAAAGAGAAAACTCAATACCTTGTTACTAGGGATGGTTCTGATGACGGACTAAATCCAAGGAATTGGTCTCATTTACGAAAGTGGTGGGTAGTTATTTAGCTTTGCATTGTAACAATTTTTGTTACGTTTCCTTCTAGTATTTACTCAACAGGACTTCCAGAAGTTATCGAAACCATGCACACATCCTTCCCCGTCGCATCATTAGGAACCTGTACTTTCTTGGTGGGCTTCGCTATGGATTCTTTTCAGCTTGTAGCTATAAGTAGCAATGACTTCATGCTCACGATTGGATCCAGATCGTTTCTTACCCATCGTCCTGGATGTTGGTACAAACAACAAGGATCACCGGAAGAATCCTATGTATCTTGAATTGAGAAAAGATGTGATGGAGAAATATTTAGTGTATTTTTGTATTATAATATTTACAGCGTTGAAGAATGATATCCAGACGCTCTCGTGCGTTTCGAGTATTTTGCCAGCATAGACGCTAAACAGCTTTCGATCGTTATAGTCCTAAATTACCTTGATTCAATGATGATATTCAAGGTACTGGGGTTGAAACTAGCAATCATATTCTCCGCTGTTCGCCTTATCAAAAGTAAGTCGAACCCACAAAAGTTTGTTATTGTTGCTGGCATAACAGGTGTAGTATAGCTGACCCAGTTGTTTCCAGTAAAGTTTAAAGAAGGGATAAAGATAGGTAGAAATTTTAAAAAAAAAACTTTACCTCTTGGATAAGGAAGGTTTGATTTTGGATAAACATGAGTACAGGGTCACAGAGGGACAAACCTTACTTCAAAGAATCGGATTTGGTTAGTGAAGCTCTGGTCAAATAGGCCTAGAGACAACTATTTCAGAAGTTCAATCGTCTTTTAGGTGTATCTGGTCAATCTAACATATTTTCCGAAAACTCGCACGTCAATGTGCAAGCATACTTACCAACCGATTATTTTTCCTCTTCCAATCCTACAGATTCAATGGAAGCAAATTTCAATGATATTAACGAATGGACTTGGTGAAAAGGTATTAATTTTGATACGTTGGTACCAAGTAAAAAGAAATGTACTTTTTCAAATGACCAATCTATCGTAGAGGTACTCGAAAACAACAGCTGACTAGATTATTGTGAGTCAACCATGAACTTTTAGACACGCTCAATACGATTAGTCAAAACACAACTCTTTCACAAAAAAAACTATTTTCTTTTATAATTAAGTATCAATACATTCGCAATCCACCAGAGGCCGATATCGTTTGCCCAGTAACCCATCTACTGTTTTCTTCGGCAAGGAAAGCAACGATATCGGCAATGTCTTGAGGCTGTGCAAAGCGGTTTTCAAAAGGAGTTATTTTTCTTACTATTTCTTCATCAAAATTAGACTTTCTTATCATATCCGTATCCACCGCTCCTGGATTGACTTGATTGACTGTGTGACCTTGCGGGCCTAATTCAGCAGCCCAGCACCTCGTAAACCCTTCAATTGCTGCTTTGCTTGCAGCATAAATAGATTGTCCAACGCAACCCTCTCTTCCTATAATACTTCCAATATTTATAATTCTGCCCCCATTACTGTCTTCTTTCTTGGGAAGATGAGCAACTACGGCGTCTGCCATAAACAGGACGGCTCTAACGTTTACATCAAAAATCCGATGATAGTCTTGCTTGGTAATCATTCCTAGTGTTTTTATTTCAAGAAATCCAGCATTATTAACGAGAATATGGATGGTGGGACCAAAAGCTTTGACTGTGGTATCAACAATGTGTTCAGCACTTGCGACGTCGCTTAAGTCGGCTTGAATACTGATGGCATCTGCTGAAGTATCAAATCCTTTGATCTTATTTACTAATTTCTCTGTAATTCCCTTGCTACTCTCAGAGGTAAAAGTAATTGCAACCTTCGCACCACGGCGTGCCAATGTCTCAGCAATTCCTGCTCCGATACCTCTGGAGCCTCCTGTAACGATGGCGACTTTGTTTTTGAGAGGAAGACTATTGCTTGACATTTCTAAAATCTATAAAGTCAAAACAAAAAAGATTGTTGATTTTTTGTATTGCTTTTTCGAACCCCTTCCAGCTAATTATATCGCTTAGGACCTTATCTTCACTTACGTCATTTTAGTAATCAGACTTGTCTGCGGTAAATTTTTCTTTGAGCGGGGGCTTCTATCGCTTTCGAGAAGGTGTGACAGGCGAAAGTGCAGGTCTTTACTTGTATAACCTTTGTACGAGAGATGCTAACAAAAGGGTCACAGAATAACGATAAGAGAGAAAACACTCGACCTGAAGATTTCGACTATAAAGTAGCAGTTTACACTTAGACTCCAGTAATGTTAGTGTAAATTGTAAGTTTGTTTGTCTTTGAAATTTTTCTCAAGGCTTGAATCCAATTCTTATGTTAACACTTATTAAGGACAAATAATTTTGCTTGTAATTCTGGTTCTACTCGTTTTCTCAAGCGGTATAATAAACGCTAGCACTATAATAACTGTATATCAATCTTTAGGAGTTAATTTATAGACGGTGCCTTTGGCGATCAACTAATCACTAGTACTACTTAATTGCGCTTGGCACTTTACGATCGTAACTTAAACAGCCTTACGATACTTTTAAGTTTGATACAAGATATGTTTAATTGAGATTATTTGCTTTAAATTATTTTTGAAGGCCAGATTTAGCAATAATGGCTTCATTTAGTTTTGCACCGAGTATACATAACGTCAATATTGAGCACTTCCTGGGTAACTTTAATTCTTTTTGTTTGCAAGAGTTGTACTTATAGAGCGCTGACTATTCTCTTTCTACAACAACTTGCTGGCGGTTTGCTTAGGTCCTCTAAATTGAGCTGTATCATTAAATATATGAAAAGAATTTTTACGTTAAGGCGGGAAATCGAAAGTATTACTTTTATCTTTTCTTTTTTTACGAATATCTAGTAAAACTTAAAGTTTATTCAAAAAACCCAACGATAGTAGTTTATTTTTTATTTTTTTTTTTTACGAACGTACTTCTAAACTAGCTTATCTAACTTTCAATTTACTTCAAATTCAAGTGGTGTATGACATTTTACTTTCTCGTTGCTCGCTATTTGTGATATCTTAGCTGGTGTCACAGAAGAGATCTCACTTGTTATGAGAATAAGTATTCAGTGGGAATTAATTTACAATTTCAAGAGGAATTGTATTTGAATCCAGTCTAAAGATTTAAGCATTTAACTAGAGGTATATATATCTTTCTAGTATTAGTAAGCTTCTTTATAACCTTAGTTTTGAATTTATAAAATTTTCAATTGCAAAAATGAATATTTACTTTTGTAACGACATATCTGATAATATAATAGAATTACTGTATAACATTAAGGGTTCATGAATGTAATGATTAAACAAAGAAACTGTTTAGACAAACAGTTGAAAGAAGACAAAGAAAGTAGTTTTAGACAAAGACTTTCTTACAAATTTTAAAAATGCAAATTACCTGGCAAACCTTCAGATTGGAAGATTTAACTGATCTAACTAAATAAATTGTTCTTACAACTTTGTTGAGTGAATCAGATCCCTGGAAACTATTGCTATTTAATTAAAGTAGTATAAAAGCATCCAATTTAATTCAAACATACAATTTACTGAATTGTTATTACATACATCTTTTCCACTGAATACTTACTTTCAAAACGAGTGAGACTTCGTCTGTGACACTTAATTTAAAGATAACAATTTATTAATTCTAAGTATACTAAGATAGGGCTAACCTACGATTGTGCGTTTGCTAAGGATTTTTAAGTTGTAAACTTTTAGTTAATCTACAACTTTTGATATCTAAAATACCTGAAGACAAGAGTTTGCAAGTAAACCTCGAAATGCCTAAATAGATGAAGGCATTTCCAGAATAAACCAAAATCGCTTTTTGGAAAAAAAAAATATTCCCTAAGCTATACGTAGTTTGTTGTCAATTCATGAGAGTTTCGAAAAAGAATTATGTTCTTAAAGAAAAAGCGACAGGACATTGGTCTGTAGGATTTCTAAGTTGTCATAATTTTCATTATTTCTGGCTTTAGCTTATCATTCGATTGATGCTAAACTTCACACCAAACCTAAATTCAGCACAAATATTTGCTTTACTGCTCTGAATTCCACTTCGTTTATTCTTCTCATTCTTCAAGACTAGTACATTTTCAGACCGCCGGAAGCTGAAATTGTTTGTCCGGTGATCCACCTGGCGTTTTCATCACTGAGGAAAGCAACAACGTCTGCAATATCTTGAGGCTGTCCAAAGCGGTTTTCCATAGGAGTCATATCTTTGAACACATTAGCTACTGAGCTATCTCCTCCCCTTAGCATATCTGTCTCCACCGCACCCGGGTTGACTTGATTGACGGTATGACCTTTAGGACCTAATTCAGCGGCCCAGCATCTTGTGAACCCTTCAATCGCTGCTTTACTTGCACAGTATAGAGGAAACTGAGCAAAACAATCTCTTCCAAAAATGCTTCCAATGTTGATGATTCTACCACCTTTATTGGGAAGATGGGGTGCCACGGCTTCTCCCATGAAAAAGACCGCTCTAACATTTACATCAAAGACACTATTATAGTCCTCAATAGATGTATCTCCAATGGAAATTCCTTTATAAGCAACTCCGGCATTATTAACAAGAATATGAATGGTGGGACCAAACGCTTTGACAGTAGTATCGACGATATGCTTAGCACTTGCAATGTCACGCAAGTCGGCTTGAATAGTGATGGCATCTGCTGAAGTGCCAAAATCCTTAATCTTTTTCACCAATTGTTCCGTTGCATCTTTACTGCTTTCAGAGGCAAATGTAATAGCAACCTTGGCACCACGGCTTGCCAATGTTTCAGCAATTCCTGCTCCGATACCTCTGGAGCCTCCTGTGACGATGGCGACTTTGTTTTCGAGAGGAAGACTGTTATTTGACATGGTACTGTTCATAAAACTTAAAAAACGTATGCAAATATTTGATAAAAACAAGCGTTGAAATCCACTACTGTTTCGTTAATCAGCCTCCATACATATACTTAGGAACTTTATCTCTACCTACGTCATCTTAGTAATGAGATTTGTCAGCGGTAAGCTTTCCTTTTACGAGGGCTTCCATCGCTTCCGAAAACGTATGGTAGGCAAGATGCAGGACTTCTAATTGTCTAATTTTTGTATGAGAGAAATGCTAACAAAAAATAGACTCGCAATAAAGAGAAAAAAAAAATCGACTCGAAGATTTTTACTAAACAGTGCAATATACATCTAGTATTTTGTAATTTCAGTCTGAGCTGTCAAAAATGTTTACCTAGTTTCTCCATTGATTTTGAATACACTAACTAAAACACGATGCTGATAATTTTTTTTGTCGTATTGGTGTTCGACAAGCTTGAATGTTGCTTTCTTTAAAAAAGAAAGAAGATATCACTTAGCGATAGGTATGATAAATCTTGTGTCGAAATTTCTGCATTATTGTTTAGATGATGTCTTCGCCAAGTAAGTAATAGCAATTTGTCATTTTCCCGAAACTAAAAGAGGGTAGTTGACACATTATTATAGTGTTTTTTATTTTTTGTCAAGCCTGGTAAACTGAGTAAAGCAATTTTTAAAGCTATAATAGCTACATGTAGTTTTGCTGAAAATATGCTTAAATGACAATTCAAGGCATTCTTTTGGATTGAGAGTTTTTGTTGGACGTTGTTGTAATTATGAATTCAAAAAAAGCTTTCTTCCAAAATCATAGATGATCATGCTTTCAGTGTGCAAGAATCCTTTACACTAGGAGTTTATATCAATCTATATCTTTAATGAACGAGTCTTTTTGTAAAGGATAGAAAGAAGCATTGCGTTAAGTTTCTTTAACTCCTATCGATTTATTTTTTTATTTTTCATTGTAGTATTTTTCTTACTTTGTAATTCGCTTTAACCCAACTGGAATCTGGTATATTTGTTTTTTGTCACCAGTCTCTATCAATTTCCTCAGTAAGTGCAACTACAATAAATACCATTTAACTACTCTTTGATGAGAATAAATACATAGAAAAAAAAACACTCATCACAAGGTTGTACTTACGAAGCTAATTATCAGGATCGTTACAACATCCTTAAGATTCGATTATGTCTTTATTAAGAACTACATCTATATTCACGGATATTAACGTACCGTATACTCGATGAGCAACTAAAACAAAAAGCAATGAAAACTAGGCAACCATATTTTTTTTTCCTCATGAACATGCAGTTAGTTATATTTTTCGCAATTGAATAAACATTTCTACGAGGTTTCAAAAACCACTTTTAGCCGATACGTGGGCTTGTCGTATACAGAAAAAATTAAAGCTATTATCTCACTCAACTTACCACTTTACAGAGCAACTAAGTATATTCAAATTCACATGGAGAATCTACAGAGAAACTCTCTCAAATCGAAACATACGATTTCTCTAAAGCTATTATCATAATTCTCAAGAGTACTTTCTAAATAACCTAACTAGACCATCTTTATCCAACAATGAACCATCAATAACTTAAAGCGTTAACTCATTTTGCCAGTTA